>NC_135497.1:467440824-468120032 GCF_052857255.1 Amblyomma americanum
GTCTTGATGTCATAGGTAGCTTAAGCGGGCTCTCGCACAGTTTTCGCCCTCACCGTTAGATGTAGTTCCACGTCACGGCCGCGGTATTACAGGACGTGTTACGTCCGCCGCTATGGTCGAGGGTGGCGCCTGGTGAACACTCTCAAGGTTCGCTTACACCAATGAACATATATACCCACGAGAGCAGCAGATTGGACAGCCGTCGCCGTAGCTCAGTTGGTAAGAGCACCGGACGCGATATTCGGAGGTCTTGGGTTCGGATCCCACAGGCGGGAAGGTTGTTTTTTCTGCTGCTTTATAAGTAATCTTTTTTACGCGATTTATTATTCTAAGTACTATAATATCACACTGATAAGCACAACACATTAAAAAAAACATTCCCCTATGCACCTTGGTATCGGTGACTGTTGGCTCCCTTCATAAGTTTGTCAAACGGGCCTCTCATTTCCTTTAACTTATCTGCTAATAGCTTAACGAGGGTCTATGTTCTGGCAGTCTTGATGCCATAGGTAGCTTAAGAGGGCTCTCGCACAGTTTCCGACCTCACCGTTAGATGATGTTCCACGTCACGCCCGCGGTATTACAGACGTGCTACGTCCGCCGCTATGGTCGAGGGTGGCGCTGGTGAACACTCTCAAGGTTCGCTTACACCCAATGAACATAAATACACACGAGAGCAGCAGATTGGACTCAGTCGCCGTAGCTCAGTTGTTAAGAGCACCGGACGCGATATTCGGAGGTCGTGGGTTCGGATCCCACAGGCGGGAAGGTTGTTTTTTCTGCTGCTTTATAAGTAATTTTCTTTAAGCGAGTTATTAGTCTTGATGCCATTGGTAGCTTAAGAGGGCTCTCGCACAGTTTCCGCCCTCACCGTTAGATGACGTTCCACGTCACGCCCGCGGTATTACAGGACGTGCTACGTCCGCCGCTATGGTCGAGGGAGGCGCTGGTGAACACTCTCAAGGTTCGCTTACACCCAATGAACATAAATACCCACGAGAGCAGCAGATTGGACAGCCGTCGCCGTAGCTCAGTTGGTATGAGCACTGGACGCGATATTCGGAGGTCGTGGGTTCGGATCCCACCGGCGGCAAGGTAGTTTTTTTACAGCTTTATAAGTAATTTTCTTTAAGCGATTTATTATTCTAAGTACTATAATATCCCACTTGATAAGCACAACACATAAAAAATCATTCCCATATGCACCTTGGTTAAGGTGACTGTTGGCTCCCTCCATAAGTTTGTAAAACGGGCCCCTCATTTCCTTCAACTTATCTGCTAATAGCTTAACGAGGGTCTCGGTTCTGGCAGTCTTGATGCCATAGGTAGCTTAAGAGGTCTCTCGCACAGTTTCCGCCCTCACCGTTAGATGACGTTCCAGGTCACGCCCGCGGTATTACAGGACGTGCTACGTCCGCCGCTATGGTCGAGGGTGGCGCTGGTGAACACTCTCAAGGTTCGCTTACACCCAATGAACATAAATACACATGAGAGCAGCAGATTGGACTCCGTCGCCGTAGCTCAGTTGTTAAGAGCACCGGACGCGATATTCGGAGGTCGTGGGTTCGGATCCCACAGGCGGGAAGGTTGTTTTTTTCTGCTGCTTTATAAGTAATTTTCTTTAAGCGAGTTATTATTCTAAGTACAATATTATCCCACTGATAACCACAACACATTAAAAAAACATTCCCCTATGCACCTTGGTTAAGGTGACTGTTGGCTCCCTCCATAAGTTTGTCAAACGGGCCCCTCTTTCTTCAACTTATCTGCTAATAGCTTAACGAGGGTCTCGGTTCTGGCAGTCTTGATGCCATAGGTAGCTTAAGAGGGCTCTCACACAGTTTCCGCCCTCACCGTTAGATGACGTTCTACTTCACGCCCGCGGTATTACAGGACGTGCTACGTCCGCCGCTATGGTCGAGGGTGGCGCTGGTGAACACTCTCAAGGTTCGCCTACACCCAATGAACATAAATACCCACGAGAGCAGCAGATTGGACAGCCGTCGCCGTAGCTCAGTTGGTAAGAGCACTGGACGCGATATTCGGATGTCGTGGGTTCGGATCCCACCGGCGGGAAGGTTGTTTTTTCTGCTGCTTTATAAGTAATCTTTTTTAAGCGATTTATTATTCTAAGTACTATAATATCACACTGATAAGCCACAACACATTAAAAAAAACATTCCCCTATGCACCTTGGTATCGGTGATTGTTGGCTCCCTTCATAAGTTTGTCAAACGGCCCTCTCATTTCCTTTAACTTATCTGCTAATAGCTTAACGAGGGTCTAGATTCTGGCAGTCTTGAGGCCATAGGTAGCTTAAGAGGGCTCTCACACAGTTTCCGCCCTCACCGTTAGATGATGTTCCACGTCACGCCCGCGGTATTACAGGACGTGCTACGTCCGCCGCTATGGTCGAGGGTGGCGCTGGTGAACACTGTCAAGGTTCGCTTACATAAAATGAACATAAATACCCACGAGAACAGCAGATTGGACAGCCGCCTCCGTAGCTCAGTTGGTAAGAGCACCGGACGCGATATTCGGAGGTCGTGGGTTCGGATCCCACCGGCGCGAAGGGTTGTTTTTTCTGCTGCTTTGTAAGTAATTTTCTTTAAGCGAGTTATTAATCTAAGTACTATATTATCCCACTGATAAGCACAGCACATTAAAAAAAACATTCCCCTATGCACCTTGGTTTCGGTGACTGTTGGCTCCCTTCATAAGTTTGTCCAACGGGCCCCTCATTTCCTTTACCTTTTCTGCTAATAGCTTAACGAGGGTTTCGGTTCTGGCAGTCTTGATGTCATAGGTAGCTTAAGCGGGCTCTCGCACAGTTTTCGCCCTCACCGTTAGATGTAGTTCCACGTCACGGCCGCGGTATTACAGGACGTGTTACGTCCGCCGCTATGGTCGAGGGTGGCGCTGGTGAACACTCTCAAGGTTCGCTTACACCCAATGAACATATATACCCACGAGAGCAGCAGATTGGACAGCCGTCGCCGTAGCTCAGTTGGTAAGAGCACCGGACGCGATATTCGGAGGTCTTGGGTTCGGATCCCACAGGCGGGAAGGTTGTTTTTTCTGCTGCTTTATAAGTAATCTTTTTTACGCGATTTATTATTCTAAGTACTATAATATCACACTGATAAGCACAACACATTAAAAAAAACATTCCCCTATGCACCTTGGTATCGGTGACTGTTGGCTCCCTTCATAAGTTTGTCAAACGGGCCTCTCATTTCCTTTAAACTTATCTGCTAATAGCTTAACGAGGGTCTATGTTCTGGCAGTCTTGATGCCATAGGTAGCTTAAGAGGGCTCTCGCACAGTTTCCGACCTCACCGTTAGATGATGTTCCACGTCACGCCCGCGGTATTACAGGACGTGCTACGTCCGCCGCTATGGTCGAGGGTGGCGCTGGTGAACACTCTCAAGGTTCGCTTACACCCCAATGAACATAAATACACACGAGAGCAGCAGATTGGACTCAGTCGCCGTAGCTCAGTTGTTAAGAGCACCGGACGCGATATTCGGAGGTCGTGGGTTCGGATCCCACAGGCGGGAAGGTTGTTTTTTCTGCTGCTTTATAAGTAATTTTCTTTAAGCGAGTTATTAGTCTTGATGCCATTGGTAGCTTAAGAGGGCTCTCGCACAGTTTCCGCCCTCACCGTTAGATGACGTTCCACGTCACGCCCGCGGTATTACAGGACGTGCTACGTCCGCCGCTATGGTCGAGGGAGGCGCTGGTGAACACTCTCAAGGTTCGCTTACACCCAATGAACATAAATACCCACGAGAGCAGCAGATTGGACAGCCGTCGCCGTAGCTCAGTTGGTATGAGCACTGGACGCGATATTCGGAGGTCGTGGGTTCGGATCCCACCGGCGGCAAGGTAGTTTTTTTACAGCTTTATAAGTAATTTTCTTTAAGCGATTTATTATTCTAAGTACTATAATATCCCACTGATAAGCACAACACATAAAAAATCATTCCCATATGCACCTTGGTTAAGGTGACTGTTGGCTCCCTCCATAAGTTTGTAAAACGGGCCCCTCATTTCCTTCAACTTATCTGCTAATAGCTTAACGAGGGTCTCGGTTCTGGCAGTCTTGATGCCATAGGTAGCTTAAGAGGTCTCTCGCACAGTTTCCGCCCTCACCGTTAGATGACGTTCCAGGTCACGCCCGCGGTATTACAGGACGTGCTACGTCCGCCGCTATGGTCGAGGGTGGCGCTGGTGAACACTCTCAAGGTTCGCTTACACCCAATGAACATAAATACACATGAGAGCAGCAGATTGGACTCCGTCGCCGTAGCTCAGTTGTTAAGAGCACCGGACGCGATATTCGGAGGTCGTGGGTTCGGATCCCACAGGCGGGAAGGTGTTTTTTTCTGCTGCTTTATAAGTAATTTTCTTTAAGCGAGTTATTATTCTAAGTACAATATTATCCCACTGATAACCACAACACATTAAAAAAACATTCCCCTATGCACCTTGGTTAAGGTGACTGTTGGCTCCCTCCATAAGTTTGTCAAACGGGCCCCTCTTTCCTTCAACTTATCTGCTAATAGCTTAACGAGGGTCTCGGTTCTGGCAGTCTTGATGCCATAGGTAGCTTAAGAGGGCTCTCACACAGTTTCCGCCCTCACCGTTAGATGACGTTCTACTTCACGCCCGCGGTATTACAGGACGTGCTACGTCCGCCGCTATGGTCGAGGGTGGCGCTGGTGAACACTCTCAAGGTTCGCCTACACCCAATGAACATAAATACCCACGAGAGCAGCAGATTGGACAGCCGTCGCCGTAGCTCAGTTGGTAAGAGCACTGGACGCGATATTCGGATGTCGTGGGTTCGGATCCCACCGGCGGGAAGGTTGTTTTTTCTGCTGCTTTATAAGTAATCTTTTTTAAGCGATTTATTATTCTAAGTACTATAATATCACACTGATAAGCACAACACATTAAAAAAAACATTCCCCTATGCACCTTGGTATCGGTGATTGTTGGCTCCCTTCATAAGTTTGTCAAACGGCCCTCTCATTTCCTTTAACTTATCTGCTAATAGCTTAACGAGGGTCTAGATTCTGGCAGTCTTGAGGCCATAGGTAGCTTAAGAGGGCTCTCACACAGTTTCCGCCCTCACCGTTAGATGATGTTCCACGTCACGCCCGCGGTATTACAGGACGTGCTACGTCCGCCGCTATGGTCGAGGGTGGCGCTGGTGAACACTGTCAAGGTTCGCTTACATAAAATGAACATAAATACCCACGAGAACAGCAGATTGGACAGCCGCCTCCGTAGCTCAGTTGGTAAGAGCACCGGACGCGATATTCGGAGGTCGTGGGTTCGGATCCCACCGGCGCGAAGGTTGTTTTTTCTGCTGCTTTGTAAGTAATTTTCTTTAAGCGAGTTATTAATCTAAGTACTATATTATCCCACTGATAAGCACAGCACATTAAAAAAAACATTCCCCTATGCACCTTGGTTTCGGTGACTGTTGGCTCCCTTCATAAGTTTGTCCAACGGGCCCCTCATTTCCTTTACCTTTTCTGCTAATAGCTTAACGAGGGTTTCGGTTCTGGCAGTCTTGATGTCATAGGTAGCTTAAGCGGGCTCTCGCACAGTTTTCGCCCTCACCGTTAGATGTAGTTCCACGTCACGGCCGCGGTATTACAGGACGTGTTACGTCCGCCGCTATGGTCGAGGGTGGCGCTGGTGAACACTCTCAAGGTTCGCTTACACCCAATGAACATATATACCCACGAGAGCAGCAGATTGGACAGCCGTCGCCGTAGCTCAGTTGGTAAGAGCACCGGACGCGATATTCGGAGGTCTTGGGTTCGGATCCCACAGGCGGGAAGGTTGTTTTTTCTGCTGCTTTATAAGTAATCTTTTTTACGCGATTAATTATTCTAAGTACTATAATATCACACTGATAAGCACAACACATTAAAAAAACCATTCCCCTATGCACCTTGGTATCGGTGACTGTTGGCTCCCTTCATAAGTTTGTCAAACGGGCCTCTCATTTCCTTTAACTTATCTGCTAATAGCTTAACGAGGGTCCTATGTTCTGGCAGTCTTGATGGCCATAGGTAGCTTAAGAGGCTCTCGCACAGTTTCCGACCTCACCGTTAGATGATGTTCCACGTCACGCCCGCGGTATTACAGGACGTGCTACGTCCGCCGCTATGGTCGAGGGTGGCGCTGGTGAACACTCTCAAGGTTTCGCTTACACCCAATGAACATAAATACACACGAGAGCAGCAGATTGGACTCCGTCGCCGTAGCTCAGTTGTTAAGAGCACCGGACGCGATATCGGAGGTCGTGGGTTCGGATCCCACAGGCGGGAAGGTTGTTTTTTCTGCTGCTTTATAAGTAATTTTCTTTAAGCGAGTTATTAGTCTTGATGCCATTGGTAGCTTAAGAGGGCTCTCGCACAGTTTCCGCCCTCACCGTTAGATGACGTTCCACGTCACGCCCGCGGTATTACAGGACGTGCTACGTCCGCCGCTATGGTCGAGGGAGGCGCTGGTGAACACTCTCAAGGTTCGCTTACACCCAATGAACATAAATACCCACGAGAGCAGCAGATTGGACAGCCGTCGCCGTAGCTCAGTTGGTATGAGCACTGGACGCGATATTCGGAGGTCGTGGGTTCGGATCCCACCGGCGGCAAGGTAGTTTTTTTACAGCTTTATAAGTAATTTTCTTTAAGCGATTTATTATTCTAAGTACTATAATATCCCACTGATAAGCACAACACATAAAAAATCATTCCCATATGCACCTTGGTTAAGGTGACTGTTGGCTCCCTCCATAAGTTTGTAAAACGGGCCCCTCATTTCCTTCAACTTATCTGCTAATAGCTTAACGAGGGTCTCGGTTCTGGCAGTCTTGATGCCATAGGTAGCTTAAGAGGTCTCTCGCACAGTTTCCGCCCTCACCGTTAGATGACGTTCCAGGTCACGCCCGCGGTATTACAGGACGTGCTACGTCCGCCGCTATGGTCGAGGGTGGCGCTGGTGAACACTCTCAAGGTTCGCTTACACCCAATGAACATAAATACCCACGAGAGCAGCAGATTGGACAGCCGTCGCCGTAGCTCAGTTGGTAAGAGCACTGGACGCGATATTCGGAGGTCGTGGGTTCGGATCCCACCGGCGGGAAGGTTGTTTTTTCTGCTGCCTTATAAGTAATCTCTTTTAAGCGATTTATTATTCTAAGTACTATAATATCACACTGATAAGCACAACACATTAAAAAAAACATTCCCCTATGCACCTTGGTATCGGTGACTGTTGGCTCCCTTCATAAGTTTGTCAAACGGGCCTCTCATTTCCTCATCTTTAACTTATCTACTAATAGCTTAACGAGGGTCTAGGTTCTGGCAGTCTTGATGCCATAGGTAGCTTAAGAGGGCTCTCGCACAGTTTCCGACCTCACCGTTAGATGATGTTCCACGTCACGCCCGCGGTATTACAGGACGTGCTACGTCCGCCGCTATGGTCGAGGGTGGCGCTGGTGAACACTCTCAAGGTTCGCTTACACCCAATGAACATAAATACACATGAGAGCAGCAGATTGGACTCCGTCGCCGTAGCTCAGTTGTTAAGAGCACCGGACGCGATATTCGGACGCCGTGGGTTCGGATCACACCGGCGTCAAGGTTGTTTTTTCCGCTGCTTTATAAGTAATTTTCTTTAAGCGATTTATTAATCTATGTACTATAATATCCCACTGATAAGCACAACACATAAAAAAAATTCCCATATGCACCTTGGTTTCAGTTTCTATTGGCTCCCTTCATAAGTTTGTCAAACGGGCCCCTCATTTCCTTTAACTTATCTGCTAATAGCTTAACGAGGGTCTCGCTTCTGGCAGTCTTGATGCCATAGGTAGCTTAAGAGGCTCTCGCACAGTTTCCGCCGTCACCGTTAGATGACGTTCCACGTCACGCCCGCGGTATTACAGGACGTGCTACGTCCGCCGCTATGGTTGAGGGTGGCGCTGGTGAACACTCTCAAGGTTCGTTACACCCCATGAACATAAATACCCACGACAGTAGCAGATTGGACAGCCGTCGCCGTAGCTCAGTTGGTAAGAGCACCGGACGCGATATTCGGAGGTCGTGGGTTCGGATCCCACCGGCGGCAAGGTTGTTTTTTCTGCTGCTTTATAAGTAATCTTTTTTAAGATATTTATTATTCTAAGTACTATAATATCACACTGATAAGCACAACACATTAAAAAAACATTCCCCTATGCACCTTGGTATCGGTGACTGTTGGCTCCCTTCATAAGTTTGTCAAACGGGCCCCTCATTTCCTTCAACTTATCTGCTAATAGCTTTACGAGGGTCTCGGTTCTGGCAGTCTTGATGCCATAGGTAGCTTAAGAGGGCTCTCACACAGTTTCCGCCCTCACCGTTAGATGACGTTCCACTTCACGCCCGCGGTATTACAGGACGTGCTACGTCCGCCGCTATGGTCGAGGGTGGCGCTGGTGAACACTCTCAAGGTTCGCTTACACCCAATGAACATAAATACCCACGAGAGCAGCAGATTGGACAGCCGTCGCCGTAGCTCAGTTGGTAAGAGCACTCGACGCAATATTCGGATGTCGTGGGTTCGGATCCCACCGGTGGGAAGGTTGTTTTTTCTGCTGTTTTATAAGTAATCTTTTTAAGCGATTTATTATTCTAAGTACTATAATATCACACTGATAAGCACAACAAATTAAAAAAAACATTCCCCTATGCACCTTGGTATCGGTGATTGTTGGCTCCCTCCATAAGTTTGTAAAACGGGTCCCTCATTTCCTTCAACTTATCTGCTAATAGCTTAACGAGGGTCTCGGTTCTGGCAGTCTTGATGCCATAGGTAGCTTAAGAGGGCTCTCGCACAGTTTCCGCCCTCACCGTTAGATGACGTTCCACGTCACGCCCGCGGGATTACAGGGCGTGCTACGTCCGCCGCTATGGTCGAGGGTGGCGCTGGTGAACACTCTCAAGGTTCGCTTACACCCAATGAACATAAATACCCACGAGAGCTGCAGATTGGAAAGCCGTCGCCGTAGCTCAGTTGGTAAGAGCACTGGACGCGATATTCTAATGTCGTGGGTTCGGATCCCACCGGCGGGAAGGCTGTTTTTTCTGCTGCTTTATAAGTAATCTTTTTTAAGCGATTTATTATTCTAAGTACTATAATATCACACTGATAAGCACAACACATTAAAAAAAACATTCCCCTATGCATCTTGGTATCGGTGATTGTTGGCTCCCTTCATAAGTTTGTCAAACGCCACTCTCATTTCCTTTAACTTATCTGCTAATAGCTTAACGAGGGTCTAGGTTCTGGCAGTATTGATGCCATAGGTAGCTTAACAGGGCTCTCACACAGTTTCCGCCCTCACCGTTAGATGATGTTCCACGTCACGCCCGCGGTAATACAGGACGTGCTACGTCCGCCGCTATGGTCGAGGGTGGCGCTGGTGAACACTCTCAAGGTTCGCTTACACCCAATGAACATAAATACCCACGAGAGCAGCAGATTGGACAGCCGTCGCCGTAGCTCATTTGTTAAGAGCACCGGACGCGACATTCGGAGGTCGTGGGTTCGGATCACACCGGTGTCAAGGTTGTTTTTTCTGCTGCTTTATAAGTAATTTTCTTTAAGCGATTTATTAATCTATGTACTATAATATCCCACTGATACGCACAACACATAAAAAAATTCCCATATGCACCTTGGTTTCCGTTTCTGTTGGCTCCCTTCATAAGTTTGTCAAACGGGCCCCTCATTTCCTCTAACTTATCTGCTAATAGCTTAACGAGGCCCTCGGTTCTGGCAGTCTTGATGCCATAGGTAGCTTAAGAGTGTTCTCGCACAGTTTCCGCCCTCACCGTTAGATGACGTTCCACGTCACGCGCGCGGTATTACAGGACGTGCAACGTCCGCCGGTGTGGTCGAGGGTGGCGCTGGTGAACACTCTCAAGGTTCGCTTACATAAAATGAACATAAATACCCCCGAGAACAGCAGATTGGACAGCCGGCTCCGTAGCTCAGTTTGTAAGAGCACCGGACGCGATATTCGGAGGTCGTGGGTTCGGATCCCACCGGCGCGAAGGTTGTTTTTCTGCTGCTTTGTAAGTAATTTTCTTTAAGCGAGTTATTAATCTAAGTAGTATATTATCCCACTGATACGCACAACACTATAAAAAAACATTCCCCTATGCACCTTGGTTTCGGTGACTGTTGGCTCCCTTCTTAAGTTTGTCAAACGGGCCCCTCATTTCCTTTAACTTATCTGCTAATAGCTTAACAAGGGTTTCGGTTCTGGCAGTCTTGATGTCATAGGTAGCTTAAGCGGGCTCTCGCACAGTTTTCGCCCTCACCGTTAGATGTAGTTCCACGTCACGGCCGCGGTATTACAGGACGTGCTACGTCCGCCGCTATGGTCGAGGGTGGCGCTGGTGAACACTCTCATGGTTCGCTTACACCCAATGAACATAAATACGCACGAGAGCAGCAGATTAGACAGCCGTCGCCGTAGCTCAGTTGGTAAGTGCACCGGACGCGATATTCGGAGGTCGTGGGTTCGGATCCCACATGCGGGAAGGTTGTTTTTTCTGCTGCTTTATAAGTAATCTTTTTTAAGCGATTTATTATTCTAAGTACTATAATATCACACTGATAAGCACACAACACATTAAAAAAAACATTCCCCTATGCACCTTGGTATCGGTGACTGTTGGCTCCCTTCATAAGTTTGTCAAACGGGCCTCTCATTTCCTTTACCTTTTCTACTAATAGCTAAACGAGGGTCTAGGTTCTGGCAGTCTTGATGCCATAGGTAGCTTAAGAGGGCTCTCGCACAGTTTCCGACCTCACCGTTAGATGATGTTCCACGTCACGCCCGCGGTATTACAGGACGTGCTACGTCCGCCGCTATGGACGAGGGTGGCGCTGGTGAACACTCTCAAGGTTCGCTTACACCCAATGAACATAAATACTCACGAGAGCAGCAGATTGCACTCCGTCGCCGTAGCTCAGTTGTTAAGAGCACCGCACGCGATATTCGGAGGCCGTGGGTTCGGATCACACCGGCGTCAAGGTTGTTTTTTCTGCTGCTTTATAAGTAATTTTCTTTAGGCGATTTATTAATCTATGTACTATAATATCCCACTGATACGCACAACACATAAAAAAATTCCCATATGCACCTTGGTTTCGGTTTCTGTTGGCTCCCTTCATAAGTTTGTCAAACGGGCCCCTCATTCCCTCTCACTTATCTGCTAATAGCTTAACGAGGCCCTCGGTTCTGGCAGTCTTGATGCCATAGGTAGCTTAAGAGGGTTCTCGCACAGTTTCCGCCCTCACCGTTAGATGACGTTCCACGTCACGGGCGCGGTATTACAGGACGTGCTACGTCCGCCGCTATGGTCGGGGGTGGCGCTGGTGAACACTCTCAAGGTTCGCTTGCATAAAATGAACATAAATACCCACGAGAACAGCAGATTGGACAGCCGCCTCCGTAGCTCAGTTGGTAAGAGCACCGGACGCGATATTCGGAGGTCGTGGGTTCGCATCCCACCGGCGGGAAGGTTGTTTTTTCTGCTGCTTTATAAGTAATTTTCTTTAAGCGAGTTATTAATCTAAGTACAATATTATCCCACTGATAAGCACAACACATTAAAAAACATTCCCCTATGCACCTTGTTTTCGGTGACTGTTGGCTCCCTTCATAAGTTTGTCAAACGGGCCCCTCATTTCCTTTAACTTTTCTGCTAATAGCTTAACGAGGGTTTCGGTTCTGGCAGTCTTGATGTCATAGGTAGCTTAAGAGGGCTCTCGCACAGTTTCCGACCTCACCGTTAGATGATGTTCCACGTCACGCCCGCGGTATTACAGGACGTGCCACGTCCGCCGCTATGGTCGAGGGTGGCGCTGGTGAACACTCTCAAGGTTCGCTTACACCCAATGAACATAAATACCCACGAGAGCAGCAGATTGGACAGCCGTCGCCGTAGCTCAGTTGGTAAGAGCACCGGACGCGATATTCGGAGGTCGTGGGTTCGGATCCCACAGGCGGGAAGGTTGTTTTTTCTGCTGCTTTATAATTAATCTTTTTTAAGCGATTTATTATTCTAAGTACTATAATATCACACTGATAAGCAGAACACATTAAAAAAAACATTCCCCTATGCACCTTGGTATCGGTGACTGTTGGCTCCCTTCATAAGTTTGTCAAACGGGCCTCTCATTTCCTTTAACTTATCTGCTAATAGCTTAACGAGGGTCTAGGTTCTGGCAGTCTTGATGCCATAGGTAGCTTAAGAGGGCTCTCGCACACTTTCCGCCCTCACCGTTAGATGATGTTCCACGTCACGCCCGCGGTATTACAGGACGTGCTACGTCCGCCGCTATGGTCGAGGGTGGCGCTGGTGAACACTCTCAAGGTTCGCTTACATAAAATGAACATAAATACCCACGACAACAGCAGATTGGACAGCCGCCTCCGTAGCTCAGTTGGTAAGAGCACCGGACGCGATATTCGGAGGTCGTGGGTTCAGATCCCACCGGCGGGAAGGTTGTTTTTTCTGCTGCTTTATAAGTAATTTTCTTTAAGCGATTTATTATCCTAAGTACTATAATATCACACTGATAAGCACAACACATTAAAAAAACATTCCCCTATGCACCTTGGTATCGGTGACTGTTGGCTCCCTTCATAAGTTTGTCAAACGCGCCCCTCATTTCCTTTAACTTTTCTGCTAATAGCTTAACGAGGGTTTCGGTTCTGGCAGTCTTGATGTCATAGGTAGCTTAAGAGGGCTCTCGCACAATTTCCGACCTCACCGTTAGATGATGTTCCACGTCACGCCCGCGGTATTACAGGACGTGCTACGTCCGCCGCTATGGTCGAGGGTGGCGCTGGTGAACACTCTCAAGGTTCGCTTACACCCAATGAACATAAATACCCACGAGAGCAGCAGATTGGACAGCCGTCGCCGTAGCTCAGTTGGTAAGAGCACCGGACGCGATATTCGGAGGTCGTGGGTTCGGATCCCACAGGCGGGAAGGTTGTTTTTTCTGCTGCTTTATATTTAATCTTTTTTAAGCGATTTATTATTCTAAGTACTATAATATCACACTGATAAGCAGAACACATTAAAAAAAACATTCCCCTATGCACCTTGGTATCGGTGACTGTTGGCTCCCTTCATAAGTTTGTCAAACGGGCCTCTCATTTCCTTTAACTTATCTGCTAATAGCTTAACGAGGGTCTAGGTTCTGGCAGTCTTGATGCCATAGGTAGCTTAAGAGGGCTCTCGCACACTTTCCGCCCTCACCGTTAGATGATATTCCACGTCACGCCCGCGGTATTACAGGACGTGCTACGTCCGCCGCTATGGTCGAGGGTGGCGCTGGTGAACACTCTCAAGGTTCGCTTACACCCAATGAACATAAATACCCACGAGAGCAGCAGATTGGACAGCCGTCGCCGTAGCTCAGTCGGTAAGAGCACTGGACGCGATATTCGGAGGTCGTGGGTTCGGATCGCAAAGCGGGAAGGTTGTTTTTTCTGCTGCCTTATAAGTAATCTTTTTTAAGCGATTTATTATTCTAAGTACTATAATATCACACTGATAAGCACAACACATTAAAAAAACATTCCCCTATGCACCTTGGTATCGGTGATTGTTGGCTCCCTTCATAAGTTTGTCAAACGGGCCTCTCATTTCCTTTAACTTATCTACTAATAGCTTAACGAGGGTCTAGGTTCTGGCAGTCTTGATGCCATAGGTAGCTTAAGAGGGCTCTCGCAC
Source organism: Amblyomma americanum (assembly GCF_052857255.1). Lineage (NCBI taxonomy): Eukaryota > Metazoa > Arthropoda > Arachnida > Ixodida > Ixodidae > Amblyomma > Amblyomma americanum. Next base: position 467,454,655 of record NC_135497.1, read on the forward strand.
AGTTTCCGACCTCACCGTTTGAGTATGTTCCACGTCACGCCCGCGGTATTACAGGACGTGCTACGTCCGCCGCTATGGTCGAGGGTGGCGCTGGTGAACACTCTCAAGGTTCGCTTACACCCAATGAACATAAATACAAACGAGAGCAGCAGATTGGACTCCGTCGCCGTAGCTCAGTTGTTAAGAGCACCGGACGCAATAATCGGAGGTCGTGGGTTCGGATCCCACCGGCGGGAATGTTGTTTTTTCTGCTGCTTTATAAGTAATTTTCTTTAAGCGAGTTATTAATCTAAGTACAATATTATCCCACTGATAAGCACAACACATTAAAAAAACATTCCCCTATGCAATTTGCTTTCGGTGACTGTTGGCTCCCTTCATAAGTTTGTCAAACGGGCCCCTCATTTCCTTTAACTTTTCTGCTAATAGCTTAACGAGGGTCTTGCTTCTGGCAGTCTTGATGCCATAGGTAGCTTAAGAGGGCTCTCGCACAGTTTCCGACCTCACCGTTAGATGATGTTCCACGTCACGCCCGCGGTATTACAGGACGTGCTACGTCCGCCGCTATGGTCGAGGGTGGCGCTGGTGAACACTCTCAAGGTTCGCTTACACCCAATGAACATAAATACACATGAGAGCAGCAGATTGGACTCCGTCGCCGTAGCTCAGTTGTTAAGAGCACCGGACGCGATATTCGGACGCCGTGGGTTCGGATCACACCGGCGTCAAGGTTGTTTTTTCCGCTGCTTTATAAGTAATTTTCTTTAAGCGATTTATTAATCTATGTACTATAATATCCCACTGATAAGCACAACACATAAAAAAAAATTCCCATATGCACCTTGGTTTCAGTTTCTATTGGCTCCCTTCATAAGTTTGTCAAACGGGCCCCTCATTTCCTTTAACTTATCTGCTAATAGCTTAACGAGGGTCTCGCTTCTGGCAGTCTTGATGCCATAGGTAGCTTAAGAGGCTCTCGCACAGTTTCCGCCGTCACCGTTAGATGACGTTCCACGTCACGCCCGCGGTATTACAGGACGTGCTACATCCGCCGCTATGGTTGAGGGTGGCGCTGGTGAACACTCTCAAGGTTCGTTACACCCAATGAACATAAATACCCACGACAGTAGCAGATTGGACAGCCGTCGCAGTAGCTCAGTTGGTAAGAGCACCGGACGCGATATTCAGAGGTCGTGGGTTCGGATCCCACCGGCGGCAAGGTTGTTTTTTCTGCTGCTTTATAAGTAATCTTTTTTAAGATATTTATTATTCTAAGTACTATAATATCACACTGATAAGCACAACACATTAAAAAAAACATTCCCCTATGCACCTTGGTATCGGTGACTGTTGGCTCCCTTCATAAGTTTGTCAAACGGGCCCCTCATTTCCTTCAACTTATCTGCTAAGAGCTTAACGAGGGTCTAGGTTCTGGCAGTATTGATGCCATAGGTAGCTTAAGAGGGCTCTCACAGTTTCCGCCCTCACCGTTAGATGATGTTCCACGTCACGCCCGCGGTATTACAGGACGTGCTACGTCCGCCGCTATGGTCGAGGGTGGCGCTGGTGAACACTCTCAAGGTTCGCTTACACCCAATGAACATAAATACCCACGAGAGCAGCAGATTGGACAGCCGTCGCCGTAGCTCAGTTGGTAAGAGCACTGGACGCGATATTCGGAGGTCGTGGGTTCGGATCCCACAGGCGGGAAGGTTGTTTTTTCTGCTGCTTTATAAGTAATCTTTTTTAAGCGATTTATTATTCTAAGTACTATAATATCACACTGATAAGCACAACACATTAAAAAAAACATTCCCCTATGCACCTTGGTATCGGTGACTGTTGGCTCCCTTCATAAGTTTGTCAAACGGACCCCTCATTTCCTCTAACTTATCTGCTAATAGCTTAACGAGGCCCTCGGCTCTGGCAGTCTTGATGCCATAGGTAGCTTAAGAGGGTTCTCGCACAGTTTCCGCCCTCACCGTTAGATGACGTTCCACGTCACGCGCGCGGTATTACAGGACGTGCTACGTCCGCCGCTATGGTCGAGGGTGGCGCTGGTGAACACTCTCAAGGTTCGCTTACATAAAATGAACATAAATACCCACGAGAACAGCAGATTGGACAGCCGCCTCCATAGCTCAGTTGGTAAGAGCACCGGACGCGATATTCGGAGGTCGTGGGTTCGGATGCCACCGGCGGGAAGGTTGTTTTTTCTCCTGCTTTGTAAGTAATTTTCTTTAAGCGAGTTATTAATCTAAGTAGTATATTATCCCACTGATAAGCACAACACATTAAAAAAACATTCCCCTAAGCACCATGGTATCGGTGACTGTTGGCTCCCTTCATAAGTTTGTCAAACGGGCCTCTCATTTCCTTTAACTTATCTACTAATAGCTTAACGAGGGTCTAGGTTCAGGCAGTCTTGATGCCATAGGTAGCTTAAGAGGGCTCTCACACAGTTTCCGCCCTCACCGTTAGATGACGTTCCCCTTCACGCCCGCGGTATTACAGGACGTGCTACGTCCGCCGCTATGGTCGAGGGTGGCGCTGGTGAACACTCTCAAGGTTCGCTTACACCCAATAATCATAAATACCCACGAGAGCAGCAGATTGGACAGCCGTCGCCGTAGCTCAGTTGGTAAGAGCACTGGACGCGATATTCGGATGTCGTGGGTTCGGATCCCACCGGCGGGAAGGTTGTTTTTTCTGCTGCTTTATCAGTAATCTTTTTTAAGCGATTTATTATTCTAAGTACTATAATATCACACTGATAAGCACAACACATTAAAGAAAAATTCCCCTATGCACCTTGGTATCGGTGATTGTTGGCTCCCTTCATAAGTTTGTCAAACGGCCCTCTCATTTCCTTTAACTTATCTGCTAATAGCTTAACGAGGGTCTAGATTCTGGCAGCCTTGATGCCATAGGTAGCTTAGGAGGGCTCTCACACAGTTTCCGCCCTCACCGTTAGATGATGTTCCACGTCACGCCCGCGGTATTACAGGACGTGCTACGTCCGCCGCTATGGTCGAGGGTGGCGCTGGTGAACACTCTCAAGGTTCGCTTACATAAAATGAACATAAATACCCACGAGAACAGCAGATTGGACAGCCGCCTCCGTAGCTCAGTTGGTAAGAGCACCGGACGCAATATTCGGAGGTCGTGAGTTCGGATCCCACCGGCGCGAAGGTTGTTTTTTCTGCTGCATTGTAAGTAATTTTCTTTAAGCGAGTTAATAATCTAAGTACTATATTATCCCACTGATAAGCACAACACATTAAAAAAACATTCCCCTATGCACCTTGGTTTCGGTGACTGTTGGCTCCCTTCATAAGTTTGTCAAACGGGCCCCTCATTTCCTTTAACTTTTCTGCTAATACCTTAACGAGGGTCTTGCTTCTGGCAGTCTTGATGCCATAGGTAGCTTAAGAGGGCTCTCGCACAGTTTCCGACCTCACCGTTAGATGATGTTCCACGTCACGCCCGCGGTATTACAGGACGTGCTACGTCCGCCGCTATGGTCGAGGGTGGCGCTGGTGAACACTCTCAAGGTTCGCCTACACCCAATGAACATAAATACACATGAGAGCAGCAGATTGGACTCCGTCGCCGTAGCTCAGTTGCTAAGAGCACCGGACGCGATATTCGGACGCCGTGGGTTCGGATCACACCGGCGTCAAGGTTGTTTTTTCCGCTGCTTTATAAGTAATTTTCTTTAAGCGATTTATTAATCTATGTACTATAATATCCCACTGATAAGCACAACACATAAAAAAAATTCCCATATGCACCTTGGTTTCAGTTTCTATTGGCTCCCTTCATAAGTTTGTCAAACGGGCCCCTCATTTCCTTTAACTTATCTGCTAATAGCTTAACGAGGGTCTCGCTTCTGGCAGTCTTGATGCCATAGGTAGCTTAAGAGGCTCTCGCACAGTTTCCGCCGTCACCGTTAGATGACGTTCCACGTCACGCCCGCGGTATTACAGGACGTGCTACATCCGCCACTATGGTTGAGGGTGGCGCTGGTGAACACTCTCAAGGTTCGTTACACCCAATGAACATAAATACCCACGACAGTAGCAGATTGGACAGCCGTCGCAGTAGCTCAGTTGGTAAGAGCACCGGACGCGATATTCGGAGGTCGTGGGTTCGGATCCCACCGGCGGCAAGGTTGTTTTTTCTGCTGCTTTATAAGTAATCTTTTTTAAGATATTTATTATTCTAAGTACTATAATATCACACTGATAAGCACAACACATTAAAAAAAACATTCCCCTATGCACCTTGGTAACGGTGACTGTTGGCTCCCTTCATAAGTTTGTGAAACGGGCCCCTCATTTCCTTCAACTTATCTGCTAATAGCTTAACGAGGGTCTAGGTTCTGGCAGTATTGATGCCATAGGTAGCTTAAGAGGGCTCTCACAGTTTCCGCCCTCACCGTTAGATGATGTTCCACGTCACGCCCGCGGTATTACAGGACGTGCTACGTCCGCCGCTATGGTCGAGGGTGGCGCTGGTGAACACTCTCAAGGTTCGCTTACACCCAATGAACATAAATACCCACGAGAGCAGCAGATTGGACAGCCATCGCCGTAGCTCAGTTGGTAAGAGCACCGGACGCGATATTCGGAGGTCGTGGGTTCGGATCCCACAGGCGGGAAGGTTGTTTTTTCTGCTGCTTTATAAGTAATCTTTTTTAAGCGATTTATTATTCTAAGTACTATAATATCACACTGATAAGCACAACACATTAAAAAAAACATTCCCCTATGCACCTTGGTATCGGTGACTGTTGGCTCCCTTCATAAGTTTGTCAAACGGGCCCCTCATTTCCTCTAACTTATCTGCTAATAGCTTAACGAGGCCCTCGGTTCTGGCAGTCTTGATGCCATAGGTAGCTTAAGAGGGTTCTCGCACAGTTTCCGCCCTCACCGTTAGATGACGTTCCACGTCACGCGCGCGGTATTACAGGACGTGCTACGTCCGCCGCTATGGTCGAGGGTGGCGCTGGTGAACACTCTCAAGGTTCGCTTACATAAAATGAACATAAATACCCACGAGAACAGCAGATTGGACAGCCGCCTCTGTAGCTCAGTTGGTAAGAGCACCGGACGCGATATTCGGAGGTCGTGGGTTCGGATGCCACCGGCGGGAAGGTTGTTTTTTCTCCTGCTTTGTAAGTAATTTTCTTTAAGCGAGTTATTAATCTAAGTAGTATATTATCCCACTGATAAGCACAACACATTAAAAAAACATTCCCCTAAGCACCTTGGTATCGGTGACTGTTAGCTCCCTTCATAAGTTTGTCAAACGGGCCTCTCATTTCCTTTAACTTATCTACTAATAGCTTAACGAGGGTCTAGGTTCTGGCAGTCTTGATGCCATAGGTAGCTTAAGAGGGCTCTCACACAGTTTCCGCCCTCACCGTTAGATGACGTTCCCCTTCACGCCCGCGGTATTACAGGACGTGCTACGTCCGCCGCTATGGTCGAGGGTGGCGCTGGTGAACACTCTCAAGGTTCGCTTACACCCAATGAACATAAATACCCACGAGAGCAGCAGATTGGACAGCCGCCTCCGTAGCTCAGTTGGTAAGAGCACCGGACGCGATATTCGGAGGTCGTGGGTTCGGATCCCACCGGCGCGAAGGATGTTTTTTCTGCTGCATTGTAAGTAATTTTCTTTAGGCCAGTTATTAATCTAAGTACTATATTATCCCACTGATAAGCACAACACATTAAAAAAACATTCCCCTGTGCACCTTGGTTTCGGTGACTGTTGGCTCCCTTCATAAGTTTGTCAAACGGGCCCCTCATTTCCTTTACCTTTTCTGCTAATAGCTTAACGAGGGTTTCGGTTCTGGCAGTCTTGATGTCATAGGTAGCTTAAGCGGGCTCTCGCACAGTTTTCGCCCTCACCGTTAGATGTAGTTCCACGTCACGGCCGCGGTATTACAGGACGTGCTACGTCCGCCGCTATGGTCGAGGGTGGCGCTGGTGAACACTCTCAAGGTTCGCTTACACCCAATGAACATAAATACCCACGAGAGCAGCAGATTGGACAGCCGTCGCCGTAGCTCAGTTGGTAAGAGCACCGGACGCGATATTCGGAGGTCGTGCGTTCGGATCCCACAGGCGGGAAGGTTGTTTTTTCTGCTGCTTTATAAGTAATCTTTTTTAAGCGATTTATTATTCTAAGTACTATAATATCACACTGATAAGCACAACACATTAAAAAAAACATTCCCCTATGCACCTTGGTATCGGTGACTGTTTGCTCCCTTCATAAGTTTGTCAAACGGGCCTCTCATTTCCTTTAACTTATCTGCTAATAGCTTAACGAGGGTCTAGGTTCTGGCAGTCTTGATGCCATAGGTAGCCTAAGAGGGCTCTCGCACAGTTTCCGACCTCACCGTTAGATGATGTTCCACGTCACGCCCGCGGTATTACAGGACGTGCTACGTCCGCCACTATGGTCGAGGGTGGCGCTGGTGAACACTCTCAAGGTTCGCTTACACCCAATGAACATAAATACACACGAGAGCAGCAGATTGGACTCTGTCGCCGTAGCTCAGTTGTTAAGAGCACCGGACGCGATATTCGGAGGTCGTGGGTCCGGATCCCACAGGCGGGAAGGTTGTTTTTTCTGCTGCTTTATAAGTAATTTTCTTTAACCGAGTTATTATTCTAAGTACAATATTATCCCACTGATAACCACAACACATTAAAAAAACATTCCCCTATGCACCTTGGTTTCGGTGACTGTTGGCTCCCTTCATAGGTTTGTCAAACGGGCCCCTCATTTCCTTTAATTTATCTGCTAAAAGCTTAACGAGGGTCTCGGTTTCGGCAGTCTTGATGTCATTGGTAGCTTAAGAGGGCTCTCGCACAGTTTCCGCCCTCACCGTTAGATGACGTTCCACGTCACGCCCGCGGTATTACAGGACGTGCTACGTCCGCCCTATGGTCGAGGGTGGCGCTGGTGAACACTCTCAAGGTTCGCTTACACCCAATGAACATAAATACCCACGAGAGCAGCAGATTGGACAGCCGTCGCCGTAGCTCAGTTGGTATGAGCACTGGACGCGATATTCGGAGGTCGTGGGTGCGGATCCCACCGGCGGCAAGGTAGTTTTTTTACAGCTTTATAAGTAATTTTCTTTAAGCGATTTATTATTCTAAGTACTATAATATCCCACTGATAAGCACAACACATAAAAAATCATTCCCCTATGCACCTTGGTTAAGGTGACTGTTGGCTCCCTCCATAAGTTTGTCAAACGGGCCCCTCATTTCCTTCAACTTATCTGCTAATAGCTTAACGAGGGTCTCGGTTCTGGCAGTCTTGATGCCATAGGTAGCTTAAGAGGGCTCTCGCACAGTTTCCGCCCTCACCGTTAGATGACGTTCCACGTCACGCCCGCGGTATTACAGGACGTGCTACGTCCGCCGCTATGGTCGAGGGTGGCGCTGGTGAACACTCTCAAGGTTCGCTTACACCCAATGAACATAAATACCCACGAGAGCAGCAGATTGGACAGCCGTCGCCGTAGCTCAGTTGGTAAGAGCACTGGACGCGATATTCGGATGTCGTGGGTTCGGATCCCACCGGCGGGAAGGTTGTTTTTTCTGCTGCTTTATAAGTAATCTTTTTTAAGCGATTTATTATTCTAAGTACTATATTATCACACTGATAAGCACAACACATTAAAAAAAACATTCCCCTATGCACCTTGGTATCGGTGATTGTTGGCTCCCTTCATAAGTTTGTCAAACGGCCCTCTCATTTCCTTTAAATTATCTGCTAATAGCTTAACGAGGGTCTAGGTTCTGGCAGTATTGATGCCATAGGTAGCTTAAGAGGGCTCTCACACAGTTTCCGCCCTCACCGTTAGATGATGTTCCACGTCACGCCCGCGGTATTACAGGACCTGCTACGTCCGCCGCTATGGTCGAGGGTGCGCTGGTGAACACTCTCAAGGTTCGCTTACATAAAATGAACATAAATACCCACGAGAACAGCAGATTGGACAGCCGCCTCCGTAGCTCAGTTGGTAAGAGCACCGGACGCGATATTCGGAGGTCGTGGGTGCGGATCCCACCGGCGGGAAGGTTGTTTTTTCTGCTGCTTTGTAAGTAATTTTCTTTAAGCGAGTTATTAATCTAAGTAGTATATTATCCCACTGATACGCACAACACATAAAAAAATTCCCATATGCACCTTGGTTTCGGTTTCTGTTGGCTCCCTTCATAAGTTTGTCAAACGGGCCCCTCATTTCCTCTAACTTTTCTGCTAATAGCTTAACGAGGGTCTCGCTTCTGGCAGTCTTGATGCCATAGGTAGCTTACGAGGCTCTCGCACAGATTCCACCCTCACCGTTAGATGACGTTCCACGTCACGCGCGCGGTATTACAGGACGTGCTACGTCCGCCGCTATGGTCGAGGGTGGCGCTGGTGAACACTCTCAAGGTTCGCTTACATAAAATGAACATAAATACCCACGAGAACAGCAGATTGGACAGCCGCCTCCGTAGCTCAGTTGGTAAGAGCACCGGACGCGATATTCGGAGGTCGTGGGTTCGGATGCCACCGGCGGGAAGGTTGTTTTTTCTCCTGCTTTGTAAGTAATTTTCTTTAAGCGAGTTAATTTATCTAAGTAGTATATTATCCCACTGATAAGCACAACACATTAAAAAAAACATTCCCCTAAGCACCTTGGTATCGGTGACTGTTGGCTCCCTTCATAAGTTTGTCAAACGGGCCTCTCATTTCCTTTAACTTATCTACTAATAGCTTAACGAGGGTCTAGGTTCTGGCAGTCTTGATGCCATAGGTAGCTTAAGAGGGCTCTCACACAGTTTCCGCCTCACCGTTAGATGACGTTCCCCTTCACGCCCGCGGTATTACAGGACGTGCTACGTCCGCCGCTATGGTCGAGGGTGGCGCTGGTGAACACTCTCAAGGTTCGCTTACACCCAATGAACATAAATACCCACGAGAGCAGCAGATTGGACAGCCGTCGCCGTAGCTCAGTTGGTAAGAGCACTGGACGCGATATTCGGATGTCGTGGGTTCGGATCCCACCGGCGGGAAGGTTGTTTTTTCTGCTGCTTTATAAGTAATCTTTTTAAGCGATTTATTATTCTAAGTACTATAATATCACACTGATAAGCACAACACATTAAAAAAACATTCCCCTATGCACCTTGGTATCGGTGATTGTTGGCTCCCTTCATAAGTTTGTCAAACGGCCCTCTCATTTCCTTTAACTTATCTGCTAATAGCTTAACGAGGGTCTATATTCTGGCAGTCTTGATGCCATAGGTAGCTTAAGAGGGCTCTCACACAGTTTCCGCCCTCACCGTTAGATGATGTTCACGTCACGCCCGCGGTATTACAGGACGTGCTACGTCCGCCGCTATGGTCGAGGGTGGCGCTGGTGAACACTCTCAAGGTTCGCTTACATAAAATGAACATAAATACCCACGAGAACAGCAGATTGGACAGCCGCCTCCGTAGCTCAGTTGGTAAGAGCACCGGACGCGATATTCGGAGGTCGTGGGTTCGGATCCCACCGGCGCGAAGGTTGTTTTTTCTGCTGCATTGTAAGTAATTTTCTTTAATCGAGTTATTAATCTAAGTACTATATTATACCACTGATAAGCACAACACATTAAAAAAAACATTCCCCTATGCACCTTGGTTTCGGTGACTGTTGGCTCCCTTCATAAGTTTGTCAAACGGGCCCCTCATTTCCTTTACCTTTTCTGCTAATAGCTTAACGAGGGTTTCGGTTCTGGCAGTCTTGATGTCATAGGTAGCTTAAGCGGGCTCTCGCACAGTTTTCGCCCTCACCGTTAGATGTAGTTCCACGTCACGGCCGCGGTATTACAGGACGTGCTACGTCCGCCGCTATGGTCGAGGGTGGCGCTGGTGAACACTCTCAAGGTTCGCTTACACCCAATGAACATAAATACCCACGAGAGCATCAGATTGGACAGCCGTCGCCGTAGCTCAGTTGGTAAGAGCACCGGACGCGATATTCGGAGGTCGTGGGTTCGGATCCCACAGGCGGGAATGTTGTTTTTTCTGCTGCTTTATAAGTAATCTTTTTTAAGCGATTTATTATTCTAAGTACTATAATATCACACTGATAAGCACAACACATTAAAAAAAACATTCCCCTATGCACCTTGGTATCGGTGACTGTTGGCTCCCTTCATAAGTTTGTCAAACGGGCCTCTCATTTCCTTTAAATTATCTGCTAATAGCTTAACGAGGGTCTAGGTTCTGGCAGTCTTGATGCCATAGGTAGCTTAAGAGGGCTCTCGCACAGTTTCCGACCTCACCGTTAGATGATGTTCCACGTCACGCCCGCGGTATTACAGGACGTGCTACGTCCGCCGCTATGGTCGAGGGTGGCGCTGGTGAACACTCTCAAGGTTCGCTTACACCCAATGAACATAAATACACACGAGAGCAGCAGATTGGACTCCGTCGCCGTAGCTCAGTTGTTAAGAGCACCGGACGCGATATTCGGAGGTCGTGGGCCCGGATCCCACAGGCGGGAAGGTTGTTTTTTCTGCTGCTTTATAAGTAATTTTCTTTAACCGAGTTATTATTCTAAGTACAATATTATCCCACTGATAACCACAACACATTAAAAAAACATTCCCCTATGCACCTTGGTTTCGGTGACTGTTGGCTCCCTTCATAAGTTTGTCAAACGGGCCCCTCATTTCCTTTAATTTATCTGCTAAAAGCTTAACGAGGGTCTCGGTTTCGGCAGTCTTGATGCCATTGGTAGCTTAAGAGGGCTCTCGCACAGTTTCCGCCCTCACCGTTAGATGACGTTCCACGTAACGCCCGCGGTATTACAGGACGTGCTACGTCCGCCGCTATGGTCGAGGGTGGCGCTGGTGAACACTCTCAAGGTTCGCTTACACCCAATGAACATAAATACCCACGAGAGCAGCAGATTGGACAGCCGTCGCCGTAGCTCAGTTGGTATGAGCACTGGACGCGATATTCGGAGGTCGTGGGTTCGGATCCCACCGGCGGCAAGGTAGTTTTTTTACAGCTTTATAAGTAATTTTCTTTAAGCGATTTATTATTCTAAGTACTGTAATATCCCACTGATAAGCACAACACATAAAAAATCATTCCCCTATGCACCTTGGTTAAGGTGACTGTTGGCTCCCTCCATAAGTTTGTGAAACGGGCCCCTCATTTCCTTCAACTTATCTGCTAATAGCTTAACGAGGGTCTCGGTTCTGGCAGTCTTGATGCCATAGGTAGCTTAAGAGGGCTCTCGCACAGTTTCCGCCCTCACCGTTAGATGACGTTCCACGTCACGCCCGCGGTATTACAGGACGTGCTACGTCCGCCGCTATGGTCGAGGGTGGCGCTGGTGAACACTCTCAAGGTTCGCTTACACCCAATGAACATAAATACCCACGAGAGCATCAGATTGGACAGCCGTCGCCGTAGCTCAGTTGGTAAGAGCACCGGACGCGATATTCGGAGGTCGTGGGTTCGGATCCCACAGGCGGGAATGTTGTTTTTTCTGCTGCTTTATAAGTAATCTTTTTTAAGCGATTTATTATTCTAAGTACTATAATATCACACTGAGAAGCACAGCACATTAAAAAAAACATTCCCCTATGCACCTTGGTATCGGTGACTGTTGGCTCCCTTCATAAGTTTGTCAAACGGGCCTCTCATTTCCTTTACCTTTTCTGCTAATAGCTTATCGAGGGTCTAGGTTCTGGCAGTCTTGATGCCATAGGTATATTAAGAGGGCTCTCGCACAGTTTCCGACCTCACCGTTAGATGATGTTCCACGTCACGCCCGCGGTATTACAGGACGTGCTACGTCCGCCGCTATGGTCGAGGGTGGCGCTGGTGAACACTCTCAAGGTTCGCTTACACCCAATGAACATAATTACACACGAGAGCAGCAGATTGGACTCCGTCGCCGTAGCTCAGTTGTTAAGAGCACCGGACGCGATATTCGGAGGTCGTGGGTCCGGATCCCACAGGCGGGAAGGTTGTTTTTTCTGCTGCTTTATAAGTAATTTTTTTTAACCGAGTTATTATTCTAAGTACAATATTATCCCACTGATAACCACAACACATTAAAAAAACATTCCCCTATGCACCTTGGTTTCGGTGACTGTTGGCTCCCTTCATAAGTTTGTCAAACGGGCCCCTCATTTCCTTTAATTTATCTGCTAAACGCTTAACGAGGGTCTCGGTTTCGGCAGTCTTGATGCCATTGGTAGCTTAAGAGGGCTCTCGCACAGTTTCCGCCCTCACCGTTAGATGACGTTCCACGTCACGCCCGCGGTATTACAGGACGTGCTACGTCCGCCGCTATGGTCGAGGGTGGCGCTGGTGAACACTCTCAAGGTTCGCTTACACCCAATGAACATAAATACCCACGAGAGCAGCAGATTGGACAGCCGTCGCCGTAGCTCAGTTGGTAAGAGCACTGGACGCGATATTCGGATGTCGTGGGTTCGGATCCCACCGGCGGGAAGGTTGTTTTTTCTGCTGCTTTATAAGTAATCTTTTTAAGCGATTTATTATTCTAAGTACTATAATATCACACTGATAAGCACAACACATTAAAAAAACATTCCCCTATGCACCTTGGTATCGGTGATTGTTGGCTCCCTTCATAAGTTTGTCAAACGGCCCTCTTATTTCCTTTAACTTATCTGCTAATAGCTTAACGAGGGTCTATATTCTGGCAGTCTTGATGCCATAGGTAGCTTAAGAGGGCTCTCACACAGTTTCCGCCCTCACCGTTAGATGATGTTCACGTCACGCCCGCGGTATTACAGGACGTGCTACGTCCGCCGCTATGGTCGAGGGTGGCGCTGGTGAACACTCTCAAGGTTCGCTTACATAAAATGAACATAAATACCCACGAGAACAGCAGATTGGACAGCCGCCTCCGTAGCTCAGTTGGTAAGAGCACCGGACGCGATATTCGGAGGTCGTGGGTTCGGATCCCACCGGCGCGAAGGTTGTTTTTTCTGCTGCATTGTAAGTAATTTTCTTTAATCGAGTTATTAATCTAAGTACTATATTATCCCACTGATAAGCACAACACATTAAAAAAAACATTCCCCTATGCACCTTGGTTTCGGTGACTGTTGGCTCCCTTCATAGGTTTATCAAACGGGCCCCTCATTTCCTTTACCTTTTCTGCTAATAGCTTAACGAGGGTTTCGGTTCTGGCAGTCTTGATGTCATAGGTAGCTTAAGCGGGCTCTCGCACAGTTTTCGCCCTCACCGTTAGATGTAGTTCCACGTCACGGCCGCGGTATTACAGGACGTGCTACGTCCGCCGCTATGGTCGAGGGTGGCGCTGGTGAACACTCTCAAGGTTCGCTTACACCCAATGAACATAAATACCCACGAGAGCATCAGATTGGACAGCCGTCGCCGTAGCTCAGTTGGTAAGAGCACCGGACGCGATATTCGGAGGTCGTGGGTTCGGATCCCACAGGCGGGAATGTTGTTTTTTCTGCTGCTTTATAAGTAATCTTTTTTAAGCGATTTATTATTCTAAGTACTATAATATCACACTGATAAGCACAACACATTAAAAAAAACATTCCCCTATGCACCTTGGTATCGGTGACTGTTGGCTCCCTCCATAAGTTTGTGAAACGGGCCCCTCATTTCCTTCAACTTATCTGCTAATAGCTTAACGAGGGTCTCGGTTCTGGCAGTCTTGATGCCATAGGTAGCTTAAGAGGGCTCTCGCACAGTTTCCGCCCTCACCGTTAGATGACGTTCCACGTCACGCCCGCGGTATTACAGGACGTGCTACGTCCGCCGCTATGGTCGAGGGTGGCGCTGGTGAACACTCTCAAGGTTCGCTTACACCCAATGAACATAAATACCCACGAGAGCATCAGATTGGACAGCCGTCGCCGTAGCTCAGTTGGTAAGAGCACCGGACGCGATATTCGGAGGTCGTGGGTTCGGATCCCACAGGCGGGAATGTTGTTTTTTCTGCTGCTTTATAAGTAATTTTCTTTAGGCGATTTATTATTCTAAGTACTATAATATCCCACTGATAAGCACAACACATAAAAAATCATTCCCCTATGCACCTTCGTTAAGGTGACTGTTGGCTCCCTCCATAAGTTTGTGAAACGGGCCCCTCATTTCCTTCAACTTATCTGCTAATAGCTTAACGAGGGTCTCGGTTCTGGCAGTCTAGATGCCATAGGTAGCTTAAGAGGGCTCTCGCACAGTTTCCGCCCTCACCGTTAGATGACGTTCCACGTCACGCCCGCGGTATTACAGGACGTGCTACGTCCGCCGCTATGGTCGAGGGTGGCGCTGGTGAACACTCTCAAGGTTCGCTTACACCCAATGAACATAAATACCCACGAGAGCATCAGATTGGACAGCCGTCGCCGTAGCTCAGTTGGTAAGAGCACCGGACGCGATATTCGGAGGTCGTGGGTTCGGATCCCACAGGCGGGAATGTTGTTTTTTCTGCTGCTTTATAAGTAATCTTTTTTAAGCGATTTATTATTCTAAGTACTATAATATCACACTGATAAGCACAACACATTAAAAAAAACATTCCGCTATGCACCTTGGTATCGGTGACTGTTGGCTCCCTTCATAAGTTTGTCAAACGGGCCTCTCATTTCCTTTACCTTTTCTGCTAATAGCTTAACGAGGGTCTAGGTTCTGGCAGTCTTGATGCCATAGGTAGCTTAAGAGGGCTCTCGCACAGTTTCCGACCTCACCGTTAGATGATGTTCCACGTCACGCCCGCGGTATTACAGGACGTGCTACGTCCGCCGCTATGGTCAAGGGTGGCGCTGGTGAACACTCTCAAGGTTCGCTTACACCCAATGAACATAATTACACACGAGAGCAGCAGATTGGACTCCGTCGCCGTAGCTCAGTTGTTAAGAGCACCGGACGCGATATTCGGAGGTCGTGGGTCCGGATCCCACAGGCGGGAAGGTTGTTTTTTCTGCTGCTTTATAAGTAATTTTCTTTAACCGAGTTATTATTCTAAGTACAATATTATCCCACTGATAACCACAACACATTAAAAAAACATTCCCCTATGCACCTTGGTTTCGGTGACTGTTGGCTCCCTTCATAAGTTTGTCAAACGGGCCCCTCATTTCCTTTAATTTATCTGCTAAACGCTTAACGAGGGTCTCGGTTTCGGCAGTCTTGATGCCATTGGTAGCTTAAGAGGGCTCTCGCACAGTTTCCGCCCTCACCGTTAGATGACGTTCCACGTCACGCCCGCGGTATTACAGGACGTGCTACGTCCGCCGCTATGGTCGAGGGTGGCGCTGGTGAACACTCTCAAGGTTCGCTTACACCCAATGAACATAAATACCCACGAGAGCAGCAGATTGGACAGCCGTCGCCGTAGCTCAGTTGGTAAGAGCACTGGACGCGATATTCGGATGTCGTGGGTTCGGATCCCACCGGCGGGAAGGTTGTTTTTTCTGCTGCTTTATAAGTAATCTTTTTTAAGCGATTTATTATTATAAGTAATATAATATCACACTGATAAGCACAACACATTAAAAAAAACATTCCCCTATGCACCTTGGTATCGGTGATTGTTGGCTCCCTTCATAAGTTTGTCAAACGGCCCTCTCATTTCCTTTAACTTATCTGCTAATAGCTTAACGAGGGTCTAGGTTCTGGCAGTGTTGATGCCATAGGTAGCTTAAGAGGGCTCTCACACAGTTTCCGCCCTCACCGTTAGATGATGTTCCACGTCACGCCCGCGGTATTACAGGACGTGCTACGTCCGCCGCTATGGTCGAGGGTGGCGCTGGTGAACACTCTCAAGGTTCGCTTACACCCAATGAATGTAAATACCCACGAGAGCAGCAGATTGGACCGCCGTCGCCGTAGCTCAGTTGGTAAGAGCACCGGAAGCGATATTCGGAGGTCGTGGGTTCGGATCCCACCGGCGCGAAGGTTGTTTTTTCTGCTGCATTGTAAGTAATTTTCTTTAAGCGAGTTATTAATCTATGTACTATATTATCCCACTGATAAGCACAACACATTAAAAAAAACATTCCCCTATGCACCTTGGTTTCGGTGACTGTTGGCTCCCTTCATAAGTTTGTCAAACGGGCCCCTCATTTCCTCTAACTTTTCTGCTAATAGCTTAACGAGGCCCTCGGTTCTGGCAGTCTTGATGCCATAGGTAGCTTAAGAGGGTTCTCGCACAGTTTCCGCCCTCACCGTTAGATGACGTTCCACGTCACGCGCGCGGTATTACAGGACGTGCTACGTCCGCCGCTATGGTCGAGGGTGGCGCTGGTGAACACTCTCAAGGTTCGCTTACACCCAATGAACATAAATACCCACGAGAACAGCAGATTGGACAGCCGTCGCCGTAGCTCAGTTGGTAAGAGCACTGGACGCGATATTCGGAGGTCGTGGGTTCGGATCCCACCGGCCGGAAGGTTGTTTTTTCTGCTGCTTTATAAGTAATTTTCTTTAAGCGAGTTATTAATCTAAGTACAATATTATCCCACTGATAAGCACAACACATTAAAAAAACATTCCCCTATGCACCTTGCTTTCGGTGACTGTTGGCTCCCTTCATAAGTTTGTCAAACGGGCCCCTCATTTCCTTTAACTTTTCTGCTAATAGCTTAACGAGGGTCTCGCTTCTGGCAGTCTTGATGCCATAGGTAGCTTACGAGGCTCTCGCACAGTTTCCGCCCTCACCGTTAGATGATGTTCCACGTCACGCCCGCGGTATTATAGGACGTGCTACGTCCGCCGCTATGGTCGAGGGTGGCGCTGGTGAACACTCTCAAGAGTCGCTTACACCCAATGAACATAAATACCCACGAGAGCAGCAGATTGCACAGCCGTCGCCGTAGCTCAGTTGTTAAGAGCACCGGACGCGATATTCGGAGGTCGTGGGTTCGGATCACACCGGCGTCAAGGTTGTTTTTTCTGCTGCTTTAAAAGTAATTTTCTTTAAGCGATTTATTAATCTATGTACTATAATATCCCGCTGATAAGCACAACACATAAAAAAAATTCCCATATGCACCTTGGTTTCGGTTTCTGTTGGCTCCCTTCGTAAGTTTGTCAAACGGGCCCCTCATTTCCTTTAACTTATCTGCTAATAGCTTAACGAGGGTCTCGGTTCTGGCAGTCTTGATGTCATAGGTAGCTTAAGAGGGCTCTCGCACAGTTTCCGCACTCACCGTTAGATGACGTTCCGCGTCACGCCCGCGGTATTACAGGACGTGCTACGTCCGCCGCTATGGTCGAGGGTGGCGCTGGTGGACACTCTCAAGGTTCGCTTACACCCAATGAACATAAATACCCACGAGAGCAGCAGATCGGACTCCCTCACCGTAGCTCAGTTGGTAAGAGCACCGGACGCGATATTCGGAGGTCGTGGGTTCGGATCCCACCGGCGGGAAGGTTGTTTTTTCTGCTGCTTTATAAGTAATCTTTTTTAAGCGATTTAATATTCTAAGTACTATAATATCACACTGATAAGCACAACACATTAAAAAAACATTCCCCTATGCACCTTGGTATCGGTGACTGCTGGCTCCCTTTATAAGTTTGTCAAACGGGCCTCTCATTTCCTTTAACTTATCTGCTAATAGCTTAACGAGGGTCTTGGTTCTGGCAGTCTTGATGCCATAGGTAGCTTAAGAGGGCTCTCGCACAGTTTCCGCCCTCACCGTTAGATGACGTTCCACGTCACGCGCGCGGCATTACAGGACGTGCTACGTCCGCGCTATGGTCGAGGGTGGCGCTTGTGAACACTCTCAAGGTTCGCTTACATAAAATGAACATAAATACCCATGAGAGCATCAGATTGGAACGCCGTCTCCGTAACTCAGTTGGTAGGAGCACCGGACGCGATATTCGGAGGTCGTGGGTTCGGATCCCACCGGCGGGATGGTTGTTTTTTCTGCTGCTTTATAAGTAATTTTCTTTAAGCGAGTTATTAATCTAAGTACTATATTATCCCACTGATAATCACAACATATTAAAAAAAACATTCCCCTATGCACCTTGGTTTCGGTGACTGTTGGCTCCCTTCATAAGTTTGTCAAACGGGCCCCTCATTTCGTTTAACTTTTCTGCTAATAGCTTAACGAGGGTCTCGGTTCTGGCAGTCTTGATGCCATAGATAGCTTAAGCGGGCTCTCGCACAGTTTCCGCCCTCACCGTTAGATGAAGTTCCACGTCACGGCCGCGGTATTACAGGACGTGCTACGTCCGCCGCTATGGTCGAGGGTGGCGCTGCTGAACACTCTCAAGGTTCGCTTACACCCAATGAACATAAATACCTACGAGAGCAGCAGATCGGACTCCCTCACCGTAGCTCAGTTGGTAAGAGCACCGGTCGCGATATTCGGAGGTCGTGGGTTCGGATCCCACCGGCGGGAAGATTGTTTTTTCTGCTGCTTTATAAGTAATCTTTTTTAAGCGATTTATTATTCTAAGTACTATAATATCACACTGATAAGCACGACACATTAAAAAAAAACATTCCCCTATGCACCTTGTTATCGGTGACTGTTGGCTCCCTTCATAAGATTGTCAAACGGGCCTCTCATTTCCTTTAACTTATCTGCAAATAGCTTAACGAGGGTCTAGGTTCTGGCAGTCTTGATGCCATAGGTAGCTTAAGAGGGCTCTCGCACAGTTTCCGCCCTCACCGTTAGATGACGTTCCACGTCACGCCCGCGGTAATACAGGACGTGCTACGTCCGCCGCTATGGTCGAGGGTGGCGCTGGTGAACACTCTCAAGGGTCGCTTACACCCAATGAACATAAATACTCACGAGAGCAGCAGATTGGACAGCCGTCGCCGTAGCTCAGTTAAGAGCACCGGACGCGATATTCAGAGGTCGTGGGTTCGGATCACACCGGCGTCAAGGTTTTTTCTGCTGCTTTAAAAGTAATTTTCTTTAAGCGATTTATTAATCTATGTACTATAATATCCCGCTGATAAGCACAACACAAAAAAATTCCCATATGCACCTTGGTTTCGGTTTCTGTTGGCTCCCTTCGTAAGTTTGTCAAACGGCCCCTCATTTCCTTTAACTTATCTGCTAATAGCTTAACGAGGGTCTCGGTTCTGGCAGTCTTGATGTCATAGGTAGCTTAAGAGGGCTCTCGCACAGTTTCCGCACTCACCGTTAGATGACGTTCCACATCACGCCCGCGGTATTACAGGACGTGCTACGTCCGCCGCTATGGTCGAGGGTGGCGCTGGTGGACACTCTCAAGGTTCGCTTACACCCAATGAACATAAATACCCACGAGAGCAGCAGATCGGACTCCCTCACCGTAGCTCAGTTGGTAAGAGCACCGGACGCGATATTCGGAGGTCGTGGGTTCGGATCCCACCGGCGGGAAGGTTGTTTTTCTGCTGCTTTATAAGTAATCTTTTTTAAGCGATTTATTATTCTAAGTACTATAATATCACACTGATAAGCACAACACATTAAAAAAAACATTCCCCTATGCACCTTGGTATCGGTGACTGTTGGCTCCCTTCATAAGTTTGTCAAACGGGCCTCTCATTTCCTTTAACTTATCTGCTAATAGCTTAACGAGGGTCTAGGTTCTGGCAGTCTTGATGCCATAGGTAGCTTAAGAGGGCTCTCGCACAGTTTCCGCCCTCACCGTTAGATGACGTTCCACGTCACGCCCGCGGTATTACAGGACGTGCTACGTCCGCCGCTATGGTCGAGGGTGGCGCTGGTGAACACTCTCAAGGTTCGCTTACACCCAATGAACATAAATACCCACGAGAGCATCAGATTGGACAGCCGTCGCCGTAGCTCAGTTGGTAAGAGCACCGGACGCGATATTCGGAGGTCGTGGGTTCGGATCCCACCGGCGGGAATGTTGTTTTTTCTGCTGCTTTATAAGTAATCTTTTTTAAGCGATTTATTATTCTAAGTACTATAATATCACACTGATAAGCACAACACATTAAAAAAAACATTCCCCTATGCACCTTGGTATCGGTGACTGTTGGCTCCCTTTATAAGTTTGTCAAACGGGCCTCTCATTTCCTTTAACTTATCTGCTAATAGCTTAACGAGGGTCTTGGTTCTGGCAGTCTTGATGCCATAGGTAGCTTAAGAGGGCTCTCGCACAGTTTCCGCCCTCACCGTTAGATGACGTTCCACGTCACGCGCGCGGCATTACAGGACGTGCTACGTCCGCGCTATGGTCGAGGGTGGCGCTTGTGAACACTCTCAAGGTTCGCTTACATAAAATGAACATAAATACCCATGAGAGCATCAGATTGGAACGCCGTCTCCGTAACTCAGTTGGTAGGAGCACCGGACGCGATATTCGGAGGTCGTGGGTTCGGATCCCACCGGCGGGATGGTTGTTTTTTCTGCTGCTTTATAAGTAATTTTCTTTAAGCGAGTTATTAATCTAAGTACTATATTATCCCACTGATAATCACAACATATTAAAAAAAACATTCCCCTATGCACCTTGGTTTCGGTGACTGTTGGCTCCCTTCATAAGTTTGTCAAACGGGCCCCTCATTTCGTTTAACTTTTCTGCTAATAGCTTAACGAGGGTCTCGGTTCTGGCAGTCTTGATGCCATAGATAGCTTAAGCGGGCTCTCGCACAGTTTCCGCCCTCACCGTTAGATGAAGTTCCACGTCACGGCCGCGGTATTACAGGACGTGCTACGTCCGCCGCTATGGTCGAGGGTGGCGCTGCTGAACACTCTCAAGGTTCGCTTACACCCAATGAACATAAATACCTACGAGAGCAGCAGATCGGACTCCCTCACCGTAGCTCAGTTGGTAAGAGCACCGGTCGCGATATTCGGAGGTCGTGGGTTCGGATCCCACCGGCGGGAAGATTGTTTTTTCTGCTGCTTTATAAGTAATCTTTTTTAAGCGATTTATTATTCTAAGTACTATAATATCACACTGATAAGCACGACACATTAAAAAAAACATTCCCCTATGCACCTTGTTATCGGTGACTGTTGGCTCCCTTCATAAGATTGTCAAACGGGCCTCTCATTTCCTTTAACTTATCTGCAAATAGCTTAACGAGGGTCTAGGTTCTGGCAGTCTTGATGCCATAGGTAGCTTAAGAGGGCTCTCGCACAGTTTCCGCCCTCACCGTTAGATGACGTTCCACGTCACGCCCGCGGTAATACAGGACGTGCTACGTCCGCCGCTATGGTCGAGGGTGGCGCTGGTGAACACTCTCAAGGGTCGCTTACACCCAATGAACATAAATACTCACGAGAGCAGCAGATTGGACAGCCGTCGCCGTAGCTCAGTTAAGAGCACCGGACGCGATATTCAGAGGTCGTGGGTTCGGATCACACCGGCGTCAAGGTTTTTTCTGCTGCTTTAAAAGTAATTTTCTTTAAGCGATTTATTAATCTATGTACTATAATATCCCGCTGATAAGCACAACACAAAAAAATTCCCATATGCACCTTGGTTTCGGTTTCTGTTGGCTCCCTTCGTAAGTTTGTCAAACGGCCCCTCATTTCCTTTAACTTATCTGCTAATAGCTTAACGAGGGTCTCGGTTCTGGCAGTCTTGATGTCATAGGTAGCTTAAGAGGGCTCTCGCACAGTTTCCGCACTCACCGTTAGATGACGTTCCACATCACGCCCGCGGTATTACAGGACGTGCTACGTCCGCCGCTATGGTCGAGGGTGGCGCTGGTGGACACTCTCAAGGTTCGCTTACACCCAATGAACATAAATACCCACGAGAGCAGCAGATCGGACTCCCTCACCGTAGCTCAGTTGGTAAGAGCACCGGACGCGATATTCGGAGGTCGTGGGTTCGGATCCCACCGGCGGGAAGGTTGTTTTTCTGCTGCTTTATAAGTAATCTTTTTTAAGCGATTTATTATTCTAAGTACTATAATATCACACTGATAAGCACAACACATTAAAAAAAACATTCCCCTATGCACCTTGGTATCGGTGACTGTTGGCTCCCTTCATAAGTTTGTCAAACGGGCCTCTCATTTCCTTTAACTTATCTGCTAATAGCTTAACGAGGGTCTAGGTTCTGGCAGTCTTGATGCCATAGGTAGCTTAAGAGGGCTCTCGCACAGTTTCCGCCCTCACCGTTAGATGACGTTCCACGTCACGCCCGCGGTATTACAGGACGTGCTACGTCCGCCGCTATGGTCGAGGGTGGCGCTGGTGAACACTCTCAAGGTTCGCTTACACCCAATGAACATAAATACCCACGAGAGCATCAGATTGGACAGCCGTCGCCGTAGCTCAGTTGGTAAGAGCACCGGACGCGATATTCGGAGGTCGTGGGTTCGGATCCCACAGGCGGGAATGTTGTTTTTTCTGCTGCTTTATAAGTAATCTTTTTTAAGCGATTTATTATTCTAAGTACTATAATATCACACTGATAAGCACAACACATTAAAAAAAACATTCCCCTATGCACCTTGGTATCGGTGACTGTTGGCTCCCTTCATAAGTTTGTCAAACGGGCCTCTCATTTCCTTTACCTTTTCTGCTAATAGCTTATCGAGGGTCTAGGTTCTGGCAGTCTTGATGCCATAGGTAGCTTAAGAGGGCTCTCGCACAGTTTCCGACCTCACCGTTAGATGATGTTCCACGTCACGCCCGCGGTATTACAGGACGTGCTACGTCCGCCGCTATGGTCGAGGGTGGCGCTGGTGAACACTCTCAAGGTTCGCTTACACCCAATGAACATAATTACACACGAGAGCAGCAGATTGGACTCCGTCGCCGTAGCTCAGTTGTTAAGAGCACCGGACGCGATATTCGGAGGTCGTGGGTCCGGATCCCACAGGCGGGAAGGTTGTTTTTTCTGCTGCTTTATAAGTAATTTTCTTTAACCGAGTTATTATTCTAAGTACAATATTATCCCACTGATAACCACAACACATTAAAAAAACATTCCCCTATGCACCTTGGTTTCGGTGACTGTTGGCTCCCTTCATAAGTTTGTCAAACGGGCCCCTCATTTCCTTTAATTTATCTGCTAAACGCTTAACGAGGGTCTCGGTTTCGGCAGTCTTGATGCCATTGGTAGCTTAAGAGGGCTCTCGCACAGTTTCCGCCCTCACCGTTAGATGACGTTCCACGTCACGCCCGCGGTATTACAGGACGTGCTACGTCCGCCGCTATGGTCGAGGGTGGCGCTGGTGAACACTCTCAAGGTTCGCTTACACCCAATGAACATAAATACCCACGAGAGCAGCAGATTGGACAGCCGTCGCCGTAGCTCAGTTGGTAAGAGCACTGGACGCGATATTCGGATGTCGTGGGTTCGGATCCCACCGGCGGGAAGGTTGTTTTTTCTGCTGCTTTATAAGTAATCTTTTTAAGCGATTTATTATTCTAAATACTATAATATCACACTGATAAGCACAACACATTAAAAAAACATTCCCCTATGCACCTTGGTATCGGTGATTGTTGGCTCCCTTCATAAGTTTGTCAAACGGCCCTCTTATTTCCTTTAACTTATCTGCTAATAGCTTAACGAGGGTCTATATTCTGGCAGTCTTGATGCCATAGGTAGCTTAAGAGGGCTCTCACACAGTTTCCGCCCTCACCGTTAGATGATGTTCACGTCACGCCCGCGGTATTACAGGACGTGCTACGTCCGCCGCTATGGTCGAGGGTGGCGCTGGTGAACACTCTCAAGGTTCGCTTACATAAAATGAACATAAATACCCACGAGAACAGCAGATTGGACAGCCGCCTCCGTAGCTCAGTTGGTAAGAGCACCGGACGCGATATTCGGAGGTCGTGGGTTCGGATCCCACCGGCGCGAAGGTTGTTTTTTCTGCTGCATTGTAAGTAATTTTCTTTAATCGAGTTATTAATCTAAGTACTATATTATCCCACTGATAAGCACAACACATTAAAAAAAACATTCCCCTATGCACCTTGGTTTCGGTGACTGTTGGCTCCCTTCATAGGTTTATCAAACGGGCCCCTCATTTCCTTTACCTTTTCTGCTAATAGCTTAACGAGGGTTTCGGTTCTGGCAGTCTTGATGTCATAGGTAGCTTAAGCGGGCTCTCGCACAGTTTTCGCCCTCACCGTTAGATGTAGTTCCACGTCACGGCCGCGGTATTACAGGACGTGCTACGTCCGCCGCTATGGTCGAGGGTGGCGCTGGTGAACACTCTCAAGGTTCGCTTACACCCAATGAACATAAATACCCACGAGAGCATCAGATTGGACAGCCGTCGCCGTAGCTCAGTTGGTAAGAGCACCGGACGCGATATTCGGAGGTCGTGGGTTCGGATCCCACAGGCGGGAATGTTGTTTTTTCTGCTGCTTTATAAGTAATCTTTTTTAAGCGATTTATTATTCTAAGTACTATAATATCACACTGATAAGCACAACACATTAAAAAAAACATTCCCCTATGCACCTTGGTATCGGTGACTGTTGGCTCCCTCCATAAGTTTGTGAAACGGGCCCCTCATTTCCTTCAACTTATCTGCTAATAGCTTAACGAGGGTCTCGGTTCTGGCAGTCTTGATGCCATAGGTAGCTTAAGAGGGCTCTCGCACAGTTTCCGCCCTCACCGTTAGATGACGTTCCACGTCACGCCCGCGGTATTACAGGACGTGCTACGTCCGCCGCTATGGTCGAGGGTGGCGCTGGTGAACACTCTCAAGGTTCGCTTACACCCAATGAACATAAATACCCACGAGAGCATCAGATTGGACAGCCGTCGCCGTAGCTCAGTTGGTAAGAGCACCGGACGCGATATTCGGAGGTCGTGGGTTCGGATCCCACAGGCGGGAATGTTGTTTTTTCTGCTGCTTTATAAGTAATTTTCTTTAGGCGATTTATTATTCTAAGTACTATAATATCCCACTGATAAGCACAACACATAAAAAATCATTCCCCTATGCACCTTGGTTAAGGTGACTGTTGGCTCCCTCCATAAGTTTGTGAAACGGGCCCCTCATTTCCTTCAACTTATCTGCTAATAGCTTAACGAGGGTCTCGGTTCTGGCAGTCTAGATGCCATAGGTAGCTTAAGAGGGCTCTCGCACAGTTTCCGCCCTCACCGTTAGATGACGTTCCACGTCACGCCCGCGGTATTACAGGACGTGCTACGTCCGCCGCTATGGTCGAGGGTGGCG
The DNA here is from genome assembly GCF_052857255.1 of Amblyomma americanum. NCBI lineage: Eukaryota > Metazoa > Arthropoda > Arachnida > Ixodida > Ixodidae > Amblyomma > Amblyomma americanum. The sequence goes on from NC_135497.1 coordinate 467,479,841, forward strand.
CTGGTGAACACTCTCAAGGTTCGCTTACACCCAATGAACATAAATACCCACGAGAGCATCAGATTGGACAGCCGTCGCCGTAGCTCAGTTGGTAAGAGCACCGGACGCGATATTCGGAGGTCGTGGGTTCGGATCCCACAGGCGGGAATGTTGTTTTTTCTGCTGCTTTATAAGTAATCTTTTTTAAGCGATTTATTATTCTAAGTACTATAATATCACACTGATAAGCACAACACATTAAAAAAAACATTCCCCTATGCACCTTGGTATCGGTGACTGTTGGCTCCCTTCATAAGTTTGTCAAACGGGCCTCTCATTTCCTTTACCTTTTCTGCTAATAGCTTAACGAGGGTCTAGGTTCTGGCAGTCTTGATGCCATAGGTAGCTTAAGAGGGCTCTCGCACAGTTTCCGACCTCACCGTTAGATGATGTTCCACGTCACGCCCGCGGTATTACAGGACGTGCTACGTCCGCCGCTATGGTCAAGGGTGGCGCTGGTGAACACTCTCAAGGTTCGCTTACACCCAATGAACATAATTACACACGAGAGCAGCAGATTGGACTCCGTCGCCGTAGCTCAGTTGTTAAGAGCACCGGACGCGATATTCGGAGGTCATGGGTTCGGATCCCACCGGCGGGAAGGTTGTTTTTTCTGCTGCTTTATAAGTAATCTTTTTTAAGCGATTTATTATTATAAGTAATATAATATCACACTGATAAGCACAACACATTAAAAAAAACATTCCCCTATGCACCTTGGTATCGGTGATTGTTGGCTCCCTTCATAAGTTTGTCAAACGGCCCTCTCATTTCCTTTAACTTATCTGCTAATAGCTTAACGAGGGTCTAGGTTCTGGCAGTGTTGATGCCATAGGTAGCTTAAGAGGGCTCTCACACAGTTTCCGCCCTCACCGTTAGATGATGTTCCACGTCACGCCCGCGGTATTACAGGACGTGCTACGTCCGCCGCTATGGTCGAGGGTGGCGCTGGTGAACACTCTCAAGGTTCGCTTACACCCAATGAATGTAAATACCCACGAGAGCAGCAGATTGGACCGCCGTCGCCGTAGCTCAGTTGGTAAGAGCACCGGAAGCGATATTCGGAGGTCGTGGGTTCGGATCCCACCGGCGCGAAGGTTGTTTTTTCTGCTGCATTGTAAGTAATTTTCTTTAAGCGAGTTATTAATCTATGTACTATATTATCCCACTGATAAGCACAACACATTAAAAAAAACATTCCCCTATGCACCTTGGTTTCGGTGACTGTTGGCTCCCTTCATAAGTTTGTCAAACGGGCCCCTCATTTCCTCTAACTTTTCTGCTAATAGCTTAACGAGGCCCTCGGTTCTGGCAGTCTTGATGCCATAGGTAGCTTAAGAGGGTTCTCGCACAGTTTCCGCCCTCACCGTTAGATGACGTTCCACGTCACGCGCGCGGTATTACAGGACGTGCTACGTCCGCCGCTATGGTCGAGGGTGGCGCTGGTGAACACTCTCAAGGTTCGCTTACACCCAATGAACATAAATACCCACGAGAACAGCAGATTGGACAGCCGTCGCCGTAGCTCAGTTGGTAAGAGCACTGGACGCGATATTCGGAGGTCGTGGGTTCGGATCCCACCGGCCGGAAGGTTGTTTTTTCTGCTGCTTTATAAGTAATTTTCTTTAAGCGAGTTATTAATCTAAGTACAATATTATCCCACTGATAAGCACAACACATTAAAAAAACATTCCCCTATGCACCTTGCTTTCGGTGACTGTTGGCTCCCTTCATAAGTTTGTCAAACGGGCCCCTCATTTCCTTTAACTTTTCTGCTAATAGCTTAACGAGGGTCTCGCTTCTGGCAGTCTTGATGCCATAGGTAGCTTACGAGGCTCTCGCACAGTTTCCGCCCTCACCGTTAGATGATGTTCCACGTCACGCCCGCGGTATTATAGGACGTGCTACGTCCGCCGCTATGGTCGAGGGTGGCGCTGGTGAACACTATCAAGAGTCGCTTACACCCAATGAACATAAATACCCACGAGAGCAGCAGATTGCACAGCCGTCGCCGTAGCTCAGTTGTTAAGAGCACCGGACGCGATATTCGGAGGTCGTGGGTTCGGATCACACCGGCGTCAAGGTTGTTTTTTCTGCTGCTTTAAAAGTAATTTTCTTTAAGCGATTTATTAATCTATGTACTATAATATCCCGCTGATAAGCACAACACATAAAAAAAATTCCCATATGCACCTTGGTTTCGGTTTCTGTTGGCTCCCTTCGTAAGTTTGTCAAACGGGCCCCTCATTTCCTTTAACTTATCTGCTAATAGCTTAACGAGGGTCTCGGTTCTGGCAATCTTGATGTCATAGGTAGCTTAAGAGGGCTCTCGCACAGTTTCCGCACTCACCGTTAGATGACGTTCCGCGTCACGCCCGCGGTATTACAGGACGTGCTACGTCCGCCGCTATGGTCGAGGGTGGCGCTGGTGGACACTCTCAAGGTTCGCTTACACCCAATGAACATAAATACCCACGAGAGCAGCAGATCGGACTCCCTCACCGTAGCTCAGTTGGTAAGAGCACCGGACGCGATATTCGGAGGTCGTGGGTTCGGATCCCACCGGCGGGAAGGTTGTTTTTTCTGCTGCTTTATAAGTAATCTTTTTTAAGCGATTTAATATTCTAAGTACTATAATATCACACTGATAAGCACAACACATTAAAAAAACATTCCCCTATGCACCTTGGTATCGGTGACTGCTGGCTCCCTTTATAAGTTTGTCAAACGGGCCTCTCATTTCCTCTAACTTATCTGCTAATAGCTTAACGAGGGTCTTGGTTCTGGCAGTCTTGATGCCATAGGTAGCTTAAGAGGGCTCTCGCACAGTTTCCGCCCTCACCGTTAGATGACGTTCCACGTCACGCGCGCGGCATTACAGGACGTGCTACGTCCGCGCTATGGTCGAGGGTGGCGCTGGTGAACACTCTCAAGGTTCGCTTACATAAAATGAACATAAATACCCATGAGAGCATCAGATTGGAACGCAGTCTCCGTAACTCAGTTGGTAGGAGCACCGGACGCGATATTCGGAGGTCGTGGGTTCGGATCCCACCGGCGGGATGGTTGTTTTTTCTGCTGCTTTATAAGTAATTTTCTTTAAGCGAGTTATTAATCTAAGTACTATATTATCCCACTGATAATCACAACATATTAAAAAAAACATTCCCCTATGCACCTTGGTTTCGGTGACTGTTGGCTCCCTTCATAAGTTTGTCAAACGGGCCCCTCATTTCGTTTAACTTTTCTGCTAATAGCTTAACGAGGGTCTCGGTTCTGGCAGTCTTGATGCCATAGATAGCTTAAGCGGGCTCTCGCACAGTTTCCGCCCTCACCGTTAGATGAAGTTCCACGTCACGGCCGCGGTATTACAGGACGTGCTACGTCCGCCGCTATGGTCGAGGGTGGCGCTGCTGAACACTCTCAAGGTTCGCTTACACCCAATGAACATAAATACCTACGAGAGCAGCAGATCGGACTCCCTCACCGTAGCTCAGTTGGTAAGAGCACCGGTCGCGATATTCGGAGGTCGTGGGTTCGGATCCCACCGGCGGGAAGATTGTTTTTTCTGCTGCTTTATAAGTAATCTTTTTTAAGCGATTTATTATTCTAAGTACTATAATATCACACTGATAAGCACGACACATTAAAAAAAACATTCCCCTATGCACCTTGTTATCGGTGACTGTTGGCTCCCTTCATAAGATTGTCAAACGGGCCTCTCATTTCCTTTAACTTATCTGCAAATAGCTTAACGAGGGTCTAGGTTCTGGCAGTCTTGATGCCATAGGTAGCTTAAGAGGGCTCTCGCACAGTTTCCGCCCTCACCGTTAGATGACGTTCCACGTCACGCCCGCGGTAATACAGGACGTGCTACGTCCGCCGCTATGGTCGAGGGTGGCGCTGGTGAACACTCTCAAGGGTCGCTTACACCCAATGAACATAAATACTCACGAGAGCAGCAGATTGGACAGCCGTCGCCGTAGCTCAGTTAAGAGCACCGGACGCGATATTCAGAGGTCGTGGGTTCGGATCACACCGGCGTCAAGGTTTTTTCTGCTGCTTTAAAAGTAATTTTCTTTAAGCGATTTATTAATCTATGTACTATAATATCCCGCTGATAAGCACAACACAAAAAAATTCCCATATGCACCTTGGTTTCGGTTTCTGTTGGCTCCCTTCGTAAGTTTGTCAAACGGCCCCTCATTTCCTTTAACTTATCTGCTAATAGCTTAACGAGGGTCTCGGTTCTGGCAGTCTTGATGTCATAGGTAGCTTAAGAGGGCTCTCGCACAGTTTCCGCACTCACCGTTAGATGACGTTCCACATCACGCCCGCGGTATTACAGGACGTGCTACGTCCGCCGCTATGGTCGAGGGTGGCGCTGGTGGACACTCTCAAGGTTCGCTTACACCCAATGAACATAAATACCCACGAGAGCAGCAGATCGGACTCCCTCACCGTAGCTCAGTTGGTAAGAGCACCGGACGCGATATTCGGAGGTCGTGGGTTCGGATCCCACCGGCGGGAAGGTTGTTTTTCTGCTGCTTTATAAGTAATCTTTTTTAAGCGATTTATTATTCTAAGTACTATAATATCACACTGATAAGCACAACACATTAAAAAAAACATTCCCCTATGCACCTTGGTATCGGTGACTGTTGGCTCCCTTCATAAGTTTGTCAAACGGGCCCCTCATTTCGTTTAACTTTTCTGCTAATAGCTTAACGAGGGTCTCGGTTCTGGCAGTCTTGATGCCATAGATAGCTTAAGCGGGCTCTCGCACAGTTTCCGCCCTCACCGTTAGATGAAGTTCCACGTCACGGCCGCGGTATTACAGGACGTGCTACGTCCGCCGCTATGGTCGAGGGTGGCGCTGCTGAACACTCTCAAGGTTCGCTTACACCCAATGAACATAAATACCTACGAGAGCAGCAGATCGGACTCCCTCACCGTAGCTCAGTTGGTAAGAGCACCGGTCGCGATATTCGGAGGTCGTGGGTTCGGATCCCACCGGCGGGAAGATTGTTTTTTCTGCTGCTTTATAAGTAATCTTTTTTAAGCGATTTATTATTCTAAGTACTATAATATCACACTGATAAGCACGACACATTAAAAAAAACATTCCCCTATGCACCTTGTTATCGGTGACTGTTGGCTCCCTTCATAAGATTGTCAAACGGGCCTCTCATTTCCTTTAACTTATCTGCAAATAGCTTAACGAGGGTCTAGGTTCTGGCAGTCTTGATGCCATAGGTAGCTTAAGAGGGCTCTCGCACAGTTTCCGCCCTCACCGTTAGATGACGTTCCACGTCACGCCCGCGGTAATACAGGACGTGCTACGTCCGCCGCTATGGTCGAGGGTGGCGCTGGTGAACACTCTCAAGGGTCGCTTACACCCAATGAACATAAATACTCACGAGAGCAGCAGATTGGACAGCCGTCGCCGTAGCTCAGTTAAGAGCACCGGACGCGATATTCAGAGGTCGTGGGTTCGGATCACACCGGCGTCAAGGTTTTTTCTGCTGCTTTAAAAGTAATTTTCTTTAAGCGATTTATTAATCTATGTACTATAATATCCCGCTGATAAGCACAACACAAAAAAATTCCCATATGCACCTTGGTTTCGGTTTCTGTTGGCTCCCTTCGTAAGTTTGTCAAACGGCCCCTCATTTCCTTTAACTTATCTGCTAATAGCTTAACGAGGGTCTCGGTTCTGGCAGTCTTGATGTCATAGGTAGCTTAAGAGGGCTCTCGCACAGTTTCCGCACTCACCGTTAGATGACGTTCCACATCACGCCCGCGGTATTACAGGACGTGCTACGTCCGCCGCTATGGTCGAGGGTGGCGCTGGTGGACACTCTCAAGGTTCGCTTACACCCAATGAACATAAATACCCACGAGAGCAGCAGATCGGACTCCCTCACCGTAGCTCAGTTGGTAAGAGCACCGGACGCGATATTCGGAGGTCGTGGGTTCGGATCCCACCGGCGGGAAGGTTGTTTTTCTGCTGCTTTATAAGTAATCTTTTTTAAGCGATTTATTATTCTAAGTACTATAATATCACACTGATAAGCACAACACATTAAAAAAAACATTCCCCTATGCACCTTGGTATCGGTGACTGTTGGCTCCCTTCATAAGTTTGTCAAACGGGCCTCTCATTTCCTTTAACTTATCTGCTAATAGCTTAACGAGGGTCTAGGTTCTGGCAGTCTTGATGCCATAGGTAGCTTAAGAGGGCTCTCGCACAGTTTCCGACCTCACCGTTAGATGATGTTCCACGTCACGCCCGCGGTATTACAGGACGTGCTACGTCCGCCGCTATGGTCGAGGGTGGCGCTGGTGAACACTCTCAAGGTTCGCTTACACCCAATGAACATAAATACACACGAGAGCAGCAGATTGGACTCCGTCGCCGTAGCTCAGTTGTTAAGAGCACCGGACGCGATATTCGGAGGTCGTGGGTCCGGATCCCACAGGCGGGAAGGTTGTTTTTTCTGCTGCTTTATAAGTAATTTTCTTTAACCGAGTTATTATTCTAAGTACAATATTATCCCACTGATAACCACAACACATTAAAAAAACATTCCCCTATGCACCCTGGTTTCGGTGACTGTTGGCTCCCTTCATAGGTTTGTCAAACGGGCCCCTCATTTCCTTTAATTTATCTGCTAAACGCTTAACGAGGGTCTCGGATTCGGCAGTCTTGATGCCATTGGTAGCTTAAGAGGGCTCTCGCACAGTTTCCGCCCTCACCGTTAGATGACGTTCCACGCCACGCCCGCGGTATTACAGGACGTGCTACGTCCGCCGCTATGGTCGAGGGTGGCGCTGGTGAACACTCTCAAGGTTCGCTTACACCCAATGAACATAAATACCCACGAGAGCAGCAGATTGGACAGCCGTCGCCGTAGCTCAGTTGGTAAGAGCACTGGACGCGATATTCGGATGTCGTGGGTTCGGATCCCACCGGCGGGAAGGTTGTTTTTTCTGCTGCTTTATAAGTAATCTTTTTTAAGCGATTTATTATTCTAAGTACTATAATATCACACTGATAAGCACAACACATTAAAAAAAACATTCCCCTATGCACCTTGGTATCGGTGATTGTTGGCTCCCTTCATAAGTTTGTCAAACGGCCCTCTCATTTCCTTTAACTTATCTGCTAATAGCTTAACGAGGGTCTAGGTTCTGGCAGTGTTGATGCCATAGGTAGCTTAAGAGGGCTCTCACACAGTTTCCGCCCTCACCGTTAGATGATGTTCCACGTCACGCCCGCGGTATTACAGGACGTGCTACGTCCGCCGCTATGGTCGAGGGTGGCGCTGGTGAACACTCTCAAGGTTCGCTTACACCCAATGAATATAAATACCCACGAGAGCAGCAGATTGAACAGCCGTCGCCGTAGCTCATTTGTTAAGAGCACCGGACGCGACATTCGGAGGTCGTGGGTTTGGATCACACCGGCGTCAAGGTTGTTTTTTCTGCTGCTTTATAAGTAATTTTCTTTAAGCGATTTATTAATCTATGTACTATATTATCCCACTGATACGCACAACACATAAAAAAATTCCCATATGCACCTTGGTTTCGGTTTCTGTTGGCTCCCTTCATAAGTTTGTCAAACGGGCCCCTCATTTCCTCTAACTTTTCTGCTAATAGCTTAACGAGGCCCTCGGTTCTGGCAGTCTTGATGCCATAGGTAACTTAAGAGGGTTCTCGCACAGTTTCCGCCCTCACCGTTAGATGACGTTCCACGTCACGCGCGCGGTATTACAGGACGTGCTACGTCCGCCGCTATGGTCGAGGGTGGCGCTGGTGAACACTCTCAAGGTTCGCTTACACCCAATGAACATAAATACCCACGAGAGCAGCAGATTGGACAGCCGTCGCCGTAGCTCAGTTGGTAAGAGCACTGGACGCGATATTCGGAGGTCGTGGGTTCGGATCCCACCGGCCGGAAGGTTGTTTTTTCTGCTGCTTTATAAGTAATTTTCTTTAAGCGAGTTATTAATCTAAGTACAATATTATCCCACTGATAAGCACAACACATTAAAAAAACATTCCCCTATGCACCTTGCTTTCGGTGACTGTTGGCTCCCTTCATAAGTTTGTCAAACGGGCCCCTCATTTCCTTTAACTTTTCTGCTAATAGCTTAACGAGGGTCTCGCTTCTGGCAGTCTTGATGCCATAGGTAGCTTACGAGGCTCTCGCACAGTTTCCGCCCTCACCGTTAGATGATGTTCCACGTCACGCCCGCGGTATTATAGGACGTGCTACGTCCGCCGCTATGGTCGAGGGTGGCGCTGGTGAACACTCTCAAGAGTCGCTTACACCCAATGAACATAAATACCCACGAGAGCAGCAGATTGCACAGCCGTCGCCGTAGCTCAGTTGTTAAGAGCACCGGACGCGATATTCGGAGGTCGTGGGTTCGGATCACACCGGCGTCAAGGTTGTTTTTTCTGCTGCTTTAAAAGTAATTTTCTTTAAGCGATTTATTAATCTATGTACTATAATATCCCGCTGATAAGCACAACACATAAAAAAAATTCCCATATGCACCTTGGTTTCGGTTTCTGTTGGCTCCCTTCGTAAGTTTGTCAAACGGGCCCCTCATTTCCTTTAACTTATCTGCTAATAGCTTAACGAGGGTCTCGGTTCTGGCAGTCTTGATGTCATAGATAGCTTAAGCGGGCTCTCGCACAGTTTCCGCCCTCACCGTTAGATGAAGTTCCACGTCACGGCCGCGGTATTACAGGACGTGCTACGTCCGCCGCTATGGTCGAGGGTGGCGCTGCTGAACACTCTCAAGGTTCGCTTACACCCAATGAACATAAATACCTACGAGAGCAGCAGATCGGACTCCCTCACCGTAGCTCAGTTGGTAAGAGCACCGGTCGCGATATTCGGAGGTCATGGGTTCGGATCCCACCGGCGGGAAGATTGTTTTTTCTGCTGCTTTATAAGTAATCTTTTTTAAGCGATTTATTATTCTAAGTACTATAATATCACACTGATAAGCACGACACATTAAAAAAAACATTCCCCTATGCACCTTGTTATCGGTGACTGTTGGCTCCCTTCATAAGATTGTCAAACGGGCCTCTCATTTCCTTTAACTTATCTGCAAATAGCTTAACGAGGGTCTAGGTTCTGGCAGTCTTGATGCCATAGGTAGCTTAAGAGGGCTCTCGCACAGTTTCCGCCCTCACCGTTAGATGACGTTCCACGTCACGCCCGCGGTAATACAGGACGTGCTACGTCCGCCGCTATGGTCGAGGGTGGCGCTGGTGAACACTCTCAAGGGTCGCTTACACCCAATGAACATAAATACTCACGAGAGCAGCAGATTGGACAGCCGTCGCCGTAGCTCAGTTAAGAGCACCGGACGCGATATTCAGAGGTCGTGGGTTCGGATCACACCGGCGTCAAGGTTTTTTCTGCTGCTTTAAAAGTAATTTTCTTTAAGCGATTTATTAATCTATGTACTATAATATCCCGCTGATAAGCACAACACAAAAAAAATTCCCATATGCACCTTGGTTTCGGTTTCTGTTGGCTCCCTTCGTAAGTTTGTCAAACGGCCCCTCATTTCCTTTAACTTATCTGCTAATAGCTTAACGAGGGTCTCGGTTCTGGCAGTCTTGATGTCATAGGTAGCTTAAGAGGGCTCTCGCACAGTTTCCGCACTCACCGTTAGATGACGTTCCACGTCACGCCCGCGGTATTACAGGACGTGCTACGTCCGCCGCTATGGTCGAGGGTGGCGCTGGTGGACACTCTCAAGGTTCGCTTACACCCAATGAACATAAATACCCACGAGAGCAGCAGATCGGACTCCCTCACCGTAGCTCAGTTGGTAAGAGCACCGGACGCGATATTCGGAGGTCGTGGGTTCGGATCCCACCGGCGGGAAGGTTGTTTTTCTGCTGCTTTATAAGTAATCTTTTTTAAGCGATTTATTATTCTAAGTACTATAATATCACACTGATAAGCACAACACATTAAAAAAAACATTCCCCTATGCACCTTGGTATCGGTGACTGTTGGCTCCCTTCATAAGTTTGTCAAACGGGCCTCTCATTTCCTTTAACTTATCTGCTAATAGCTTAACGAGGGTCTAGGTTCTGGCAGTCTTGATGCCATAGGTAGCTTAAGAGGGCTCTCGCACAGTTTCCGACCTCACCGTTAGATGATGTTCCACGTCACGCCCGCGGTATTTCAGGACGTGCTACGTCCGCCGCTATGGTCGAGGGTGGCGCTGGTGAACACTCTCAAGGTTCGCTTACACCCAATGAACATAAATACACACGAGAGCAGCAGATTGGACTCCGTCGCCGTAGCTCAGTTGTTAAGAGCACCGGACGCGATATTCGGAGGTCGTGGGTCCGGATCCCACAGGCGGGAAGGTTGTTTTTTCTGCTGCTTTATAAGTAATTTTCTTTAACCGAGTTATTATTCTATGTACAATATTATCCCACTGATAACCACAACACATTAAAAAAACATTCCCCTATGCACCCTGGTTTCGGTGACTGTTGGCTCCCTTCATAAGTTTGTCAAACGGGCCCCTCATTTCCTTTAATTTATCTGCTAAACGCTTAACGAGGGTCTCGGTTTCGGCAGTCTTGATGCCATTGGTAGCTTAAGAGGGCTCTCGCACAGTTTCCGCCCTCACCGTTAGATGACGTTCCACGTCACGCCCGCGGTATTACAGGACGTGCTACGTCCGCCGCTATGGTCGAGGGTGGCGCTGGTGAACACTCTCAAGGTTCGCTTACACCCAATGAACATAAATACCCACGAGAGCAGCAGATTGGACAGCCGTCGCCGTAGCTCAGTTGGTAAGAGCACTGGACGCGATATTCGGATGTCGTGGGTTCGGATCCCACCGGCGGGAAGGTTGTTTTTTCTGCTGCTTTATAAGTAATCTTTTTTAAGCGATTTATTATTCTAAGTACTATAATATCACACTGATAAGCACAACACATTAAAAAAAACATTCCCCTATGCACCTTGGTATCGGTGATTGTTGGCTCCCTTCATAAGTTTGTCAAACGGCCCTCTCATTTCCTTTAACTTATCTGCTAATAGCTTAACGAGGGTCTAGGTTCTGGCAGTGTTGATGCCATAGGTAGCTTAAGAGGGCTCTCACACAGTTTCCGCCCTCACCGTTAGATGATGTTCCACGTCACGCCCGCGGTATTACAGGACGTGCTACGTCCGCCGCTATGGTCGAGGGTGGCGCTGGTGAACACTCTCAAGGTTCGCTTACACCCAATGAATATAAATACCCACGAGAGCAGCAGATTGAACAGCCGTCGCCGTAGCTCATTTGTTAAGAGCACCGGACGCGACATTCGGAGGTCGTGGGTTTGGATCACACCGGCGTCAAGGTTGTTTTTTCTGCTGCTTTATAAGTAATTTTCTTTAAGCGATTTATTAATCTATGTACTATATTATCCCACTGATACGCACAACACATAAAAAAATTCCCATATGCACCTTGGTTTCGGTTTCTGTTGGCTCCCTTCATAAGTTTGTCAAACGGGCCCCTCATTTCCTTTAACTTATGTGCTAATAGCTTAAAGAGGGTCTCGGTTCTGGCAGTCTTGATGCCATAGGTACCATAAGAAGGCTCTCGCACAGTTTCCGCCCTCACCGTTAAATGACGTTCCACGTCACGCCCGCGGTATTACATGACGTGCTACGTCCGCCGCTATGGTCGAGGGTGGCGCTGGTGAACACTCTCAAGGATCGCTTACACCCAATGAACATAAATACCCACGAGAGCAGCAGATTGGACAGCCGTCGCCGTAGCTCAGTTGGTAAGAGCACTGGACGCGATATTCGGAGGTCGTGGGTTCGGCTCCCACCGGCCGGAAGGTTGTTTTTTCTGCTGCTTTATAAGTAATTTTCTTTAAGCGAGTTATTAATCTAAGTACAATATTATCCCACTGATAAGCACAACACATTAAAAAAACATTCCCCTATGCACCTTGCTTTCGGTGACTGTTGCCTCCCTTCATAAGTTTGTCAAACGGGCCCCTCATTTCCTTTAACTTTTCTGCTAATAGCTTAACGAGGGTCTCGCTTCTGGCAGTCTTGATGCCATAGGTAGCTTACGAGGCTCTCGCACAGTTTCCGCCCTCACCGTTAGATGATGTTCCACGTCACGCCCGCGGTATTATACGACGTGCTACGTCCGCCGCTATGGTCGAGGGTGGCGCTGGTGAACACTCTCAAGAGTCGCTTACACCCAATGAACATAAATACCCACGAGAGCAGCAGATTGCACAGCCGTCGCCGTAGCTCAGTTGTTAAGAGCACCGGACGCGATATTCGGAGGTCGTGGGTTCGGATCACACCGGCGTCAAGGTTGTTTTTTCTGCTGCTTTAAAAGTAATTTTCTTTAAGCGATTTATTAATCTATGTACTATAATATCCCGCTGATAAGCACAACACATAAAAAAATTCCCATATGCACCTTGGTTTCGGTTTCTGTTGGCTCCCTTCGTAAGTTTGTCAAACGGGCCCCTCATTTCCTTTAACTTATCTGCTAATAGCTTAACGAGGGTCTCGGTTCTGGCAGTCTTGATGTCATAGGTAGCTTAAGAGGGCTCTCGCACAGTTTCCGCACTCACCGTTAGATGACGTTCCGCGTCACGCCCGCGGTATTACAGGACGTGCTACGTCCGCCGCTATGGTCGAGGGTGGCGCTGGTGGACACTCTCAAGGTTCGCTTACACCCAATGAACATAAATACCCACGAGAGCAGCAGATCGGACTCCGTCACCGTAGCTCAGTTGGTAAGAGCACCGGACGCGATATTCGGAGGTCGTGGGTTCGGATCCCACCGGCGGGAAGGTTGTTTTTTTCTGCTGCTTATTAAGTAATTTTCTTTAAGGGAGTTATTAATCTAAGTACTATATTATCCCACTGATAATCACAACACATTAAAAAAAACATTCCCCTATGCACCTTGGTTTCGGTGACTGTTGGCTCCCTTCATAAGTTTGTCAAACGGGCCCCTCATTTCCTTTAACTTTTCTGCTAATAGCTTAACGAGGGTCTCGGTTCTGGCAGTCTTGATGCCATAGATAGCTTAAGCGGGCTCTCACACAGTTTCCGCTCTCACCGTTAGATGATGTTCCACGTCACGCCCGCGGTATTACAGGACGTGCTACGTCCGCCTCTATGGTCGAGGGTGGCGCTGGTGAACACTCTCAAGGTTCGCTTACATAAAATGAACATAAATACCCACGAGAACAGCAGATTGGACAGCCGCCCCCGTAGCTCTGTTGGTAAGAGCACCGGACGCGATATTCGGAGGTCGTGGGTTCGGATCCCACCGGCGGGAAGGTTGTTTTTTCTGCTGCTTTGTAAGTAATTTTCTTTAAGCGAGTTATTATTCTAAGTACTATAATATCACACTGATAAGCACAACACATTAAAAAAAACATTCCCCTATGCACCTTGGTATCGGTGACTGTTGGCTCCCTTTATAAGTTTGTCAAACGGGCCTCTCATTTCCTTCAACTTATCTGCTAATAGCTTAACGAGGGTCTTGGTTCTGGCAGTCTTGATGCCATAGGTAGCTTAAGAGGGCTCTCGCACAGTTTCCGCCCTCACCGTTAGATGACGTTCCACGTCACGCGCGCGGCATTACAGGACGTGCTACGTCCGCGCTATGGTCGAGGGTGGCGCTGGTGAACACTCTCAAGGTTCGCTTACATAAAATGAACATAAATACCCACGAGAGCAGCAGATTGGACAGCCGTCGCCGTAGCTCAGTTGTTAAGAGCACCGGACGCGATATTCGGAGGTCGTGGGTTCGGATCACACCGGCGTCAAGGTTGTTTTTTCTGCTGCTTTAAAAGTAATTTTCTTTAAGCGATTTATTAATCTATGTACTATAATATCCCGCTGATAAGCACAACACATAAAAAAAAATTCCCATATGCACCTTGGTTTCGGTTTCTGTTGGCTCCCTTCGTAAGTTTGTCAAACGGGCCCCTCATTTCCTTTAACTTATCTGCTAATAGCTTAACGAGGGTCTCGGTTCTGGCAGTCTTGATGTCATAGGTAGCTTAAGAGGGCTCTCGCACAGTTTCCGCACTCACCGTTAGATGACGTTCCACGTCACGCCCGCGGTATTACAGGACGTGCTACGTCCGCCGCTATGGTCGAGGGTGGCGCTGGTGGACACTCTCAAGGTTCGCTTACACCCAATGAACATAAATACCCACGAGAGCAGCAGATCGGACTCCCTCACCGTAGCTCAGTTGGTAAGAGCACCGGACGCGATATTCGGAGGTCGTGGGTTCGGATCCCACCGGCGCGAAGGTTGTTTTTTCTGTTGCTTTGTAAGTAATTTTCTTTAAGCGAGTTATTATTCTAAGTACTATATTATCCCACTGATAAGCACAACACATTAAAAAAAAACATTCCCCTATGCACCTTGGTTTCGGTGACTGTTGGCTCCCTTCATAAGTTTGTCAAACGGGCCCCTCATTTCCTTTACCTTTTCTGCTAATAGCTTAACGAGGGTTTCGGTTCTGGCAGTCTTGATGTCATAGGTAGCTTAAGAGGGCTCTCGCACACTTTCCGCCCTCACCGTTAGATGATGTTCCACGTCACGCCCGCGGTATTACAGGACGTGCTACGTCCGCCGCTAAGGTCGAGGGTGTGCGCTGGTGAACACTCTCATGGTTCGCGTACACCCAATGAACATAAATACCCACGAGAGCAGCAGATTGGACAGCCGTCGCCATAGCTCAGTTGGTAAGAGCACTGGACGCGATATTCGGAGGTCGTGGGTTCGGATCCCGGCGGGAAGGTTGTTATTTCTGCTGCCTTATAAGTAATCTTTTTTAAGCGATTTATTATTCTAAGTACTATAATATCACACTGATAAGCACAACACATTAAAAAAAACATTCCCCTATGCACCTTGGTATCGGTGACTGTTGGCTCCCTTCATAAGTTTGTCAAAAGGGCCTCTCATTTCCTTTAACTTATCTACTAATAGATTAACGAGGGTCTAGGTTCTGGCAGTCTTGATGCCATAGGTAGCTTAAGAGGGCTCTCGCACAGTTTCCGACCTCACCGTTAGATGATGTTCCACGTCACGCCCGCGGTATTACAGGACGTGCTACGTCCGCCGCTATGGTCGAGGGTGGCGCTGGTGAACACTCTCAAGGTTCGCTTACACCCAATGAACATAAATACACACGAGAGCAGCAGATTGGACTCCGTCGCCGTAGCTCAGTTGTTAAGAGCACCGGACGCGATATTCGGAGGTCGTGGGTTCGGATCCCACCGGCGGGAAGGTTGTTTTTTCTGCTGCTTTATAAGTAATTTTCTTTAAGCGAGTTATTAATCTAAGTACAATATTATCCCACTGATAAGCACAACACATTAAAAAAACATTCCCCTATGCACCTTGCTTTCGGTGACTGTTGGCTCCCTTCATAAGTTTGTCAAACGGGCCCCTCAATTCCTTTAATTTATCTGCTAAAAGCCTAACGAGGGTCTCGGTTTCGGCAGTCTTGACGCCATTGGTAGCTTAAGAGGGCTCTCGCACAGTTTCCGCCCTCACCGATAGATGACGTTCCACGTCACGCCCGCGGTATTACAGGACGTGCTACGTCCGCCGCTATGGTCGAGGGTGGCGCTGGTGAACACTCTCAAGGTTCGCTTACACCCAATGAACATAAATACCCACGAGAACAGCAGATTGGACAGCCGTCGCCGTAGCTCAGTTGGTAAGAGCACTGGACGCGATATTCGGAGGTCGTGGGTTCGGATCCCAGCGGCGGCAAGGTAGTTTTTCTACAGCTTTATAAGTAATTTTCTTTAAGCGATTTATTATTCTAAGTACTATATTATCCCACTGATAAGAACAACACATAAAAAATCATTCCCCTATGCACCTTGGTAATGGTGACTGTTGGCTCCCTCCATAAGTTTGTCAAACGGGCCCCTCATTTCCTTCAACTTATCTGCTAATAGCTTAACGAGGGTCTCGGTTCTGGCAGTCTTGATGCCATAGGTAGCTTAAGAGGGCTCTCGCACAGTTTCCGCCCTCACCGTTAGATGACGTTCCACGTCACGCCCGCGGTATTACAGGACGTGCTACGTCCGCCGCTATGGTCGAGGGTGGCGCTGGTGAACACTCTCAAGGTTCGCTTACACCCAATGAACATAAATACCCACGAGAGCAGCAGATTGGACAGCCGTCGCCGTAGCTCAGTTGGTAACAGCACTGGACGCGATATTCGATTGTCGTGGGTTCGGATCCCACCGGCGCGAAGGTTGTTTTTTCTGCTGCTTTATAAGTAATCTTTTTTAAGCGATTTATTATTCTAAGTACTATAATATCACACTGATAAGCACAACACATTAAAAAAAACATTCCCCTATGCACCTTGGTATCGGTGATTGTTGGCTCCCTTCATAAGTTTGTCAAACGGCCCTCTCATTTCCTTTAACTTATCTGCTAATAGCTTAACGAGGGTCTAGGTTCTGGCAGTATTGATGCCATAGGTAGCTTAAGAGGGCTCTCACACAGTTTCCGCCCTCACCGTTAGATGATGTTCCACGTCACGCCCGCGGTATTACAGGACGTGCTACGTCCGCCGCTATGGTCGAGGGTGGCGCTGGTGAACACTCTCAAGGTTCGCTTACACCCAATGAACATAAATACCCACGAGAGCAGCAGATTGGACAGCCGTCGCCGTAGCTCATTTGTTAAGAGCACCGGACGCGACATTCGGAGGTCGTGGGTTCGGATCACACCGGCGTCAAGGTTGTTTTTTCTGCTGCTTTATAAGTAATTTTCTTTAAGCGATTTATTAATCTATGTACTATAATATCCCACTGATACGCACAACACATAAAAAAAATTCCCATATGCACCTTGGTTTCGGTTTCTGTTGGCTCCCTTCATAAGTTTGTCAAACGGGCCCCTCATTTCCTCTAACTTATCTGCTAATAGCTTAACGAGGCCCTCGGTTCTGGCAGTCTTGATGCCATAGGTAGCGTAAGAGGGCTCTCACACAGTTTCCGCCCTCACCGTTAGATGATGTTTCACGTCACGCCCGCGGTATTACAGGACGTGCTACATTCGCCTCTAAGGTCGAGGGTGGCGCTGGTGAACACTCTCAAGGTTCGCTTACATAAAATGAACATAAATACCCACGAGAACAGCAGATTGGACAGCCGCCTCCGTAGCTCAGTTGGTAAGAGCACCGGACGCGATATTCGGAGGTCGTGGGTTCGGATCCCACCGGCGGGAAGGTTGTTTTTTCTGCTGCTTTGTAAGTAATTTTCTTTAAGCGAGTTATTAATCTAAGTAGTATATTATCCCACTGATAAGCACAACACATTAAAAAAAAAATTCCCATATGCACCTTGGTTTCGGTTTCTGTTGGCTCCCTTCGTAAGTTTGTCAAACGGGCCCCTCATTTCCTTTAACTTATCTGCTAATAGCTTAACGAGGGTCTCGGTTCTGGCAGTCTTGATGTCATAGGTAGCTTAAGAGGGCTCTCGCACAGTTTCCGCACTCACCGTTAGATGACGTTCCGCGTCACGCCCGCGGTATTACAGGACGTGCTACGTCCGCCGCTATGGTCGAGGGTGGCGCTGGTGGACACTCTCAAGGTTCGCTTCCACCCAATGAACATAAATACCCACGAGAGCAGCAGATCGGACTCCCTCACCGTAGCTCAGTTGGTAAGAGCACCGGACGCGATATTCGGAGGTCGTGGGTTCGGATCCCACCGGCGGGAAGGTTGTTTTTTCTGCTGCTTATTAAGTAATCTTTTTTAAGCGATTTAATATTCTAAGTACTATAATATCACACTGATAAGCACAACACATTAAAAAAACATTCCCCTATGCACCTTGGTATCGGTGACTGCTGGCTCCCTTTATAAGTTTGTCAAACGGGCCTCTCATTTCCTTTAACTTATCTGCTAATAGCTTAACGAGGGTCTTGGTTCTGGCAGTCTTGATGCCATAGGTAGCTTAAGAGGGCTCTCGCACAGTTTCCGCCCTCACCGTTAGATGACGTTCCACGTCACGCACGCGGCATTACAGGACGTGCTACGTCCGCGCTATGGTCGAAGGTGGCGCTGGTGAACACTCTCAAGGTTAGCTTACATAAAATGAACATAAATACCCATGAGAGCAGCAGATTGGACAGCCGTCTCCGTAACTCAGTTGGTAGGAGCACCGGACGCGATATTCGGAGGTCGTGGGTTCGGATCCCACCGGCGGGATGGTTGTTTTTTCTGCTGCTTTATAAGTAATTTTCTTTAAGCGAGTTATTAATACTATATTAATACTATATTATTAGTACTATATTATCCCACTGATAATCACAACACATTAAAAAAAACATTCCCCTATGCACCTTGGTTTCGGTGACTGTTGGCTCCCTTCATAAGTTTGTCAAACGGGCCCCTCATTTCCTTTAACTTTTCTGCTAATAGCTTAACGAGGGTCTCGGTTCTGGCAGTCTTGATGCCATAGATAGCTTAAGCGGGCTCTCACACAGTTTCCGCTCTCACCGTTAGATGATGTTCCACGTCACGCCCGCGGTATTACAGGACGTGCTACGTCCGCCTCTATGGTCGAGGGTGGCGGTGGTGAACACTCTCAAGGTTCGCTTACATAAAATGAACATAAATACCCACGAGAACAGCAGATTGGACAGCCGCCCCCGTAGCTCTGTTGGTAAGAGCACTGGACGCGATATTCGGAGGTCGTGGGTTCGGATCCCACCGGCGGGAAGGTTGTTTTTTCTGCTGCTTTGTAAGTAATTTTCTTTAAGCGAGTTATTATTCTAAGTACTATAATATCACACTGATAAGCACAACACATTAAAAAAAACATTCCCCTATGCACCTTGGTATCGGTGACTGTTGGCTCCCTTTTAAGGTTTGTCAAACGGGCCTCTCATTTCCTTCAACTTATCTGCTAATAGCTTAACGAGGGTCTTGGTTCTGGCAGTCTTGATGCCATAGGTAGCTTAAGAGGGCTCTCGCACAGTTTCCGCCCTCGCCGTTAGATGACGTTCCACGTCACGCGCGCGGCATTACAGGACGTGCTACGTCCGCGCTATGGTCGAGGGTGGCGCTGGTGAACACTCTCAAGGTTCGCTTACATAAAATGAACATAAATACCCATGAGAGCAGCAGATTGGACAGCCGTCTCCGTAACTGAGTTGGTAAGAGCACCGGACGCATTATTCGGAGGTCGTGGGTTCGGATCCCACCGGCGGGATGGTTGTTTTTTCTGCTGCTTTAAAAGTAATTTTCTTTAAGCGAGTTATTAATCTAAGTACTATATTATCCCACTGATAAGCACAACACATTAAAAAAACATTCCCCTATGCACCTTGGTTTCGGTGACTGTTGGCTCCCTTCATAAGTTTGTCAAACGGGCCCCTCATTTCCTTTAACTTTTCTGCTAATAGCTTAACGAGGGTCTCGGTTCTGGCAGTCTTGATGCCATAGGTAGCTTAAGCGGGCTCTCGCACAGTTTCCGCCCTCACCGTTAGATGAAGTTCCACGTCACGGCCGCGGTATTACAGGACGTGCTACGTCCGCCGCTATGGTCGAGGGTGGCGCTGCTGAACACTCTCAAGGTTCGCTTACACCCAATGAACATAAATACCCACGAGAGCAGCAGATCGGACTCCCACACCGTAGCTCAGTTGGTAAGAACACCGGACGCGATATTCGGAGGTCGTGGGTTCGGATCCCACCGGCGGGAAGATTGTTTTTTCTGCTGCTTGATAAGTAATCTTTTTTAAGCGATTTATTATTCTAAGTACTATAATATCACACTGATAAGCACGACACATTAAAAAAAACATTCCCCTATGCACCTTGGTATCGGTGACTGTTGGCTCCCTTCATAAGATTGTCAAACGGGCCTCTCATTTCCTTTAACTTATCTGCTAATAGCTTAACGAGGGCCTAGGTTCTGGCAGTCTTGATGCCATAGGTAGCTTAAGAGGGCTCTCGCACAGTTTCCGCCCTCACCGTTAGATGATGTTCCACGTCACGCCCGCGGTAATACAGCACGTGCTACGTCCGCCGCTATGGTCGAGGGTGGCGCTGGTGAACACTCTCAAGGGTCGCTTACACCCAATGAACATAAATACCCACGAGAGCAGCAGATTGGACAGCCGTCGCCGTAGCTCAGTTGTTAAGAGCACCGGACGCGATATTCGGAGGTCGTGGGTTCGGATCACACCGGCGTCAAGGTTGTTTTTTCTGCTGCTTTAAATGTAATTTTCTTTAAGCGATTTATTAATCTATGTACTATAATATCCCGCTGATAAGCACAACACATAAAAAAAAATTCCCATATGCACCTTGGTTTCGGTTTCTGTTGGCTCCCTTCGTAAGTTTGTCAAACGGGCCCCTCATTTCCTTTAACTTATCTGCTAATAGCTTAACGAGGGTCTCGGTTCTGGCAGTCTTGATGTCATAGGTAGCTTAAGAGGGCTCTCGCACAGTTTCCGCACTCACCGTTAGATGACGTTCCACGTCACGCCCGCGGTATTACAGGACGTGCTACGTCCGCCGCTATGGTCGAGGGTGGCGCTGGTGGACACTCTCAAGGTTCGCTTACACCCAATGAACATAAATACCCACGAGAGCAGCAGATCGGACTCCCTCACCGTAGCTCAGTTGGTAAGAGCACCGGACGCGATATTCGGAGGTCGTGGGTTCGGATCTCACCGGCGCGAAGGTTGTTTTTTCTGTTGCTTTGTAAGTAATTTTCTTTAAGCGAGTTATTATTCTAAGTACTATATTATCCCACTGATAAGCACAACACATTAAAAAAAAACATTCCCCTATGCACCTTGGTTTCGGTGACTGTTGGCTCCCTTCATAAGTTTGTCAAACGGGCCCCTCATTTCCTTTACCTTTTCTGCTAATAGCTTAACGAGGGTTTCGGTTCTGGCAGTCTTGATGTCATAGGTAGCTTAAGAGGGCTCTCGCACACTTTCCGCCCTCACCGTTAGATGATGTTCCACGTCACGCCCGCGGTATTACAGGACGTGCTACGTCCGCCGCTAAGGTCGAGGGTGTGCGCTGGTGAACACTCTCAAGGTTCGCTTACACCCAATGAACATAAATACCCACGAGAGCAGCAGATTGGACAGCCGTCGCCGTAGCTCAGTTGGTAAGAGCACTGGACGCGATATTCGGAGGTCGTGGGTTCGGATCCCGGCGGGAAGGTTGTTATTTCTGCTGCCTTATAAGTAATCTTTTTTAAGCGATTTATTATTCTAAGTACTATAATATCACACTGATAAGCACAACACATTAAAAAAAACATTCCCCTATGCACCTTGGTATCGGTGACTGTTGGCTCCCTTCATAAGTTTGTCAAAAGGGCCTCTCATTTCCTTTAACTTATCTACTAATAGATTAACGAGGGTCTAGGTTCTGGCAGTCTTGATGCCATAGGTAGCTTAAGAGGGCTCTCGCACAGTTTCCGACCTCACCGTTAGATGATGTTCCACGTCACGCCCGCGGTATTACAGGACGTGCTACGTCCGCCGCTATGGTCGAGGGTGGCGCTGGTGAACACTCTCAAGGTTCGCTTACACCCAATGAACATAAATACACACGAGAGCAGCAGATTGGACTCCGTCGCCGTAGCTCAGTTGTTAAGAGCACCGGACGCGATATTCGGAGGTCGTGGGTTCGGATCCCACCGGCGGGAAGGTTGTTTTTTCTGCTGCTTTATAAGTAATTTTCTTTAAGCGAGTTATTAATCTAAGTACAATATTATCCCACTGATAAGCACAACACATTAAAAAAACATTCCCCTATGCACCTTGCTTTCGGTGACTGTTGGCTCCCTTCATAAGTTTGTCAAACGGGCCCCTCAATTCCTTTAATTTATCTGCTAAAAGCCTAACGAGGGTCTCGGTTTCGGCAGTCTTGACGCCATTGGTAGCTTAAGAGGGCTCTCGCACAGTTTCCGCCCTCACCGATAGATGACGTTCCACGTCACGCCCGCGGTATTACAGGACGTGCTACGTCCGCCGCTATGGTCGAGGGTGGCGCTGGTGAACACTCTCAAGGTTCGCTTACACCCAATGAACATAAATACCCACGAGAACAGCAGATTGGACAGCCGTCGCCGTAGCTCAGTTGGTAAGAGCACTGGACGCGATATTCGGAGGTCGTGGGTTCGGATCCCAGCGGCGGCAAGGTAGTTTTTCTACAGCTTTATAAGTAATTTTCTTTAAGCGATTTATTATTCTAAGTACTATATTATCCCACTGATAAGAACAACACATAAAAAATCATTCCCCTATGCACCTTGGTAATGGTGACTGTTGGCTCCCTCCATAAGTTTGTCAAACGGGCCCCTCATTTCCTTCAACTTATCTGCTAATAGCTTAACGATGGTCTCGGTTCTGGCAGTCTTGATGCCATAGGTAGCTTAAGAGGGCTCTCGCACAGTTTCCGCCCTCACCGTTAGATGACGTTCCACGTCACGCCCGCGGTATTACAGGACGTGCTACGTCCGCCGCTATGGTCGAGGGTGGCGCTGGTGAACACTCTCAAGGTTCGCTTACACCCAATGAACATAAATACCCACGAGAGCAGCAGATTGGACAGCCGTCGCCGTAGCTCATTTGTTAAGAGCACCGGACGCGACATTCGGAGGTCGTGGGTTCGGATCACACCGGCGTCAAGGTTGTTTTTTCTGCTGCTTTATAGGTAATTTTCTTTAAGCGATTTATTAATCTATGTACTATAATATCCCACTGATACGCACAACACATAAAAAAAATTCCCATATGCACCTTGGTATCGGTGATTGTTGGCTCCCTTCATAAGTTTGTCAAACGGCCCTCTCATTTCCTTTAACTTATCTGCTAATAGCTTAACGAGGGTCTAGGTTCTGGCAGTATTGATGCCATAGGTAGCTTAAGAGGGCTCTCACACAGTTTCCGCCCTCACCGTTAGATGATGTTCCACGTCACGCCCGCGGTATTACAGGACGTGCTACGTCCGCCGCTATGGTCGAGGGTGGCGCTGGTGAACACTCTCAAGGTTCGCTTACACCCAATGAACATAAATACCCACGAGAACAGCAGATTGGACAGCCGTCGCCGTAGCTCAGTTGGTAACAGCACTGGACGCGATATTCGATTGTCGTGGGTTCGGATCCCACCGGCGCGAAGGTTGTTTTTTCTGCTGCTTTATAAGTAATCTTTTTTAAGCGATTTATTATTCTAAGTACTATAATATCACACTGATAAGCACAACACATTAAAAAAAACATTCCCCTATGCACCTTGGTATCGGTGATTGTTGGCTCCCTTCATAAGTTTGTCAAACGGCCCTCTCATTTCCTTTAACTTATCTGCTAATAGCTTAACGAGGGTCTAGGTTCTGGCAGTATTGATGCCATAGGTAGCTTAAGAGGGCTCTCACACAGTTTCCGCCCTCACCGTTAGATGATGTTCCACGTCACGCCCGCGGTATTACAGGACGTGCTACGTCCGCCGCTATGGTCGAGGGTGGCGCTGGTGAACACTCTCAAGGTTCGCTTACACCCAATGAACATAAATACCCACGAGAGCAGCAGATTGGACAGCCGTCGCCGTAGCTCATTTGTTAAGAGCACCGGACGCGACATTCGGAGGTCGTGGGTTCGGATCACACCGGCGTCAAGGTTGTTTTTTCTGCTGCTTTATAGGTAATTTTCTTTAAGCGATTTATTAATCTATGTACTATAATATCCCACTGATACGCACAACACATAAAAAAAATTCCCATATGCACCTTGGTTTCGGTTTCTGTTGGCTCCCTTCATAAGTTTGTCAAACGGGCCCCTCATTTCCTCTAACTTATCTGCTAATAGCTTAACGAGGCCCTCGGTTCTGGCAGTCTTGATGCCATAGGTAGCGTAAGAGGGCTCTCACACAGTTTCCGCCCTCACCGTTAGATGATGTTCCACGTCACGCCCGCGGTATTACAGGACGTGCTACATTCGCCTCTATGGTCGAGGGTGGCGCTGGTGAACACTCTCAAGGTTCGCTTACATAAAATGAACATAAATACCCACGAGAACAGCAGATTGGACAGCCGCCTCCGTAGCTCAGTTGGTAAGAGCACCGGACGCGATATTCGGAGGTCGTGGGTTCGGATCCCACCGGCGGGAAGGTTGTTTTTTCTGCAGCTTTGTAAGTAATTTTCTTTAAGCGAGTTATTAATCTAAGTAGTATATTATCCCACTGATAAGCACAACACATTAAAAAAAAAATTCCCATATGCACCTTGGTTTCGGTTTCTGTTGGCTCCCTTCGTAAGTTTGTCAAACGGGCCCCTCATTTCCTTTAACTTATCTGCTAATAGCTTAACGAGGGTCTCGGTTCTGGCAGTCTTGATGTCATAGGTAGCTTAAGAGGGCTCTCGCACAGTTTCCGCACTCACCGTTAGATGACGTTCCGCGTCACGCCCGCGGTATTACAGGACGTGCTTCGTCCGCCGCTATGGTCGAGGGTGGCGCTGGTGGACACTCTCAAGGTTCGCTTCCACCCAATGAACATAAATACCCACGAGAGCAGCAGATCGGACTCCCTCACCGTAGCTCAGTTGGTAAGAGCACCGGACGCGATATTCGGAGGTCGTGGGTTCGGATCCCACCGGCGGGAAGGTTGTTTTTTCTGCTGCTTATTAAGTAATCTTTTTTAAGCGATTTAATATTCTAAGTACTATAATATCACACTGATAAGCACAACACATTAAAAAAACATTCCCCTATGCACCTTGGTATCGGTGACTGCTGGCTCCCTTTATAAGTTTGTCAAACGGGCCTCTCATTTCCTTTAACTTATCTGCTAATAGCTTAACGAGGGTCTTGGTTCTGGCAGTCTTGATGCCATAGGTAGCTTAAGAGGGCTCTCGCACAGTTTCCGCCCTCACCGTTAGATGACGTTCCACGTCACGCACGCGGCATTACAGGACGTGCTACGTCCGCGCTATGGTCGAGGGTGGCGCTGGTGAACACTCTCAAGGTTAGCTTACATAAAATGAACATAAATACCCATGAGAGCAGCAGATTGGACAGCCGTCTCCGTAACTCAGTTGGTAGGAGCACCGGACGCGATATTCGGAGGTCGTGGGTTCGGATCCCACCGGCGGGATGGTTGTTTTTTCTGCTGCTTTATAAGTAATTTTCTTTAAGCGAGTTATTAATACTATATTAATACTATATTATTAGTACTATATTATCCCACTGATAATCACAACACATTAAAAAAAACATTCCCCTATGCACCTTGGTTTCGGTGACTGTTGGCTCCCTTCATAAGTTTGTCAAACGGGCCCCTCATTTCCTTTAACTTTTCTGCTAATAGCTTAACGAGGGTCTCGGTTCTGGCAGTCTTGATGCCATAGATAGCTTAAGCGGGCTCTCACACAGTTTCCGCTCTCACCGTTAGATGATGTTCCACGTCACGCCCGCGGTATTACAGGACGTGCTACGTCCGCCTCTATGGTCGAGGGTGGCGGTGGTGAACACTCTCAAGGTTCGCTTACATAAAATGAACATAAATACCCACGAGAACAGCAGATTGGACAGCCGCCCCCGTAGCTCTGTTGGTAAGAGCACTGGACGCGATATTCGGAGGTCGTGGGTTCGGATCCCACCGGCGGGAAGGTTGTTTTTTCTGTTGCTTTGTAAGTAATTTTCTTTAAGCGAGTTATTATTCTAAGTACTATATTATCCCACTGATAAGCACAACACATTAAAAAAAAACATTCCCCTATGCACCTTGGTTTCGGTGACTGTTGGCTCCCTTCATAAGTTTGTCAAACGGGCCCCTCATTTCCTTTACCTTTTCTGCTAATAGCTTAACGAGGGTTTCGGTTCTGGCAGTCTTGATGTCATAGGTAGCTTAAGAGGGCTCTCGCACACTTTCCGCCCTCACCGTTAGATGATGTTCCACGTCACGCCCGCGGTATTACAGGACGTGCTACGTCCGCCGCTAAGGTCGAGGGTGTGCGCTGGTGAACACTCTCAAGGTTCGCTTACACCCAATGAACATAAATACCCACGAGAGCAGCAGATTGGACAGCCGTCGCCGTAGCTCAGTTGGTAAGAGCACTGGACGCGATATTCGGAGGTCGTGGGTTCGGATCCCGGCGGGAAGGTTGTTATTTCTGCTGCCTTATAAGTAATCTTTTTTAAGCGATTTATTATTCTAAGTACTATAATATCACACTGATAAGCACAACACATTAAAAAAAACATTCCCCTATGCACCTTGGTATCGGTGACTGTTGGCTCCCTTCATAAGTTTGTCAAAAGGGCCTCTCATTTCCTTTAACTTATCTACTAATAGATTAACGAGGGTCTAGGTTCTGGCAGTCTTGATGCCATAGGTAGCTTAAGAGGGCTCTCGCACAGTTTCCGACCTCACCGTTAGATGATGTTCCACGTCACGCCCGCGGTATTACAGGACGTGCTACGTCCGCCGCTATGGTCGAGGGTGGCGCTGGTGAACACTCTCAAGGTTCGCTTACACCCAATGAACATAAATACACACGAGAGCAGCAGATTGGACTCCGTCGCCGTAGCTCAGTTGTTAAGAGCACCGGACGCGATATTCGGAGGTCGTGGGTTCGGATCCCACCGGCGGGAAGGTTGTTTTTTCTGCTGCTTTATAAGTAATTTTCTTTAAGCGAGTTATTAATCTAAGTACAATATTATCCCACTGATAAGCACAACACATTAAAAAAACATTCCCCTATGCACCTTGCTTTCGGTGACTGTTGGCTCCCTTCATAAGTTTGTCAAACGGGCCCCTCAATTCCTTTAATTTATCTGCTAAAAGCCTAACGAGGGTCTCGGTTTCGGCAGTCTTGACGCCATTGGTAGCTTAAGAGGGCTCTCGCACAGTTTCCGCCCTCACCGATAGATGACGTTCCACGTCACGCCCGCGGTATTACAGGACGTGCTACGTCCGCCGCTATGGTCGAGGGTGGCGCTGGTGAACACTCTCAAGGTTCGCTTACACCCAATGAACATAAATACCCACGAGAACAGCAGATTGGACAGCCGTCGCCGTAGCTCAGTTGGTAAGAGCACTGGACGCGATATTCGGAGGTCGTGGGTTCGGATCCCAGCGGCGGCAAGGTAGTTTTTCTACAGCTTTATAAGTAATTTTCTTTAAGCGATTTATTATTCTAAGTACTATATTATCCCACTGATAAGAACAACACATAAAAAATCATTCCCCTATGCACCTTGGTAATGGTGACTGTTGGCTCCCTCCATAAGTTTGTCAAACGGGCCCCTCATTTCCTTCAACTTATCTGCTAATAGCTTAACGAGGGTCTCGGTTCTGGCAGTCTTGATGCCATAGGTAGCTTAAGAGGGCTCTCGCACAGTTTCCGCCCTCACCGTTAGATGACGTTCCACGTCACGCCCGCGGTATTACAGGACGTGCTACGTCCGCCGCTATGGTCGAGGGTGGCGCTGGTGAACACTCTCAAGGTTCGCTTACACCCAATGAACATAAATACCCACGAGAGCAGCAGATTGGACAGCCGTCGCCGTAGCTCAGTTGGTAACAGCACTGGACGCGATATTCGATTGTCGTGGGTTCGGATCCCACCGGCGCGAAGGTTGTTTTTTCTGCTGCTTTATAAGTAATCTTTTTTAAGCGATTTATTATTCTAAGTACTATAATATCACACTGATAAGCACAACACATTAAAAAAAACATTCCCCTATGCACCTTGGTATCGGTGATTGTTGGCTCCCTTCATAAGTTTGTCAAACGGCCCTCTCATTTCCTTTAACTTATCTGCTAATAGCTTAACGAGGGTCTAGGTTCTGGCAGTATTGATGCCATAGGTAGCTTAAGAGGGCTCTCACACAGTTTCCGCCCTCACCGTTAGATGATGTTCCACGTCACGCCCGCGGTATTACAGGACGTGCTACGTCCGCCGCTATGGTCGAGGGTGGCGCTGGTGAACACTCTCAAGGTTCGCTTACACCCAATGAACATAAATACCCACGAGAGCAGCAGATTGGACAGCCGTCGCCGTAGCTCATTTGTTAAGAGCACCGGACGCGACATTCGGAGGTCGTGGGTTCGGATCACACCGGCGTCAAGGTTGTTTTTTCTGCTGCTTTATAAGTAATTTTCTTTAAGCGATTTATTAATCTATGTACTATAATATCCCACTGATACGCACAACACATAAAAAAAATTCCCATATGCACCTTGGTTTCGGTTTCTGTTGGCTCCCTTCATAAGTTTGTCAAACGGGCCCCTCATTTCCTCTAACTTATCTGCTAATAGCTTAACGAGGCCCTCGGTTCTGGCAGTCTTGATGCCATAGGTAGCGTAAGAGGGCTCTCACACAGTTTCCGCCCTCACCGTTAGATGATGTTCCACGTCACGCCCGCGGTATTACAGGACGTGCTACATTCGCCTCTATGGTCGAGGGTGGCGCTGGTGAACACTCTCAAGGTTCGCTTACATAAAATGAACATAAATACCCACGAGAACAGCAGATTGGACAGCCGCCTCCGTAGCTCAGTTGGTAAGAGCACCGGACGCGATATTCGGAGGTCGTGGGTTCGGATCCCACCGGCGGGAAGGTTGTTTTTTCTGCAGCTTTGTAAGTAATTTTCTTTAAGCGAGTTATTAATCTAAGTAGTATATTATCCCACTGATAAGCACAACACATTAAAAAAAAAATTCCCATATGCACCTTGGTTTCGGTTTCTGTTGGCTCCCTTCGTAAGTTTGTCAAACGGGCCCCTCATTTCCTTTAACTTATCTGCTAATAGCTTAACGAGGGTCTCGGTTCTGGCAGTCTTGATGTCATAGGTAGCTTAAGAGGGCTCTCGCACAGTTTCCGCACTCACCGTTAGATGACGTTCCGCGTCACGCCCGCGGTATTACAGGACGTGCTTCGTCCGCCGCTATGGTCGAGGGTGGCGCTGGTGGACACTCTCAAGGTTCGCTTCCACCCAATGAACATAAATACCCACGAGAGCAGCAGATCGGACTCCCTCACCGTAGCTCAGTTGGTAAGAGCACCGGACGCGATATTCGGAGGTCGTGGGTTCGGATCCCACCGGCGGGAAGGTTGTTTTTTCTGCTGCTTATTAAGTAATCTTTTTTAAGCGATTTAATATTCTAAGTACTATAATATCACACTGATAAGCACAACACATTAAAAAAACATTCCCCTATGCACCTTGGTATCGGTGACTGCTGGCTCCCTTTATAAGTTTGTCAAACGGGCCTCTCATTTCCTTTAACTTATCTGCTAATAGCTTAACGAGGGTCTTGGTTCTGGCAGTCTTGATGCCATAGGTAGCTTAAGAGGGCTCTCGCACAGTTTCCGCCCTCACCGTTAGATGACGTTCCACGTCACGCACGCGGCATTACAGGACGTGCTACGTCCGCGCTATGGTCGAGGGTGGCGCTGGTGAACACTCTCAAGGTTAGCTTACATAAAATGAACATAAATACCCATGAGAGCAGCAGATTGGACAGCCGTCTCCGTAACTCAGTTGGTAGGAGCACCGGACGCGATATTCGGAGGTCGTGGGTTCGGATCCCACCGGCGGGATGGTTGTTTTTTCTGCTGCTTTATAAGTAATTTTCTTTAAGCGAGTTATTAATACTATATTAATACTATATTATTAGTACTATATTATCCCACTGATAATCACAACACATTAAAAAAAACATTCCCCTATGCACCTTGGTTTCGGTGACTGTTGGCTCCCTTCATAAGTTTGTCAAACGGGCCCCTCATTTCCTTTAACTTTTCTGCTAATAGCTTAACGAGGGTCTCGGTTCTGGCAGTCTTGATGCCATAGATAGCTTAAGCGGGCTCTCACACAGTTTCCGCTCTCACCGTTAGATGATGTTCCACGTCACGCCCGCGGTATTACAGGACGTGCTACGTCCGCCTCTATGGTCGAGGGTGGCGGTGGTGAACACTCTCAAGGTTCGCTTACATAAAATGAACATAAATACCCACGAGAACAGCAGATTGGACAGCCGCCCCCGTAGCTCTGTTGGTAAGAGCACTGGACGCGATATTCGGAGGTCGTGGGTTCGGATCCCACCGGCGGGAAGGTTGTTTTTTCTGCTGCTTTGTAAGTAATTTTCTTTAAGCGAGTTATTATTCTAAGTACTATAATATCACACTGATAAGCACAACACATTAAAAAAAACATTCCCCTATGCACCTTGGTATCGGTGACTGTTGGCTCCCTTTATAGGTTTGTCAAACGGGCCTCTCATTTCCTTCAACTTATCTGCTAATAGCTTAACGAGGGTCTTGGTTCTGGCAGTCTTGATGCCATAGGTAGCTTAAGAGGGCTCTCGCACAGTTTCCGCCCTCACCGTTAGATGACGTTCCACGTCACGCGCGCGGCATTACAGGACGTGCTACGTCCGCGCTATGGTCGAGGGTGGCGCTGGTGAACACTCTCAAGGTTCGCTTACATAAAATGAACATAAATACCCATGAGAGCAGCAGATTGGACAGCCGTCTCCGTAACTGAGTTGGTAAGAGCACCGGACGCATTATTCGGAGGTCGTGGGTTCGGATCCCACCGGCGGGATGGTTGTTTTTTCTGCTGCTTTAAAAGTAATTTTCTTTAAGCGAGTTATTAATCTAAGTACTATATTATCCCACTGATAAGCACAACACATTAAAAAAACATTCCCCTATGCACCTTGGTTTCGGTGACTGTTGGCTCCCTTCATAAGTTTGTCAAACGGGCCCCTCATTTCCTTTAACTTTTCTGCTAATAGCTTAACGAGGGTCTCGGTTCTGGCAGTCTTGATGCCATAGGTAGCTTAAGCGGGCTCTCGCACAGTTTCCGCCCTCACCGTTAGATGAAGTTCCACGTCACGGCCGCGGTATTACAGGACGTGCTACGTCCGCCGCTATGGTCGAGGGTGGCGCTGCTGAACACTCTCAAGGTTCGCTTACACCCAATGAACATAAATACCCACGAGAGCAGCAGATCGGACTCCCACACCGTAGCTCAGTTGGTAAGAACACCGGACGCGATATTCGGAGGTCGTGGGTTCGGATCCCACCGGCGGGAAGATTGTTTTTTCTGCTGCTTTATAAGTAATCTTTTTTAAGCGATTTATTATTCTAAGTACTATAATATCACACTGATAAGCACGACACATTAAAAAAAACATTCCCCTATGCACCTTGGTATCGGTGACTGTTGGCTCCCTTCATAAGATTGTCAAACGGGCCTCTCATTTCCTTTAACTTATCTGCTAATAGCTTAACGAGGGCCTAGGTTCTGGCAGTCTTGATGCCATAGGTAGCTTAAGAGGGCTCTCGCACAGTTTCCGCCCTCACCGTTAGATGATGTTCCACGTCACGCCCGCGGTAATACAGCACGTGCTACGTCCGCCGCTATGGTCGAGGGTGGCGCTGGTGAACACTCTCAAGGGTCGCTTACACCCAATGAACATAAATACCCACGAGAGCAGCAGATTGGACAGCCGTCGCCGTAGCTCAGTTGTTAAGAGCACCGGACGCGATATTCGGAGGTCGTGGGTTCGGATCACACCGGCGTCAAGGTTGTTTTTTCTGCTGCTTTAAATGTAATTTTCTTTAAGCGATTTATTAATCTATGTACTATAATATCCCGCTGATAAGCACAACACATAAAAAAAAATTCCCATATGCACCTTGGTTTCGGTTTCTGTTGGCTCCCTTCGTAAGTTTGTCAAACGGGCCCCTCATTTCCTTTAACTTATCTGCTAATAGCTTAACGAGGGTCTCGGTTCTGGCAGTCTTGATGTCATAGGTAGCTTAAGAGGGCTCTCGCACAGTTTCCGCACTCACCGTTAGATGACGTTCCACGTCACGCCCGCGGTATTACAGGACGTGCTACGTCCGCCGCTATGGTCGAGGGTGGCGCTGGTGGACACTCTCAAGGTTCGCTTACACCCAATGAACATAAATACCCACGAGAGCAGCAGATCGGACTCCCTCACCGTAGCTCAGTTGGTAAGAGCACCGGACGCGATATTCGGAGGTCGTGGGTTCGGATCCCACCGGCGCGAAGGTTGTTTTTTCTGTTGCTTTGTAAGTAATTTTCTTTAAGCGAGTTATTATTCTAAGTACTATATTATCCCACTGATAAGCACAACACATTAAAAAAAAACATTCCCCTATGCACCTTGGTTTCGGTGACTGTTGGCTCCCTTCATAAGTTTGTCAAACGGGCCCCTCATTTCCTTTACCTTTTCTGCTAATAGCTTAACGAGGGTTTCGGTTCTGGCAGTCTTGATGTCATAGGTAGCTTAAGAGGGCTCTCGCACACTTTCCGCCCTCACCGTTAGATGATGTTCCACGTCACGCCCGCGGTATTACAGGACGTGCTACGTCCGCCGCTAAGGTCGAGGGTGTGCGCTGGTGAACACTCTCAAGGTTCGCTTACACCCAATGAACATAAATACCCACGAGAGCAGCAGATTGGACAGCCGTCGCCGTAGCTCAGTTGGTAAGAGCACTGGACGCGATATTCGGAGGTCGTGGGTTCGGATCCCGGCGGGAAGGTTGTTATTTCTGCTGCCTTATAAGTAATCTTTTTTAAGCGATTTATTATTCTAAGTACTATATTATCACACTGATAAGCACAACACATTAAAAAAAACATTCCCCTATGCACCTTGGTATCGGTGACTGTTGGCTCCCTTCATAAGTTTGTCAAAAGGGCCTCTCATTTCCTTTAACTTATCTACTAATAGATTAACGAGGGTCTAGGTTCTGGCAGTCTTGATGCCATAGGTAGCTTAAGAGGGCTCTCGCACAGTTTCCGACCTCACCGTTAGATGATGTTCCACGTCACGCCCGCGGTATTACAGGACGTGCTACGTCCGCCGCTATGGTCGAGGGTGGCGCTGGTGAACACTCTCAAGGTTCGCTTACACCCAATGGACATAAATACACACGAGAGCAGCAGATTGGACTCCGTCGCCGTAGCTCAGTTGTTAAGAGCACCGGACGCGATATTCGGAGGTCGTGGGTTCGGATCCCACCAGCGGGAAGGTTGTTTTTTCTGCTGCTTTATAAGTAATTTTCTTTAAGCGAGTTATTAATCTAAGTACAATATTATCCCACTGATAAGCACAACACATTAAATAAACATTCCCCTATGCACCTTGCTTTCGGTGACTGTTGGCTCCCTTCATAAGTTTGTCAAACGGGCCCCTCAATTCCTTTAATTTATCTGCTAAAAGCCTAACGAGGGTCTCGGTTTCGGCAGTCTTGACGCCATTGGTAGCTTAAGAGGGCTCTCGCACAGTTTCCGCCCTCACCGATAGATGACGTTCCACGTCACGCCCGCGGTATTACAGGACGTGCTACGTCCGCCGCTATGGTCGAGGGTGGCGCTGGTGAACACTCTCAAGGTTCGCTTACACCCAATGAACATAAATACCCACGAGAACAGCAGATTGGACAGCCGTCGCCGTAGCTCAGTTGGTAAGAGCACTGGACGCGATATTCGGAGGTCGTGGGTTCGGATCACACCGGCGTCAAGGTTGTTTTTTCTGCTGCTTTATAAGTAATTTTCTTTAAGCGATTTATTAATCTATGTACTATAATATCCCACTGATACGCACAACACATAAAAAAAATTCCCATATGCACCTTGGTTTCGGTTTCTGTTGGCTCCCTTCATAAGTTTGTCAAACGGGCCCCTCATTTCCTCTAACTTATCTGCTAATAGCTTAACGAGGCCCTCGGTTCTGGCAGTCTTGATGCCATAGGTAGCGTAAGAGGGCTCTCACACAGTTTCCGCCCTCACCGTTAGATGATGTTCCACGTCACGCCCGCGGTATTACAGGACGTGCTACGTCCGCCTCTATGGTCGAGGGTGGCGCTGGTGAACACTCTCAAGGTTCGCTTACATAAAATGAACATAAATACCCACGAGAACAGCAGATTGGACAGCCGCCTCCGTAGCTCAGTTGGTAAGAGCACCGGACGCGATATTCGGATGTCGTGGGTTCGGATCCCACCGGCGGGAAGGTTGTTTTTTCTGCTGCTTTGTAAGTAATTTTCTTTAAGCGAGTTATTAATCTAAGTAGTATATTATCCCATTGATAAGCACAACACATTAAAAAAAACATTCCCCTATGCACCTTGGTTTCTGTGACTGTTGGCTCCCTTCATAAGTTTGTCAAACGGGTCCCTCATTTCCTTTAACTTATCTGCTAATAGCTTAACGAGGGTTTCCGTTCTGGCAGTCTTGATGTCATAGGTAGCTTAAGCGGGCTCTCGCAGTTTTCGCCCTCACCGTTAGATGTAGTTCCACGTCACGGCCGCGGTATTACAGGTCGTGCTACGTCCGCCGCTATGGTCGAGAGTGGCGCTGGTGAACACTCTCAAGGTTCGCTTACACCCAATGAACATAAATACCCACGAGAGCAGCAGATTGGACAGCCGTCGCCGTAGCTCAGTTGGTAAGAGCACCGGACGCGATATTCGGAAGTCGTGGGTTCGGATCCCACAGGCGGGAAGGTTGTTTTTTCTGCTGCTTTATAAGTAATCTTTTTTAAGCGATTTATTATTCTAAGTACTATATTATCACACTGATAAGCACAACACATTAAAAAAACATTCCCCTATGCACCTTGGTTTCGGTGACTGTTGGCTCCCTTCATAAGTTTGTCAAACGGGCCCCTCATTTCCTTTACCTTTTCTGCTAATCGCTTAACGAGGGTTTCGGTTCAGGCAGTCTTGATGTCATAGGTAGCTTAAGAGGGCTCTCGCACAGTTTCCGCACTCACCGTTACATGACGTTCCACGTCACGCCCGCGGTATTACAGGACGTGCTAGGTCCGCCGCTATGGTCGAGGGTGGCGCTGGTGGACACTCTCAAGGTTCGCTTACACCCAATGAACATAAATACCCACGAGAGCAGCAGATCGGACTCCCTCACCGTAGCTCAGTTGGTAAGAGCACCGGACGCGATATTCGGAGGTCGTGGGTTCAGATCCCACCGGCGGGAAGGTTGTTTTTTCTGCTGCTTTATAAGTAATCTTTTTTAAGCGATTTATTATTCTAAGTACTATAATATCACACTGATAAGCACAACACATTAAAAAAAACATTCCCCTATGCACCTTGGTATAGGTGACTGTTGGCTCCCTTTTTAAGTTTGTCAAACGGGCCTCTCATTTCCTTTAACCTATCTGCTAATAGCTTAACGAGGGTTTCCGTTCTGGCAGTCTTGATGTCATAGGTAGCTTAAGCGGCCTCTCGCAGTTTTCGCCCTCACCGTTAGATGTAGTTCCACGTCACGGCCGCGGTATTACAGGACGTGCTACGTCCGCCGCTATGGTCGAGGGTGGCGCTGCTGAACACTCTCAAGGTTCGCTTACACCCAATGAACATAAATACCCACGAGAGCAGCAGATCGGACTCCCACACCGTAGCTCAGTTGGTAAGAGCACCGGACGCGATATTCGGAGGTCGTGGGTTCGGATCCCACCGGCGGGAAGATTGTTTTTTTCTGCTGCTTTATAAGTAATCTTTTTTAAGCGATTTATTATTCTAAGTACTATAATATCACACTGATAAGCACAACACATTAAAAAAAACATTCCCCTATGCACCTTGGTATCGGTGACTGTTGGCTCCCTTCATAAGTTTGTCAAAAGGGCCTCTCATTTCCTTTAACTTATCTACTAATTGCTTAACGAGGGTCTAGGTTCTGGCAGTCTTGATGCCATAGGTAGCTTAAGAGGGCTCTCGCACAGTTTCCGACCTCACCGTTAGATGATGTTCCACGTCACGCCCGCGGTATTACAGGACGTGCTACGTCCGCCGCTATGGTCGAGGGTGGCGCTGGTGAACACTCTCAAGGTTCGCTTACACCCAATGAACATAAATA
The DNA here is from genome assembly GCF_052857255.1 of Amblyomma americanum. Lineage (NCBI taxonomy): Eukaryota > Metazoa > Arthropoda > Arachnida > Ixodida > Ixodidae > Amblyomma > Amblyomma americanum. The sequence goes on from NC_135497.1 coordinate 467,515,860, forward strand.
CACACGAGAGCAGCAGATTGGACTCCGTCGCCGTAGCTCAGTTGTTAAGAGCACCGGACGCGATATTCGGAGGTCGTGGGTTCGAATCCCACCGGCGGGAAGGTTGTTTTTTCTGCTGCTTTAAAAGTAATTTTTTTTAAGCGAGTTATTAATCTAAGTACAATATTATCCCACTGATAAGCACAACACATTAAAAAAACATTCCCCTATGCACCTTGCTTTCGGTGACTGTTGGCTCCCTTCATAAGTTTGTCAAACGGGCCCCTCAATTCCTTTAATTTATCTGCTAAAAGCCTAACGAGGGTCTCGGTTTCGGCAGTCTTGACGCCACTGGTAGCTTAAGAGGGCTCTCGCACAGTTTCCGCCCTCACCGTTAGATGACGTTCCACGTCACGCCCGCGGTATTACAGGACGTGCTACGTCCGCCGCTATGGTCGAGGGTGGCGCTGGTGAACACTCTCAAGGTTCGCTTACACCCAATGAACATAAATACCCACGAGAACAGCAGATTGGACAGCCGTCACCCTAGCTCAGTTGGTAAGAGCACTGGACGCGATATTCGGAGGTCGTGGGTTCGGAACCCAGCGGCGGCAAGGTAGTTTTTCTACAGCTTTATAAGTAATTTTCTTTAAGCGATTTATTATTCTAAGTACTATATTATCCCACTGATAAGAACAACACATAAAAAATCATTCCCCTATGCACCTTGGTATCGGTGATTGTTGGCTCCCTTCATAAGTTTGTCAAACGGCCCTCTCATTTCCTTTAACTTATCTGCTAATAGCTTAACGAGGGTCTAGGTTCTGGCAGTATTGATGCCATAGGTAGCTTAAGAGGGCTCTCACACAGTTTCCGCCCTCACCGTTAGATGATGTTCCACGTCACGCCCGCGGTATTACAGGACGTGCTACGTCCGCCGCTATGGTCGAGGGTGGCGCTGGTGAACACTCTCAAGGTTCGCTTACACCCAATGAACATAAATACCCACGAGAGCAGCAGATTGGACAGCCGTCACCGTAGCTCATTTGTTAAGAGCACCGGACGCGACATTCGGTGGTCGTGGGTTCGCATCACACCGGCGTCAAGGTTGTTTTTTCTGCTGCTTTATAAGTAATTTTCTTTAGGCGATTTATTAATCTATGTACTATAATATCCCACTGATACGCACAACACATAAAAAAATTCCCATATGCACCTTGGTTTCGGTTTCTGTTGGCTCCCTTCATAAGTTTGTCAAACGGGACCCTCATTTCCTCTAACTTATCTGCTAATAGCTTAACGAGGCCCTCGGTTCTGGCAGTCTTGATGCCATAGGTAGCGTAAGAGGGCTCTCACACAGTTTCCGCCCTCACCGTTAGATGATGTTCCACGTCACGCCCGCGGTATTACAGGACGTGCTACGTCCGCCTCTATGGTCGAGGGTGGCGCTGGTGAACACTCTCAAGGTTCGCTTACACCCAATGAACATAAATACCCACGAGAGCAGCAGATTGGACAGCGGTCGCCGTAGCTCAGTTGGTAAGAGCACTGGACGCGATATTCGGATGTCGTGGGTTCGGATCCCACCGGCGGGAAGGTTCTTTTTCTGCTGCTTTATAAGTAATCTTTTTTAAGCGATTTATTATTCTAAGTACTATATTGTCACACTGATAAGCACAACACATTAAAAAAAACATTCCCCTATGCACCTTGGTATCGGTGACTGTTGGCTCCCTTTATAAGTTTGTCAAACGGGCCTCTCATTTCCTTCAACTTATCTGCTAATAGCTTAACGAGGGTCTTGGTTCTGGCAGTCTTGATGCCATAGGTAGCTTAAGAGGGCTCTCGCACAGTTTCCGCCCTCACCGTTAGATGACGTTCCACGTCACGCGCGCGGCATTACAGGACGTGCTACGTCCGCGCTATGGTCGAGGGTGGCGCTGGTGAACACTCTCAAGGTTCGCTTACATAAAATGAACATAAATACCCATGAGAGCAGCAGATTGGACAGCCGTCTCCGTAACTGAGTTGGTAAGAGCACCGGACGCGATATTCGGAGGTCGTGGGTTCGGATCCCACCGGCGGGATGGTTGTTTTTTCTGCTGCTTTATAAGTAATTTTCTTTAAGCGAGTTATTAATCTAAGTACTATATTATCCCACTGATAAGCACAACACATTAAAAAAACATTCCCCTATGCACCTTGGTTTCGGTGACTGTTGGCTCCCTTCACAAGTTTGTCAAACGGGCCCCTCATTTCCTTTAACTTTTCTGCTAATAGCTTAACGAGGGTCTCGGTTCTGGCAGTCTTGATGCCATAGGTAGCTTAAGCGGGCTCTCGCACAGTTTCCGCCCTCACCGTTAGATGAAGTTCCACGTCACGGCCGCGGTATTACAGGACGTGCTACGTCCGCCGCTATGGTCGAGGGTGGCGCTGCTGAACACTCTCAAGGTTCGCTTACACCCAATGAACATAAATACCCACGAGAGCAGCAGATCGGACTCCCTCACCGTAGCTCAGTTGGTAAGAGCACCGGACGCGATATTCGGAGGTCGTGGGTTCGGATCCCACCGGCGGGAAGATTGTTTTTTCTGCTGCTTTATAAGTAATCTTTTTTAAGCGATTTATTATTATAAGTACTATAATATCACACTGATAAGCACGACACATTAAAAAAAACATTCCCCTATGCACCTTGGTATCGGTGACTTTTGGCTCCCTTCATAAGATTGTCAAACGGGCCTCTCATTTCCTTTAACTTATCTGCTAATAGCTTAACGAGGGCCTAGGTTCTGGCAGTCTTGATGCCATAGGTAGCTTAAGAGGGCTCTCGCACAGTTTCCGCCCTCACCGTTAGATGATGTTCCACGTCACGCCCGCGGCAATACAGGACGTGCTACGTCCGCCGCTATGGTCGAGGGTGGCGCTGGTGAACACTCTCAAGGGTCGCTTACACCCAATGAACATAAATACCCACGAGAGCAGCAGATTGGACAGCCGTCGCCGTAGCTCAGTTGTTAAGAGCACCGGACGCGATATTCGGAGGTCGTGGGTTCGGATCACACCGGCGTCAAGGTTGTTTTTTCTGCTGCTTTAAAAGTAATTTTCTTTAAGCGATTTATTAATCTATGTACTATAATATCCCGCTGATAAGCACAACACATAAAAAAAATTCCCATATGCACCTTGGTTTCCGTTTCTGTTGGCTCCCTTCGTAAGTTTGTCAAACGGGCCCCTCATTTCCTTTAACTTATCTGCTAATAGCTTAACGAGGGTCTCGGTTCTGGCAGTCTTGATGTCATAGGTAGCTTAAGAGGGCTCTCGCACAGTTTCCGCACTCACCGTTAGATGACGTTCCACGTCACGCCCGCGGTATTACAGGACGTGCTACGTCCGCCGCTATGGTCGAGCGTGGCGCTGGTGGACACTCTCAAGGTTCGCTTACACCCAATGAACATAAATACCCACGAGAGCAGCAGATCGGACTCCCTCACCGTAGCTCAGTTGGTAAGAGCACCGGACGCGATATTCGGAGGTCGTGGGTTCAGATCCCACCGGCGGGAAGGTTGTTTTTTCTGCTGCTTTATAAGTAATCTTCTTTAAGCGATTTATTATTCTAAGTACTATAATATCACACTGATAAGCACAACACATTAAAAAAAACATTCCCCTATGCACCTTGGTATAGGTGACTGTTGGCTCGCTTTATAAGTTTGTCAAACGGGCCTCTCATTTCCTTTAACTTATCTGCTAATAGCTTAACGAGGGAGTTAAACTTCCCTCTGCCCTCCTACCGATGGGAACGGCAGTTAGCAATACGAAGAGTACTTCAGGTCTTCGTCCGGCGACACGTTGCCGGTTGGGGCAGCAATTCCAGCTTCTTAGAACAAAACTTATTTATTAAAGACGGCACTGACATAAAAAGGCAGGTGAGAAAAAGGCAGTTTAAAAAAAGGCTGTTTAAAAAAGGCTGTAAAAAACGGCCGAGCTTGAGACTCGGCGCGCTCGTCCCAAGTCGTCGTTTTCCGCGGGTTTTAACCCCTTCGATAATTGGGCGGAGCTTGAGTAATCTAGCTCTCGCCCAATTTAGACCAATAGCAAAGCATTTGCATCGTATGTACTAGTGGGCGGAGCCCAGGGCCCGCTCCAGGCATGATCGCTCCTGGTAGCAGGTGCGGGGGGGGGGGGGCATTGTCCCCGTGGGCTGTCGCGAGCGCAGTGGAATGCGCAGCTCGCTGCATGCGCATTCGATGCACCGGTTGCCACGCGTCGGGACAGAAAGGATTCGTGCCGCCTTTCACCCTAAGCGCGGGCGTCACGCCTCGACGTACATTCCTCATTCCCCCTCGGGCATGACCGCTCCTGGTAACAGGTGCGGGGGGGGGGGGGGGGGGCATCGGCCCCGTGGGCTTCCACTTAACACCTCCCCACCAAGAATGTTGGGGGGACACTTGCTGTACACCCAACATACCGAAGCCCACAATAGCGCCAGGAATGCGGCCTTCTACAACATACAAAACGCGCGAAAGCAAAAGGGTCCGGGCCCCCACTGGCCGCTGTACCAGCACAAAAAAATACACTTCTACATCCTAATAACAATTGGAAGAAGAAAAAAACATGCTAGGGAGGATACCTTCAGGCATGCAGACGCCAGCACAACTCTTAGTTACACATTTCAGTTAACAGGACGACAAGCACAAATCAGACCCTTTGGTAAAATCATAAGAAAAATCATACGTGCAACAACATTGCCATGAATGCGGGTTAAAGAAAACATACCACAGTTTTCATGAAGTTCTATGTACATCACAACACAATCCCGACGAGGGCAAGACACATAATAACACGGTGCTCTTCGTCACACACGGATTAACTGTCACAACGAGAACAGTTCACACAGGACACAATTTGCACACTGGCATGAGCGAATTCTTCGCGTTCCCCCACTCTCACTAACTGCCTCATCGTGTGCTCGAGCCACAAGGAATTTTTATGACTATCGCAACCTGGCAGTGGCAGAGTGGGTTAAGGCTGTGTGTTCATTATGCATTTGTCGCTATCCACCAGGATCGAGCCCGTTGCCCGGTGGCATCAAAGTGAACAATACGTTCTGCAGCGTGCAGCATTCTCGCATTCGTCCTGCTCTCCGGTTGTGTCTCTCGTCTTCCTCGAAGGAGACGCCGACCGTCTGCGCATATGGGGTGCAAACCTCCGCGAAAGGCTTTAACTGCTCGTGTCTAGAGAGCCTCTTAGAACGTGGCATGGCCAGCTCAATGAATTCGTCATCAGAGACCTCTATGTTTTCGATTCGCCTGTCGCCCAGACCCGCAAGGAGATCGCAGCATAGGTCGCGCTTCGCTTCTATCAGCGGTAGTGCAACTTCGCTCCTTCCAGTACATGGGGTGAATCCCCCGTCGTCACTGCTCTGATTCCCCTCATCTAGAGCCAAGCTTATTGCGGCTTTGAACAAGTCTGAGTTTTCCGGCTCCGAACAACCTCGCCTACCCATCTGTGGTGCTGGGTTCTTCGACGCCGCTGTGAGTGCGGTGCATGCTGGTTGAACGCACATGCCGCTTTCACATTTCTCTGCCTGGCATGCTGGCGCTTCAGTGAACAACAACAGGTCATTCGGGGCAATCGGGCCGACCGAGCAGTTCATGTCGTTGCGCTCATCAGTGCCATTAGCACCGCCAATAACTTGCTCGGCTGCCTCGCAACACTCGACCTGCAGGGTCTGATCACTGTTCGAATTTTGAACAGACATGTCCGTGGAACTCGCCTCTACCTTGGGAATAAAGGACTGCTGGTCTGTGTCAACATTCTTGGTCGACTCGACAACTCGCGACTCCTCGGCGCTAACGACAGCATCGTTTGCAAGAACCTGGGATTCCTGCTGTCTGTTTTCAATAGGAGCCGACTGAATTCCTCCGCAGTGATCCTCGTTATTTCCCACCTCGACCAGCGTTTCAACAGCGTCATTCGCGCTAATCGAGTATGGCTTTGCCCGTGCAGTCTTCGGCAGTACACGCGCCGCTCTCCGTGAGCGTTCCTCCTCCTCAATTCTCTTCCTCTCCTGCCGGAGCTTCTCTTCGGCTACCGCCAACTGGCGCTTGAGTTCTCGAATTATAGCGTCGCCCCGCTCCTTTTCTCTGGCTCGCTCAGCCTCTGACATTTCTGCGCGCTGAGCGCCATACTCATACCCATATCCACAGCCATATTCACTTTGCCAACTGAATGTAGCCATTGTGCCTTGCGTAATTCTAACTCTACGGCTCAAGCACTCTCGAGGCAAGTAAAGTGAGAATGGGGAAACTCACTCCGTTGTCGGGTGTCGGTCATGGCACTTGTTTCGTGGCAGCAGCAGGTCACGTCCTGAGGCGCAGAAGTGTGGCCGGAATCTGTAGCTTGAAGCAGGCCCTTCACGTCCTCCCGGCCTTCAAAGTCGCCAGCCGCCGGTGCCGCAGAAGTCGCCAGCCGCAGGCGCTCCGTCGGTCCGCTTCCTCGCTGTCAGCGCTGACGTGGAGTCTTGACTCCGAGGCCTCGCGCAAGGGTATCGCCTCACTTGGACCTTGGTCCCCGGGGCTTCTCACCAAGATGTTGCCCCGTCAATCTTCAGGAAGGTACTGCCTCCAACCGCTCTGCAGGAAGCCGCTCAGACGATCCTGGTCACGGCACCAGTTAAACTTCCCTCTGCCCTCCTACCGATGGGAACGGCAGTTAGCAGTACGAAGAGTACTTCAGGTCTTCGTCGGGCGACACGTTGCCGGTTGGGGCAGCAATTCCAGCTTCTTAGAACAAAACTTATTTATTAAAGACGGCACTGACATAAAAAGGCAGGTGAGAAAAAGGCAGTTTAAAAAAAGGCTGTTTAAAAAAGGCTGTAAAAAACGGCCGAGCTTGAGACTCGGCGCGCTCGTCCCAAGTCGTCGTTTTCCGCGGGTTTTAACCCCTTCGATAATTGGGCGGAGCTTGAGTAATCTAGCTCTCGCCCAATTTAGACCAATAGCAAAGCAATTGCATCGTATGTACTAGTGGGCGGAGCCCAGGGCCCGCCCCAGGCATGATCGCTCCTGGTAGCAGGTGCGGGGGGGGGGGGCATTGTCCCCGTGGGCTGTCGCGAGCGCAGTGGAATGCGCAGCTCGCTGCATGCGCATTCGATGCACCGGTTGCCACGCGTCGGGACAGAAAGGATTAGTGCCGCCTTTCACCCTAAGCGCGGGCGTCACGCCTCGACGTACATTCCTCATTCCCCCTCGGGCATGACCGCTCCTGGTAACAGGTGCGGGGGGGGGGGGGCATCGGCCCCGTGGGCTTCCACTTAACAGAGGGTCTTGGTTCTGGCAGTCTTGATGCCATAGGTAGCTTAAGCGGGCTCTCGCACAGTTTCCGCCCTCACCGTTAGATGAAGTTCCACGTCACGGCCGCGGTATTACAGGACGTGCTACGTCCGCCGCTATGGTCGAGGGTGGCGCTGGTGAACACTCTCAAGGTTCGCTTACATAAAATGAACATAAATACCCACGAGAACAGCAGATTGGACAGCCGCCTTCGTAGCTCAGTTGGTAAGAGCACCGGACGCGATATTCGGAGGTCGTGGGTTCGGATCCCACCGGCGCGAAGGTTGTTTTTTCTGCTGCTTTGTAAGTAATTTTCTTTAAGCGAGTTATTATTCTAAGTACTATATTATCCCACTGATAAGCACAACACATTAAAAAAAAACATTCCCCTATGCACCTTGGTTTCGGTGACTGTTGGCTCCCTTCATAAGTTTGTCAAACGGGCCCCTCATTTCCTTTACCTTTTCTGCTAATAGCTTAACGAGGGTTTCGGTTCTGGCAGTCTTGATGTCATAGGTAGCTTAAGAGGGCTCTCGCACACTTTCCGCCCTCACCGTTAGATGATGTTCCACGTCACGCCCGCGGTATTACAGGACGTGCTACGTCCGCCGCTAAGGTCGAGGGTGGCGCTGGTGAACACTCTCAAGGTTCGCTTACACCCAATGAACATAAATACCCACGAGAGCAGCAGATTGGACAGCCGTCGCCGTAGCTCAGTTGGTAAGAGCACTGGACGCGATATTCGGAGGTCGCGGGTTCGGATCCCGGCGGGAAGGTTGTTATTTCTGCTGCCTTATAAGTAATCTTTTTTAAGCGATTTATTATTCTAAGTACTATAATATCACACTGATAAGCACAACACATTAAAAAAAACATTCCCCTATGCACCTTGGTATCGGTGACTGTTGGCTCCCTTCATAAGTTTGTCAAAAGGGCCTCTCATTTACTTTAACTTATCTACTAATAGATTAACGAGGGTCTAGGTTCTGGCAGTCTTGATGCCATAGGTAGCTTAAGAGGGCTCTCGCACAGTTTCCGACCTCACCGTTAGATGATGTTCCACGTCACGCCCGCTGTATTACAGGACGTGCTACGTCCGCCTCTATGGTCGAGGGTGGCGCTGGTGAACACTCTCAAGGTTCGCTTACACCCAATGAACATAAATACCCACGAGAGCAGCAGATTGGACAGCGGTTGCCGTAGCTCAGTTGGTAAGAGCACTGGACGCGATATTCGGATGTCGTGGGTTCGGATCCCACCGGCGGGAAGGTTGTTTTTTCTGCTGCTTTATAAGTAATCTTTTTTAAGCGATTTATTATTCTAAGTACTATAATATCACAATGATAAGCACAACACATTAAAAAAAACATTCCCCTATGCACCTTGGTATCGGTGACTGTTGGCTCCCTTTATAAGTTTGTCAAACGGGCCTCTCATTTCCTTCAACTTATCTACTAATAGCTTAACGAGGGTCTTGGTTCTGGCAGTCTTGATGCCATAGGTAGCTTAAGAGGGCTCTCGCACAGTTTCCGCCCTCACCGTTAGATGACGTTCCACGTCACGCGCGCGGCATTACAGGACGTGCTACGTCCGCGCTATGGTCGAGGGTGGCGCTGGTGAACACTCTCAAGGTTCGCTTACACCCAATGAACATAAATACCCACGAGAGCAGCAGATTGGACAGCCGTCGCCGTAGCTCAGTTGGTAACAGCACTGGACGCGATATTCGATTGTCGTGGGTTCAGATCCCACCGGCGCGAAGGTTGTTTTTTCTGCTGCTTTATAAGTAATCTTTTTTAAGCGATTTATTATTCTAAGTACTATAATATCACACTGATAAGCACAACACATTAAAAAAAACATTCCCCTATGCACCTTGGTATCGGTGATTGTTGGCTCCCTTCATAAGTTTGTCAAACGGCCCTCTCATTTCCTTTAACTTATCTGCTAATAGCTTAACGAGGGTCTAGGTTCTGGCAGTATTGATGCCATAGGTAGCTTAAGAGGGCTCTCACACAGTTTCCGCCCTCACCGTTAGATGATGTTCCACGTCACGCCCGCGGTATTACAGGACGTGCTACGTCCGCCGCTATGGTCGAGGGTGGCGCTGGTGAACACTCTCAAGGTTCGCTTACACCCAATGAACATAAATACCCACGAGAGCAGCAGATTGGACAGCCGTCGCCGTAGCTCATTTGTTAAGAGCACCGGACGCGACATTCGGAGGTCGTGGGTTCGGATCACACCGGCGTCAAGGTTGTTTTTTCTGCTGCTTTATAAGTAATTTTCTTTAAGCGATTTATTAATCTATGTACTATAATATCCCACTGATACGCACAACACATAAAAAAAATTCCCATATGCACCTTGGTTTCGGTTTCTGTTGGCTCCCTTCATAAGTTTGTCAAACGGGCCCCTCATTTCCTCTAACTTATCTGCTAATAGCTTAACGAGGCCCTCGGTTCTGGCAGTCTTGATGCCATAGGTAGCGTAAGAGGGCTCTCACACAGTTTCCGCCCTCACCGTTAGATGATGTTCCACGTCACGCCCGCGGTATTACAGGACGTGCTACGTCCGCCTCTATGGTCGAGGGTGGCGCTGGTGAACACTCTCAAGGTTCGCTTACATAAAATGAACATAAATACCCACGAGAACAGCAGATTGGACTCCCTCACCGTAGCTCAGTTGGTAAGAGCACCGGACGCGATATTCGGAGGTCGTGGGTTCGAATCCCACCGGCGGGAAGATTGTTTTTTCTGCTGCTTTATAAGTAATCTTTTTTAAGCGATTTATTATTCTAAGTACTATAATATCACACTGATAAGCACAACACATTAAAAAAAACATTCCCCTATGCACCTTGGTATCGGTGATTGTTGGCTCCCTTCATAAGTTTGTCAAACGGCCCTCTCATTTCCTTTAACTTATCTGCTAATAGCTTAACGAGGGTCTAGGTTCTGGCAGTATTGATGCCATAGGTAGCTTAAGAGGGCTCTCACACAGTTTCCGCCCTCACCGTTAGATGATGTTCCACGTCACGCCCGCGGTATTACAGGACGTGCTACGTCCGCCGCTATGGTCGAGGGTGGCGCTGGTGAACACTCTCAAGGTTCGCTTACACCCAATGAACATAAATACCCACGAGAGCAGCAGATTGGACAGCCGTCGCCGTAGCTCATTTGTTAAGAGCACCGGACGCGACATTCGGAGGTCGTGGGTTCGGATCACACCGGCGTCAAGGTTGTTTTTTCTGCTGCTTTATAAGTAATTTTCTTTAAGCGATTTATTAATCTATGTACTATAATATCCCACTGATACGCACAACACATAAAAAAAATTCCCATATGCACCTTGGTTTCGGTTTCTGTTGGCTCCCTTCATAAGTTTGTCAAACGGGCCCCTCATTTCCTCTAACTTATCTGCTAATAGCTTAACGAGGCCCTCGGTTCTGGCAGTCTTGATGCCATAGGTAGCGTAAGAGGGCTCTCACACAGTTTCCGCCCTCACCGTTAGATGATGTTCCACGTCACGCCCGCGGTATTACAGGACGTGCTACGTCCGCCTCTATGGTCGAGGGTGGCGCTGGTGAACACTCTCAAGGTTCGCTTACATAAAATGAACATAAATACCCACGAGAACAGCAGATTGGACAGCCGCCTCCGTAGCTCAGTTGGTAAGAGCACCGGACGCGATATTCGGAGGTCGTGGGTGCGGATCCCACCGGCGGGAAGGTTGTTTTTTCTGCTGCTTTGTAAGTAATTTTCTTTAAGCGAGTTATTAATCTAAGTAGTATATTATCCCACTGATAAGCACAACACATTAAAAAAAACATTCCCCTATGCACCTTGGTTTCGGTGACTGTTGGCTCCCCTCATAAGTTTGTCAAACGGGTCCCTCATTTCCTTTAACTTATCTGCTAATAGCTTAACGAGGGTTTCCGTTCTGGCAGTCTTGATGTCATAGGTAGCTTAAGCGGGCTCTCGCAGTTTTCGCCCTCACCGTTAGATGTAGTTCCACGTCACGGCCGCGGTATTACAGGTCGTGCTACGTCCGCCGCTATGGTCGAGAGTGGCGCTGGTGAACACTCTCAAGGTTCGCTTGCACCCAATGAACATAAATACCCACGAGAGCAGCAGATTGGACAGCCGTCGCCGTAGCTCAGTTGGTAAGAGCACCGGACGCGATATTCGGAGGTCGTGGGTTCGGATCCCACAGGCGGGAAGGTTGTTTTTTCTGCTGCTTTATAAGTAATCTTTTTTAAGCGATTTATTATTCTAAGTACTATAATATCACACTGATAAGCACAACACATTAAAAAAACATTCCCCTATGCACCTTGGTTTCGGTGACTGTTGGCTCCCTTCATAAGTTTGTCAAACGGGCCCCTCATTTCCTTTACCTTTTCTGCTAATCGCTTAACGAGGGTTTCGGTTCAGGCAGTCTTGATGTCATAGGTAGCTTAAGAGGGCTCTCGCACAGTTTCCGCACTCACCGTTACATGACGTTCCACGTCACGCCCGCGGTATTACAGGACGTGCTACGTCCGCCGCTATGGTCGAGGGTGGCGCTGGTGGACACTCTCAAGGTTCGCTTACACCCAATGAACATAAATACCCACGAGAGCAGCAGATCGGACTCCCTCACCGTAGCTCAGTTGGTAAGAGCACCGGACGCGATATTCGGAGGTCGTGGGTTCAGATCCCACCGGCGGGAAGGTTGTTTTTTCTGCTGCTTTATAAGTAATCTTTTTTAAGGGATTTATTATTCTAAGTACTATAATATCACACTGATAAGCACAACACATTAAAAAAAACATTCCCCTATGCACCTTGGTATAGGTGACTGTTGGCTCCCTTTTTAAGTTTGTCAAACGGGCTTCTCATTTCCTTTAACTTATCTGCTAATAGCTTAACGAGGGTTTCCGTTCTGGCAGTCTTGATGTCATAGGTAGCTTAAGCGGCCTCTCGCAGTTTTCGCCCTCACCGTTAGATGTAGTTCCACGTCACGGCCGCGGTATTACAGGACGTGCTACGTCCGCCGCTATGGTCGAGGGTGGCGCTGCTGAACACTCTCAAGGTTCGCTTACACCCAATGAACATAAATACCCACGAGAGCAGCAGATTGGACAGCCGTCTCCGTAACTGAGTTGGTAAGAGCACCGGACGCGATATTCGGAGGTCGTGGGTTCGGATCCCACCGGCGAGATGGTTGTTTTTTCTGCTGCTTTATAAGTAATTTTCTTTAAGCGAGTTATTAATCTAAGTACTATATTATCCCACTGATAAGCACAACACATTAAAAAAACATTCCCCTATGCACCTTGGTTTCGGTGACTGTTGGCTCCCTTCACAAGTTTGTCAAACGGGCCCCTCATTTCCTTTAACTTTTCTGCTAATAGCTTAACGAGCGTCTCGGTTCTGGCAGTCTTGATGCCATAGGTAGCTTAAGCGGGCTCTCGCACAGTTTCCGCCCTCACCGTTAGATGAAGTTCCACGTCACGGCCGCGGTATTACAGGACGTGCTACGTCCGCCGCTATGGTCGAGGGTGGCGCTGCTGAACACTCTCAAGGTTCGCTTACACCCAATGAACATAAATACCCACGAGAGCAGCAGATCGGACTCCCTCACCGTAGCTCAGTTGGTAAGAGCACCGGACGCGATATTCGGAGGTCGTGGGTTCGGATCCCACCGGCGGGAAGATTGTTTTTTCTGCTGCTTTATAAGTAATCTTTTTTAAGCGATTTATTATTCTAAGTACTATAATATCACACTGATAAGCACGACACATTAAAAAAACATTCCCCTATGCACCTTGGTATCGGTGACTTTTGGCTCCCTTCATAAGATTGTCAAACGGGCCTCTCATTTCCTTTAACTTATCTGCTAATAGCTTAACGAGGGCCTAGGTTCTGGCAGTCTTGATGCCATAGGTAGCTTAAGAGGGCTCTCGCACAGTTTCCGCCCTCACCGTTAGATGATGTTCCACGTCACGCCCGCGGTAATACAGGACGTGCTACGTCCGCCGCTATGGTCGAGGGTGGCGCTGGTGAACACTCTCAAGGTTCGCTTACACCCAATGAACATAAATACCCACGAGAACAGCAGATTGGACAGCCGTCACCCTAGCTCAGTTGGTAAGAGCACTGGACGCGATATTCGGAGGTCGTGGGTTCGGATCCCAGCGGCGGCAAGGTAGTTTTTCTACAGCTTTATAAGTAATTTTCTTTAAGCGATTTATTATTCTAAGTACTATATTATCCCACTGATAAGAACAACACATAAAAAATCATTCCCCTATGCACCTTGGTATCGGTGATTGTTGGCTCCCTTCATAAGTTTGTCAAACGGCCCTCTCATTTCCTTTAACTTATCTGCTAATAGCTTAACGAGGGTCTAGGTTCTGGCAGTATTGATGCCATAGGTAGCTTAAGAGGGCTCTCACACAGTTTCCGCCCTCACCGTTAGATGATGTTCCACGTCACGCCCGCGGTATTACAGGACGTGCTACGTCCGCCGCTATGGTCGAGGGTGGCGCTGGTGAACACTCTCAAGGTTCGCTTACACCCAATGAACATAAATACCCACGAGAGCAGCAGATTGGACAGCCGTCACCGTAGCTCATTTGTTAAGAGCACCGGACGCGACATTCGGTGGTCGTGGGTTCGGATCACACCGGCGTCAAGGTTGTTTTTTCTGCTGCTTTATAAGTAATTTTCTTTAGGCGATTTATTAATCTATGTACTATAATATCCCACTGATACGCACAACACATAAAAAAATTCCCATATGCACCTTGGTTGCGGTTTCTGTTGGCTCCCTTCATAAGTTTGTCAAACGGGCCCCTCATTTCCTCTAACTTATCTGCTAATAGCTTAACGAGGCCCTCGGTTCTGGCAGTCTTGATGCCATAGGTAGCGTAAGAGGGCTCTCACACAGTTTCCGCCCTCACCGTTAGATGATGTTCCACGTCACGCCCGCGGTATTACAGGACGTGCTACGTCCGCCTCTATGGTCGAGGGTGGCGCTGGTGAACACTCTCAAGGTTCGCTTACACCCAATGAACATAAATACCCACGAGAGCAGCAGATTGGACAGCGGTCGCCGTAGCTCAGTTGGTAAGAGCACTGGACGCGATATTCGGATGTCGTGGGTTCGGATCCCACCGGCGGGAAGGTTCTTTTTCTGCTGCTTTATAAGTAATCTTTTTTAAGCGATTTATTATTCTAAGTACTATATTATCACACTGATAAGCACAACACATTAAAAAAAACATTCCCCTATGCACCTTGGTATCGGTGACTGTTGGCTCCCTTTATAAGTTTGTCAAACGGGCCTCTCATTTCCTTCAACTTATCTGCTAATAGCTTAACGAGGGTCTTGGTTCTGGCAGTCTTGATGCCATAGGTAGCTTAAGAGGGCTCTCGCACAGTTTCCGCCCTCACCGTTAGATGACGTTCCACGTCACGCGCGCGGCATTACAGGACGTGCTACGTCCGCGCTATGGTCGAGGGTGGCGCTGGTGAACACTCTCAAGGTTCGCTTACATAAAATGAACATAAATACCCATGAGAGCAGCAGATTGGACAGCCGTCTCCGTAACTGAGTTGGTAAGAGCACCGGACGCGATATTCGGAGGTCGTGGGTTCGGATCCCACCGGCGGGATGGTTGTTTTTTCTGCTGCTTTATAAGTAATTTTCTTTAAGCGAGTTATTAATCTAAGTACTATATTATCCCACTGATAAGCACAACACATTAAAAAAACATTCCCCTATGCACCTTGGTTTCGGTGACTGTTGGCTCCCTTCACAAATTTGTCAAACGGGCCCCTCATTTCCTTTAACTTTTCTGCTAATAGCTTAACGAGGGTCTCGGTTCTGGCAGTCTTGATGCCATAGGTAGCTTAAGCGGGCTCTCGCACAGTTTCCGCCCTCACCGTTAGATGAAGTTCCACGTCACGGCCGCGGTATTACAGGACGTGCTACGTCCGCCGCTATGGTCGAGGGTGGCGCTGCTGAACACTCTCAAGGTTCGCTTACACCCAATGAACATAAATACCCACGAGAGCAGCAGATCGGACTCCCTCACCGTAGCTCAGTTGGTAAGAGCACCGGACGCGATATTCGGAGGTCGTGGGTTCGGATCCCACCGGCGGGAAGATTGTTTTTTCTGCTGCTTTATAAGTAATCTTTTTTAAGCGATTTATTATTCTAAGTACTATAATATCGCACTGATAAGCACGACACATTAAAAAAAACATTCCCCTATGCACCTTGGTATCGGTGACTTTTGGCTCCCTTCATAAGATTGTCAAACGGGCCTCTCATTTCCTTTAACTTATCTGCTAATAGCTTAACGAGGGCCTAGGTTCTGGCAGTCTTGATGCCATAGGTAGCTTAAGAGGGCTCTCGCACAGTTTCCGCCCTCACCGTTAGATGATGTTCCACGTCACGCCCGCGGTAATACAGGACGTGCTACGTCCGCCTCTATGGTCGAGGGTGGCGCTGGTGAACACTCTCAAGGTTCGCTTACACCCAATGAACATTAATACCCACGAGAGCAGCAGATTGGACAGCGGTCGCCGTAGCTCAGTTGGTAAGAGCACTGGACGCGATATTCGGATGTCGTGGGTTCGGATCCCACCGGCGGGAAGGTTCTTTTTCTGCTGCTTTATAAGTAATCTTTTTTAAGCGATTTATTATTCTAAGTACTATATTATCACACTGATAAGCACAACACATTAAAAAAAAACATTCCCCTATGCACCTTGGTATCGGTGACTGTTGGCTCCCTTTATAAGTTTGTCAAACGGGCCTCTCATTTCCTTCAACTTATCTGCTAATAGCTTAACGAGGGTCTTGGTTCTGGCAGTCTTGATGCCATAGGTAGCTTAAGAGGGCTCTCGCACAGTTTCCGCCCTCACCGTTAGATGACGTTCCACGTCACGCCCGCGGTATTACAGGACGTGCTACGTCCGCCGCTATGGTCGAGGGTGGCGCTGGTGAACACTCTCAAGGTTCGCTTACACCCAATGAACATAAATACCCACGAGAACAGCAGATTGGACAGCCGTCGCCGTAGCTCAGTTGGTAAGAGCACTGGACGCGATATTCGGAGGTCGTGGGTTCGGATCCCAGCGGCGGCAAGGTAGTTTTTCTACAGCTTTATAAGTAATTTTCTTTAAGCGATTTATTATTCTAAGTACTATATTACCCCACTGATAAGAACAACACATAAAAAATCATTCCCCTATGCACCTTGGTTAAGGTGACTGTTGGCTCCCTCCATAAGTTTGTCAAACGGGCCCCTCATTTCCTTCAACTTATCTGCTAATAGCTTAACGAGGGTCTTGGTTCTGGCAGTCTTGATGCCATAGGTAGCTTAAGAGGGCTCTCGCACAGTTTCCGCCCTCACCGTTAGATGACGTTCCACGTCACGCCCGCGGTATTACAGGACGTGCTACGTCCGCCGCTATGGTCGAGGGTGGCGCTGGTGAACACTCTCAAGGTTCGCTTACACCCAATGAACATAAATACCCACGAGAGCAGCAGATTGGACAGCCGTCGCCGTAGCTCAGTTGGTAACAGCACTGGACGCGATATTCGATTGTCGTGGGTTCAGATCCCACCGGCGCGAAGGTTGTTTTTTCTGCTGCTTTATAAGTAATCTTTTTTAAGCGATTTATTATTCTAAGTACTATAATATCACACTGATAAGCACAACACATTAAAAAAAACATTCCCCTATGCACCTTGGTATCGGTGATTGTTGGCTCCCTTCATAAGTTTGTCAAACGGCCCTCTCATTTCCTTTAACTTATCTGCTAATAGCTTAACGAGGGTCTAGGTTCTGGCAGTATTGATGCCATAGGTAGCTTAAGAGGGCTCTCACACAGTTTCCGCCCTCACCGTTAGATGATGTTCCACGTCACGCCCGCGGTATTACAGGACGTGCTACGTCCGCCTCTATGGTCGAGGGTGGCGCTGGTGAACACTCTCAAGGTTCGCTTACATAAAATGAACATAAATACCCACGAGAACAGCAGATTGGACAGCCGCCTCCGTAGCTCAGTTGGTAAGAGCACCGGACGCGATATTCGGAGGTCGTGGGTGCGGATCCCACAAGCGGGAAGGTTGTTTTTTCTGCTGCTTTGAAAGTAATTTTCTTTAAGCGAGTTATTAATCTAAGTAGTATATTATCCCACTGATAAGCACAACACATTAAAAAAAACATTCCCCTATGCACCTTGGTTTCGGTGACTGTTGGCTCCCCTCATAAGTTTGTAAAACGGGTCCCTCATTTCCTTTAACTTATCTGCTAATAGCTTAACGAGGGTTTCCGTTCTGGCAGTCTTGATGTCATAGGTAGCTTAAGCGGGCTCTCGCAGTTTTCGCCCTCACCGTTAGATGTAGTTCCACGTCACGGCCGCGGTATTACAGGTCGTGCTACGTCCGCCGCTATGGTCGAGAGTGGCGCTGGTGAACACTCTCAAGGTTCGCTTGCACCCAATGAACATAAATACCCACGAGAGCAGCAGATTGGACAGCCGTCGCCGTAGCTCAGTTGGTAAGAGCACCGCACGCGATATTCGGAGGTCGTGGGTTCGGATCCCACAGGCGGGAAGGTTGTTTTTTCTGCTGCTTTATAAGTAATCTTTTTTAAGCGATTTATTATTCTAAGTACTATAATATCACACTGATAAGCACAACACATTAAAAAAACATTCCCCTATGCACCTTGGTTTCGGTGACTGTTGGCTCCCTTCATAAGTTTGTCAAACGGGCCCCTCATTTCCTTTACCTTTTCTGCTAATCGCTTAACGAGGGTTTCGGTTCAGGCAGTCTTGATGTCATAGGTAGCTTAAGAGGGCTCTCGCACAGTTTCCGCACTCACCGTTACATGACGTTCCACGTCACGCCCGCGGTATTACAGGACGTGCTACGTCCGCCGCTATGGTCGAGGGTGGCGCTGGTGGACACTCTCAAGGTTCGCTTACACCCAATGAACATAAATACCCACGAGAGCAGCAGATTGGACAGCCGTCACCGTAGCTCATTTGTTAAGAGCACCGGACGCGACATTCGGTGGCCGTGGGTTCGGATCACACCGGCGTCAAGGTTGTTTTTTCTGCTGCTTTATAAGTAATTTTCTTTAGGCGATTTATTAATCTATGTACTATAATATCCCACTGATACGCACAACACATAAAAAAATTCCCATATGCACCTTGGTTGCGGTTTCTGTTGGCTCCCTTCATAAGTTTGTCAAACGGGCCCCTCATTTCCTCTAACTTATCTGCTAATAGCTTAACGAGGCCCTCGGTTCTGGCAGTCTTGATGCCATAGGTAGCGTAAGAGGGCTCTCACACAGTTTCCGCCCTCACCGTTAGATGATGTTCCACGTCACGCCCGCGGTATTACAGGACGTGCTACGTCCGCCTCTATGGTCGAGGGTGGCGCTGGTGAACACTCTCAAGGTTCGCTTACACCCAATGAACATAAATACCCACGAGAGCAGCAGATTGGACAGCGGTCGCCGTAGCTCAGTTGGTAAGAGCACTGGACGCGATATTCGGATGTCGTGGGTTCGGATCCCACCGGCGGGAAGGTTCTTTTTCTGCTGCTTTATAAGTAATCTTTTTTAAGCGATTTATTATTCTAAGTACTATATTATCACACTGATAAGCACAACACATTAAAAAAAACATTCCCCTATGCACCTTGGTATCGGTGACTGTTGGCTCCCTTTATAAGTTTGTCAAACGGGCCTCTCATTTCCTTCAACTTATCTGCTAATAGCTTAACGAGGGTCTTGGTTCTGGCAGTCTTGATGCCATAGGTAGCTTAAGAGGGCTCTCGCACAGTTTCCGCCCTCACCGTTAGATGACGTTCCACGTCACGCGCGCGGCATTACAGGACGTGCTACGTCCGCGCTATGGTCGAGGGTGGCGCTGGTGAACACTCTCAAGGTTCGCTTACATAAAATGAACATAAATACCCATGAGAGCAGCAGATTGGACAGCCGTCTCCGTAACTGAGTTGGTAAGAGCACCGGACGCGATATTCGGAGGTCGTGGGTTCGGATCCCACCGGCGGGATGGTTGTTTTTTCTGCTGCTTTATAAGTAATTTTCTTTAAGCGAGTTATTAATCTAAGTACTATATTATCCCACTGATAAGCACAACACATTAAAAAAACATTCCCCTATGCACCTTGGTTTCGGTGACTGTTGGCTCCCTTCACAAGTTTGTCAAACGGGCCCCTCATTTCCTTTAACTTTTCTGCTAATAGCTTAACGAGGGTCTCGGTTCTGGCAGTCTTGATGCCATAGGTAGCTTAAGCGGGCTCTCGCACAGTTTCCGCCCTCACCGTTAGATGAAGTTCCACGTCACGGCCGCGGTATTACAGGACGTGCTACGTCCGCCGCTATGGTCGAGGGTGGCGCTGCTGAACACTCTCAAGGTTCGCTTACACCCAATGAACATAAATACCCACGAGAGCAGCAGATCGGACTCCCTCACCGTAGCTCAGTTGGTAAGAGCACCGGACGCGATATTCGGAGGTCGTGGGTTCGGATCCCACCGGCGGGAAGATTGTTTTTTCTGCTGCTTTATAAGTAATCTTTTTTAAGCGATTTATTATTCTAAGTACTATAATATCACACTGATAAGCACGACACATTAAAAAAAACATTCCCCTATGCACCTTGGTATCGGTGACTTTTGGCTCCCTTCATAAGATTGTCAAACGGGCCTCTCATTTCCTTTAACTTATCTGCTAATAGCTTAACGAGGGCCTAGGTTCTGGCAGTCTTGATGCCATAGGTAGCTTAAGAGGGCTCTCGCACAGTTTCCGCCCTCACCGTTAGATGATGTTCCACGTCACGCCCGCGGTAATACAGGACGTGCTACGTCCGCCTCTATGGTCGAGGGTGGCGCTGGTGAACACTCTCAAGGTTCGCTTACACCCAATGAACATTAATACCCACGAGAGCAGCAGATTGGACAGCGGTCGCCGTAGCTCAGTTGGTAAGAGCACTGGACGCGATATTCGGATGTCGTGGGTTCGGATCCCACCGGCGGGAAGGTTCTTTTTCTGCTGCTTTATAAGTAATCTTTTTTAAGCGATTTATTATTCTAAGTACTATATTATCACACTGATAAGCACAACACATTAAAAAAAAACATTCCCCTATGCACCTTGGTATCGGTGACTGTTGGCTCCCTTTATAAGTTTGTCAAACGGGCCTCTCATTTCCTTCAACTTATCTGCTAATAGCTTAACGAGGGTCTTGGTTCTGGCAGTCTTGATGCCATAGGTAGCTTAAGAGGGCTCTCGCACAGTTTCCGCCCTCACCGTTAGATGACGTTCCACGTCACGCCCGCGGTATTACAGGACGTGCTACGTCCGCCGCTATGGTCGAGGGTGGCGCTGGTGAACACTCTCAAGGTTCGCTTACACCCAATGAACATAAATACCCACGAGAACAGCAGATTGGACAGCCGTCGCCGTAGCTCAGTTGGTAAGAGCACTGGACGCGATATTCGGAGGTCGTGGGTTCGGATCCCAGCGGCGGCAAGGTAGTTTTTCTACAGCTTTATAAGTAATTTTCTTTAAGCGATTTATTATTCTAAGTACTATATTATCCCACTGATAAGAACAACACATAAAAAATCATTCTCCTATGCACCTTGGTTAAGGTGACTGTTGGCTCCCTCCATAAGTTTGTCAAACGGGCCCCTCATTTCCTTCAACTTATCTGCTAATAGCTTAACGAGGGTCTCGGTTCTGGCAGTCTTGATGCCATAGGTAGCTTAAGAGGGCTCTCGCACAGTTTCCGCCCTCACCGTTAGATGACGTTCCACGTCACGCCCGCGGTATTACAGGACGTGCTACGTCCGCCGCTATGGTCGAGGGTGGCGCTGGTGAACACTCTCAAGGTTCGCTTACACCCAATGAACATAAATACCCACGAGAGCAGCAGATTGGACAGCCGTCGCCGTAGCTCAGTTGGTAACAGCACTGGACGCGATATTCGATTGTCGTGGGTTCAGATCCCACCGGCGCGAAGGTTGTTTTTTCTGCTGCTTTATAAGTAATCTTTTTTAAGCGATTTATTATTCTAAGTACTATAATATCACACTGATAAGCACAACACATTAAAAAAAACATTCCCCTATGCACCTTGGTATCGGTGATTGTTGGCTCCCTTCATAAGTTTGTCAAACGGCCCTCTCATTTCCTTTAACTTATCTGCTAATAGCTTAACGAGGGTCTAGGTTCTGGCAGTATTGATGCCATAGGTAGCTTAAGAGGGCTCTCACACAGTTTCCGCCCTCACCGTTAGATGATGTTCCACGTCACGCCCGCGGTATTACAGGACGTGCTACGTCCGCCGCTATGGTCGAGGGTGGCGCTGGTGAACACTCTCAAGGTTCGCTTACACCCAATGAACATAAATACCCACGAGAGCAGCAGATTGGACAGCCGTCGCCGTAGCTCATTTGTTAAGAGCACCGGACGCGACCTTCGGAGGTCGTGGGTTCGGATCACACCGGCGTCAAGGTTGTTTTTTCTGCTGCTTTATAAGTAATTTTCTTTAAGCGATTTATTAATCTATGTACTATAATATCCCACTGATACGCACAACACATAAAAAAAATTCCCATATGCACCTTGGTTTCGGTTTCTGTTGGCTCCCTTCATAAGTTTGTCAAACGGGCCCCTCATTTCCTCTAACTTATCTGCTAATAGCTTAACGAGGCCCTCGGTTCTGGCAGTCTTGATGCCATAGGTAGCGTAAGAGGGCTCTCACACAGTTTCCGCCCTCACCGTTAGATGATGTTCCACGTCACGCCCGCGGTATTACAGGACGTGCTACGTCCGCCTCTATGGTCGAGGGTGGCGCTGGTGAACACTCTCAAGGTTCGCTTACATAAAATGAACATAAATACCCACGAGAACAGCAGATTGGACAGCCGCCTCCGTAGCTCAGTTGGTAAGAGCACCGGACGCGATATTCGGAGGTCGTGGGTGCGGATCCCACCGGCGGGAAGGTTGTTTTTTCTGCTGCTTTGAAAGTAATTTTCTTTAAGCGAGTTATTAATCTAAGTAGTATATTATCCCACTGATAAGCACAACACATTAAAAAAAACATTCCCCTATGCACCTTGGTTTCGGTGACTGTTGGCTCCCCTCATAAGTTTGTCAAACGGGTCCCTCATTTCCTTTAACTTATCTGCTAATAGCTTAACGAGGGTTTCCGTTCTGGCAGTCTTGATGTCATAGGTAGCTTAAGCGGGCTCTCGCAGTTTTCGCCCTCACCGTTAGATGTAGTTCCACGTCACGGCCGCGGTATTACAGGTCGTGCTACGTCCGCCGCTATGGTCGAGAGTGGCGCTGGTGAACACTCTCAAGGTTCGCTTGCACCCAATGAACATAAATACCCACGAGAGCAGCAGTTTGGACAGCCGTCGCCGTAGCTCAGTTGGTAAGAGCACCGGACGCGATATTCGGAGGTCGTGGGTTCGGATCCCACAGGCGGGAAGGTTGTTTTTTCTGCTGCTTTATAAGTAATCTTTTTTAAGCGATTTATTATTCTAAGTACTATAATATCACACTGATAAGCACAACACATTAAAAAAACATTCCCCTATGCACCTTGGTTTCGGTGACTGTTGGCTCCCTTCATAAGTTTGTCAAACGGGCCCCTCATTTCCTTTACCTTTTCTGCTAATCGCTTAACGAGGGTTTCGGTTCAGGCAGTCTTGATGTCATAGGTAGCTTAAGAGGGCTCTCGCACAGTTTCCGCACTCACCGTTACATGACGTTCCACGTCACGCCCGCGGTATTACAGGACGTGCTACGTCCGCCGCTATGGTCGAGGGTGGCGCTGGTGGACACTCTCAAGGTTCGCTTACACCCAATGAACATAAATACCCACGAGAGCAGCAGATCGGACTCCCTCACCGTAGCTCAGTTGGTAAGAGCACCGGACGCGATATTCGGAGGTCGTGGGTTCAGATCCCACCGGCGGGAAGGTTGTTTTTTCTGCTGCTTTATAAGTAATCTTTTTTAAGCGATTTATTATTCTAAGTACTATAATATCACACTGATAAGCACAACACATTAAAAAAAACATTCCCCTATGCACCTTGGTATAGGTGACTGTTGGCTCCCTTTTTAAGTTTGTCAAACGGGCCTCTCATTTCCTTTAACTTATCTGCTAATAGCTTAACGAGGGTTTCCGTTCTGGCAGTCTTGATGTCATAGGTAGCTTAAGCGGCCTCTCGCAGTTTTCGCCCTCACCGTTAGATGTAGTTCCACGTCACGGCCGCGGTATTACAGGACGTGCTACGTCCGCCGCTATGGTCGAGGGTGGCGCTGCTGAACACTCTCAAGGTTCGCTTACACCCAATGAACATAAATACCCACGAGAGCAGCAGATCGGACTCCCACACCGTAGCTCAGTTGGTAAGAGCACCGGACGCGATATTCGGAGGTCGTGGGTTCGGATCCCACCGGCGGGAAGGTTCTTTTTCTGCTGCTTTATAAGTAATCTTTTTTAAGCGATTTATTATTCTAAGTACTATATTATCACACTGATAAGCACAACACATTAAAAAAAACATTCCCCTATGCACCTTGGTTTCGGTGACTGTTGGCTCCCTTCATAAGTTTGTCAAACGGGCCCCTCATTTCCTTTACCTTTTCTGCTAATCGCTTAACGAGGGTTTCGGTTCAGGCAGTCTTGATGTCATAGGTAGCTTAAGAGGGCTCTCGCACAGTTTCCGCACTCACCGTTACATGACGTTCCACGTCACGCCCGCGGTATTACAGGACGTGCTACGTCCGCCGCTATGGTCGAGGGTGGCGCTGGTGGACACTCTCAAGGTTCGCTTACACCCAATGAACATAAATACCCACGAGAGCAGCAGATTGGACAGCCGTCACCGTAGCTCATTTGTTAAGAGCACCGGACGCGACATTCGGTGGCCGTGGGTTCGGATCACACCGGCGTCAAGGTTGTTTTTTCTGCTGCTTTATAAGTAATTTTCTTTAGGCGATTTATTAATCTATGTACTATAATATCCCACTGATACGCACAACACATAAAAAAATTCCCATATGCACCTTGGTTGCGGTTTCTGTTGGCTCCCTTCATAAGTTTGTCAAACGGGCCCCTCATTTCCTCTAACTTATCTGCTAATAGCTTAACGAGGCCCTCGGTTCTGGCAGTCTTGATGCCATAGGTAGCGTAAGAGGGCTCTCACACAGTTTCCGCCCTCACCGTTAGATGATGTTCCACGTCACGCCCGCGGTATTACAGGACGTGCTACGTCCGCCTCTATGGTCGAGGGTGGCGCTGGTGAACACTCTCAAGGTTCGCTTACACCCAATGAACATAAATACCCACGAGAGCAGCAGATTGGACAGCGGTCGCCGTAGCTCAGTTGGTAAGAGCACTGGACGCGATATTCGGATGTCGTGGGTTCGGATCCCACCGGCGGGAAGGTTCTTTTTCTGCTGCTTTATAAGTAATCTTTTTTAAGCGATTTATTATTCTAAGTACTATATTATCACACTGAAAAGCACAACACATTAAAAAAAACATTCCCCTATGCACCTTGGTATCGGTGACTGTTGGCTCCCTTTATAAGTTTGTCAAACGGGCCTCTCATTTCCTTCAACTTATCTGCTAATAGCTTAACGAGGGTCTTGGTTCTGGCAGTCTTGATGCCATAGGTAGCTTAAGAGGGCTCTCGCACAGTTTCCGCCCTCACCGTTAGATGACGTTCCACGTCACGCGCGCGGCATTACAGGACGTGCTACGTCCGCGCTATGGTCGAGGGTGGCGCTGGTGAACACTCTCAAGGTTCGCTTACATAAAATGAACATAAATACCCATGAGAGCAGCAGATTGGACAGCCGTCTCCGTAACTGAGTTGGTAAGAGCACCGGACGCGATATTCGGAGGTCGTGGGTTCGGATCCCACCGGCGGGATGGTTGTTTTTTCTGCTGCTTTATAAGTAATTTTCTTTAAGCGAGTTATTAATCTAAGTACTATATTATCCCACTGATAAGCACAACACATTAAAAAAACATTCCCCTATGCACCTTGGTTTCGGTGACTGTTGGCTCCCTTCACAAGTTTGTCAAACGGGCCCCTCATTTCCTTTAACTTTTCTGCTAATAGCTTAACGAGGGTCTCGGTTCTGGCAGTCTTGATGCCATAGGTAGCTTAAGCGGGCTCTCGCACAGTTTCCGCCCTCACCGTTAGATGAAGTTCCACGTCACGGCCGCGGTATTACAGGACGTGCTACGTCCGCCGCTATGGTCGAGGGTGGCGCTGCTGAACACTCTCAAGGTTCGCTTACACCCAATGAACATAAATACCCACGAGAGCAGCAGATCGGACTCCCTCACCGTAGCTCAGTTGGTAAGAGCACCGGACGCGATATTCGGAGGTCGTGGGTTCGGATCCCACCGGCGGGAAGATTGTTTTTTCTGCTGCTTTATAAGTAATCTTTTTTAAGCGATTTATTATTCTAAGTACTATAATATCACACTGATAAGCACGACACATTAAAAAAAACATTCCCCTATGCACCTTGGTATCGGTGACTTTTGGCTCCCTTCATAAGATTGTCAAACGGGCCTCTCATTTCCTTTAACTTATCTGCTAATAGCTTAACGAGGGCCTAGGTTCTGGCAGTCTTGATGCCATAGGTAGCTTAAGAGGGCTCTCGCACAGTTTCCGCCCTCACCGTTAGATGATGTTCCACGTCACGCCCGCGGTAATACAGGACGTGCTACGTCCGCCTCTATGGTCGAGGGTGGCGCTGGTGAACACTCTCAAGGTTCGCTTACACCCAATGAACATTAATACCCACGAGAGCAGCAGATTGGACAGCGGTCGCCGTAGCTCAGTTGGTAAGAGCACTGGACGCGATATTCGGATGTCGTGGGTTCGGATCCCACCGGCGGGAAGGTTCTTTTTCTGCTGCTTTATAAGTAATCTTTTTTAAGCGATTTATTATTCTAAGTACTATATTATCACACTGATAAGCACAACACATTAAAAAAAAACATTCCCCTATGCACCTTGGTATCGGTGACTGTTGGCTCCCTTTATAAGTTTGTCAAACGGGCCTCTCATTTCCTTCAACTTATCTGCTAATAGCTTAACGAGGGTCTTGGTTCTGGCAGTCTTGATGCCATAGGTAGCTTAAGAGGGCTCTCGCACAGTTTCCGCCCTCACCGTTAGATGACGTTCCACGTCACGCCCGCGGTATTACAGGACGTGCTACGTCCGCCGCTATGGTCGAGGGTGGCGCTGGTGAACACTCTCAAGGTTCGCTTACACCCAATGAACATAAATACCCACGAGAACAGCAGATTGGACAGCCGTCGCCGTAGCTCAGTTGGTAAGAGCACTGGACGCGATATTCGGAGGTCGTGGGTTCGGATCCCAGCGGCGGCAAGGTAGTTTTTCTACAGCTTTATAAGTAATTTTCTTTAAGCGATTTATTATTCTAAGTACTATATTATCCCACTGATAAGAACAACACATAAAAAATCATTCCCCTATGCACCTTGGTTAAGGTGACTGTTGGCTCCCTCCATAAGTTTGTCAAACGGGCCCCTCATTTCCTTCAACTTATCTGCTAATAGCTTAACGAGGGTCTCGGTTCTGGCAGTCTTGATGCCATAGGTAGCTTAAGAGGGCTCTCGCACAGTTTCCGCCCTCACCGTTAGATGACGTTCCACGTCACGCCCGCGGTATTACAGGACGTGCTACGTCCGCCGCTATGGTCGAGGGTGGCGCTGGTGAACACTCTCAAGGTTCGCTTACACCCAATGAACATAAATACCCACGAGAGCAGCAGATTGGACAGCCGTCGCCGTAGCTCAGTTGGTAACAGCACTGGACGCGATATTCGATTGTCGTGGGTTCAGATCCCACCGGCGCGAAGGTTGTTTTTTCTGCTGCTTTATAAGTAATCTTTTTTAAGCGATTTATTATTCTAAGTACTATAATATCACACTGATAAGCACAACACATTAAAAAAAACATTCCCCTATGCACCTTGGTATCGGTGATTGTTGGCTCCCTTCATAAGTTTGTCAAACGGCCCTCTCATTTCCTTTAACTTATCTGCTAATAGCTTAACGAGGGTCTAGGTTCTGGCAGTATTGATGCCATAGGTAGCTTAAGAGGGCTCTCACACAGTTTCCGCCCTCACCGTTAGATGATGTTCCACGTCACGCCCGCGGTATTACAGGACGTGCTACGTCCGCCGCTATGGTCGAGGGTGGCGCTGGTGAACACTCTCAAGGTTCGCTTACACCCAATGAACATAAATACCCACGAGAGCAGCAGATTGGACAGCCGTCGCCGTAGCTCATTTGTTAAGAGCACCGGACGCGACCTTCGGAGGTCGTGGGTTCGGATCACACCGGCGTCAAGGTTGTTTTTTCTGCTGCTTTATAAGTAATTTTCTTTAAGCGATTTATTAATCTATGTACTATAATATCCCACTGATACGCACAACACATAAAAAAAATTCCCATATGCACCTTGGTTTCGGTTTCTGTTGGCTCCCTTCATAAGTTTGTCAAACGGGCCCCTCATTTCCTCTAACTTATCTGCTAATAGCTTAACGAGGCCCTCGGTTCTGGCAGTCTTGATGCCATAGGTAGCGTAAGAGGGCTCTCACACAGTTTCCGCCCTCACCGTTAGATGATGTTCCACGTCACGCCCGCGGTATTACAGGACGTGCTACGTCCGCCTCTATGGTCGAGGGTGGCGCTGGTGAACACTCTCAAGGTTCGCTTACATAAAATGAACATAAATACCCACGAGAACAGCAGATTGGACAGCCGCCTCCGTAGCTCAGTTGGTAAGAGCACCGGACGCGATATTCGGAGGTCGTGGGTGCGGATCCCACCGGCGGGAAGGTTGTTTTTTCTGCTGCTTTGAAAGTAATTTTCTTTAAGCGAGTTATTAATCTAAGTAGTATATTATCCCACTGATAAGCACAACACATTAAAAAAAACATTCCCCTATGCACCTTGGTTTCGGTGACTGTTGGCTCCCCTCATAAGTTTGTCAAACGGGTCCCTCATTTCCTTTAACTTATCTGCTAATAGCTTAACGAGGGTTTCCGTTCTGGCAGTCTTGATGTCATAGGTAGCTTAAGCGGGCTCTCGCAGTTTTCGCCCTCACCGTTAGATGTAGTTCCACGTCACGGCCGCGGTATTACAGGTCGTGCTACGTCCGCCGCTATGGTCGAGAGTGGCGCTGGTGAACACTCTCAAGGTTCGCTTGCACCCAATGAACATAAATACCCACGAGAGCAGCAGATTGGACAGCCGTCGCCGTAGCTCAGTTGGTAAGAGCACCGGACGCGATATTCGGAGGTCGTGGGTTCGGATCCCACAGGCGGGAAGGTTGTTTTTTCTGCTGCTTTATAAGTAATCTTTTTTAAGCGATTTATTATTCTAAGTACTATAATATCACACTGATAAGCACAACACATTAAAAAAACATTCCCCTATGCACCTTGGTTTCGGTGACTGTTGGCTCCCTTCATAAGTTTGTCAAACGGGCCCCTCATTTCCTTTACCTTTTCTGCTAATCGCTTAACGAGGGTTTCGGTTCAGGCAGTCTTGATGTCATAGGTAGCTTAAGAGGGCTCTCGCACAGTTTCCGCACTCACCGTTACATGACGTTCCACGTCACGCCCGCGGTATTACAGGACGTGCTACGTCCGCCGCTATGGTCGAGGGTGGCGCTGGTGGACACTCTCAAGGTTCGCTTACACCCAATGAACATAAATACCCACGAGAGCAGCAGATCGGACTCCCTCACCGTAGCTCAGTTGGTAAGAGCACCGGACGCGATATTCGGAGGTCGTGGGTTCAGATCCCACCGGCGGGAAGGTTGTTTTTTCTGCTGCTTTATAAGTAATCTTTTTTAAGCGATTTATTATTCTAAGTACTATAATATCACACTGATAAGCACAACACATTAAAAAAAACATTCCCCTATGCACCTTGGTATAGGTGACTGTTGGCTCCCTTTTTAAGTTTGTCAAACGGGCCTCTCATTTCCTTTAACTTATCTGCTAATAGCTTAACGAGGGTTTCCGTTCTGGCAGTCTTGATGTCATAGGTAGCTTAAGCGGCCTCTCGCAGTTTTCGCCCTCACCGTTAGATGTAGTTCCACGTCACGGCCGCGGTATTACAGGACGTGCTACGTCCGCCGCTATGGTCGAGGGTGGCGCTGCTGAACACTCTCAAGGTTCGCTTACACCCAATGAACATAAATACCCACGAGAGCAGCAGATCGGACTCCCACACCGTAGCTCAGTTGGTAAGAGCACCGGACGCGATATTCGGAGGTCGTGGGTTCGGATCCCACCGGCGGGAAGATTGTTTTTTCTGCTGCTTTATAAGTAATCTTTTTTAAGCGATTTATTTTTCTAAGTACTATAATATCACACTGATAAGCACAACACATTAAAAAAAACATTCCCCTATGCACCTTGGTATCGGTGACTGTTGGCTCCCTTCATAAGTTTGTCAAAAGGGCCTCTCATTTCCTTTAACTTATCTACTAATTGCTTAACGAGGGTCTAGGTTCTGGCAGTCTTGATGCCATAGGTAGCTTAAGAGGGCTCTCGCACAGTTTCCGACCTCACCGTTAGATGATGTTCCACGTCACGCCCGCGGTATTACAGGACGTGCTACGTCCGCCGCTATGGTCGAGGGTGGCGCTGGTGAACACTCTCAAGGTTCGCTTACACCCAATGAACATAAATACACACGAGAGCAGCAGATTGGACTCCGTCGCCGTAGCTCAGTTGTTAAGAGCACCGGACGCGATATTCGGAGGTCGTGGGTTCGAATCCCACCGGCGGGGAGGTTGTTTTTTCTGCTGCTTTAAAAGTAATTTTTTTAAGCGAGTTATTAATCTAAGTACAATATTATCCCACTGATAAGCACAACACATTAAAAAAACATTCCCCTATGCACCTTGCTTTCGGTGACTGTTGGCTCCCTTCATAAGTTTGTCAAACGGGCCCCTCAATTCCTTTAATTTATCTGCTAAAAGCCTAACGAGGGTCTCGGTTTCGGCAGTCTTGACGCCACTGGTAGCTTAAGAGGGCTCTCGCACAGTTTCCGCCCTCACCGTTAGATGACGTTCCACGTCACGCCCGCGGTATTACAGGACGTGCTACGTCCGCCGCTATGGTCGAGGGTGGCGCTGGTGAACACTCTCAAGGTTCGCTTACACCCAATGAACATAAATACCCACGAGAACAGCAGATTGGACAGCCGTCACCCTAGCTCAGTTGGTAAGAGCACTGGACGCGATATTCGGAGGTCGTGGGTTCGGATCCCAGCGGCGGCAAGGTAGTTTTTCTACAGCTTTATAAGTAATTTTCTTTAAGCGATTTATTATTCTAAGTACTATATTATCCCACTGATAAGAACAACACATAAAAAATCATTCCCCTATGCACCTTGGTATCGGTGATTGTTGGCTCCCTTCATAAGTTTGTCAAACGGCCCTCTCATTTCCTTTAACTTATCTGCTAATAGCTTAACGAGGGTCTAGGTTCTGGCAGTATTGATGCCATAGGTAGCTTAAGAGGGCTCTCACACAGTTTCCGCCCTCACCGTTAGATGATGTTCCACGTCACGCCCGCGGTATTACATTACGTGCTACGTCCGCCGCTATGGTCGAGGGTGGCGCTGGTGAACACTCTCAAGGTTCGCTTACACCCAATGAACATAAATACCCACGAGAGCAGCAGATTGGACAGCCGTCACCGTAGCTCATTTGTTAAGAGCACCGGACGCGACATTCGGTGGTCGTGGGTTCGGATCAAACCGGCGTCAAGGTTGTTTTTTCTGCTGCTTTATAAGTAATTTTCTTTAGGCGATTTATTAATCTATGTACTATAATATCCCACTGATACGCACAACACATAAAAAAATTCCCATATGCACCTTGGTTGCGGTTTCTGTTGGCTCCCTTCATAAGTTTGTCAAACGGGCCCCTCATTTCCTCTAACTTATCTGCTAATAGCTTAACGAGGCCCACGGTTCTGGCAGTCTTGATGCCATAGGTAGCGTAAGAGGGCTCTCACACAGTTTCCGCCCTCACCGTTAGATGATGTTCCACGTCACGCCCGCGGTATTACAGGACGTGCTACGTCCGCCTCTATGGTCGAGGGTGGCGCTGGTGAACACTCTCAAGGTTCGCTTACACCCAATGAACATAAATACCCACGAGAGCAGCAGATTGGACAGCGGTCGCCGTAGCTCAGTTGGTAAGAGCACTGGACGCGATATTCGGATGTCGTGGGTTCGGATCCCACCGGCGGGAAGGTTCTTTTTCTGCTGCTTTATAAGTAATCTTTTTTAAGCGATTTATTATTCTAAGTACTATATTATCACACTGATAAGCACAACACATTAAAAAAAACATTCCCCTATGCACCTTGGTATCGGTGACTGTTGGCTCCCTTCACAAGTTTGTCAAACGGGCCCCTCATTTCCTTTAACTTTTCTGCTAATAGCTTAACGAGGGTCTCGGTTCTGGCAGTCTTGATGCCATAGGTAGCTTAAGCGGGCTCTCGCACAGTTTCCGCCCTCACCGTTAGATGAAGTTCCACGTCACGGCCGCGGTATTACAGGACGTGCTACGTCCGCCGCTATGGTCGAGGGTGGCGCTGCTGAACACTCTCAAGGTTCGCTTACACCCAATGAACATAAATACCCACGAGAGCAGCAGATCGGACTCCCTCACCGTAGCTCAGTTGGTAAGAGCACCGGACGCGATATTCGGAGGTCGTGGGTTCGGATCCCACCGGCGGGAAGATTGTTTTTTCTGCTGCTTTATAAGTAATCTTTTTTAAGCGATTTATTATTCTAAGTACTATAATATCACACTGATAAGCACGACACATTAAAAAAAACATTCCCCTATGCACCTTGGTATCGGTGACTTTTGGCTCCCTTCATAAGATTGTCAAACGGGCCTCTCATTTCCTTTAACTTATCTGCTAATAGCTTAACGAGGGCCTAGGTTCTGGCAGTCTTGATGCCATAGGTAGCTTAAGAGGGCTCTCGCACAGTTTCCGCCCTCACCGTTAGATGATGTTCCACGTCACGCCCGCGGTAATACAGGACGTGCTACGTCCGCCGCTATGGTCGAGGGTGGCGCTGGTGAACACTCTCAAGGGTCGCTTACACCCAATGAACATAAATACCCACGAGAGCAGCAGATTGGACAGCCGTCGCCGTAGCTCAGTTGTTAAGAGCACCGGACGCGATATTCGGAGGTCGTGGGTTCGGATCACACCGGCGTCAAGGTTGTTTTTTCTGCTGCTTTAAAAGTAATTTTCTTTAAGCGATTTAATAATCTATGTACTATAATATCCCGCTGATAAGCACAACACATAAAAAAAATTCCCATATGCACCTTGGTTTCCGTTTCTGTTGGCTCCCTTCGTAAGTTTGTCAAACGGGCCCCTGATTTCCTTTAACTTATCTGCTAATAGCTTAACGAGGGTCTCGGTTCTGGCAGTCTTGATGTCATAGGTAGCTTAAGAGGGCTCTCGCACAGTTTCCGCACTCACCGTTAGATGACGTTCCCCGTCACGCCCGCGGTATTACAGGACGTGCTACGTCCGCCGCTATGGTCGAGGGTGGCGCTGGTGGAAACTCTCAAGGTTCGCTTACACCCAATGAACATAAATACCCACGAGAGCAGCAGATCGGACTCCCTCACCGTAGCTCAGTTGGTAAGAGCACCGGACGCGATATTCGGAGGTCGTGGGTTCAGATCCCACCGGCGGGAAGGTTGTTTTTTCTGCTGCTTTATAAGTAATCTTTTTTAAGCGATTTATTATTCTAAGTACTATAATATCACACTGATAAGCACAACACATTAAAAAAAACATTCCCCTATGCACCTTGGTATAGGTGACTGTTGGCTCCCTTTATAAGTTTGTCAAACGGGCCTCTCATTTCCTTTAACTTATCTGCTAATATCTTAATGAGGGAGTTAAACTTCCCTCTGCCCTCCTACCGATGGGAACGGCAGTTAGCAGTACGAAGAGTACTTCAGGTCTTCGTCCGGCGACACGTTGCCGGTTGGGGCAGCAATTCCAGCTTCTTAGAACAAAACTTATTTATTAAAGACGGCACTGACATAAAAAGGCAGGTGAGAAAAAGGCAGTTTAAAAAAAGGCTGTTTAAAAAAGGCTGTAAAAAACGGCCGAGCTTGAGACTCGGCGCGCTCGTCCCAAGTCGTCGTTTTCCGCGGGTTTTAACCCCTTCGATAATTGGGCGGAGCTTGAGTAATCTAGCTCTCGCCCAATTTAGACCAATAGCAAAGCAATTGCATCGTATGTACTAGTGGGCGGAGCCCAGGGCCCGCCCCAGGCATGATCGCTCCTGGTAGCAGGTGCGGGGGGGGGGCATTGTCCCCGTGGGCTGTCGCGAGCGCAGTGGAATGCGCAGCTCGCTGCATGCGCATTCGATGCACCGGTTGCCACGCGTCGGGACAGAAAGGATTCGTGCCGCCTTTCACCCTAAGCGCGGGCGTCACGCCTCGACGTACATTCCTCATTCCCCCTCGGGCATGACCGCTCCTGGTAACAGGTGCGGGGGGGGGGGGGGGCATCGGCCCCGTGGGCTTCCACTTAACACCTCCCCACCAAGAATGTTGGGGGGACACTTGCTGTACACCCAACATACCGAAGCCCACAATAGCGCCAGGAATGCGGCCTTCTACAACATACAAAACGCGCGAAAGCAAAAGGGTCCGGGCCCCCACTGGCCGCTGTACCAGCACAAAAAAATACACTTCTACATCCTACTAACAATTGGAAGAAGAAAAAAACATGCTAGGGAGGATACCTTCAGGCATGCAGACGCCAGCACAACTCTTAGTTACACATTTCAGTTAACAGGACGACAAGCACAAATCAGACCCTTTGGTAAAATCATAAGAAAAATCATACGTGCAACAACATTGCCATGAATGCGGGTTAAAGAAAACATACCACAGTTTTCATGAAGTTCTATGTACATCACAACACAATCCCGACGAGGGCAAGACACATAATAACACGGTGCTCTTCGTCACACACGGATTAACTGTCACAACGAGAACAGTTCACACAGGACACAATTTGCACACTGGCATGAGCGAATTCTTCGCGTTCCCCCACTCTCACTAACTGCCTCATCGTGTGCTCGAGCCACAAGGAATTTTTATGACTATCGCAACCTGGCAGTGGCAGAGTGGGTTAAGGCTGTGTGTTCATTATGCATTTGTCGCTATCCACCAGGATCGAGCCCGTTGCCCGGTGGCATCAAAGTGAACAATACGTTCTGCAGCGTGCAGCATTCTCGCATTCGTCCTGCTCTCCGGTTGTGTCTCTCGTCTTCCTCGAAGGAGACGCCGACCGTCTGCGCATATGGGGTGCAAACCTCCGCGAAAGGCTTTAACTGCTCGTGTCTAGAGAGCCTCTTAGAACGTGGCATGGCCAGCTCAATGAATTCGTCATCAGAGACCTCTATGTTTTCGATTCGCCTGTCGCCCAGACCCGCAAGGAGATCGCAGCATAGGTCGCGCTTCGCTTCTATCAGCGGTAGTGCAACTTCGCTCCTTCCAGTACATGGGGTGAATCCCCCGTCGTCACTGCTCTGATTCCCCTCATCTAGAGCCAAGCTTATTGCGGCTTTGAACAAGTCTGAGTTTTCCGGCTCCGAACAACCTCGCCTACCCATCTGTGGTGCTGGGTTCTTCGACGCCGCTGTGAGTGCGGTGCATGCTGGTTGAACGCACATGCCGCTTTCACATTTCTCTGCCTGGCATGCTGGCGCTTCAGTGAACAACAACAGGTCATTCGGGGCAATCGGGCCGACCGAGCAGTTCATGTCGTTGCGCTCATCAGTGCCATTAGCACCGCCAATAACTTGCTCGGCTGCCTCGCAACACTCGACCTGCCGGGTCTGATCACTGTTCGAATTTTGAACAGACATGTCCGTGGAACTCGCCTCTACCTTGGGAATAAAGGACTGCTGGTCTGTGTCAACATTCTTGGTCGACTCGACAACTCGCGACTCCTCGGCGCTAACGACAGCATCGTTTGCAAGAACCTGGGATTCCTGCTGTCTGTTTTCAATAGGAGCCGACTGAATTCCTCCGCAGTGATCCTCGTTATTTCCCACCTCGACCAGCGTTTCAACAGCGTCATTCGCGCTAATCGAGTATGGCTTTGCCCGTGCAGTCTTCGGCAGTACACGCGCCGCTCTCCGTGAGCGTTCCTCCTCCTCAATTCTCTTCCTCTCCTGCCGGAGCTTCTCTTCGGCTACCGCCAACTGGCGCTTGAGTTCTCGAATTATAGCGTCGCCCCGCTCCTTTTCTCTGGCTCGCTCAGCCTCTGACATTTCTGCGCGCTGAGCGCCATACTCATACCCATATCCACAGCCATATTCACTTTGCCAACTGAATGTAGCCATTGTGCCTTGCGTAATTCTAACTCTACGGCTCAAGCACTCTCGAGGCAAGTAAAGTGAGAATGGGGAAACTCACTCCGTTGTCGGGTGTCGGTCATGGCACTTGTTTCGTGGCAGCAGCAGGTCACGTCCTGAGGCGCAGAAGTGTGGCCGGAATCTGTAGCTTGAAGCAGGCCCTTCACGTCCTCCCGGCCTTCAAAGTCGCCAGCCGCCGGTGCCGCAGAAGTCGCCAGCCGCAGGCGCTCCGTCGGTCCGCTTCCTCGCTGTCAGCGCTGACGTGGAGTCTTGACTCCGAGGCCTCGCGCAAGGGTATCGCCTCACTTGGACCTTGGTCCCCGGGGCTTCTCACCAAGATGTTGCCCCGTCAATCTTCAGGAAGGTACTGCCTCCAACCGCTCTGCAGGAAGCCGCTCAGACGATCCTGGTCACGGCACCAGTTAAACTTCCCTCTGCCCTCCTACCGATGGGAACGGCAGTTAGCAGTACGAAGAGTACTTCAGGTCTTCGTCCGGCGACACGTTGCCGGTTGGGGCAGCAATTCCAGCTTCTTAGAACAAAACTTATTTATTAAAGACGGCACTGACATAAAAAGGCAGGTGAGAAAAAGGCAGTTTAAAAAAAGGCTGTTTAAAAAAGGCTGTAAAAAACGGCCGAGCTTGAGACTCGGCGCGCTCGTCCCAAGTCGTCGTTTTCCGCGGGTTTTAACCCCTTCGATAATTGGGCGGAGCTTGAGTAATCTAGCTCTCGCCCAATTTAGACCAATAGCAAAGCAATTGCATCGTATGTACTAGTGGGCGGAGCCCAGGGCCCGCCCCAGGCATGATCGCTCCTGGTAGCAGGTGCGGGGGGGGGGGGGGCATTGTCTCCGTGGGCTGTCGCGAGCGCAGTGGAATGCGCAGCTCGCTGCATGCGCATTCGATGCACCGGTTGCCACGCGTCGGGACAGAAAGGATTAGTGCCGCCTTTCACCCTAAGCGCGGGCGTCACGCCTCGACGTACATTCCTCATTCCCCCTCGGGCATGACCGCTCCTGGTAACAGGTGCGGGGGGGGGGGGGGGCATCGGCCCCGTGGGCTTCCACTTAACAGAGGGTCTTGGTTCTGGCAGTCTTGATGCCATAGGTAGCTTAAGCGGGCTCTCGCACAGTTTCCGCCCTCACCGTTAGATGAAGTTCCACGTCACGGCCGCGGTATTACAGGACGTGCTACGTCCGCCGCTATGGTCGAGGGTGGCGCTGGTGAACACTCTCAAGGTTCGCTTACATAAAATGAACATAAATACCCACGAGAACAGCAGATTGGACAGCCGCCTCCGTAGCTCAGTTGGTAAGAGCACTGGACGCGATATTCGGAGGTCGCGGGTTCGGATCCCGGCGGGAAGGTTGTTATTTCTGCTGCCTTATAAGTAATCTTTTTTAAGCGATTTATTATTCTAAGTACTATAATATCACACTGATTAGCACAACACATTAAAAAAACATTCCCCTATGCACCTTGGTATCGGTGACTGTTGGCTCCCTTCATAAGTTTGTCAAAAGGGCCTCTCATTTCCTTTAACTTATCTACTAATAGATTAACGAGGGTCTAGGTTCTGGCAGTCTTGATGCCATAGGTAGCTTAAGAGGGCTCTCGCACAGTTTCCGACCTCACCGTTAGATGATGTTCCACGTCACGGCCGCGGTATTACAGGACGTGCTACGTCCGCCTCTATGGTCGAGGGTGGCGCTGGTGAACACTCTCAAGGTTCGCTTACACCCAATGAACATAAATACCCACGAGAGCAGCAGATTGGACAGCGGTTGCCGTAGCTCAGTTGGTAAGAGCACTGGACGCGATATTCGGATGTCGTGGGTTCGGATCCCACCGGCGGGAAGGTTGTTTTTTCTGCTGCTTTATAAGTATTCTTTTTTAAGCGATTTATTATTCTAAGTACTATAATATCACAATGATAAGCACAACACATTAAAAAAAACATTCCCCTATGCACCTTGGTATCGGTGACTGCTGGCTCCCTTTATAAGTTTGTCAAACGGGCCTCTCATTTCCTTCAACTTATCTACTAATAGCTTAACGAGGGTCTTGGTTCTGGCAGTCTTGATGCCATAGGTAGCTTAAGAGGGCTCTCGCACAGTTTCCGCCCTCACCGTTAGATGACGTTCCACGTCACGCGCGCGGCATTACAGGACGTGCTACGTCCGCGCTATGGTCGAGGGTGGCGCTGGTGAACACTCTCAAGGTTCGCTTACATAAAATGAACATAAATACCCATGAGAGCAGCAGATTGGACAGCCGTCTCCGTAACTGAGTTGGTAAGAGCACCGGACGCGATATTCGGAGGTCGTGGGTTCGGATCCCACCGGCGGGATGGTTGTTTTTTCTGCTGCTTTATAAGTAATTTTCTTTAAGCGAGTTATTAATCTAAGTACTATATTATCCCACTGATAAGCACAACACATTAAAAAAACATTCCCCTATGCACCTTGGTTTCGGTGACTGTTGGCTCCCTTCACAAGTTTGTCAAACGGGCCCCTCATTTCCTTTAACTTTTCTGCTAATAGCTTAACGAGGGTCTCGGTTCTGGCAGTCTTGATGCCATAGGTAGCTTAAGCGGGCTCTCGCACAGTTTCCGCCCTCACCGTTAGATGAAGTTCCACGTCACGGCCGCGGTATTACAGGACGTGCTACGTCCGCCGCTATGGTCGAGGGTGGCGCTGCTGAACACTCTCAAGGTTCGCTTACACCCAATGAACATAAATACCCACGAGAGCAGCAGATCGGACTCCCTCACCGTAGCTCAGTTGGTAAGAGCACCGGACGCGATATTCGGAGGTCGTGGGTTCGGATCCCACCGGCGGGAAGATTGTTTTTTCTGCTGCTTTATAAGTAATCTTTTTTAAGCGATTTATTAATCTATGTACTATATTATCCCACTGATACGCACAACACATAAAAAAAATTCCCATATGCACCTTGGTTTCGGTTTCTGTTGGCTCCCTTCATAAGTTTGTCAAACGGGCCCCTCATTTCCTCTAACTTATCTGCTAATAGCTTAACGAGGCCCTCGGTTCTGGCAGTCTTGATGCCATAGGTAGCGTAAGAGGGCTCTCACACAGTTTCCGCCCTCACCGTTAGATGATGTTCCACGTCACGCCCGCGGTATTACAGGACGTGCTACGTCCGCCTCTATGCTCGAGGGTGGCGCTGGTGAACA
This sequence comes from Amblyomma americanum, assembly GCF_052857255.1. Lineage (NCBI taxonomy): Eukaryota > Metazoa > Arthropoda > Arachnida > Ixodida > Ixodidae > Amblyomma > Amblyomma americanum. The sequence goes on from NC_135497.1 coordinate 467,554,932, forward strand.
CTCTCAAGGTTCGCTTACATAAAATGAACATAAATACCCACGAGAACAGCAGATTGGACAGCCGCCTCCGTAGCTCAGTTGGTAAGAGCACCGGACGCGATATTCGGAGGTCGTGGGTTCGGATCCCACCGGCGGGAAGGTTGTTTTTTCTGCTGCTTTGTAAGTAATTTTCTTTAAGCGAGTTATTATTCTAAGTACTATATTATCCCACTGATAAGCACAACACATTAAAAAAAAACATTCCCCTATGCACCTTGGTTTCGGTGACTGTTGGCTCCCTTCATAAGTTTGTCAAACGGGCCCCTCATTTCCTTTACCTTTTCTGCTAATAGCTTAACGAGGGTTTCGGTTCTGGCAGTCTTGATGTCATAGGTAGCTTAAGAGGGCTCTCGCACACTTTCCGCCCTCACCGTTAGATGATGTTCCACGTCACGCCCGCGGTAATACAGGACGTGCTACGTCCGCCGCTAAGGTCGAGGGTGGCGCTGGTGAACACTCTCAAGGTTCGCTTACACCCAATGAACATAAATACCCACGAGAGCAGCAGATTGGACAGCCGTCGCCGTAGCTCAGTTGGTAAGAGCACTGGACGCGATATTCGGAGGTCGTGGGTTCGGATCCCGGCGGGAAGGTTGTTATTTCTGCTGCCTTATAAGTAATCTTTTTTAAGCGATTTATTATTCTAAGTACTATAATATCACACTGATACGCACAACACATTAAAAAAAACATTCCCCTATGCACCTTGGTATCGGTGACTGTTGGCTCCCTTCATAAGTTTGTCAAAAGGGCCTCTCATTTCCTTTAACTTATCTACTAATAGATTAACGAGGGTCTAGGTTCTGGCAGTCTTGATGCCATAGGTAGCTTAAGAGGGCTCTCGCACAGTTTCCGACCTCACCGTTAGATGATGTTCCACGTCACGCCCGCGGTATTACAGGACGTGCTACGTCCGCCGCTATGGTCGAGGGTGGCGCTGGTGAACACTCTCATGGTTCGCTTACACCCAATGAACATAAATACACACGAGAGCAGCAGATTGGACTCCGTCGCCGTAGCTCAGTTGTTAAGAGCACCGGACGCGATATTCGGAGGTCGTGGGTTCGGATCCCACCGGCGGGAAGGTTGTTTTTTCTGCTGCTTTATAAGTAATTTTCTTTAAGCGAGTTATTAATCTAAGTACAATATTATCCCACTGATAAGCACAACACATTAAAAAAACATTCCCCTATGCACCTTGCTTTCGGTGACTGTTGGCTCCCTTCATAAGTTTGTCAAACGGGCCCCTCAATTCCTTTAATTTATCTGCTAAAAGCCTAACGAGGGTCTCGGTTTCGGCAGTCTTGACGCCATTGGTAGCTTAAGAGGGCTCTCGCACAGTTTCCGCCCTCAGCGTTAGATGACGTTCCACGTCACGCCCGCGGTATTACAGGACGTGCTACGTCCGCCGCTATGGTCGAGGGTGGCGCTGGTGAACACTCTCAAGGTTCGCTTACACCCAATGAACATAAATACCCACGAGAACAGCAGATTGGACAGCCGTCGCCGTAGCTCAGTTGGTAAGAGCACTGGACGCGATATTCGGAGGTCGTGGGTTCGGATCCCAGCGGCGGCAAGGTAGTTTTTCTACAGCTTTATAAGTAATTTTCTTTAAGCGATTTATTATTCTAAGTACTATATTATCCCACTGATAAGAACAACACATAAAAAATCATTCCCCTATGCACCTTGGTTAAGGTGACTGTTGGCTCCCTCCATAAGTTTGTCAAACGGGCCCCTCATTTCCTTCAACTTATCTGCTAATAGCTTAACGAGGGTCTCGGTTCTGGCAGTCTTGATGCCATAGGTAGCTTAAGAGGGCTCTCGCACAGTTTCCGCCCTCACCGTTAGATGACGTTCCACGTCACGCCCGCGGTATTACAGGACGTGCTACGTCCGCCGCTATGGTCGAGGGTGGCGCTGGTGAACACTCTCAAGGTTCGCTTACACCCAATGAACATAAATACCCACGAGAGCAGCAGATTGGACAGCCGTCGCCGTAGCTCAGTTGGTAACAGCACTGGACGCGATATTCGATTGTCGTGGGTTCGGATCCCACCGGCCCGAAGGTTGTTTTTCTGCTGCTTTATAAGTAATCTTTTTTAAGCGATTTATTATTCTAAGTACTATAATATCACACTGATAAGCACAACACATTAAAAAAAACATTCCCCTATGCACCTTGGTATCGGTGATTGTTGGCTCCCTTCATAGGTTTGTCAAACGGGCCCCTCATTTCCTTTACCTTTTCTGCTAATAGCTTAACGAGGGTTTCGGTTCTGGCAGTCTTGATGTCATAGGTAGCTTAAGAGGGCTCTGGCACAGTTTCCGCACTCACCGTTAGATGACGTTCCACGTCACGCCCGCGGTATTACAGGACGTGCTACGTCCGCCGCTATGGTCGAGGGTGGCGCTGGTGGACACTCTCAAGGTTCGCTTACACCCAATGAACATAAATACCCACGAGAGCAGCAGATCGGACTCCCTCACCGTAGCTCAGTTGGTAAGAGCACCGGAGGCGATATTCGGAGGTCGTGGGTTCAGATCGCACCGGCGGGAAGGTTGTTTTTTCTGCTGCTTTATAAGTAATCTTTTTTAAGCGATTTATTATTCTAAGTACTATAATATCACACTGATAAGCACAACACATTAAAAAAACATTCCCCTATGCACCTTGGTATAGGTGACTGTTGGCTCCCTTTATAAGTTTGTCAAACGGGCCTCTCATTTCCTTTAACTTATCTGCTAATAGCTTAACGAGGGTTTCCGTTCTGGCAGTCTTGATGTCATAGGTAGCTTAAGCGAGCTCTCGCAGTTTTCGCCCTCACCGTTAGATGTAGTTCCACGTCACGGCCGCGGTATTACAGGACGTGCTACGTCCGCCGCTATGGTCGAGGGTGGCGCTGGTGAACACTCTCAAGGTTCGCTTACACCCAATGAACATAAATACCCACGAGAGCAGCAGATTGGACAGCCGTCGCTGTAGCTCAGTTGGTAAGAGCACCGGACGCGATATTCGGAGGTCGTGGGTTCGGATCCCACAGGCGGGAAGGTTGTTTTTTCTGCTGCTTTATAAGTAATCTTTTTTAAGCGATTTATTATTCTAAGTACTATAATATCACACTGATAAGCACAACACATTAAAAAAACATTCCCCTATGCACCTTGGTTTCGGTGACTGTTGGCTCCCTTCATAAGTTTGTCAAACGGGCCCCTCATTTCCTTTACCTTTTCTGCTAATAGCTTAACGAGGGTTTCGGTTCTGGCAGTCTTGATGTCATAGGTAGCTTAAGAGGGCTCTCGCACACTTTCCGCCCTCACCGTTAGATGATGTTCCACGTCACGCCCGCGGTATTACAGGACGTGCTACGTCCGCCGCTAAGGTCGAGGGTGGCGCTGGTGAACACTCTCAAGGTTCGCTTACACCCAATGAACATAAATACCCACGAGAGCAGCAGATTGGACAGCCGTCACCGTAGCTCAGTTGGTAAGAGCACTGGACGCGATATTCGGAGGTCGTGGGTTCGGATCCCACCGGCGGGAAGGTTGTTTTTTCTGCTGCCTTATAAGTAATCTTTTTAAGCGATTTATTATTCTAAGTACTATAATATCACACTGATAAGCACAACACATTAAAAAAAACATTCCCCTATGCACCTTGGTATCGGTGACTGTTGGCTCCCTTCATAAGTTTGTCAAAAGGGCCTCTCATTTCCTTTAACTTATCTACTAATAGCTTAACGAGGGTCTAGGTTCTGGCAGTCTTGATGCCATAGGTAGCTTAAGAGGGCTCTCGCACAGTTTCCGACCTCACCGTTAGATGATGTTCCACGTCACGCCCGCGGTATTACAGGACGTGCTACATCCGCCGCTATGGTCGAGGGTGGCGCTGGTGAACACTCTCAAGGTTCGCTTACACCCAATGAACATAAATACCCGCGAGAGCAGCAGATCGGACTCCCTCACCGTAGCTCAGTTGGTAAGAGCACCGGACGCGATATACGGAGGTCGTGGGTTCAGATCCCACCGGCGGGAAGGTTGTTTTTTCTGCTGCTTTATAAGTAATCTTTTTTAAGCGATTTATCATTCTAAGTACTATAATATCACACTGATAAGCACAACACATTAAAAAAACATTCCCCTATGCACCTTGGTATAGGTGACTGTTGGCTCCCTTTATAAGTTTGTCAAACGGGCCTCTCATTTCCTTTAACTTATCTGCTAATAGCTTAACGAGGGTTTCCGTTCTGGCAGTCTTGATGTCATAGGTAGCTTAAGCGGGCTCTCGCAGTTTTCGCCCTCACCGTTAGATGTAGTTCCACGTCACGGCCCCGGTATTACAGGACGTGCTACGTCCGCCGCTATGGTCGAGGGTGGCGCTGGTGAACACTCAAGGTTCGCTTACACCCAATGAACATAAATACCCACGAGAGCAGCAGATTGGACAGTCGTCGCCGTAGCTCAGTTGGTAAGAGCACCGGACGCGATATTCGGAGGTCGTGGGTTCGGATCCCACAGGCGGGAAGGTTGTTTTTTCTGCTGCTTTATAAGTAATCTTTTTTGAGCGATTTATTATTCTAAGTACTATAATATCACACTGATAAGCACAACACATTAAAAAAACATTCCCCTATGCACCTTGGTTTCGGTGACTGTTGGCTCCCTTCATAAGTTTGTCAAACGGGCCCCTCATTTCCTTTACCTTTTCTGCTAATAGCTTAACGAGGGTTTCGGTTCTGGCAGTCTTGATGTCATAGGTAGCTTAAGAGGGCTCTCGCACACTTTCCGCCCTCACCGTTAGATGATGTTCCACGTCACGCCCGCGGTATTACAGGACGTGCTACGTCCGCCGCTAAGGTCGAGGGTGGCGCTGGTGAACACTCTCAAGGTTCGCTTACACCCAATGAACATAAATACACACGAGAGCAGCAGATTGGACTCCGTCGCCGTAGCTCAGTTGTTAAGAGCACCGGACGCGATATTCGGAGGTCGTGGGTTCGAATCCCACCGGCGGGAAGGTTGTTTTTTCTGCTGCTTTAAAAGTAATTTTCTTTAAGCGAGTTATTAATCTAAGTACAATATTATCCCACTGATAAGCACAACACATTAAAAAAATATTCCCTATGCACCTTGCTTTCGGTGACTGTTGGCTCCCTTCATAAGTTAGTCAAACGGGCCCCTCAATTCCTTTAATTTATCAGCTAAAAGCCTAACGAGGGTCTCGGTTTCGGCAGTCTTGACGCCATTGGTAGCTTAAGAGGGCTCTCGCACAGTTTCCGCCCTCACCGTTAGATGACGTTCCACGTCACGCCCGCGTTATTACAGGACGTGCTACGTCCGCCGCTATGGTCGAGGGTGGCGCTGGTGAACACTCTCAAGGTTCGCTTACACCCAATTAACATAAATACCCACGAGAACAGCAGATTGGACCGCCGTCACCGTAGCTCATTTGTTAAGAGCACCGGACGCGACATTCGGTGGTCGTGGGTTCGGATCACACCGGCGTCAAGGTTGTTTTTTCTGCTGCTTTATAAGTAATTTTCTTTAAGCGATTTATTAATCTATGTACTATAATATCCCACTGATACGCACAACACATAAAAAAATTCCCATATGCACCTTGGTTTCGGTTTCTGTTGGCTCCCTTCATAAGTTTGTCAAACGGGCCCCTCATTTCCTCTAACTTATCTGCTAATAGCTTAACGAGGCCCTCGGTTCTGGCAGTCTTGATGCCATAGGTAGCGCAAGAGGGCTCTCACACAGTTTCCGCCCTCACCGTTAGATGATGTTCCACGTCACGCCCGCGGTATTACAGGACGTGCTACGTCCGCCTCTATGGTCGAGGGTGGCGCTGGTGAACACTCTCAAGGTTCGCTTACATAAAATGAACATAAATACCCACGAGAACAGCAGATTGGACAGGCGCCTCCGTAGCTCAGTTGGTAAGAGCACCGGACGCGATATTCGGAGGTCGTGGGTTCGGATCCCACCGGCGGGAAGGTTGTTTTTTCTGCTGCTTTGTAAGTAATTTTCTTTAAGCGAGTTATTAATCTAAGTAGTATATTATCCCACTGATAAGCACAACACATTAAAAAAAAAACATTCCCCTATGCACCTTGGTTTCGGTGACTGTTGGCTCCCTTCATAAGTTTGTCAAACGGGTCCCTCATTTCCTTTAACTTATCTGCTAATAGCTTAACGAGGGTTTCCGTTCTGGCAGTCTTGATGTCATAGGTAGCTTAAGCGGGCTCTCGCAGTTTTCGCCCTCACCATTAGATGTAGTTCCACGTCACGGCCGCAGTATTACAGGACGTGCTACGTCCGCCGCTATGGTCGAGGGTGGCGCTGGTGAACACTCTCAAGGTTCGCTTACACCCAATGAACATAAATACCCACGAGAGCAGCAGATTGGACAGCCGTCGCCGTAGCTCAGTTGGTAAGAGCACCGGACGCGATATTCGGAGGTCGTGGGTTCGGATCCCACAGGCGGGAAGGTTGTTTTTTCTGCTGCTTTATAAGTAATCTTTTTTAAGCGATTTATTATTCTAAGTACTATAATATCCCACTGATAAGCACAACACATTAAAAAAACATTCCCCTATGCACCTTGGTATCGGTGACTGTTGGCTCCCTTCATAAGTTTGTCAAACGAGCCTCTCATTTCCTTTAACTTATCTGCTAATAGCTTAACGAGGGTCTAGGTTTTGGCAGTCTTGATGCCATAGGTAGCTTAATAGGGCTCTCGCACACTTTCCGCCCTCACCGTTAGATGATGTTCCACGTCACGCCCGCGGTATTACAGGACGTGCTACGTCCGCCGCTATGGTCGAGGGTGGCGCTGGTGAACACTCTCAAGCTTCGCTTACAAACAATGAACATAAATACCCACGAGAGCAGCAGATTGGACAGCCGTCGCCGTAGCTCAGTTGGTAAGAGGACTGGACGCGATATTCGGAGGTCGTGGGTTCGGATCCCACCGGCGGGAAGGTTGTTCTTTCGGCTGCTTTATAAGTAATCTTTTTTAAGCGATTTATTATTATAAGTACTATAATATCACACTGATAAGCACAACACATTAAAAAAAACATTCCCCTATGCACCTTGGTATCGGTGACTGTTGGCTCCCTTCATAAGTTTGTCAAACGGGCCCCTCAATTCCTTTAATTTATCAGCTAAAAGCCTAACGAGGGTCTCGGTTTCGGCAGTCTTGACACCATTGGTAGCTTAAGAGGGCTCTCGCACAGTTTCCGCCCTCACCGTTAGATGACGTTCCACGTCACGCCCGCGTTATTACAGGACGTGCTACGTCCGCCGCTATGGTCGAGGGTGGCGCTGGTGAACACTCTCAAGGTTCGCTTACACCCAATTAACATAAATACCCACGAGAACAGCAGATTGGACAGCCGTCACCGTAGCTCATTTGTTAAGAGCACCGGACGCGACATTCGGTGGTCGTGGGTTCGGATCACACCGGCGTCAAGGTTGTTTTTTCTGCTGCTTTATAAGTAATTTTCTTTAAGCGATTTATTAATCTATGTACTATAATATCCCACTGATACGCACAACACATAAAAAAATTCCCATATGCACCTTGGTTTCGGTTTCTGTTGGCTCCCTTCATAAGTTTGTCAAACGGGCCCCTCATTTCCTCTAACTTATCTGCTAATAGCTTAACGAGGCCCTCGGTTCTGGCAGTCTTGATGCCATAGGTAGCGCAAGAGGGCTCTCACACAGTTTCCGCCCTCACCGTTAGATGATGTTCCACGTCACGCCCGCGGTATTACAGGACGTGCTACGTCCGCCTCTATGGTCGAGGGTGGCGCTGGTGAACACTCTCAAGGTTCGCTTACATAAAATGAACATAAATACCCACGAGAACAGCAGATTGCACAGGCGCCTCCGTAGCTCAGTTGGTAAGAGCACCGGACGCGATATTCGGAGGTCGTGGGTTCGGATCCCACCGGCGGGAAGGTTGTTTTTTCTGCTGCTTTGTAAGTAATTTTCTTTAAGCGAGTTATTAATCTAAGTAGTATATTATCCCACTGATAAGCACAACACATTAAAAAAAAACATTCCCCTATGCACCTTGGTTTCGGTGACTGTTGGCTCCCTTCATAAGTTTGTCAAACGGGTCCCTCATTTCCTTTAACTTATCTGCTAATAGCTTAACGAGGGTTTCCGTTCTGGCAGTCTTGATGTCATAGGTAGCTTAAGCGGGCTCTCGCAGTTTTCGCCCTCACCATTAGATGTAGTTCCACGTCACGGCCGCAGTATTACAGGACGTGCTACGTCCGCCGCTATGGTCGAGGGTGGCGCTGGTGAACACTCTCAAGGTTCGCTTACACCCAATGAACATAAATACCCACGAGAGCAGCAGATTGGACAGCCGTCGCCGTAGCTCAGTTGGTAAGAGCACCGGACGCGATATTCGGAGGTCGTGGGTTCGGATCCCACAGGCGGGAAGGTTGTTTTTTCTGCTGCTTTATAAGTAATCTTTTTTAAGCGATTTATTATTCTAAGTACTATAATATCACACTGATAAGCACAACACATTAAAAAAACATTCCCCTATGCACCTTGGTATCGGTGACTGTTGGCTCCCTTCATAAGTTTGTCAAACGAGCCTCTCATTTCCTTTAACTTATCTGCTAATAGCTTAACGAGGGTCTAGGTTTTGGCAGTCTTGATGCCATAGGTAGCTTAATAGGGCTCTCGCACACTTTCCGCCCTCACCGTTAGATGATGTTCCACGTCACGCCCGCGGTATTACAGGACGTGCTACGTCCGCCGCTATGGTCGAGGGTGGCGCTGGTGAACACTCTCAAGCTTCGCTTACAAACAATGAACATAAATACCCACGAGAGCAGCAGATTGGACAGCCGTCGCCGTAGCTCAGTTGGTAAGAGGACTGGACGCGATATTCGGAGGTCGTGGGTTCGGATCCCACCGGCGGGAAGGTTGTTCTTTCGGCTGCCTTATAAGTAATCTTTTTTAAGCGATTTATTATTATAAGTACTATAATATCACACTGATAAGCACAACACATTAAAAAAAACATTCCCCTATGCACCTTGGTATCGGTGACTGTTGGCTCCCTTCATAAGTTTGTCAAACGGGGCTCTCATTTCCTTTAACTTATCTACTAATAGCTTAACGAGGGTCTAGATTCTGGCAGTCTTGATGCCATAGGTAGCTTAAGCGGGCTCTCGCACAGTTTCCGACCTCACCGTTAGATGATGTTCCACGTCACGCCCGCGGTATTACAGGACGTGCTACGTCCGCCGCTATGGTCGAGGGTGGCGCTGGTGAACACTCTCAAGGTTCGCTTACACCCAATGAACATAAATACACACGAGAGCAGCAGATTGGACTCCGTCGCCGTAGCTCAGTTGTTAAGAGCACCGGACGCGATATTCGGAGGACGTGGGTTCGGATCCCACAGGCGGGAAGGTTGTTTTTTCTGCTGCTTTATAAGTAATTTTCTTTAACCGAGTTATTATTCTAAGTACAATATTATCCCACTGATAACCACAACACATTAAAAAAACATTCCCCTATGCACCTTGGTTTCGGTTTCTGTTGGCTCCCTTCATAAGTTTGTCAAACGGGCCCCTCATTTCCTCTAACTTATCTGCTAATAGCTTAACGAGGCCCTCGGTTCTGGCAGTCTTGATGCCATAGGTAGCTTAAGAGGGTTCTCGCACAGTTTCCGCCCTCACCGTTAGATGACGTTCCACGTCACGCGCCGTATTACAGGACGTGCTACGTCCGCCGCTATGGTCGAGGGTGGCGCTGGTGAACACTCTCAAGGTTCGCTTACATAAAATGAACATAAATACCCACGAGAACAGCAGATTGGACAGCCGCCTCCGTAGCTCAGTTGGTAAGAGCACCGGACGCGATATTCGGAGGTCGTGGGTTCGGATCCCACCGGCGCGAAGGTTGTTTTTTCTGCTGCTTTGTAAGTAATTTTCTTTAAGCGAGTTATTAATCTAAGTACTATATTATCCCACTGATAAGCACAACACAATGAAAAAAACATTCCCCTATGCACCTTGGTTTCGGTGACTGTTGGCTCCCTTCATAAGTTTGTCAAACGGGCCCCTCATTTCCTTTACCTTTTCTGCTAATAGCTTAACGAGGGTTTCGGTTCTGGCAGTCTTGATGTCATAGGTAGCTTAAGCGGGCTCTCGCACAGTTTTCGCCCTCACCGTTAGATGTAGTTCCACGTCACGGCCGCGGTATTACAGGACGTGCTACGTCCGCCGCTATGGTCGAGGGTGGCGCTGGTGAACACTCTCAAGGTTCGCTTACACCCAATGAACATAAATACCCACGAGAGCAGCAGATTGGACAGCCGTCGCCGTAGCTCACTTGGTAAGAGCACCGGACGCGATATTCGGAGGTCGTGGGTTCGGATCCCACAGGCGGGAAGGTTGTTTTTTCTGCTGCTTTATAATTATTCTTTTTTAAGCGATTTATTATTCTAAGTACTATAATATCACACTGATAAGCACAACACATTAAAAAAAACATTCCCCTATGCACCTTGGTATCGGTGACTGTTGGCTCCCTTCATAAGTTTGTCAAACGGGCCTCTCATTTCCTTTAACTTATCTGCTAATAGCTTAACGAGGGTCTAGGTTCTGGCAGTCTTGATGCCATAGGTAGCTTAAGAGGGCCCTCGCACACTTTCCGCCCTCACCGTTAGATGATGTTCCACGTCACGCCCGTGGTATTACAGGACGTGCTACGTCCGCCGCTATGGTCGAGGGTGGCGCTGGTGAACACTCTCAAGGTTCGCTTACACCCAATGAACATAAATACCCACGAGAGCAGCAGTTTGGACAGCCGTCGCCGTAGCTCAGTTGGTAAGAGCACTGGACGCGATATTCGGAGGTCGTGGGTTCGGATCCCACCGGCGGGAAGGTTGTTTTTTATGCTGCCTTATAAGTAATCTTTTTTAAGCGATTTATTATTCTAAGTTCTATAATATCACACTGATAAGCACAACACATTAAAACAAACATTCCCCTATGCACCTTGGTATCGGTGACTGTTGGCTCCCTTCATAAGTTTGTCAAACGGGCCTCTCATTTCCTTTAACTTATCTACTAATAGCTTAACGAGGGTCTAGGTTCTGGCAGTCTTGATGCCATAGGTAGCTTAAGAGGGCTCTCGCACAGTTTCCGACCTCACCGTTAGATGATGTTCCACGTCACGCCCGCGGTATTACAGGACGTGCAACGTCCGCCGCTATGGTCGAGGGTGGCGCTGGTGAACACTCTCAAGGTTCGCTTACACCCAATGAACATAAATACACACGAGAGCAGCAGATTGGACTCCGTCGCCGTAGCTCAGTTGTTAAGAGCACCGGACGCGATATTCGGAGGTCGTGGGTTCGGATCCCACCGGCGGGAAGGTTGTTTTTCTGCTGCTTTATAAGTAATTTTCTTTAAGCGAGTTATTAATCTAAGTACTATATTATCCCACTGATAAGCACAACACATTAAAAAAAACATTCCCCTATGCACCTTGGTTTCAGTGACTGTTGGCTCCCTTCATAAGTTTGTCAAACGGGCCCCTCATTTCCTTTAACTTTTCTGCTAATAGCTTAACGAGGGTCTCGGTTCTGGCAGTCTTGATGGCAGAGGTAGCTTAAGCGGGCTCTCGCACAGTTTCCGCCCTCACCGTTAGATGAAGTTCCACGTCACGGCCGCGGTATTACAGGATGTGCTACGTCCGCCGCTATGGTCGAGGGTGGCGCTGGTGAACACTCTCAAGGTTCGCTTACACCCAATGAACATAAATACCCACGAGAGCAGCAGATCGGACTCCCTCACCGTAGCTCAGTTGGTAAGAGCACCGGACGCGATATTCGGAGGTCGTGGGTTCGGATCCCACCGGCGGGAAGGTTGTTTTTTCTGCTGCTTTATAAGTAATCTTTTTAAGCGATTTATTATTCTAAGTACTATAATATCACACTGATAAGCACAACACATTAAAAAAAACATTCCCCTATGCCCCTTGGTATCGGTGACTGTTGGCTCCCTTCATAAGTTTGTCAAACGGGCCTCTCATTTCCTTTAACTTATCTGCTAATAGCTTAACGAGGGTCTAGGTTCTGGCAGTCTTGATGCCATAGGTAGCTTAAGAGGGCTCTCGCACAGTTTCCGCCCTCACCGTTAGATGACGTTCCACGTCACGCCAGCGGCATTACAGGACGTGCTACGTCCGCGCTATGGTCGAGGGTGGCGCTGGTGAACACTCTCAAGGTTCGCTTATATAAAATGAACATAAATACCCATGAGAGCAGCAGATTGGACAGCCGTCTCCGTAACTCAGTTGGTAAGAGCACCGGACGCGATATTCATAGGTCGTGGGTTCGGATCCCACCGGCGGGAAGGTTGTTTTTTCTGCTGCTTTATAAGTAATTTTCTTTAAGCGAGTTATTAATCTAAGAACTATATTATCCCACTGATAAGCACAACACATTAAAAAAACATTCCCCTATGCACCTTGGTTTCAGTGACTGTTGGCTCCCTTCATAAGTTTGTCAAACGGGCCCCTCATTTCCTTTAACTTTTCTGCTAATAGCTTAACAAGGGTCTCGGTTCTGGCAGTCTTGATGCCAGAGGTAGCTTAAGCGGGCTCTCGCACAGTTTCCGCCCTCACCGTTAGATGAAGTTCCACGTCACGGCCGCGGTATTACAGGATGTGCTACGTACGCCGCTATGGTCGAGGGTGGCGCTGGTGAACACTCTCAAGGTTCGCTTACACCCAATGAACATAAATACCCACGAGAGCAGCAGATCGGACTCCCTCTCCGTAGCTCAGTTGGTAAGAGCACCGGACGCGATATTCGGAGGTCGTGGGTTCGGATCCCACCGGCGGGAAGATTGTTTTTTCTGCTGCTTTATAAGTAATCTTTTTAAGCGATTTATTATTCTAAGTACTATAATATCACACTGATAAGCACAACACATTAAAAAAAAACATTCCCCTATGCCCCTTGGTATCGGTGACTGTTGGCTCCCTTCATAAGTTTGTCAAACGGGCCTCTCATTTCCTTTAACTTATCTGCTAATAGCTTAACGAGGGTCTAGGTTCTGGCAGTCTTGATGCCATAGGTAACTTAAGAGGGCTCTCGCACAGTTTCCGCCCTCACCGTTAGATGACGTTCCACGTCACGCGCGCGGCATTACAGGACGTGCTACGTCCGCGCTATGGTCGAGGGTGGCGCTGCTGAACACTCTCAAGGTTCGCTTACACCCAATGAACATAAATACCGACGAGAGCAGCAGATCGGACTCCCTCACCGTAGCTCAGTTGGTAAGAGCACCGGACGCGATATTCGGAGGTCGTGGGTTCGGATCCCACCGGCGGGAAGATTGTTTTTTCTGCTGCTTTATAAGAATTCTTTTTTAAGCGATTTATTATTCTAAGTACTATAATATCACACTGATAAGCACGACACATTAAAAAAAACATTCCCCTATGCACCTTGGTATCGGTGACTGTTGGCTCCCTTCATAAGATTGTCAAACGGGCCTCTCATTACCCTTAACTTATCTGCTAATAGCTTGACGAGGGTCTAGGTTCTGGCAGTCTTGATGCCATAGGTAGCTTAAGAGGGCTCTAGCACAGTTTCCGCCCTCACCGTTAGATGATGTTCCACGTCACGCCCGCGGTATTACAGGACGTGCTACGTCCGCCGCTATGGTCGAGGGTGGCGCTGGTGAACACTCTCAAGGGTCGCTTACACCCAATGAACATAAATACACACGAGAGCAGCAGATTGGACAGCGGTCGCCGTAGCTCGCACTGGACGCGATAATCGGATGTCGTGGGTTCGGATCCCACTGGCGGGAAGGTTGTTTTTTCTGCTGCTTTATAAGTAATCTTTTTTAAGCGATTTATTATTCTAAGTACTATAATATCACACTGATAAGCACAACACATTAAAAAAAACCTTCCCCTATGCACCTTGGTATCGGTGACTGTTGGCTCCCTTTGTAAGTTTGTCAAACGGGCCTCTCATTTCCTTTAACTTATCTGCTAATAGCTTAACGAGGGTCTTGGTTCTGGCAGTCTTGATGCCATAGGTAGCTTAAGAGGGCTCGCGCACAGTTTCCGCCCTCACCGTTAGATGACGTATCACGTCACGCGCGCGGCATTACAGGACGTGCTACGTCCGCCGCTATGGTCGAGGGTGGCGCTGGTGGACACTCTCAAGGTTCGCTTACACCCAATGAACATAAATACCCACGAGAGCAGCAGATCGGACTCCCTCACCGTAGCTCAGTTGGTAAGAGCACCGGACGCGATATTCGGAGGTCGTGGGTTCGGATCCCACCGGCGGGAAGGTTGTTTTTTCTGCTGCTTTATAAGTAATCGTTTTTAAGCGATTTATTATTCTAAGTACTATAATATCACACTGATAAGCACAACACATTAAAAAAAACATTCCCTTATGCACCTTGGTATCGGTGACTGTTGGCTCCCTTTATAAGTTTGTCAAACGGGCCTCTCATTTCCTTTAACTTATCTGCTAATAGCTTAACGAGGGTCTTGGTTCTGGCAGTCTTGATGCCATAGGTAGCTTAAGAGGGCTCGCGCACAGTTTCCGCCCTCACCGTTAGATGACGTTCCACGTCACGCGCGCGGCATTACAGGACGTGCTACGTCCGCGCTATGGTCGAGGGTGGCGCTGGTGAACACTCTCAAGGTTCGCTTACATAAAATGAACATAAATACCCATGAGAGCAGCAGATTGGACAGCCGTCTCCGTAACTCAGTTGGTAAGAGCACCGGACGCGATATTCGGAGGTTGTGGGTTCGGATCCCACCGGCGGGATAGTTGTTTTTTCTGCTGCTTTATAAGTAATTTTCTTTAAGCGAGTTATTAATCTAAGTACTATATTATCCCACTGATAAGCACAACACATTAAAAAAAACATTCCCCTATGCACCTTGGTTTCGGTGACTGTTGGCTCCCTTCATAAGTTTGTCAAACGGGCCCCTCATTTCCTTTAACTTTTCTGCTAACAGCTTAACGAGGGTCTCGGTTCTGGCAGTCTTGATGCCATAGGTAGCTTAAGCGGGCTCTCGCACAGTTTCCGCCCTCACCGTTAGATGAAGTTCCACGTCACGGCCGCGGTATTACAGGACGTGCTACGTCCGCCGCTATGGTCGAGGGTGGCGCTGCTGACAACCCTCAAGGTTCGCTTACACCCAATGAACATAAATACCCACGAGAGCAGCAGATCGGACTCCCTCACCGTAGCTCAGTTGGTAAGAGCACCGGACGCGATATTCGGAGGTCGTGGGTTCGGATCCCACCGGCGGGAAGATTGTTTTTTCTGCTGCTTTATAAGTATTCTTTTTTAAGCGATTTATTATTCTAAGTACTATAATATCACACTGATAAGCACGACACATTAAAAAAAAACATTCCCCTATGCACCTTGGTATCGGTGACTGTTGGCTCCCTTCATAGGATTGTCAAACGGGCCTCTCATTTCCTTTAACTTATCTGCTATTAGCTTAACGAGGGTCTAGGTTCTGGCAGTCTTGATGCCATAGGTAGCTTAAGAGGGCTCTCGCACAGTTTCCGCCCTCACCGTTAGATGATGTTCCACGTCACGCCCGCGGTAATACAGGACGTGCTACGTCCGCCGCTATGGTCGAGGGTGGTGCTGGTGAACACTCTCAAGGGTCGCTTACACCCAATGAACATAAATACCCACGAGAGCAGGAGATTGGACAGCCGTCGCCGTAGCTCAGTTGTTAAGAGCACCGGACGCGAGATTCGGAGGTCGTGGGTTCGGATCACACCGGCGTCAAGGTTGTTTTTTCTGCTGCTTTAAAAGTAATTTTCTTTAAGCGATTTATTAACCTATGTACTATAATATCCCGCTGATAAGCACAACGCACAAAAAAAATTCCCATATGCACCTTGGTTTCGGTTTCTGTTGGCTCCCTTCGTAAGTTTGTCAAACGGGCCCCTCATTTCCTTTAACTTATCTGCTAATAGCTTAACGAGGGTCTCGGTTCTGGCAGTCTTGATGTCATAGGTAGCTTACAGGGCTCTCGCACAGTTTCCGCACTCACCGTTAGATGACGTTCCACGTCACGCCCGCGGTATTACAGGACGTGCTACGTCCGCCGCTATGGTCGAGGGTGGCGCTGGTGGACACTCTCAAGGTTCGCTTACACCCAATGAACATAAATACCCACGAGAACAGCAGATTGGACAGCCGTCGCCGTAGCTCAGTTGGTAAGAGCACTGGACGCGATATTCGGAGGTCGTGGGTTCGGATCCCAGCGGCGCGAAGGTTGTTTTTTCTGTTGCTTTATAAGTAATCTTTTTTAAGCGATTTATTATTCTAAGTACCATAATATCACACTGATAAGCACAACACATTAAAAAACATTCCCCTATACACCTTGGTATCGGTGATTGTTGGCTCCCTTCAAAAGTTTGTCAAACGGCCCTCTCATTTCCTTTAACTTATCTGCTAATAGCTTAACGAGGGTCTAGGTTCTGGCAGTCTTGATGCCATAGGTAGCTTAAGAGGGCTCTCACACAGTTTCCGCCCTCACCGTTAGATGATGTTCCACGTCACGCCCGCGGTATTACAGGACGTGCTACGTCCGCCTCTATGGTCGAGGGTGGCGCTGGTGAACACTCTCAAGGTTCGCTTACACCCAATGAACATAAATACACACGAGAGCAGCAGATTGGACTCCGTCGCCGTAGCTCAGTTGTTAAGAGCACCGGACGCGATATTCGGATGTCGTGGGTTCGGATCCCACCGGCGGGAAGGTTGTTTTTTCTGCTGCTTTATAAGTAATCTTTTTTAAGCGATTTATTATTCTAAGTACTATAATATCACACTGATAAGCACAACACATTAAAAAAACATTCCCCTATGCACCTTGGTATCGGTGACTGTTGGCTCCCTTCATAAGTTTGTCAAAGGCCCTCTCATTTCCTTTAACTTATCTGCTAATAGCTTAACGAGGGTCTAGATTCTGGCAGTCTTGATGCCATAGGTAGCTTAAGAGGGCTCTCACACAGTTTCCGCCCTCACCGTTAGATGATGTTCCACGTCACGCCCGCGGTATTACAGGACGTGCTACGTCCGCCGCTATGGTCGAGGGTGGCGCTGGTGAACACTCTCAAGGTTCGCTTACACCCAATGAACATAAATACCCGCGAGAGCAGCAGATTGGACAGCCGTCGCCGTAGCTCATTTGTTAAGAGCACCGGACGCGAGATTCGGAGGTCGTGGGTTCGGATCACACCGGCGTCAAGGTTGTTTTTTCTGCTGCTTTATAAGTAATTTTGTTTAAGCGATTTATTAATCTATGTACTATAATATCCCACTGATACGCACAACACATAAAAAAATTCCCATATGCACCTTGGTTTCGGTTCTGTTGGCTCCCTTCAAAAGTTTGTCAAACGGGCCCCTCATTTCCTCTAACTTATCTGCTAATAGCTTAACGAGGCCCTCGGTTCTGGCAGTCTTGATGCCATAGGTAGCTTAAGAGGGTTCTCGCACAGTTTCCGCCCTCACCGTTAGATGACGTTCCATGTCACGCGCGCGGTATTACAGGACGTGCTACGTCCGCCGCTATGGTCGAGGGTGGCGCTGGTGAACACTCTCAAGGTTCGCTTACATAAAATGAACATAAATACCCACGAGAACAGCAGATTGGACAGCCGCCTCCGTAGCTCAGTTGGTAAGAGCACCGGACGCGATATTCGGAGGTCGTGGGTTCGGATCCCACCGGCGCGAAGGTTGTTTTTTCTGCTGCTTTGTAAGTAATTTTCTTTAAGCGAGTTATTAATCTAAGTACTATATTATTCCACTGATAAGCACAACACATTAAAAAAAACATTCCCCTATGCACCTTAGTTTCGGTGACTGTTGGCTCCCTTCATAAGTTTGTCAAACGGGCCCCTCATTTCCTTTACCTTTTCTGCTAATAGCTTAACGAGGGTTTCGGTTCTGGCAGTCTTGATGTCATAGGTAGCTTAAGCGGGCTCTCGCACAGTTTTCGCCCTCACCGTTAGATGTAGTTCCACGTCACGGCCGCGGTATTACAGGACGTGCTACGTCCGCCGCTATGGTCGACGGTGGCGCTGGTGAACACTCTCAAGGTTCGCTTACACCCAATGAACATAAATACCCACGAGAGCAGCAGATTGGACAGCCGTCGCCGTAGCTCACTTGGTAAGAGCACCGGACGCGATATTCAGAGGTCCTGGGTTCGGATCCCACCGGCGGGAAGGTTGTTTTTCTGCTGCCTTATAAGTAATTTTCTTTAAGCGAGTTATTAATCTAAGTACTATATTATCCCACTGATAAGCACAACACATTAAAAAAAACATTCCCCTATGCACCTTGGTATCGGTGACTGTTGGCTCCCTTCATAAGTTTGTCAAACGGGCACAACACATTAAACAAAGATTCCCCTATGCACCTTGGTATCTGTGACTGTTGGCTCCCTTCAGAAGTTTGTCAAACGGGCCCCTCATTTCCTTTAACTTCTCTGCTAATAGCTTAACGAGGGTCTCGGTTCTGGCAGTCTTGATGCCATAGGTAGCTTAAGCGGGCTCTCGCACAGTTTCCGCCCTAACCGTTAGATGAAGTTCCACGTCACGGCCGCGGTATTACCGGACGTGCTGCGTCCGCCGCTATGGTCGAGGGTGGCGCTGCTGAACACTCTCAAGGTTCGCTTACACCCAATGAACATAAATACCCACGAGAGCACCAGATCGGACTCCGTCACCGTAGCTCAGTTGGTAAGAGCACCGGACGTGATATTCGGAGGTCGTGGGTTCGGATCCCACCGGCGGGAAGGTTGTTTTTTCTGCTGCTTTATAAGTAATCTTTCTTAAGCGATTTATTATTCTAAGTACTATAATATCACACTGATAAGCACAACACATTAAAAAAAACATTCCCCTATGCACCTTGGTATCGGTGACTGTTGGTTCCCTTCATAAGTTTGTCAAACGGGCCTCTCATTTCCTTTAACTTATCTGCTAATAGCTTAACGAGGGTCTAGGTTCTGGCAGTCTTGATGCCATAGGTAGCTTAAGAGGGCTCTCGCACAGTTTCCGCCCTCACCGTTAGATGATGTTCCACGTCACGCCCGCGGTATTACAGGACGTGCTACGTCCGCCGCTATAGTCGAGGGTGGCGCTGGTGAACACTCTCAAGGGTCGCTTACACCCAATGAACATAAATACCCACGAGAGCAGCAGATTGGACAGCCGTCGCCGTAGCTCAGTTGGTAAGAGCACCGGACGCGATATTCGGAGGTCGTGGGTTCGGATCCCACCGGCGGCAAGGTTGTTTTTTCTGCTGCTTTATAAATAATTTTCTTTAAGCGATTTATTAATCTAAGTACTATAATATCCCACTGATAAGCACAACACAAAAAAAACATTCCCCTATGCACCCTGGTTTTGGTGACTGTTGGCTCCCTTCATAAGTTTCTCAAACGGGCCCCTCATTTCCTTTAACTTATCTGCTAATAGCTTAACGAGGGTCTCGGTTCTGACAGTCTTGATGCCATTGGTGGCTTAAGAGGGCTCTCGCACAGTTTCCGCCCTCACCGTTAGATGACGTTCCACGTCACGCCCGCGGTATTACAGGACGTGCTACGTCCACCGCTATGGTCGAGGGTGGCGCTGGTGAACACTCTCAAGGTTGGCTTACATCCAATGAACATAAATACCCACCAGAGCAGCAGATTGGACAGCCGTCGCCGTAGCTCAGTTGTTAAGAGCACCGGACGCGATATTCGGAGGTCGTTGGTTCGGATCCCACCGGCGGGAAGGTTGTTTTTCTGCTGCTTTATAAGTAATTTTCTTTAAGCGATTTAATAATCTAAGTACTATATTATTCCGCTGATAAGCACAACACATAAAAAAATTTTCCCCTATGCACCTTTGTTTCGGTGACTGTTGGCTCCCTTCATAAGTATATATATATATATATATATATATATATATATATATATATATATATATATATATATATATATATATATATATATATATATATATATATATTGTTACGGAGTTCTCACGGAGAGACGCTTCAACAGCTGGAGTCGGCAAGAGGAGACGGTAATGGCGGCCGATCCGCGATCGCACGATCGCAACCTCATCGTCTTCGTGGACAGCTTGCGCCACCTGGCAACACTAGGTGGCATTATTCCCCCCTCCGAAAAAGAAAGGCATCGCAGTGGTGCCGCCAGCAGCGTAGGCGCGCTAAGGTTCAGAAGGGAAACAGAGAAGAACGCGAGGAAAACGGAGCACACACAGAGTCACAACGGAGGGCCGCTAAGCCGTTATCGGGCATAGTACGGCTTAAGCCGCACAACGTGCACAATGTCAGAGCTGTTGGGCTGTCGACGTCTCGGTTGCGCGGCACCGTCGGGAACCACTTCATAGGTAACATCACTGATACGCCGTAGCACTTTATAGGGGCCAAAGTACCGGCAGAGTAGTTTCTCGGACAAGCCCTGGCGGCGGACAGGTGTCCACACCCAAACTTGTTCACCGGGATTGTAGTCGACCTGTCGGTGTCGAAGGTTGTAACGGCGCGCATCAGTGCCCTGCTGCTGGCCGATGTGTACGCGGGCAAGCTGACGGGCTTCTTCAGCGCGTTGGGCAATTTCATGAACATCGGGTGCGAGTTGGTCGTCATCGAAGCATGGTAGCATCGCGTCAAGCATGCTCTGGACTTCACGTCCATATACAAGACGAAAGGGAGTAAAGCGTGTAGTCTCCTGGAGGGCCGTGTTGTACGCAATTGTGACGTACGGTAGCACCTCATCCCAAGTTTTGTGCTGAACGTCTACGTACATTGACAGCATGTCCGCAATGGTCTTGTTTAAGCGTTCGGTTAGCCCATTGCTCTGCGGATGATAAGCTGTGGTCTTGCGATGGCTAGTGCAGCTCAACGTAAATATATGGTCGATTAGCTGCGCTGTAAACGCTGTGCCTCTGTCGGTAATAACGCACGAAGGGGCTCCGTGCCGCAAGACGATGTTTTGCATGAAAAAGTCGGCGACCTCTGAAGCTGTGGCACAGGGTATCGCCTTGGTCTCGGCGTAGCGAGTCAAATAGTCAGTAGCGACTATGATCCACTTGTTTCCTGAGAGTGACAACGGAAAAGGACCGAGAAGGTCCATTCCTATTTGATCGAACGGAGAGCGGGGTGTTGTAACGGGCTTGAGAAAACCCGCCGGCTTAAGCGGTGGCGTCTTCCGGCGCTGGCATTCACGGCAGCTTTTTACGTACCTTTGGACATCGTCCGAGAGTCCGGGCCAGTAGTACATGTTGCGTATCCTGGCGAGCGTCCGGGAAAAACCCAGATGGCCTGAAGTGGGCTCGTCGTGGCATGCCAATAAAATGTCGGCGCGAAGATCGGCCGGAAGTACCAGAAGGTAAGCTCTTTCTTGGCCTCTCGAGTTCTTCTTGTATAAGATACCTTCGCGCAAACAGAAAGAGCCGAGACGTCGAGCGAAGTGTCGTGGTAGAGGCATGGCGTGACCTTCAAGGTTGTCAATCAGCGGTCGGAGGTCCGTGTCAGCCCGCTGCCGGGCTATTATGTCCGATACATTAAGTATACCGAGGAAACCGCTGTCGTCGTCGATTTCGGGACCGGAAGAGTCGAGTGGTGCACGCGACAGCGTGTCGGCGTCTTCGTGTTTACGGCCCGACTTATATACGATGGTAATGTCGAATTCTTGGAGCCGTAAACTCCAGCGGGCCAATCGTCCAGACGGGTCTCGCAAATTAGCCAGCCAGCATAGGCAGTGGTGGTCGGTTACGACTTTGAATGCGCGGCCGTAAAGGTAAGGGCGAAATTTCATGGTGGCCCATACGACAGCAAGGCATTCCTTCTCTGACGTAGAGTAATTGCGTTCGGCGCGGGAGAGAGTACGGCTAGCATAGGCTATAACTCTCTCAATGCCCTCTTGGTGTTGGACAAGGACAGCTCCAAGACCGATATTGCTGGCGTCGGTGTGGATCTCGGTGTCGGCCTCTTCGTCGAAGTGTGCAAGAACGGGAGATGTCTGAAGGCGTTGGCGGAGCGAAGAGAAAGCCGTCTCTTGGTCTATTGTCCAAACGAAGGAGGTGTTGCTCCTGGTGAGGCGCGTCAACGGCTCTGCAATCTTTGCGAAGTCCGCAATAAACCGTCGGTAATATGCACAGAGACCCAGAAAACGCTGGACAGCTTTCTTGTCAGTCGGAGTAGGAAAATTGGCGACGGCGGCTGTCTTGTCGGGGTCGGGTCGAACTCCGTCGGCGCTCACAACGTGACCGAGGAACCTGAGCTCTGTGTAACCGAAGTGGCACTTCTGGGGCTTCAGCGTAAGGTCAGCGGAATGGAGGGCTCTGAGGACAGTTCGCAGGCGCACGAGATGCTGTTCAAAAGTTTCTGAAAAAACGACAACGTCGTCCAGGTATACAAGACAACTTTGCCACTTGAGGCCGGTGAGGACAGTGTCCATCATCCGCTGAAACGTCGCTGGCGCAGAGCACAAGCCAAAAGGCAGCACTTTGAATTCATAGAGGCCATCTGGTGTAACGAAGGCAGTTTTTTCGCGGTCCCGTTCGTCCACTTCAATTTGCCAATAACCGCTCTTCAGGTCAATGGATGAAAAGTACTTAGCACGCCGTAATCTGTCCAGGGAGTCATCAATGCGGGGCAACGGGTAGACGTCCTTTTTAGTCACATTGTTTAATTTACGGTAGTCCACGCAGAATCGAAGTGTTCCATCCTTCTTTTTAACAAGGACAACAGGCGAAGACCACGGGCTTTGGGAAGGTTGAACTACACCGTCGTCAATCATCTCCTGAACTTGCTTTTGGATTACTTCCCGTTCTTTGGCGGAAACACGATAAGGCTGCTGGCGGATAGGGCGAGCGTCGTCATACGTAATGATCCGGTGTTGCGTTAGGGGCGTTTGACGAACTTTCGACGAAGAAGCGAAACACTGTTTATACTCCAATAGCAAGTGCTCTAAGGCCAGGCGCTTTCCTTCGGGGAGGTTGCAGTTGATGTCGACATTCGGAACAGATTGGTCGTCAGTGGCGCGCGATGATTGGTCGTCAGGGGCCGCTGCCGCGAACGCAAAGCAGACCGGAACATCCACAACCGCTTCAGCGGTAGCGATCGCAGTTCCAGAGAAAAGGTGCCGGTGCTCTGGAGAAAAATTTGTAACAAGGATCGCAGACCGGCCAGCGCGAATTGTTAGTAAGCTTCGAGCGGCGCAGATGCCTTGAGTCAGGAGGAGCGAATGATTAGCCTCGGCGACTGCTTCAGCGTCGTGCAACTCAGCACAGGCGACTTCAATCAAAACACTGCTACGGGGCGGAAGTGTGACGCTGTCGGCGAAAACGCGAAGTGCGGCACTGCGTTGGCAGGAGTTGTCGAGTTCGGCGGCTTGCTCTGTGGAAAACATGACGATTCGGTTGCGCAGATCGATAATTGCTCCATACTCCCGCAGAAAGTCGATGCCGAGGATTAGGTCCCGAGAACACTCGCCCAGGACGATGCAGCTGACGACGAACGTGGACTTGCTGATCTGAACGCGAGCAGTGCACATACCCTTGGGCGTAACCAGATGACCGCCGGCAGTTCGAAGGTGCGCGCCAGGCCAAGGGGTAATCACTTTTTTCAGAATGGTCGCCAGTTGTCCACTTAAGATCGAATAATCGGCCCCGGTATCAACTAATGCGCTTACTCTGCGACCATCGATAAGAACGGGTATTTCTAAAGAAACGCGGTTTTTTAACTCTGGTGATGGCGTCGGCGGGTTTTTGTCGGATTGTAGCGGCGACGACGGGAGGTCTTCAGCACAGCGCCCCCCAGCGACCTCGCCCCCGAAGGTCGCGGGTTTCAGTTTTCCCGACGAGGACTTGGCGATCGGCCCGGTGCCGCTCGCGAGAAGCCGGGAGGTGTCGGGGAAGAGCGCCTCGGTGAGGGTGAGCGCGACTGCCGCTGCGCTCGGGATGGATTGCGCTGGTCCGCAAGGAATTCTTCAATTTCAGGGGGTCGTTCACCTTGACGGGGTCTCGGTGAGTCGGTGCGGAAGCCTTGGATGCCGATGCGTCGGTAATAACAATTTCGATAAAGATGACCTGGCTCTCCGCAGTGAAAACAGAGCGGTCGTCGGTTAGGTGTACGCCAAACGTCGGCCTTTCGGAGGGGTGCTCGACGATCCTCGAAGTACTGCACCGGTTGCACAGAGGGCCGCGGGGCTTGAGGCGTGGCGTGAATTGGTGGCGGCGAAGCGGGAGCCGGACGCCTTGCAACTTCGGCGTACGTCGGACGGTGGTAGTCCCCAGGCAGAGGTGGTACGTCGACCTCAGGAACAGGGCCCCGGAACGCCTGTTGCACCTCCTCTCGTACAAGAGCGGAGATGGAACCGAGCGCAGGCTGCGACGGGCTACAAAATTTGTGAAGCTCCTCACGCACGATTGTGCGAATAAGTTCCCGCAAATCATCAGGATGCTGTCCGATGGTGGCAAACGATGATGTGACTGCAGCAGCATGCACGGGCCGGTCGTAACTGGCGCAACGCTGTTGCAGGACCTTCTCCATCGTTGTGGCTTCCGAAAGAAATGCAACAACTGTAGATGGTGGGCTGCGCACGAGGCCTGCGAACAGCTGCTCTTTGACGCCTCTCATTAAGTGCCGAAGTTTCTTCTCTTCAGGCATGGCAGGATCAGCTCTCCTGAAGAGCCGCGTCATGTCCTCGACGTACATTTGTACGCTTTCGTTCGGTAGCTGGACGCGGGACTGGATTGCCCGCTCTGCTCTTTCGCGGCGATCCGCGCTGGTGTAGGCCTCCAGCAGGCGACGGCGAAACTCTCGCCAGGAAGTTAGAACTTCCTCACGGTTCTCAAACCACGTGCGGGCGCCATCCTCTAGGCTAAAGTAGACGTTTCTTAGTTTCGCGGCGTCGTCCCACTGGTTATAAGCAGCCACACGCTCGAAGTGAAGGAACCAGTCCTCCACGTCTTCGAAAAGGTCCCCGTGGAAGGCCTTGGGAACCCGCGGGGTTTGCAAGGTATAGTGGGCAGGTGTAGCACCGGCAGCTTGCGTGAGAATACCGGTGGCTGGCATCATGACTGTCGCGAGTGGTCCAAGCTCCGCTGAAAGTCCCTGCAGCCTCCGGCTGAAGCGGTGTACCGGGGTGTCAATCGGCGCAGGGCTGGCGGCACGGCTCCCTGGAGGGGTTTCTTGCATGGGATACTCGTACCCAGCAGGCTCCACCAAATTGTCACGGAGTTCTCACGGAGAGACGCTTCAACAGCTGGAGTCGGCAAGAGGAGACGGTAATGGCGGCCGATCCGCGATCGCACGATCGCAACCTCATCGTCTTCGTGGACAGCTTGCGCCACCTGGCAACACTAGGTGGCAATATATATATATATATATATATATATATATATATATATATATATATATATATATATATATATATATATATATAGAGAGAGAGAGAGAGAGAGAGATAGAGAGAAAGGGATAAACGCATTTCGTTGCTAGAGCCAAAATGCAAAGTTCTAAACGCTTCATTTAGCCATAGATTTATTTTAAGTCGACGTTTCGGACAAGGGCTGTCCTTTCTGGAGACTGCCGTTACAGGGATATTTTTCCTCTTAAGGAGTTGGCATTGGCACACATCTACGACACATGAACAAAAGAAACAAACGGAGGCTGGAAAGAAGATGGGCACAAAGGAAAGGATACTAGAAATGAGACAGAGGTAAAGGGAAAAGGGGGAATATATAAAAACGTAAAACGCACTGTCCCCCGCCGTCCACCCCGCAGCCGCGGGGAGCCGACCCGGGACGAGAAAAAAAGAAAGAAACGAGAAAGCGGGAGGGGATAATGGCCACCCCTCAAGGCAACAGAGCGGCGGCGAGTAAGGTGGACAGGAACAGACGGTGGCGGGATCACCCAACAGACAAAAATTAGGGACGCGTGCCCTCGCGTGCCGCGGCCAGAAAGAGTAAACAAACAGGATAAAATGCAGACAGGACAGGAGACGTCCGTCATCTGGAACCTCTTCGCCAGCCCGAGTCAAGGCAGAATCAGCGATGCCGTGAGCTTAACTAGACACACGTGCACTGTGCCTGAAAACACCGAGAAACACACAAAATAAAAAAGCGGCAAAACATTCGAATTCGGGCGAGTGTCGTGTGGGAGGTAAATGTGAATGGCGGGAGCACTTAGGCAAGGGTTCTTCGATGGACCCCGCTCGGCAAGGTAATGGAGCTGGGAAGATAGGGGTGAAATGGGGTGGGTGTCACCACTTCGCGCATTTTTGCGTGCGCTCCCAGACACCCTTAGAGCGTGTGGGTGTAGCGGCCTCAGTCACAGAGGAGATGCCCTCGACTCGGCGCGGCAAGCTCAGCCGGAGACCAGCTACCAAGTGACAAGGGGGTTGGTCGTTTGGTGCCCAGCTTTCGCCGGTCGCAAGCCAGAGAATGGGACGGAGCCAAAGGTTCACAAAACAAAACAAAGTATATACAGCCAAGAGACAATACAGAGGAAGTTACAATCACTCGTGCGAGCACATAAAAAGTGAATCACAAATACAGTGCAACTCATGCAGTCACAATAGAGAGAATACAATTCAACAAAATCTTTGCACCTGAAGTGCACAAATACAGAGAGAGAGACAAATAAACAACACAATTTTTTCACCGAGCACTGCGATAGTCCGACGACTTGAGGAGCACGATGGGGCCGATCCGCAGACTGGCGCACGATGCCTCGCTGGTCCGGGCTGGGCGAGTGGTGTTCTCCCATGAGTCGAGCGAGAGCTCCTCGGAAGCTTGAACGGCGGCTTGGGCTAACAGACGTTTTTCTTTTGTTGTTGCCAGGAAGGATGAAAAGGAAAGTGCACAGGCCTGCCCACTGGCTCAAGCTGAGCCACAATCGCTACCACGTGCAGAAAGTAGGAGAGTTTAAAGATAGCATCGAAAGATAGGATAGAAAAGACGCGCCCTAACAGACGGCGGTTGCAGCCCCTCATTTATAGCCACGGACCGCGTCTGTTTGTTCTTCGCACAAAGGCAGGCGCGCACATACACGCAGCTTTAACCGCACCAACTCCTCCTTTTTGCGCCGGGCGCGCGACCCCATTGGTCTAGCGCGGAAAAAGCCTCCTAGAACAATCTAAGTCATTCGCGGCACGCTGAGTCATCGTTGCCGGAGCGAAGAGGGGGGGGGGGGGGGGGATCCTTTTGCGCGATAGGTGACCCCTTTTCCGTCGACAACAAGCAAAAACTTCTCGAACATTCGAGAAGAATCGACGCCGCGTGTGTCTATGTTTACTTTGGCGCCCCGACGGCGAGCTGAGTGAAAGGCACTGTGTGCTCCCGGGGGTTCTTCCCCCGCTGTTTTTTTTTACTTTACCGCGCGCGGGCGCGATTGCCTAAGCGCAGCGCCGGTTTGTTTCGAACATGCGCCGAATTTTGTGACAGTGGGGGTTGAAGAAATTTGTATGAGCTTGAACAAGATGTCGCTGGCAAGATACGACTGAGGCATGTCAAGCTGGCTCTCGTAATGTCAGCAACGGCCCCTGCAAGGGGCGGATGGAGTACAATACACCGGGACATTCGTTAATGCCGTGAGGAATTGTTCCAAATTTGTAAATAAAGTACGACTCGCGTTGTTCTCTTTCGCGGGTGTTGTGGAATCCACTCTGTAGGACTGTTAACTTAATTGCATCAAATGGGTGGTTTCTCTCATTATGTGTTTTGACAAGGGAAGGTTGGGTAGGGAAAGATATGCGCGCGGTGGTTATTAAATCGAATTCGCAGAGGGTTGACGGTCTGTCCAATGTACTGCATACTGCACACGCTGCATTCTAGGAGGTATATTACGTTGCAGTAATCACAATCAAAGTTGCCATTAAATTCCCATTTGAAGCCTGAAGCTGTGCTTAGTGCAGAGCTTGATGTTTGTATGTGTTTGCAGACCTGGCATCTACTTTTTCCACGGGGCCGGCACGCCAAAACCGGCAGGTTGTTTGTTTAGGAGTGTACTAGAATATTTGGAATGTTTTCGGTCGACTGTAGACCGCGTGAGGGGGAGCAATGAAAATTTTGGTGAGGCGCTCGCTTTGTTCGAGAATGTTGAAATATTTTCTCAAGATTTTGTTTACGTCAGGCGGGTTACTGGTGAAGGTCAGTGCGAGATTTGCCCGGTGATCTGTTTCCTCGCTGTAGCGATGTCCCTCCAGGATTTGTTTTCGGTTGAGTTTAGATGCTTTTCAATGGCATCGTCGACAATGGCGGGGGGGGGGGGGGGGGGGTATCGTTGCTTAATGAGGACTTCTCGCATGCGTTTGAAATTTTTTACGAAGTCCTCGTCTTGGGAACATATTCTTTTAAATTGATGTGCCTGAGAGTATGGGATGCTTGTTTTAGAGTGACGAGGATGGCAGCTTTGGAAGTGTAGGTTATGTTGGCGGTCCGTAGGTTTTCTATATACACCGGTGGTAAGTGATCCTTCGTTTACCGAAATCTCAACATGTAGAAAATGAATTGTGGTGTTGGAGTACGTGTAAGTGAAAGATATGTTGGGGTGGACGAGGTTGAAGTTTTCAATAAAAAGTATGAGTTTTTGCTCGGTGTCAGTACATATTTAAAGGATGTCATCAAAGTTGCGTTTGTATAGGGTGGGCTTAATGGGGCAATCTTTCAGAAAGTTGGATTCAACACTATGCAGGAAGATATTGGCGTAAGTGGGTGCCATCTTTGTACCCATGACTGTGCCGTGAATTTCAAATAGTGTTCATTGTTAAATTCGAAGTTGTTATATTCGAATACGATTTTCGCCAGTATTTCTAAAAAACGTGGGTAGCGGGTTCCTCCTTTCTTTTTTGTTCATACGCTTCGATAAGAGATTTGATGCCCTCGCCGTTAGATGACGTTCCACGTCACACTCGCGGTAATACAGGTCGTGCTACGTTCGCCGCTATGAACGAGGGTGGCGCTGGTGAACACTCTCAAGGTTCGCTTACACGCAATAAACATAAATACCCACCAGAGCAGCAGATTGGACAGCCGTCGCCTTAGCTCAGTTGGTAGAGCACCGGACGCATATATTCGAAGGCCGTGGGCTTGGATCCCAACGGCGGCATTGCTGTTTTTTCTGTTGCGCTTTAAATAGTTTCGTTAAAACCAAAGTTTAATTGAAGTATTTTTCTCCAACTAATCCGCACTATAAATTTAAAAATAACATTCCCCAACGCACCTTGTTTTCGGTGAATGTTGGCTTACTTCATGTATTTGCCAAACGAGCCCCTTATTTCCATTAAGTTGTCTGTTAATAGCTTAATTAGAGACTCGGTTCTGGCAGTCTTGATGCCATAGGTAGCATAAGAGGGCTCTCGCACAGTTTCCGCCCTCGCCGTTAGATGACGTTCCACGTCACACTCGCGGTAATACAGGACGTGCTACGTTCCCGCTATGGACGAGGGTGGCGCCGGTGAGCACTCTCAAGGTTCGCTTACATGCAATAAACCTAAATACCCAAGAGAGCAGCAGATTGGACAGCCGTTGCCGTATCTCAGTTGGTATTGCACCGGAGGCGATATTCGGAAGCCGTGGGTTCATATCCCACCGGCGGCATGGTTGTTCTTTCTTCTGTGCTTTAAGTCGTTTTCTTTAGCATAAAAGATTAACTGAAGTATTTTTCTCCCACTAATCCGCACTATAAACTGAAAAAAAAACATTCCCCAATGCACCTTGCTTTCGGTGACTGTTGGCTTACTTCATGTAGTTGTCAAACCAGCCCCTCATTTTCCTTAACTTGTCTGTAAATATATATATATATATATATATATATATATATATATATATATATATATATATATATATATATATATATATATATATATATATATGAAAAGTTCAGAAACACTTCATTTAGACAGAGATTTATTTCGAGTCGACGTTTCGGACAGAGCCTATCCTTTCTCAAGACTTAAGGTACAGCGATCTTCCTCCCAGTCTTAAGGAGTTGGCATTGGCACACATGTCCGACACATGAACAAAACAACAAGCAAGGTGCTGATAAGAAGATGGCCACAAAAGAAAAATACTAGCAAGGCGGAGAAAGAGAGAAAAACAGCAAAGAGTAAAACTCGCTGTCCCCTGCCGCCTAGCGAGCAGCCGCGGGGACCGGCCCGGAAGAACGAAAACGCGGAGCGGAAGGGGATAATTTTTTCTATTTCTCTTGTTTCAAGTATTTTTTTCTTTTGTGGCCATCTTCTTTCCTGCATCTGTTGGCTTCTTGTTTTGTCCATATTTCGGACATGTGTGTCAATGCCAACTCCTTAAGAAGGGGAGGAAGATCGCTGTAACTTAAGTATTGAGAAAGGACACGCTCTTTCCGAAACATCTACTGAAAATAAATCTGTTTAAATAAAGCGTTTCTCAACTTTGCACACACGCACGCACGCACGCACGCACGCACACACGCGCACACACACACACACACACATATATATATATATATATATATATATATATATATATATATATATATATATATATATATATATATATATATATATATATATATATATATATATTAATGTGTTGTACTTACCAGTGAGAATAAAACTTGATTAATCTATTGGTTAAGAAAATTACTTAAAAAGCAGAAAGCACCAGAAAAAACAACTAAATGCACCTATGCACCTTGGTTCCAGTGACTGTCGGCTCCGTTCATATATATATATATATATATATATATATATATATATATATATATATATATATATATATATACTGTGACTAAAGAGAGACCAACGTTTGTAGCAATGTGCTTGAGGTTTCGGCTGTGAAACGGCTTTCATCAGAATGACCGAACAGAAATGGAGGCAGGCGGGTGAACAAAAAATGTACAAACATGTAATGAACAGAAGATAAAAAACGTAACACACACGTGACTAAAATGCGATATGTAGGTGCACGAATGTGGGTAACAATCGCTGCACAGGAGGGGTACGTTGCAAAATTTAGTGCGTTAACAACCTCAGCTATAGAATGCAACGACAGATGATTAAACTTGTCATGCTTACAGTGCAAAGGTGAGAAACCAGAATTACTGGACATCAAAATTTAAGACGCCAGAAGTTGTACACTCTAAAAACAATAGAAAAACACTCGTCAATAAAAAACACAGGTCACGATAAAGCAGCATAAACGGTAACAGTATTAGCTTTTATTACATCTTGACAAAAAAATAACTCGTGACCCTCTCTTGCTGTTCTGTCCGAGCACAAGAAGAAATAAGAAGCATACCGGTGCTGTGGTGTAAAAAGATGAATGTAGTGAAATTTTAGCTATATAAAGCAGGGGCAAGTTAAACATACAGGTGCGATTAAACGCGAACGCGGGATGCGATATACATGAAGAAAAAGCACGAACAGAATAGCACTAACATCGGTGAATATCAGGGTGTTTGAACTGGTAGGGTGCTCATTTCCTCGTGCTTTCGTTCAAACCGGAAGATACTGTATTAAACTTATAGATCAGAAAAGACTCTAATTTCTCGGTCGTGATTAGATTTATGGGATTATGGGTTTATGGGCTTATGGGGGCTTAACATCCTAATGCAACTCAGGCTATGAGAGACGCCGTAGTGAAGGGCTCCAGGAATTTCGACCACCTGGGGTTCCTTAACGTGCCCTGACATCGCAGAGTACACGGGCCTCTAGAGTTTCGCCTCCATCGAAATTCGACCGCCGCGGCCGGGATTGAACCCGCGTCTTTCGGGCCAGCAGCAGAGCGCGATAACCACTCAGCCACCACGGCGGCTGTGATTAGATTTAATTGCAGATTCCAGAATAGTAGCTGTAATATGATCAAATTACTGACCTGGGAGCTCAACACGTCTTGATAGGGGCAGGTTTGGGAGCAATTTAAAATGGGCTCTGTGTTATTGAAGCGTAATCTAAAGGGGGTTTCAGTCTGGCCTACATACTGAAGGCTGCATATGGTGCACTGGAGTAGGTAAATGACGTTCTCACTAGCGCAGGTGTAGTCATCCTGAATTTTTAAACGAAGGTTAGAACCAGTACTGCTAACGCTCTGAGACGTAGTTTTATGCGGACAAACTTTACAGCGGCTCTTGTTTCAAGGCTGGCAGCCTGTGGGTTGCGGAGCAGTAGTTTTTCAAGAAGTTAGTATGTCCCGTAGATTTATCGATCTTCTATAAAGAGCGCTTGGTGGCTCTGCGAATATTTCTTCAGGCGAGCACTTTGCATGAGATTATAATAGCGTTTGTTGTTTTAAGATTGCCGAAACTTTTGGTGTGGATGCAGAATGAGTGAGGACAAGGTTGGTATTCGAATAGGAAATATCTGGTTTTTCTTTAGCTAGTAGAATCCTTCGGGATTGTGTATATGCGCGCTCTATGGTGTCATTGATAAGCTGATTGGGGTAATTTTGTTTAATGAGCACGCTACGAAGTGTGGCGCAGTTGCTTTTAAAGTCAGATTGTTTCGAGCAGATACGTTTGAACCGAAGTGTTTGAATGTAGGGGATGCTGGTTTTAACATGTTTGACGTGGCTACTATTAAAGTGCAAATTTTGCTGGCGGTCAGTAGGTTTTCGGTACACCATTGTAGTCAAGCTGTCTTCGTGAAGCGAAACGGTGACGTCAAGAAAATTCGCTTTACATCTAGATTGCGTATGAGAAAATGATATAGAATAATGCAGGTTGTTGAAATCGGCTATAAATGAAAGCCGCTCGGCTTCGCCATGGGGCCCCTATCGCTCCCAAACCGGCCCCTATCAAGACATGTTCAGCTCCCTGGTCATTCATTTGATCATATTCTGCTATTCTGGAATCTGCGTTTACATCTAATCACGACCGAGATATTAGAGATTCTGTCCTGATCTATCAGTTTAATACAGTATCTTTTGGTTTGAACGAAAGGACGGAGAAATTGAGCACCCTACCAGTTCAAACACCCTGATATCCACCGATGTTAAGTATTCTGTTCGTGCTTTTTCTTTATGTATATCGCACCACGCGTTTGCATTTATTCGTACCTGTATGTTTAACTTGCCGCTGCGTCATATAGCTAAAATTTCGCTACGTTCATCTTTTTACATCACAGCACAGGTGTGCTTCTTATTTCTTCTCTTCTAGTGCTCGGACAGAACAGGCAGATATCGTCATTAGTTATTAGAGAGTTACAGATTATCGTTACCGTGTTTACGTTAACGTTTACCGGGCCCGGCTAGCGGCATCTGCGCGTGCGCCGCCACTAACCGGTCCGCTAGCACTTTAGCGAATCTCTTTTAGCGTTGCGGAGAGTTAGCGTTCACTCGTAAACAAACATGGCGGCGCCTGCACGGCCGCTTCGGACCAAATACGGCACCGCTGCCACGTTCTTCGGCGCCATTTCTCGCTATAAATGAAGGCATTCGCTTTTAATTTACAAACTCTCACTCATACGTTGAGATTTGAGTAACAACTATGCCATGTTTTGAGATTATTTGCCGATTTTTGAGCAGTTAAGCCTAACTATGTGTAAAGTACATAACCACATAGCAACGACTACAATGCAGATCTTCAGGTTTGTGCCCAATATAACATTTTTCTATATTTTCACGATATATTTCCTCGAAAAAAAGACTGGTAATTGTCTGACTATATTCATTACTAATTGGAGAAAATAAAAAGTTTCTCCGGCCCCGATTTGGCGCGCTTTAACTTACAGCCACTAGATGGCGCTACTATGTTTACATCCAAACACAAAAAGAACTGACGATGCGGCACGGCAAACAGGTGTCGTAGTGCCTTTTTACAGCGCTCGCAACACAACGTGCGCTGTGGATTCAAGCTTGCTGAGGTCTACGTAGTGAAATTGTCTACTGGCCAGAGCAGGCAAAGGTGTCTAGCTTCGCAGGCACATTTGAAAATCCGCTGAGTCGGCTCTTAAGCGTGGCCCGCATGGAGCGTTTTTTGCCCGCGAAATCGCGTCGGTCGCGTGCCCGACGCCCGCGCCGGCGTCGATGAATTCACTCCCGCATTGTCAGCAGCCGAGTGGCGTTTTTTTTTTTTTTTGCCGCCCAGTTCTGCGATGCACGCGCCCCCATCCATACTGAAATCAGACGGATGCGCAGGAAGCGAAGTGAAGCCGCTAGCTCTCGCGCGCAGAATGCTCGTGAGCGCGCATCCTCCATGCGAGTGCGTCTCCCTCGGCGGGTTACTGCAGCCGGGTGCACCGGCGCGGCTTCGCCCAGAATCACGTGACGCCCGCTCCGGCTCTCATTGGCCCTGTGTCGCTGAACTCTCTAGCGTCGGCGCGGCGTCGGAGTTTTTTTTTTCTGTACCGCCAGAACCAGACGATTTGGCAAAAACGTCCTTTTTGGCGACGAAAAAAAAAACGACCCGCTGCCGTCGACGCCGATGAATCGCCCGGAAAAACGCTCCATGCGGGCCATGCTTTATCTGAAGTGTAGTCGGTACGTCTTTATATGCAGAGTAAAAGATTATTAAAGTGTACCATCTCACTTCATAGAAATGATTGCAATGCATCCGTATTTTTGTTTCCTATAAAAGCTGGGCATCCGCCATCGTAAGACGAAAAGCACGAAAAAAAACGCACGGACGCAAAGAAAGACAAATCATCATCACTCGTTTTAGCCTTACGGTAAGTTGTTACGGGAGATACGGTACGCTAAAACGTCTTGTGGCGTGTGCCGCGCAGACCGAAAAGTCCGGTAACACGGTAACGACATGCTATAAGTTTAATTTTTTGTCAGGATGTAATAAAAGCTAATACTGTTACCGTTTATGCTGCTTTATCGTGCGTGACCTGTGTTTTTTAGTGAACGTGTTCTTTAGTGTTTTTAGAGTGTACAACTTCTGGCTTCTTAAGTTTTACGCCTCTTTCCACTGTAAGCATGACAAGTTTAATCATCTGTCGTCGCATTCTATAGCTAAGACTGTTAACGCACTAAATTTCGCAACGTACCCCTCCTGTTCAGCCATTGTGACCCACATTCGCGTTCTAGTCCCGTGTGTGATACGTTTTTAATCTTCTGTGCATTATATGTTTGTACGTTTTTTGCGCACCCGCCGTCATATTCTGTGCCCCCCATTCCTATTGTGTTATTTTGATGACGGCCGTTCTACGGCCGAAACGTCAAATACATTGTTTCAAACGATAGTCTCTGGGTCCCTGTTTAGTCACTACTACTGACCGTGCCAAGAAATCTTTTTACACGATATATATATATATATATATATATATATATACATATATATATATATATATATATATATATATATATATATATATATATATATATATATATATATATATATATATATATATATATACCCGAACCCACCGTGGGTTCGGATCCCACCGGCGGCATGGTTGTTTTTTCTGCTGCTTTATAAGTAATTTTCTTTAAGCAATTTATTAATCTAAGAATTATCATCCTAATTATAAGCATAACACATTAAAAAAAAAATTAACGTTCCCCTATGCACCTTGGTTTCGGTGACTGTTGGCTCCCTTCATAAATTTGTCAAACGGGCCCCTCACTTCCTTTAACTTGTCTGCTGATAGCTTAACGAGGGTCTCGGTTCTCGCAGTCTTAATGCCAAAGGTAGCATAAGAGGGCTCTCGCACAGTTTCCGCCCTCGCCGTTAGATGACGTTCTACGTCACGCTCGCGGTATTACAGGACGTGCTACGTCCGCCGCTATGGTCGAGGGTGGCGCTGGTGAACACTCTCAAGGCTCGCTTACACCCAGTAAACAGAAATACCCACGAGAGCAGCAGATTGGACAGCCGTCGCCGTAGCTCAGTTGGTAAGAGCACCGGACGCGATATTCGGAGGCCGTGGGTTCGGATCCCACCTGCGGCATTGTTGTTTTTTCTGCTGCTTTATAAGTAATTTTCTTTAAGCAATTTATTAATCTAAGAATTATTATCCTAATTGTAAGCATAACACATTAAAAAAAAAATTAACGTTCCCCTATGCATCTTGGTTTCGGTGACTGTTGGCTCCCTTCATAAATTTGTCAAACGGGCCCCTCATTTCCTTTAACTTGTCTGCTTATATATATATATATATATATATATATATATATATATATATATATATATATATATATATATATATATATATATATATATATATATATATATAGTGAATAAATAGAGTCCGTTTGAAACAATGTTTGACAATTTGACGTTTCGGCCGTATATATATATATATATATATATATATATATATATATATATATATATATATATATATATATATATATATATATATATATATATATATATATATATATATATACACCAAAAGTGATTTCTCGCAGCTGATTTGGTCAATATAATATAAAATCAGTAAAAATTGAAGAAACATAACAGGATTTAATTCACGACGTTTCGGCTGGAGGACCAGCCTTTTACGAGGATGATACTCGAAAAAGGCTGGTCTTCCAGCCGAGACGTCGTGAATTAAATCCTGTTATGTTTCTTCAATTTTCGGTGAGTTTATATTATATATATATATATATATATATATATATATATATATATATATATATATATATATATATATATATATATATTCTTTGAAAACAGGCATACAGCTGAGTACTCGTTTCCATTAATAAAAAGCACAATACAAGCATCAAAACCAGATGATGGATGATACGGCGAGTGTGAACAATGGGAACACCGTTTCACCAATGCAACTCAGCCAACCGCCATTCATGGTTCATGCATTGGTTTTACTTTGGCAAAGAATATCTCTACAGATGCAACTGAAAGTTTCAGTCTATATCATACTGATCATAAAGCAGTCATGAATGTAGTTGTGAAATAATAAAGGGTAATATAAGTACACCTCTATTGTCTCTGGTTTCACTCTTTTTAGGGCTATGTGTGTGAATTTTGAAGTGACGTAGCAATGGGTAATTCGGTGTTGTCTTACAGCTTGGCCGTCCAACCGCCTTCAAAGCGTGGATTGGAGATACAATTTTTTTCTGGAATTGTAACATGCATATCCAACTAGCCCAGCCACAAACGTTACTGAAGTGTAATTCAGGCAGGTTGCAGAACGCTTCCGCCACCACGGCATCGATCTGCGAACAGACAAGTGCCGATTTAACGAACCAGCAGTGTGACATCTGGGTCCCAAAAATGCGAGCAAGCTACGCTCTTTTCTGGGCATGATAACGTTTTACAAGGTTTTTGCCTGACATGACTACGGTGCTAGCCCCCCGTACCAGCCGCTCAAAAACGGATGTAACCGGGTATGTAGTTCCACGGAAGTTGAGTCGTTCTGTTTAGGGAAGAAGGCGATGTCTGCAGCCCCTGTGCTCACGCACTTCGACCCAAAGTAACAGCTGTTCTTGGAGTGCGATGCTTCGCCCTGCGGTGTCGGGGCAGCTCTTTTCCACAAAATAAATGATGAATATCCCCTTATCGTGTCTCGCTCGCGCTCCCAAGCACCGCAGAAAGGAAGT
This sequence comes from Amblyomma americanum, assembly GCF_052857255.1. Taxonomy (NCBI): domain Eukaryota; kingdom Metazoa; phylum Arthropoda; class Arachnida; order Ixodida; family Ixodidae; genus Amblyomma; species Amblyomma americanum. Next base: position 467,592,556 of record NC_135497.1, read on the forward strand.
ACTCACACATCGAATGAGAGACGTTGGAATTTGGTTTTGGTGTCCAGCGTTTTCGAGACTATCTCCTCGGGCGGGAGTTTACGCTCATCACAGACCGTCAGCCCTTGCTGGGCCTTCTAAAGAAGGACAGACAGACGTCCGCCTTGGCAGCGGCTCGAATGCAGAGATGGGCCGTTCTACTTCCAGTGTACAAGTATTAGTTGCAGTACAAGCCTGGCAAGCACTTGTTAGTCGCAGGTGTCTTAAGTCGTCTACCTCAACTCTCTCAGCAGCTGCCCCGTGGGTCCAGAGCTACGGTGTTCAACGCGGTGTCTGTAGACCCGTGGAAAGATATGGATTATAAGTGTTGGTTTGGGTTGTGTTGGGTTTTATGGCACATAGGCAGTTAAACCCATCATGTGCCAAGCTCAAGGTATAAAAATGGTTTTCTGTAGCATGTTTAGGAATATTAAAAATCGTCGATGGTGTAGATGGCCTCAAGATATTGAACTGCCTGGTAAAAAACAGAGAAGAGGAAATCCGGAAACAGCTAATGGTAAAAGCCCCAAAAAAGGTAAGGTAGCCTCAGCGGCTATCCTTGGCTGGGCAAGGACCCTAAAGCTCCCGACCAATCAAATAAAGAACTTCAGCCTTCTTCTCAGGAATGAGAAAGTGGCTGAGGTTTACCACGCAATAAAGCGAACCAATGGTTGAAAATTTAGTTTTCCTAGTACCCCTGCCTCGTTTAAAAAGCTAAAAACTGAAGGTATGCTTGCAAAGGCATTATCATTTTAGAGCAGTGCTGGATGAAAATTAATGCATTCATTATAAAATTGAGTAAAATACTTCTTTCTTAGTGTTTCAAGTTTTACTCATGAAAATAAAATGTTATTAACAGTAAGAACATCTCAGCATTCGCAAACAGGTTTGTCTTGTTTTGTTAGCAGGACGTTGTGCGTAAGGTGCGTGTGGCCTATCCGAAGACGGCATAAAATCACTTCCTTAAAACGTTCCTGGTGAACAAATAACTTAAATTCACCTAAAACCAGTTTTACCAAATGTAGTTTATTATTCACTTCGCCGTTCCATGTGGACTGCCTTTTTTCTCATAATTTACGCTGTACTAAGTTTATGCAATCCTTAAAAGGTATATTTACTTTTTTTATTTCCTTGTCACAATCTTTAGCAGTGCAGAAATCTGCCTTCTCGTTGCCTCTTATCTCGACATGTCTGGGAACCCAGCAGAGTTTTATGGTTTTGTCCTCGAGCTGTGGCTTTTACTATCTTGTGTATGATGTCGCCAAGAATCGGAGTGACTGCATTTATAGAGTGCAGAGCTGTAAATATACTGAAGGAGTCTGTGTAAATAATACTGTTGGTGAGGTTTTCGTTTTCTATTTCTTCTACGGCCACACAGGCTGCGTAACATTCTGTAGTGAAGATGGATGAGCACTGTGGAAGTCGTACTGTTTTCTCCAACTTCCCTCGGACCACTGCACTTCCTACGTAAACGTCTGTTTTGAACCATCTGTATAAAACTGCGTAAACCTACTGTTTGCTTGTTTGTATGCCGTATGCTATACCCCTATGCTTGTTTGTATGCCAGGTGTTGTCAAAAGAGGAATCGTGAACAGTGAGAAGTTGCTATTTAATTGCCGAGCCTGTTCCCGCATTTTCTTTCATTTTTTTTTGAGAGCTTGAAGATGAAATATAACTCTGCCATGAGGCTTTCTCGGCACTGCGACGGACGTACCGAGCTTTTGCTGTAGCCTTTTTAAAACGTACGAGGTTCTCATGTGTAGGGTACCTGCGAAATTTTCCCCAAGCTCTATTTTGTTGGTTTTTTTTTGCTTCCTTGCATTTCTTTATCCACCACACCACTCCTGAAGACTGAGGAATAGCTAAGTGTGCGACATTAATGATGCAATTCGTGAACATTTCGTTTATCTCATAGATGCTGAGGTTTTCTAAAACTATATCATCTAAAATCCTGTAAGCTCTAAAAATTTCCCAGTCTGCTAAAAGCAGCTTCCAACGTCGCGGTTTAGATGGGATGACATTTGGCGTGGATGTCAAACTGATTAATACCGGATGGTGATCGCTGCCATATGGGTTGTCGATAACGTCCCATTTAAAATAGTTAAGAACAGATGGAGAACTAAAAGACAAATCTAAGCAGCTCTTATTGCCCGAGGTTGGTGAACAGTATGTGGCCTTTTCCGTGTTTAAAAGGCATATATTGTTTGTGAGAATAAAATCTTGGATTGTTTGCCCTCTAGAGACGCAGCGCTCGCTTCGCCAAAAGGAAGAGTGAGTGTTAACATCCCCAACTACCAGATATTGCTCTGGAAGTTCATTTATCAGTTCTTCTAGATCATGGACTGTTAATGTAAAATGTGGAGAAATGTTTACGGAACAGATTGTTAGTTTTTTATAGCTGACGATGCTGACTGCAACCGCCTCAAGTTTTGTATTGAGCTTGATTTCTTGAGCAGGGACGCCGCTTTGGATGACAATTGCGACGCCTCCCGAGAGTGAATGTGCCTGCTCGCGATCGCGTCTAAAAGTTTATTAAATGTTTTAGGATATGCACATGTTGTGGACCAAGATTGGTCTCCTGAAGACTATGGGTAACATTGACCCTAAAATATGGGTTAAATCACTCTAATTCCGCATACGTCTTCTACTTTTTCAGTGAATTAAAAAAGCCGTGTTTATGCTTTTTAGAGGATATGAAAGGGGATTTACTTATGTGGTGGGCCCGTTATGAGGGCCCTGTCTTTTTTTTCGCTCCAGAGAGCTGTTCCGCCGCTGTAATGGAGGCGGAGTGGGTGTTGTATCCATCACCTAAACAGAGGTGCTGGAGTACCGCGCAGCCGCGGTTGTGCTAGTTTCAGGCCTCTCCCGACGGGGGGAGGTCCTGCGGGATGCCGACCCATGGACCGGCGGTCCCTGCTTTCACAATAACAGGGCAGCTTTCGCTGACCCTGTCTGGGGCATGGATGGCCCTGCCATAGGCTCTGTAAAAGTGACCTTCGCAGGTGCCGGAGTGCTGTGTGGTGCCACGGCCCTACGCACCACATCAGCAGTTTTGTTTTGCTGTGAAGGAGAATGTGTTTTTAAGCGCTAAACGCCTTCCCGCTTTTTTAAATGAAATGCTTTCTTTTGTCTTTATGGTGATTATCTCTTTATCTTTCTTCCAGGACGATCACGCCCTGGAATATGCAGCATGGTCTCCGTCACAGTTTGCACAGCGCAGGGCTTCATCACATCCTTCAGACTGGTGATCATTCGAGGCACATTTTGCGCAAGTTTTGCGCCCGCGGCAGCTCTGTGAGCCGTGGCGAAACCTTTTACAGTTGAAACATCTGCGAGGGCTGGGTATGTATGGTCTTACATTGATTTTCTGATATCCCACGTCGATTGTGTCGAGCAGTATGCTGGTGTTGAACGTGAGGTACAATTGTTTTGTGTCTATTTCCTTATTGTCCTTTCAGATTTTGATTCCGTGGACATCTATGACATCATGGACGGTGAGCCCTTCGAGCATATCTTTTTCAGTTATGAGAACAAAATAATTTTCGGATATTACGCCACGGACAGTGTTAAGTGAGCGATGAGAAGTCGCGGAGACAGGGATTTCCCCTATGGACTTTAGGTTGGAGATCTTAGAGTCTTGGATATTGTCACGCAGTTCAAGCAATAGATCGCCGCTGGCCATTTTGAGAGCTTGTAGCCGATGCCTAAGGTTTCTGTCAAGCTCTCTGACACAAGTAATGTGGATATTATTCTTGCCTGTTTATTTGGTTCTTCACTGTGGATAACATGCTATTTGGGAAAGGTTACTTTTTCTTTTCTGGAAGAAGTCGTCTGCCTCGTTCCACCCTCTTTTGAGAGAGCGATCTGGTTTTGAAATTAGGGGAGCCATAAAAAATGTTTTTCGGTCATGGTGCCAGCCACCCAACAAAGAGTCCAACAAGGGAACGGGACAGGCACTTGAAAGCAAGTCCTGCCAACGCCAGCTCTACACCTCAACTATAACCAAATATGACGCAACTCAGTGTAGTTGGTCACACAAGGCTAACCCTCGCAAAAAAGGAAAAACCAAGAAGCGAGTAGGAGATAGGAGAGTTGTGAGAAAGACATAGGAAAGTGAAAGATGGAGGGGAGGAGAGGAAAAGGCGACTGCCGATTTACCCCGGTCGGGTCAGGCCGGAGGTGCCGTCTACAGGAAGTTGGGGCCAAAGTGGTGTGTTGCCTCTGCCGAGGGGCCATAAGGGTCCAAACGCTCGGCAGCGGCTTAACCCCCAGGATCTCCTTTTCCCCGGACACGGCGATGCCACGCACGGCTAGGCGCGGGTGCTCGGGTCCGTGGTGATGCACTGTTCACCATCATCCCCTTGCGGGGATGTCCCAGCGGATGCTCGGGAACCTGCGGTGTCGCCACTCACCAACGCCTGCAGGTTGCAGACGCCCCCCTGCGGGGAGGATTATAAGGGAAGAGGGATGCTACGAACTATTTAACTGCTCCGTCAGGGTGACGTGTGTCCTGCATCGCTTTACTAATCATTTTCCGCCAAAAGCTACGCCCGTCTCTGGGCAATTTCATCGCCTACCTCCTCCTTCTTTTTTGCCTATATAATTCCAAGCCATTGAATAAACGGTGTACTTTTGAACCGACTGCTTTCCTGGGCCGGTTGTGGCCCGGCGCTACCAGAAGCCCTCTGCTCATGTTCATAATCAGGATGGCACTGAAATCATTCAGTTTATAATCCGTTGCAACAAGTTCTGTGATCTTAAACTCCTGTGTCATATATAATGCGGTGAATTGGCCAGCATTGTCTTGTACGCATTAGGCAGTTTCTGTAACTGGTTCAGGAGGTTGTGCATCTCTGCTGCTGTGTATCCTAATATGAAAAATTGAGTAGAAACAGTAGTGGACTGAAAAGTAAGCGGCGATACGATGGCCACAGCTGGCAAAGGACAGAGTTAGATGGAAGAGGCATGTGCCTTGCAGAGGGCGCAGTCGAGCTGATGAAGATTGTGATGAGTAGAAGTAGTAAAATTAGTAAAGTGGCTCCAGAAGTAGTCTTCCTGATTGAAGTGGTCGCTGCAAACATTCAAGTCGGCGGTGGTCTTCTTGCCTATGCCCATCTTTACAGCCCACAATTTCTTTAGTTTGTTGACCTTGGGGAATGCATGCAGGGTTCCTGATATGGCACGATTTGAGCACTGCGGCACGCTGCACATGCTATTCCTATTCGCTCTTTTCTGCGGCAGCCATAGCTATTGCTGCCCTCAGCTGCCTTGTAACGGTTTTCTTCACTTCAGTCCCGTAGCCTATAACCAAGAATCTTTTTTTTTTGCAGCTTCGTACTGAAAATGCCGATATAGCTCTTTGGTATGATAAGTTGCGGAAACTGTTCTCTTGATGCTGCGCTCCAGCAAAACTGTTTAGAAACTGAACAGGCAGGCCTGAGTTCCCGCGTGGGACAAACAGCGTCACTAACACTACTGCCACAAACAGGTGGAGACGGTAAGAGCGTCGTCAGTGTCTGTGAAGTTCTTGTCTCCATAAAGCGTATGACTACACACGCACGTGCAAGCCCACACGAAAGCATGAACACAAAACCAGATTAGCGGACGGCTTCGCGGTCAAGCGTTGCTGTTTGCGGTTTTGACCTCCGCTCGCCCGTCATAATCCGTCTGCCCCGCGGGAGGGTCCCCCGGTCTCGCAAAGCCGCCTATTCTGCGGGAAAAAGGCTCGCTCCCTTCACTCCGTGCACGTTTAATGAACTCCGCAAAGTCGGCCCCGGGACACGATTTGCGCGCAGCGTTACGGCCGCGGCTGTACGACGAGCTTCCACCGTGCGTATGCGCGCTGTTCACAGAGTCCCGCGGGTCGTACCACGTGACTTGTTCGTCTGCACGCATGTTGGATGAAGTTCCACAGTCGGCTCACAGAAAAAGGCAAATGACGTCGGCAGGCTTCGGGACTGCGCGAAATGTCCGACCGGAGCGTGGGAAAACCGCCTGTCTGTCGGCTCCCGAACTGGGCACGTGGTGCTATCGACCACTAGAATCCACACCGGAGGCCATCAGAGGGTATCAGAGTTAGCAACCGCGCGGTATTTAAGCCTTTTATCCTGTGAAACCAAACGTCGCTATGCCAAAAAAAATCATGAGCATAGCAACGGCAATGGTAGCTTACAAGATTGATGCCAAGTTCTGCGCCTTTTTGAAAATATCTAACACGTGGAACCATGGACGTAGAATTGGCGAAATGGCGGCGGCGATTCCAAGTATTCTGTGCTCACGCAGGTTTTCTCGGTGAATATTTCCTCTTCAGTTCATCCTGGTGGAGCTTCGTTCAACACGGCCTGCCTGGCACTCGTCGTTTTCGACTGGAATGGTTGGGAAACTGGACTTACAACAGTGCTCAGCCAAAGATGAATTTGAACATTTGCTATTCCGAGTTGCCAACATTGTCAAGTAGGGGCCGACTCTGCCAGGTGTCGGCTGCAAAGTCACTGGAGCAGTACTGAAGCGATGAGGCGTGGAACCGGCCAGATGGTGGTCATCCTTGCTCAAGTTTTTACTGTTGGCCAAATATTTAGAGGAATCCCGCAAGGTGGAGTAAATCTGTAATAAGGGGGCAAATTGCTCTTTACCAAAGCGAAGCCATTTACCTAAGCCTAGCCATACGGCTTAAAAAGAAAGCTATACAGCTTCCACATAAACTTCGTACCAAAAGCTACGGATTCCATCCGGACTACCACAACGGGAGGCAACCTTGCTGTGTCGCCTGTGGCTTGGTGTCGCATTCTCAAACTATTAATGGCCCTGTACGATCACTTTTTTGCGTATGCGCACGTGCCCTTTCGATCATGTGCACGGCTGCGTGAAGGTGCGGTGCGGATGAGGTGTTGCACGATCAAGTTTAATTGCTGCATGGGGCCGAGCGGACGACTGCGGCGTTCTGATTGGTGCGCTCGTCAGTGCCGCCCGTGCTGCAGCACAGGCAAGTGCTGTATTAAAACACGAAGATATCTTTTTATACGAATACAGCACACATTGATATGGTGGCTCCCCCGAGGCTGTGAGATTTTTCGTAGCAGGTAAAACCGCGATCGTTTATGATAGCCATGAATCTCGACGCGGCCGATCATGTTGTCCACGAACGAAGTCGCAACAAACTTTGCAACACCGCAGGCGAGGTTCTAAAAAAACATCATCGCGGAAAACGATAAACTTTTGCGATATTTCCACCTCAGAAAGTGGTAAAAGGCACCACACCGCGATCATGACACAACTCGTTCGACCGCTAGTCGGCTAGACAACGCTGAAGACCACCCATATATCCAACCGTTCTAACTACGGTCTAAGATTTTTGCTTCCTAATATTTGAAGAGTGCCCCCATCAAAAGTTACGCTATACCCTAACATGCAATAACCAATTCAGAACGACGACGCGATACGTATCACGAATTCTCGGAGCCAAGGATACGGGACTAGAAGCATTTTGGAGCAATCCAGGAAGCCATGACACTGAGCAGTGGTTAAACTCCTGTTCCTTCTATGCAGCTCATTTTGGAGCAATCCAGGCAGCCGCGACACTGAGCAACGGTTAACCCCCTGTTCCTTCTGTGCGGAGCTTTGACGGTGAACAAGTGTTTTTGCGGCTGAACCATCCTTACCTCATCGCTGCCACATCACTGTGCTGCTGCAAACGGTGCACACGTGTCGGAGCATGATGTTCCTCCGGCAACTACCCCTTGAGGCGCCTGGCCTGGTCTGACGTTACCGCTCAGCTATAAAAGACTGCGTTGGTCGACGGGGGTCGTCATTTTGGAGCAATCCAGAGAGCCGCGACATTTAGCAGCGCTTAAACCCCGGTTCCTTCTATGCAGGTACGTGCTGGAAGTTTTTTCCTGTTAGGTAAGCGAACGTATATCCGGCTGCTGGATTGCTCCACATTTGGCGAGAATCATGTCTGATAAAGCGCCGTCCACGATCAAGGAACTAGCAAAGGCCCTGAATGAGTTATCTGCTCTTTTTGATTCCAAGCATGTAGAACTGAAAGATACAGTGAAAGAGGTGATTGAAACAGAGTTACAATCACTGAAAGAATCTATGAGCTATATCAATGAAAATATCGAGGGTTTCAAATCGAAAATGGTGGAGATGAGGAAAGAACTTGCTACCACTAGAGCAGAAAATTGAGAAATGAGTACTAACACCCATTTGACATCATAATTACAGAAAGTCAGGAAAGAGTTGACTGATATGCAACAATACAGTAGCAGAAATAACTTGGAGATAAAGGGTGTTCCTGTAGTTGCGGACGAGAACCTAATCTTCACCATAAAAATAATTTCTGAATGGCTGAACACTAAAATCGTCGAGTGTGACAGTGAGGTCATTCATCGTGTGCCCAAAAAGAAAAGAGATGAACAGAGCTTAATTGTCAATATTTTTTCCTGTGCAGTGCGGGATAAATTTCTGAAAGTTGCAAAGAGGCAAAGACTGAATGTTTCTCAGTTGGGTTTTGAGGGTGACACGCCAATTTATATAAATGAGCGCTTGTGTCCTGCTAACGAAGTATTGCTAGGAATGGCACTGAAAGCAAAGGAAGACAAAAAATGGAAGTTCACGTGGGTGTCAGACGGAAAAATCGAAGTTCACGTGGGTGTCAGACGGAAAATTCCTCATGCCTAAGGTAGAAAATTCACATCTTCTTCATGTGACAAGTATAGAAGACCTGCAACAAGTTCTCTAACACAATGGCTGGCAGTATAAAGCAAATCGAGCAAACCTGGATAGAAAGGGAAAACATATCTGTTTTGCATTGCAATATACGCAGCATACAAAAAAATTTTGACCATCTTCTTTCCTATCTGTCACAATTCTCTTTCTATTATGACGTTATTGACATTAGAGAAACTTGGTTAAAAGAAAATGAAACCGCTGAAATACCCGGATATGCCATAATATATTTACCAAGGTACCGCACATCACGCGATGGGGGTGTATCGCTTTTCATAAAGAATAGTGTTGATTACCAGGTTGTCACGGATAGCTCATGTAGTAAGCAGTCTGTCGAATCTCTTTTTGTACACCTCGGCTGTGGTCTTTTTATTGGTGTGGTATACCGGCCTCCCAACGCGAGCGTAAAGAACTTTCTCTCGGATATGGAAACTATCATCAACCCGCTAATGACTTCTAATACTCCACTTGTTATATGAGGAGATTTCAATATCGATCTTTTAAAAGATGGATGTTCCGAGTGCAACTACCTGCTTCTCATGCAGTCATTTAACCTTAAAAACGTTATTTTTTCACCTACTCGAATAACACAGAAATCTTCATCACTTATTGATCATATGTTCTGCAACAATGAACTGACTGTACGCGCTGCCGCTGGTGATATAACTATTGCTGATCACTGTCCGACGTTCATGTGCTTACCACGCACTTACTTATATCCGTATTGCAATACGTATTCTAGAGACATAAGAACTCGAGTAAATTACGCCTGTGTTCGAAACTTCTTGCAGAGCATTGATTTTGTGAAATTGTATAACAGTGATGTGAATATAGAGAGCGAAAATTTTATCCGTTCCGTATCAAATGCCGTAATGAAATCCACGTGCGAATGCACACGTCGGTACTACGAAGAAGCTGTGTGCCCTTCGATAACTGATAATATACTTGCGGTTCTAAAGAAAAAAGACTCCTTCTATTACAAATGGAAGCAAAACAAAACAAACAATTCTTATCATGGTCAATTCAAGCTTTATAGGAATAAGTCTGTTGCGATGATGAGGAGAGCGAAAAAAAATTATTACAGTAATCTAGTCACAAAACCTGGCCTTGACTCGAAACAAGTTTGGAAAATTGTTAAGGACGTCACAGGACTTGGACCAGAGAAGCGCGATACCCCTAACGACCTTTCCATACAGGTTGTCAACGACTTTAATAACTACTTCACCAATATTGGTGAATTCCTTGCAAATCTGTTCTCTTTTCAATCCGCCTCCACTAACCAACCTAGAGTTGTCCACGTCGATCGATTTTATTCTAAATGCAATCACTGTCGAGGAAATTACATCTGTAGTAAGCACATTGCCCGTTAATAAAGCGGTTGGGCACGACAGTATTCAGACTGCAGTTTTAAAATATAATATCAATATTCTGTCTAGCCAACAATGCCATATATTTAACCATGCGATAGAGACTAGTTGCTATAAAAAAATACCAAAAATCGCTAAAGTTGTTCGTTTTACAAATCTGGAGACGAAAACGACCCAATCTGTGCTAAGCATTCTAAATAGTTTTTTAAAGAAACTATTTGCCATCCAACTAAAAATATTCCTTAGTCAGTATAATGTAATCTGTCATCAGCAGCAGGGTTTCGTCCCAAACAGGTCGACCTCTACAGCTTTTCTAACGCTTTCCCAGTTGATAAATTCTGCTCTAAATAAAAACGAAATCGGAATTGGTATATTTTTAGACCTGAAAAAGGCGCTCGACACTGTATCACATCGAAAATTACTGAACAAACTAGCCGCCAATGGGATTGTTAATGACGCACGGCAATTTTTCCAGAGGTACTTATCAGGTCGACAACAGAAAGTGGTAGATAACAACCTTTACTTAACATATAGCGATATAAAATGCGGAGTACCCCAAGGATCTGTCCTGGGGCCTCTACTGTTTTCCAGAAATATAAATGATCTTCCATGTTCAGTCTTACTTTCGCAGATTCTCACGTATGCAGACGACACGGCCTTCATATTCACAGGTAATTCGGTTTCTGTGATGCAAGCCGACATGAAGCAAGATTTAATTGCCGTTTCCAACTGGTTCAGTAAGAAAAGATTAACGTTAAACATTGCAAAAACTAAACATGTAATCTTCCATACAAGAAGAAGAAACATTGACTTTAATCAAATTAGGATCTCTTTGAACGGTTGTGTAATTGAATCTGTTCCTTCATTTAAATATCTTGGTGTTATATTTGATAACAACCTTAACTAGAAGAATCAAGTGAACAGAGTTTGTAATAAAGCTGCGTTTGGCTTCTACGTCCTTATTTAAGGCTAGACAATACTTTCCACGCAACATATTACGCAGCTTGTACTTTTAATTTGTTCATTTTCGCCTGAGTTATTGCAGCGAATCATGGGGGCACACGTATTCAACTTATCTCACACCTCTGTTACGCTTACAGAAACGAGCACTAAGAATTATAATATTTCCTTCATTGCATCATCCAAGCAACAATCTGTTTGAAGAAATTCGAGTACTAAAATTTTCCGCTCTACGCGACTACAAGATCTCCCTTCTAGTAAATTGCATGTTAACAACTAACTCTCCGCTCCCGATAAGCTTATTCCCTTTGCCTGTTCGCAACACAAGATACGCCGCCAACGGTAATTTTAATCTTACGATCCATCACAACACATACGGTGAGAGATTAATTGATTCATTGGGACGAAAGTCTGGAATACATTGCCACTGGAAATAAATCTTTCCAGAAATTTTAAACTGTCTTCTAAATTATATTTCTTGCATAATCAAGTAAAGATGTGATTTCTCTTTTGTGTTTGTGTGTTCGCACTTTGTCTGATTTCCCCGCGTATAGTCTGCTGAAATGCTGGTGTGCAGCTTTCTTATACCTTTGCCCAAATGCCTTGTTTTGCATTCGATCGGACACTGGATGTTTTTGCTGTCTTATTACTAGGTTTTAATTTTTTTCATTTTTTCATTTACATATTTATGCGGTTGCCTCAATGTCTTGTTTTGTATTGGACCGGACACTAGCCATATAGGCTATCGGTCGAAATATTTTGTACAAATTTTCCTTGGATTATGAAATAAAGCTTATTTTGATTTGATTTGAACAAGCTATAGGTTAGCAGTACATATTCGATCGTTTGCAAATACAACAGGAAAATTCACATAGCTGAGACCATGCATAGGTTAAATCAACAGTTATTCAAACTAGCACGCTGCAGTCTTTTCACGTGTATTTTAATTGCCTTTATTTTGTAGCTGTTCCATTAATCTATGCACACTTAAGTTGACAGTAACAATGTCAAGTAAACAGGCCTCCTTGCTGTCTCGCCAATTAACTGTTATTGCAAAAGACATCAATTTGTCGATATGTGTAGTGTGTATTTGAATTCTGCATGTATTACAAATTGCATATTTTAGTACTCTGCAGTCGAATACGAACCCACATACACAATAAAACTATGACATTCCCCGTAATTTGGAATATTTAAAATCAGTTGTAGCTGCAGTAGTTGTGCATTTCACAGAAGAGTGACCGTGAAACACTACTGCTTTCTGTCTGTAATGTTATTCGTTCAGTTAGGAAAGGTAAAATTGAAATAGCACAGAGAGGTGAAAATTAAAGAGGCTAGGCCATCTATCATTGCGCTGAAATGGACAGCTTTGTTTTTTGCAGTGACAGCGGGCGACCAGTTTTATATTAGCAGTCAGTCCTTAGCTCATATTGCAATGACAATTGCACAAGCTAGAATGCAGCAGTGCAAACAAGCCTGGAGAGTTGTGTTCGAAGCCACTCAATGGTGTCACATGCAGAAAAATGCATGATATCTGTACAACTCCAAAAAAATCTGAAAGTGTCCATGTTAATGAAAACAAAGTGGTTGCTTAGTACTCAGTAAAAGGCCGTACATGCCTTTTACCTTCAGCGTACTCCAAAAAATCTGAACGTGTCCATTTGAATGAAACCAAAGTGGTTGCTTAGTACTTAGTAAAAGGCCGTACATGCCTTTTACCTTCAGCGTACACATAACATGATGTGAGAGTTGGTAAACTAGCTTACATCTGCACAGCTCCTGATTGAGGTTGGGAAAGAATACTTCATATATTCAGGGAAACAGGATGCACTGACCATGCATAGTAGTTATCTCAAGCAGTATTTGTAGAAATATATTTACGAGGTGAAAGCTGCGTGGCTGCAAAACACAATGAAATAAAAAATAACCATATAAGTGTGTGTAGGCCATATATGCGTATAGGCTCTCATATAGCTTTACAGTAATGTTTAAGTCTCGTTTCTGAGCAGAAAAAAATGACGCATCGTGACAATGATTCTGGTTTCCAAAAGAGCAGATAAAAGTGAGCATTTTCTTGAGCACTTGTCATGTAAAAATTTTTTTACCGTGCTAGCTGTCGTTATTCGCAACGTCTGTAAAGTTTATTTCATTGCCAGTTTGGTTTTCAAACTGACAAAGTTCTCCTTGGGCATACCTTATGTTAAAATGACTTAGTCGTAAACCTAACTGCTTGAAGACCTTTGCCTAGGCTATGCCTACTTTTAGGCTTCATACAGGAAGTGTATGTGAATTTAAACAGTCCTAAAAGGGCTGCATGTATTAGGCAAACAAATGTCTTGTTTTGTGGCCTCTTTTTTTCAAAATAGTGCACCAAAATGATAATCCTCCTTAGGACCTTATATGAAAACTCTTGTTACTAATGTAAGGAAGACAGCAACTCTATAAATAAATTAATACTGAGTACAGGTTTGTGTTTTTCCATGCGTTTCACTGCCGTCAATGTAAGAAAATCCCATTCACACACAAAATTCACAGCAGCTGTAATCTGACTCCATTCATGATGACAGAACTGTATGTGAAATTTAGCTTTATTACAGAGGAGAAGAAGGCACCCTTTTATAAACACTCTAAATGCTGAGCCCATAACATACTTGGCTGGCCATTTCAGATCAGTATAAGGATAAAATGACACACGCACATAACAGTCACATGCGTAAACACACGCACCTAGCATTTAACCACATCGCATAATGGAAGTCTCTGTGTTTCTTCGCTTGAAACAGCGTGTGATGAAAGCACAAAGGAAATACTGACACATATCAGCTCGTAATGGAGACGGGTATGGCTGACAGTAAAAACTATTAATGCACACCTACTAACGTTGCCAAATAGGCCCTACCTTCCCGAGCACAGAGACGGTTGTTCTGGAGTGTTGGAATGTTGATATTGATAGTAGGATGGCACACCATATATAGCAATCAATGAAGACTAGTTAAATGAAACAGTGAAAGGAAGCAAGGCAGCAATATGGGCTATTTGGTTGTACATTTGATCGGATTAATGCGCTACACACGGACAAAAAACGACAACTTAAACGACGGACACGGGACAAGCGCGTACTAACAACAAAAATTATTCTGGTACGACGGCACATAAATACATTTCATGCACATGCTCAAAACAATCAAATTCATTCCCACCGGCTTCGTCGCACGCTCCTTCGTTTCTTCATTAGTTCTAGCTCCTCCCTTGATAATAACACTGAGTGTGTGCTTGAGCACTCGTCTTCATCGGCCTCCCATATCTCAAAGGCTTCTTTTATTTTCTTTTTCTTCCTTGCACGAGTTCAAATTGTAGTCCGTTCAAAGGAAGGTAAACATTTGTGATTTGCACAATGGGGTGCTTCTCCTGTGTCCATCGTTTCGGTTGCCGGTTTTGTCCGCGTGTAGCACGTTATTCTCATCGAGTAAAAAGAAGGTCATTATTGAATTTAAGAAAAAGGGAAGGGCCAAGGACAATGCCTATCGGGTTGCCCGAGATGAAGAAAAGAAAGGCAGGATGAGCTAGAGTTAGCACGGGCCAACTGCTGTTAACTGGCTAGGATCACTTAAATCCCACTCAAAACTGTACGATGCAAGACATTACTTTATAAAGGACCTTATGGCACGCTTTCTCAAAGAGACTATGGAGCAAGTGTATGTAAAGAAGAACGAAAACTTGGCTCTCACATTAATGTTTTTCAAAAATCGTACCGATCTGGAAGGAACAATTTAATGGGCCACAACAATTTAGCAGTGTGAGAGTACATTGCCGCGAACATTTGCAGTGTTTGTTCATTCTTCAAATCTGCCACCACACAACTTTATCGCTTTGTTTGCGACGCAAGACGTGACTAGATTTATCTCGATTGATGGCAGCCTGGCAGCGCTGATTTCGTTTTTCCGGAATGTTAAAGTAACTTAGCACGCTTTATCTCGAAAGTTAGCTATCAGCTCTGAATTGAGCATGGCGACAGCGGCGGGCATTCTGTTCGACGACCGCCGAGCACGCTTGTCGTTCCGCCGCCGCCGAGTGATTCAGTCCATTTTGGGTGCAAGTCAGCCCAATAAACAATTTTCTTTTACAAGACCTTTTGTCCGTCTTCATCGCTGCTTCGACTGCCATCACCACTACGTGATATCTGGTGGAGGTGCTGGGTATAGACGTTACATGGGTGCGCCAAACTTGTAATCATGTGGGGTGCGTTAATGGGGTGAAGCGGACACACAGGCGAGGACGAACTTCGAGCTCCTTCGGTGCTGGAGGTGACCGCTGCAGTTTCGAACCCCCGGAATGCTTGCTGCTTCTGTGCTTCAGTACTGCGAGTTTTCTCACTGTGCTGATGACCAAGTTTCGTCAGCTCGGCTTACCGAAGAAAGTCCAACCTTGACCTATCGCTCCCAAGTGGGCGAGAAACATGTCGGCATGAGGTGAAATTTTTAGCGGAAACGGGCCTTGGCCTTCGCCTGTTCATATTCCGTTCGTGTCTGGTGTGTGCCTATCTTCCTTTCTTTTCTTATCCTAGCTTACCGCTCTTCCTGCATCAAGCCGCTTGGAGTTGAATGTTTCCTTTTGAGGTGAAGTCTTCTTTTCTGTGCTCTGTTTGCCTGTCTTTATTCATGCAGATAACAGTAGAGATCATTTCGCTTGGTTAAAAGAAGGACGGGTTCACGAGAGAGGGAAGGAATGCGTAGGTGCTTAGCGTCCCCGCCCGCTTCCACGGACAAACGGCATAAGGTTTCTGGATTTTTATAGTACCGCGTTCATTTTGCCCGCACCACCGGCCTTGGACGACATCGGCCATAATATTGCCACGTAGTGGGAATAAGCGGATCATCATAGCGACTGACTAACTGACCCGCTACACCGAGGCAAAAGCCCTACCGAACGAAACAGCAGCACAAGTCGCCAAATTTTTCGTGGAGTGCATTCTTCTTCGACACGGCGCCCCCGATGTGCTCATCACGGACAGAGGAACAGCATTCACGGCGGAACTAACGGAAGCTATCCTGCGTTACAGATAAACCAGCCACCGGAGGACAACTGCATACCATCCGCAGACCAACCGACTGACCGAGCGCCTGAACAAAACCATCGCCGATATGCTCGCCATGTATGTAGATGCCAAACACAAAACCTGGGATGTCATCCTGTCTTATGTCGTCTTCGCCTACAACACCGCAGTGCAGGAGACCACTCAGATGACGCCTTTTAGACTCGTCCATGGCAGGGGGACCACGACCACGCTAGACGCCATGCTGCCCAACGTTACAGAAGAAGAGAACGTCGACGTTGCCGCCTACCTTAAACGCCCAGAAGAAGCTCGAAGGCTTGCCCGATTACGGATCAAAGATCAACAGCGATCCGACGCCACACGCTACAACCTACGAAGACGCAACGCGGATTACAAGCCAGGAGATCAAGTCTGGGTTTGGACGCCCATTCGCCGCCGTCGATTGAGTGAAAAGATTTTGCGCCGCTATTTCGGCCCGTACAATGTTCTTCGTCGTCTAGGTGAACTGGATTATGAAGTCATCCCTTACGCAATTACTGCATCTCAGCGACGCCGCATACGACCATGTAGTCCATTTGAAGCCGTGTTATGCGCGCAAAAGGACGCTGCATTTCAATATTCTATTTTCGCAAGATCCGTTTGCTCTCTTACTGGTCGCATTATTTGTTTTAATGCATCGGGTCGATGCTTCATTGAGGGGAGTAATGCCGCGAACATTTGCAGTGTTTGTTCAGTCTTCAAATCTGCCGCCACACAACTTTATCGCTTTGTTTGCGACGCAAGACGCGACTAGACTTATCTCGATTGATCGCAGCCTGGCATTGCTGATTCTACGTTTTTCCGGAGTGTTCTAGCAACTTTGCACGCTTTATCTCGAAAGTTCGCTATCAGCTTTAAACTGAGCACGGCCGACAGCGGCGGGAATTCTGTTTCACGACCGCCTAGCACGCTTGTCGCTTCGCCGCCACCGAGTGATTCAGTCCATTTTGGGTGCAGCCCAATTAAGAGTCTTCTTTTAGAAAACATTTTGGTCTTCTTAATCGCTGTTTCGACTGCCGTCACCACTACGTGAAAATATAGTGTTTTTCTCGATTAGGAACCATTGCTAGTCTTAAAAATGGTGCAATAATTTGGTGCTTGTAACGTTATCAGAACTAAAAAAATTACCACATTCTGCTGTAAGCAGCCATGCCTCGTTAATATCCACCCTGTGATATGATGGCTTGAATTATGAACAGTTTTTCTGGGGACGAAACTTTATCAAAGCATGCTTGCCTTAACATGGAAACTTTCTGTTAAGGCAAGTTTCACGAAGGCAGAAGACAGGGCTTAAAAGCACAAAGCGAATTGGGACGCGCATATTTCTGTCGTGTAATATGGACTGCAATGCGAACGTCTGGACTGTGGTAAACAGATACTATAACATAGCGCAAGGACTGTTAGAAGTGCTTGGCGACAAATACGGACTGAATCATAAAGCTGTTGCGCCCTGGAATTGCCCTCATACCACTTGCAGCATAGCGTGCAGTTTTTGTTAAACATTGAACTGCCAGGCACGCCGACTCTCTCCGCTTGCACTTTCTGACTGACAAAGCACTTCTCTTTCTGGTGTCAAAATCATTTGCACTGAAAGGCTCGGTGGCTGATTTCCTCGCGCACTTTGTTCACTGCACAAATTAAATAATTCCTTAAGCCGCTCGCTGAGTGTAGAACCATTTTATTGTGAAAGCGATACTGCTCAAGGTTTCAGCTCTTGGGCGTCGTCCCGTATCCACCATTGACCTTTATCGTGACCTATGTGTGACGTCATGCCAGCTGTGGAAAAGCGGCCCCCAACTCGGCGCGTCGCGATCGTCCCAGCGAATCCTCCACAGTATGTCGGATGATGTGTATAAGGTGAAGCTGCAACGATGTGCTGCAGCTAAGAAGCGGCGGCGTGCGGAAGAAACGGATGAAGAGCGGGAACAACGTTTAGCTAAACGGCGTGCATATTGTAGTCGTTATGGAGAGCGCGAAAGAGACGCAACAACGACAGAACGAAGCGAGCAAGAGACAACGCGCTCAAGAGACGCCAGAAGAACGCGCCGCAAGACTCGAGAAGCGTCGTAACGCAGATGTGGCTATAAGAAGTGACACCTCCCTTAGTGACTCTTCAACTGCGGAAGAGACCGCCTTGAATTCTCGAGAGCGTCGGAATGAGACGCTGCGTAGACGACGTGCCGAGGAAACGAAGCTTTCTCAATTCGACTTGGGTTAACCAGAGCTAAACCACAGACAATTTTTTTTATAATCTCACAGATGTTTACTTGCAACACTAATTTAATGTTTTTTTTTTCAAATAGCGCAGGACAAAAAGAAAAAAAACTCGAGTTAAAGCATGTCGGCCACGAGGAAAACTCAGCACAGGTGCAAAGCAGTGAATCTTCAAACAGAATCCAATCAGTAAGGAAATTGGTTGAAATGAAATGTGATCTCAACCTCGACAGGTCGATGGCTGCACCGGCACTGTAGACTTTAAGATACGGCTCAATGTCAGCATTGCAGGGCCAACCACAGTGCAATAGCGCATAGAACTTTTGAAAAATTAAAATAAACCTTGTTGATGTGGTTTTGGCAATATGCACAAATATGGCCCTGTCACGACCATACGATAAATGTGAACACATCTGTGTCCGCAGAAACCTATAGCCGAGCAATGTGGAAGGTGCAAACAAGCATCTACATTCAATAAAACAAATTTAGGAATGCAGTAAATGCAAGAAGGTGAAGGAAATCTAGGAAGCATTCTACATTTGTGACAAATACATTCTCATAGGCCCACCATCGCCTTCATCCAGCGGCAAATATTGTTCACTGCAGGCAACCACAGGTAAATAAACACAGCAGATGCATGTGTGCATGTGCATTGATGGCATATGTTTCTAAAGGCTTCGAGAATGTCTCCCACAAGCTGGAACAGCTTACTTAGGAAGCGCTAGTTAACAACTGTTCGACACCAATAAAGTCAAGTTGTTCAGCACCTCGGCGACAGCAGTGTAGTGAAAGCAACAATAAATATGGGATCAGATGCTTATTCAAAGAGTACAGTTTCTATCCCGATTGTCATGGCTCACGGAGCACTTCGAGATCGCTGCATTTTACCAATAGCCATGGCAACCAAGCTAATGAGTTAATATTGCAAGCATTTGTCTAAAATGCTACTTTACTGAACGCTGCTAAGCAAAAAATAAATTGTAATCACAGCAGTTTACTGAAAACGCTTTTCATTTCTAATCACGATTCACTATTACGGAAAACTGTATGTACATTTCTGATCCAGAACCAAAGTGTTCATATTAATAAGGCACAATTGTATATGGGTGTCTTGCTTCGTGAAGGTTAAGCATCTGCTGTGGTCTCTTTCGGCATCAGATAAAATGAAATGCTCATGAAAAAAAGCTGCACTAGTGGGCCGATATTAGAGATTTCGCATTGTGAAACAACGGTGAATGAGTTGTGACAATGGTTTTTGTTCATACAGAACCCTTCCTGATCTGTTGATATGTTACAACCCAAACTTAACACTAATGCTTTGGCTCAGACCATGATCACATGAAGGGGAAGCTGGATTCATTCAATTTGTTGCGCCAATATTTACTACAGATATGGGCCCGCGCAGCCAGCAGGAAATAAAAAAGACTCTTCATATGTGAGAGCTGCTATGCACAACGATGTTTTCACACAGATTTCACAGTGCCACCGGCATACCATCGTAATCCGGCCACTCATATTCGCAAATTGCACTTTATTGAGAACAATGTCGCAGAATGCTGGCGACGCTTCTGTAGTCCCGGCAGAAAATAGTTCAACGGTCGTGCAGCCGAGATCGTTTCGCATACGCAAAAAACAAATTTCAGAATGGTCTCGTCGCACTCACGGCGGTTGTTTAACACAGTACACACGAACTACAATCGATATCGGTGATGGATACGCCGCAGTACGACGCCTTGTGCTCGCGATCACTGCAACCGCTGCAACGAATGCGAGTCGCTGCAGAGCTCGAAGTTGGTAAGTTCATTTCGTCACGTCGCACTCACGGCCGTTCTCGAACTCAGTACACACGCGTGCACCCGAACCAGGATATACTGCACAGCTCTATGTTTATTTCAGCCCCCGGAAAACAAGACGTGCGTAGTAAGCTTTCCAAAAGTAATTATACTTGTAGGCGATATCACTGACCGACGCAAAAGCAGTCGTTCCGACTGCAATCACTTTCCCTACACTGACACTTATCACTGCGCTGTGAAGCTTGCTTTATGCACAGCAAATTCACCCTGGGGAGCTGCTTCTCGCTGCTGTTCGTGAAGATCATCGCGCGAATAAAGAACACTTGAAGCTTTCACAAACGGCTCCAAATAAACACATCGCCACACCGGCACTCTTACGTAGGCGAACCCGCTCGGTCAACTCAGTGTAGACGGCGACAAAACAACTTGGGGGAAACTGCCGCTTGCCGCTGTTGCACACAGTGAAGCTCGAAGTCACTGTCAACACTCGTAATAGTCACACACGGCCAATTTTATGTGTTTCTCGGCAGAGCTACCACCTACTAGGCCTTGTTTTTCACTCCACTTCGCGGGCGGCCATCTTGCTGAGGAGACCCGGCCTTGCGCTGCTGCGCTGCTACGTCACGGGCCAGCAGCCAATAGCATCATGGGATCATCCGCTCGTGCGGAAAAAAGTTGAAGTTGAACCGACTTGTGCGCACAGGCGGATGCGTTCATGCGCTCCATTGCTCGGCCCTTGCGCACTCATTGCGCACTTTCGCAACGACGCGTGCGCATGCGGAAAAAAGTGATCGCACAGCGCCCTTTACTCTACTCGAATCGGCATGGCTGATAACTGTGCATGTGACATCTGTGGCCGCGATGAGACCGTATCTCATATTCTTTGGGAATGCCCAGCATACGCTTCTGACATACATTCTCTACGCTGTGCGCTGGAACACATCGATGCACGCTCGCTAAAGGGAGTTCAATATTCTTGGACACTGACCGTGGCGATCATCGGCGGCGAGGGCCTGCCATGCCCGCCTGCTGTTCATAAGAACATCGCACCTGCATGACAGGCTGTGAATTTGACGAAGACTTTTCGCCTTTTGCTTTTTCTTATTACTCCATTTTCTCCCTCACCTTTATATCCCCAGATCCCTTTCCCCCAGTGCAGGGTACCAAACTGGTTTTATGTACCGGTTAGCCACCGCCTTTCCTCCTTCTCCTCCTCGTAGTTAAATAAAAAGACTACAAAGTTTCTTTTGATGCAGTATTGATTTTCTCTGTAGCCGTATGGCTGCGCTTGGGTGGATGCCAATGAGTAATTTGCTTCCTTATTACCAAATTTTACTGCTCAAGCAGGTTGTTTTTTTCTACCCTTTGAAATCGTCACGCTATATTTTGCCGCTTCAACCCCAAATGCTTTAAATTACTTTTCTACTCAGTGACTCGGTTTGCTAATGTGGAATCATAGGCATTTTTCACTTTTACTTTAGCGTGGCACTTTATTTACTAATTCAAGGCTAGAATAGCTTCACAGAATAGCTTCATGGCTATAATATTGATTCAACCCGTTGTCTACAAACTACTGAACAAAGTCAGGAACTGCTGAATGGATGAGACGCAAGACCTTTCAAGCTATCATAGCTTAACATAGACATGAGTGCTGTGAAAGCTCGTCCTCTTTCTTTCGAAACTAAGCTACAGAAGACTGATAAAATTCAAAAAGCCTCAACCAGTGGTGAAGATCAGGAACTACATGATCATAAACTATTGACAAGACTCATTAAAGAATAAATCACTGGTAAACTCGTGAAAGGTGAAATAATTGGGTTTTTTATGCCTTAACAAATTCTGATGCGAATGAGACAGAAGCAAAATCAGAGTAGCTCATTACAAAGCAGTGCACTACGATGCTGAGGTAGATATTGAATGTGCTCAGAGGCTCGGTAAATTTCCCAAGAAATAAATCTGCCCATCATTTTGCGTTTCAGTTCTCTTAAAGCCCACCAAAATACATTTACACAACCATAAAAGCTCAAAGCATCAAGCGTTGCAATATCTGAAGAATTTTCCTGTACTGTTTGCGACAAGCAAAAAAAAACTGTGGGCTTATGCCAATCGAAACAGCAGAGAAGGCTTGAAACCAGTCAAACTGCATACGCTTCAATCGTGGGGCGTGCGCTTTCAATTGGAGAGTCAAGTTGATGTTTTATGACTCTAGGTTGCACGGAATGGCACATGTCACCCTACGGAACATGCCAGAAGAGTTTTTAGAATTTTATGTTCTAGCGCGCATTATTCTGCCCTGAACTGTATACAAGTCATGGAAGTCGTCGATATTTGCACTTTTCCTCAACTGCATATGTGTTGCGGTAATCAGCGCGTGCTAGATGATGCACTGCTAGCTGTTACAACAGAATTGGGAATCAAAAGAGCTGTTCTATATTCCAATAGCAAATTTGGAACGTTTCAACAAGTGAAAGGTGAAAGATGAATATGCATGCACATATATTATTGCGCACAGCGATGAACAGGACGATATCTGTTTTAAGAAGCCGTCTCGTCCTTTTCCTTTCCAATTTCATGTCGTCTCAAAGGTTTTTTCGTATAACGCTGTTTCACAGGTCAGAGTCGACCGTGTATATTTCCCGTGTGCCCGATAAAGCACCCGCCTCGGCTTCGGGAGGTGGTGGGTTCGACTCCCGCTGCCGGCCCGGTACCAACCGGTTTCCTCAAAATGGGTACAAGCTGTGACCCGGCCTGATGCTCGGCATCGCCGAATTCTTGAGTTTATTTATGGGCGATATTCACTTCAGTAACTAAATTACTGCTGAAATACTTCGTTTTCTGTCCACTGCTCATAATTTTATAACAGAACAAATCACAATTGGGTAAAAGGGTGAGATCTGCGGTTTGCAAAAGCACTGAGATCGTCCTGTTGCTGTTATTGGTGACTTTGAACGCAAGTTTCGTCATTGCACAAGCGACTTCCAAATATTATGGACAAAGTTGCTAAGAGTGGTTTATTTTGAGATATAATAAAAATTGCAGTTTAATAGAAGAAAAAATGAGCGCTGCAACCACGCCAACCGCGTGCGCTCTCTCTGTACACAAAAACGGCAGCCCACTTGAATTGTCATGACGTCACGGGTTTGAAAGCCAAAATTCCACACCTACTATGATTTCTGGGAAAGTCTCATTCTGCGCCCAGCTTTTTAATGGTTTTTATATGTTTTATATATTATATACTTTTATGTATTATATATTTTATATGTGTTTATATAGCGCCCCTTCCGCTCGTTTTTTTATTGAAATATGCGACTTTTGGACGCGTAGTGCAGGAGGTGCGACTAGATGTGGCGCATACAAAGGCGTATCTAGTCGGGAAAATGAAAACGGTTGGAGAATGCTTGACACATGCGAAACCGGTTCAGAAGCAAAACTGGTTGATTTCGCCAACCAGGCCATGGACATTTGACATCACTTTACACCACGGAGATGTCTATTCTGGAGAAGGGGGCACAGAAATCCGTGAGGTCCTTTCTGCAGACAAGGTGCACCCACGCTTACCCACGTACAGCGGTCAGCACCTGCACTGATAATTCGAACATTGTGGCACAGATATGCCTGGTCGGGGGAGAATTGGTGGGACAGAGCAACACTCGACCAAAGATTCGTTAGAGAACCGATGTTTCGATGCCGATCCGACACATTCAAGTTTCACTAGCTTGGAGCCAGTGGCGAACGTTGGCTTCGACAGGTTCTCATTACGTCGCAGTTGCAGTGCAGCAGAGGCTGAGCAGGAAAAGGAAGGAACGGTCCTTTCTCACCTTGATGTGGGCTGTTGCACTGCCAAACATAGTTGTCCTCGAGTATAGCGTGAAATCGCAAGTGATTGGCAAGTGCCTCAGTAAAATGAGGTCAATCGCTACGTCATGACAGTCAGTCGACGCCATTAGCCTTATTTACATGAACCCGATAGCATCGGGTCGAATCGGGGGCCGCGTTGAGCATGGTCAATCCAACTCAACCAGTGCGTGTTTACATGAACTCGATTTTCGCGATTCGGGACCGGTTTAACTGTAGCGACAGCAAGCGTCGAGCAAGCAGCAACCTCCAAGTTTGAGGCTCGCCATCGCTGTATGAGAGGCGCGACGGCGCACGTAAAAAACAATGTCGCATTTATCCTCTCCCCTCTCAATAACCCTGCTTTTCGACACGACAGCGTTACAAGCACATCGGGTCAGGGTCGAGTTGAATCGCCTGCCCCTGCGGCGGAGTTTACTGGACCCGACCCGTCGACTCCCGACTCGGCGCGCGTTTACATGAACCCAGTAGCGGATTTCGGCCCGATAACTCGACAACCAGGCGTGTTGGATTCATGTAATCTCCGCTATTTGCTCAAGGGCCTCCTATGAGGAATATTTAGAGCTGCATTCTTGAATTCTATCGACACCTGGGTTACTGCGCCCCGGCGCTGGGCAAGGAACAATTCTGTTTTCCCACACTGTCCTGAATAGGGAGCCTCCTTCCTGTGTATTGGCACTAACAATGCCTTAATGTGTGGCTGCCGGGAGGGGAAAAGAGGGAGGGGCACTTTTGGGTGTGGCCTTGCATCCCACTTCCTTTCCGCACCACGAGCTTCAGCAAAAAAAAAAACCGGAATCCTTTCCGAATTCAGCCCAAGCAAGGATAAGGAAATAACTCTAGTCCTTCCAAGTTCTGAGTAAGATCCTGCGCGCACAAACGCATACAAGCAAGAGATTGGTGGTAGAGTGTAGTAGTGACGAAATATTCGGACGCCAGATGGAGCCACGTCGCGCTAGTTAAATTTGGCGCGAATTTCAAATCCCCGCTGAAAAGGCTAGCACAACTTTCAGAGCCTGTAAAACGCAAACACTAAGCTCGATATAGATGAAAATTGCGGCTCGGCAATGAAAAAAATGGAGGAAATGTTTTAGACGAAATTCTAATATTTGACTTAGTTTTTTCACGACTCACATGAAAGACCGACATATCTAAAAGTGCAATTTTTCTAGATATTTACCTCTGATTTGTAAAAAAATGAAGCTGAAAAAATAATATCTGTCCGCAACATTTCCTCCATTAGCTAAAGGTGAAAACACTGCCACAAATATCATGAAAATCGAGATATTTTAGACCCGCTACAGCTTCTGAAAGTTCCCATGTATTTCCTAAGGGCACTGTAACTGGTGAACCCTCTTAAGCGAGGGTTCTTCAATTGCACCCAGCCCGGCAAGGTGGTCGAACTGGGCCTGAATGTACGCTGAGTACGCCGACTCTCTCTCATTCATGCTACCGACAGCCTTTCTCAAATAACTCCAAATTATATTCATAGCCTAAAGACCTATCTTAAATCAAAAATCACACCAAAATGTTTACAATTATCATTAACACCAACAATGGGTGACCAGTGTGAAGAGGAGAAGGATTATTATAATCGTATACTACAATCTGCCTTTTTAAATTTGCTTGAAGTTACCATTACCCACTTTGAGAAAGCGTTGGCTCTTAGAATGTAAGAGAGTCGTGCTCGCCAACAAATTCCCCTTACCGCGCCGGAGGACACCGATATTATGCTCTTTGAGAAAAAGAGAACGACTGATGTACGCAAAAGCAAACGCAAAAAATCATTCGAGACGGGGTTCCACACCTCGCGTGGTCAAATTCAATAACAAGCGAAAAAAACCAAGAACGGAGGCAGCCACTTCCATCAATCCTACTGTTACAGTAAGCTCCAACAACAAATTCAATAGAACTGCACAAACATCAACATTTCAAAAAACACGCGTAGAACGATGGGGAACGGATGCAGCTATTAATATTGTTACAGGTTCTATTTACAAATAATATTTACAAGGCAGATCGAGAGGAGCCTGGTGCGCCGGCGGCAGGATACTTGACTTTTCTACTTCCAGCCGCCGCACGTCTTCTTTATTCCTCAGAGCCCATGCGCAGCACGTGACATTTCCCCGTTCGCAGACGAAGCCCTCTGGGCCAGTCAATCAATCGGGGTCCCGAGAGTGGAATGGCTTCAGCCGTGCGACATGCACGACCTGGGTTGTCCTTGAGCGGCGTCCTTGCGTTGATTGGGGAGAGATGACATAGTTGAGGTCATTGAGGCGAGTAACAACGATGAACGGGCCTGTGTAGTAGGATAGCAGCTTTTCTGATAAGCCACGCTTGCGTAGGGGCGTCCACAACCATACAACGTCACCGGGCAGGTAGAAGACATCCTTGCGCCGGCGGTCATAACGCTGCTTAGAGCGATGCTGTGATGCCAAGGTGCGTATCCGGGCAATCCGACGGGCTTCTTCAGCGCGACATAGAGTGTTGGCAATAGAAGGCTCGGTGTCGAGAGAGAAAGGTAAGATGCTGTCGAGGGAGCTTCGAGGCGGACGGGCATAAAGAAGGAAGAATGGGCTGTAACCAGTTATTTCATGCCTCGACGTGTTATAAGCGTATGTAATGAAGGGAAGCACGTCGTCCCAGTTCTTATGGCGGGAATCGACATACATGGCCAGCATGGTCGTGAGTGTCCGATTGGTACGTTCAACCAGTCCATTAGTCTGGTGGTGGTACGGCATCGAGTGGCGAAAATGGCATGAACTAAGACGCAGAAGCTCTTCCACAACGTCTGCCGTAAACTGGCGACCGCGGTCACTGATAACAACTCGAGGAGGTCCATGCCGGAAGATGACAGCACGAAGAAGGAAGAGCGAGACCTCAGCAGCGGTGGCGCAAGGTAGGGCGGCGGTCTCACAGTAACGGGTGTGGTGATCAACGCACACTATAATCCAGCGGTTACCGTTGGACGAGCGGGGAAACGGGCCGAGCAGATCGAGTCCAACTTGTTCATATGGCGTGCTTGGAGGTGGCAAAGGATGCAGGCGTCCAGGCGGAGAAGTCGTGGGAAGCTTGAACCGCTGACACTGCACGCAGGTGGCCACGTAGCGCTGAACCATGTGACGCATTTTTGGCCAGTAAAAACGTTCTTTGATGCGGTTAAGGGTCCTGGCAAACCCCAAGTGCCCAGCCGTGACGTCATCGTGCATTGCCTGCAGAACAGAGGAGTACAGAGTAGCCGGAATGACGAGGAGAAAGCGCGCACCTCCAGGCGAGTAATTCGTTCTGTAGAGTAAACCGTCGCGAACGCAGAAAGGGCTTGCGGATGTCGGGTCACGGGCTTCGGCAAAAAGCGGCGCCAAATGCTGATCCTTGCGTTGTTCCATCTGGAAAGTGCCAAGATCTGGAAACTCTTGGGAAACGGCAGCGAGATAGTCATCGAAGTTTTCATCATCGGAAGTAGTAACCGTGAGCGGCAGCCGCGAGAGGCAATCTGCGTCGGCGTGTTGGCGGCCACTTTTGTAAGACACTTTGAAGTTAAACTCTTGGAGGCGTAACGCCCAGCGGGCCAACCGACCGCAGGGGTCGCGTAGATTGACCAGCCAGCACAGAGAGTGATGGTCTGTGACGACTGTAAAAGCACGTCCATAAAGGGACGAACGAAACCGTTGTACGCCGAAAACAACGGCGAGACACTCTTGCTCTGTTACAGTGTAATTGCGTTCCGACTTGCTGAGGGTGCGGCTTGCATAAGCGACAACGTGTTGATTGCCCTCATGGCGTTGGATAAGCAAGGCACCCACGCCGATGCCGCTGGCGTCAGTGTGGACTTCAGTCGGTGCTGTCGGGCAGAAATGACGCAATATTGGCCGCGAGGTGAGGAGAAACTTGAGCTGCCGAAACGCGGAGTCGCATTCGGGAGTCCAGTGAAAAGGGGTGTCTTTCTGCAGGAGACTTGTAAGCGGGTAGGCTAAATCAGAAAACTTGGGAACGAAATGCCGAAAATATGAGCAAAGTCCTAGGAAACTCCTGAGCTCTTTCACTGATTTGGGTTCTTTGACACTGCTTACAGCTTCAACCTTCTGCGGGTCGGGTCTGAGGCCATCCTTGTCAACGAGATGACCAAGCACAGTAATTTGGCGTTCACCGAAGCGACACTTCTTCGAGTTCAGTACGAGGCCCGCTCTCTCTATGCAGTCTAGGACAATGGCTAAGCGGCTGTTATGTTCGGCGAAGGTCCTACCAAAAATAACAACATCGTCCAGATAACACATGCAAACTTGCCACTTCAGGCCACGTAAAAGCGTATCCATAAATCGTTCAAAAGTGGCAGGAGCGTTGCAAAGGCCGAAAGGCATAACATTAAATTCATACAACCCGTCAGGTGTCACGAATGCTGTCTTCTCATTGTCTTGCGGGTGCATCGGGATCTGCCAGTACCCGGACCGTAGATCCACCGAGGAAAAGTAGGAGGCTGAGTGGAGGCAGTCAATGGCATCATCAACGCGCGGGAGCGGGTAAACATCCTTCTTTGTGACAGTGTTAAGCCGGCGGTAGTCGACACAAAATCGCCAAGTGCCATCTTTCTTTTTGACAAGGATCACTGGAGCAGCCCACGGGCTTGAAGATTCCTGAATGATGCCGCGGTGCAACATGTCACGGACTTGTTCATCGATTATCGGACGTTCGGAAGGCAAGACGCGGTATGGCTTCTGGCGAATCGGCTGTGCAGATCCAGTATTTCATTTCATTTTATTACCTTAAAGCCCCCTCGCGGGGTATTACATAAGGGGTGGGATTAGCAGAAAAGGCACAAAACAATGCCACTAATGATCATGAACAAAAAATGTTGTTTAGATTGCTTGCAAATGATGAAGGACAGGTGATGTCGACGATATGCTGGGGAAGGCCGTTCCAATCTTTAGCTGCACGTGGGAAGAAGGAGGCTGAAAAAGTAACAGTTCGGGCACGTGGGCGAAAAATTTGAAGCGTGTGGCTAGTGCGATGAGAAATGTATGATGCTGGCGTGATGTAAGGGGCACGGTTAAGTGATGAGTAAAAGAACTTGTGGTACAGTGATAGCGTGGCTATGCGACGACGAACGGAAAGAGGCGATAGTGCTGATTTGGTTTTTAAGGCTGAAACACTGAAGTCGTAGGAGTAAGAAGAATGAATGAACCTTGTAGCGCGGTTTTGAACGGCTTCTAGATCGTTTACGAGGTTAATATGATGCGGGTCCCATATGGCGGATGCATATTCAAGTTTAGGTCTAATGAGTGACTTGTAGGCGAGCAATTTCACATGATGTGAGGTGAGGCGAAGGTGACGTTTAAGAAATCCCAGAGTTTTGTTAGCCGATGATATCACGTTAGTAACATGTGCATTCCATGTTAGGTCATTAGATAATGTGACGCCTAAGTATTTGAAAGATGATACAGATTCTACGGACTCGTTAGCGATTTCGTATTGGAAGGCATGAGTCTTTTTGCGACGGGTGATGGAAAGAGCTTGCATTTGCTAGGGTTGAGGGTCATAAGCCAATCTGCGCACCACTGTTCAATTTGGTTAAGGTCCTGCTGGAGGGCTTCATGATCAGTTATGTTTGTTACTTGGCGGTAAATTACGCAGTCGTCAGCGAACATTCGAATTTGGCAGGATACGTATTGAGGGAGATCATTAATATATATTAAAAACAATAGGGGTGCAAGAACAGAGCCTTGTGGGACGCCGGATGTTACAGGGAGAGGGTTGGAAGACTGGTTATTTACAATAACTGACTGGAAGCGATTTCTTAAGAAGGCCTTGATCCAGTTTAGCACGTTAGGATGAATGTTTAGAATAGAAAGTTTTTGTATTAAACGTTGATGTGGAACTTTATCAAATGCTTTAGCGTAATCCAGAAAGATGGCGTCAACTTGAAGGTTAGCGTCCAGGTTAGTATGTAAGTCGTTGAGGAACATGGCTAGTTGTGTTTCGCATGAATACCCCTTGCGGAAACCGTGCTGGGATGGATGGAAGAAATTGTTAGCGTCTAAGAAGTCCATTACCTGAGAGTATATGACATGTTCCATGATCTTGCAGGGGACGCTAGTTAAAGAAATAGGACGGCAGTTCAGAGGGGAATTTTTGTCACCTGATTTGTAGAGTGGAACGACCTTCCCAACTTTCCAGTTTTCCGGAATGAGACCTGTAGAGAGTGATTGCGAAAACAATAATTCAAGATACACTGCACTGATACATTTTGTGTTTTTTAGTAGTTTAGTGTTTATCTCGTCGATGCCGGCTGACGAGGAAAGTTTCATTTTCTCGATTAAAGACGAGATGCCAGTTCAAGAAAAAGTTATTGCGTCCATCGGTGAGGTGGTATTAGTAGGAGGTATTCTTGGAGGCGGGTTGCGCTCCTGGGTGAAAATTGACGAGAACGCCGTATTGAAGATGTTAGCGCATTCTGTGTCGGAGGCTTGAATACCGGATGTATGAGTGAGAGTGACTGAGTGTGATGGTGCGGGATTGATAACGCGCCAAAATTTTTTGGGGCTATCACATAGCATGCGCGGTAGGTCGCTGTTAAAAAATGAGTGTTTAGCGTTGGTGACGGAAGTCAAGTATTCTTTTTCGGCTGAAAAGTATTTCTCCCACGCTTCTGAATTGCTTTTAAATTTGGCAGCGCGAAAAAGCCGCTTCTTTTTATTCTCCAGTCTTTTTAGTGTCTTAGAAAACCAGGGTTTAGAGCGATTTTCACGAAAAGGTATTCTAGGGATAAATTTTTGTGTTAGTTCATGAAGTTTATTTTTAAATATTAGCCAATTCTCGTTAACAGATCTCTGGTTATAACCGGCTTCGAAGAGTGGGAAAAAAATGCTCAGTTCATGATTAATGGCATTGTAGTTACCCTTGTCATACAGGGTGATTGTTTTCTTTTGTGTTTCATGGCGCTCGGTGCGGAAGGAAAAATCGGCTTGAATGACTTTATGGTCGCTAATGGGCTCTAAGTATGTAATGGATGACAAACTGTCAGGATGAGAGCTTAGTATTAAGTCTAAAATGTTGCTCGAATCGCCTGCGGTGCGTGTTGGGCTGGTTACTAGTTGGTAAAAATTAAAGTTCAAACAAACATCTAGAAAATCCCTTGATTCTGAACTGATTGGCTGTGAATGAGAACGGTTGAGCCAGTTTATTCCTGGATAATTAAAATCACCAAACAGAAGAATATGCGCGTTCGGATAAGATATCATGAGCTGGTTTAGCATATTGTTAAGTTCACGAGAAAAGTTTGGGCTAGGATGCGGAGGCCTATAACACACGCCGATTATGACTGAATGCGGTGAAGTACGGCACAAAAGCCACAATATCTCTAAGTTAGATGGGAGACGGATGGGTGAACAAGATAATTCTGGTCCAGCAGCGATCAGTACGCCACCCCCTCGAGAATCTGTGCGGTCCTTGCGATAAACAGAAAAATTCGGCAAATCGGCAATAACTTCAGCATCAGTGATATCATTAGTAAGCCAGGATTCAGTTAGTAACAGCATACTGCTGTTAGATGATATGACTAAGCTAGACACGCGTTCTCGTTTCGGCATAAGACTGCGAATATTAGTGTAGGTTACAGAGAACGAAAGATGATTGCTTGGTAAAGTGCGGGGACGGGTATTGATTACATTTGGGGGAGGTGACCGCTATGGTATCTCTTTAACCATCTGCGATGAGATATCGTACATGTAACGCTTAGCACCAATGTGCAATGTCTTGTAGCGAAGTGAAAATTTAGCTTTTTTGGCTTTGGCGAATGCTACAAGGTGGCTACGCGCGGTTTGGACGGAACGAGAGAAGTCTTCGCCGATGCTATAGGATGTGTTCTTTAGTTTCCGGGCATTTGAGAGAATATTGTCTTTAGTTTTGTAGGACGTGAATTTGGTTATTATTGGGCGGCAGCGGTCGTCAGAGTGGCGTACAAGGCGATGTGCGCGTTCTATTTCTTTAGGGTCGATTGATATGTTAAGGCAATCCTGGCAGTGACGAATGATGATTTCTTCAGCCTCAGCATATGTTTCGGCCGCATTAGTGTCTTCAAGGCCATAAAATATTAGATTATTCCGCCGTGATTGATTTTCGGCGTCGTCTAGGCGTGTTTCTAGTGCAGAGACTAAGCTGGCTGTCTGGGCGGCGTTAGTTCGGACAGTATCAAGGTCTGTTTGTAAGGTTTTTAGGGTTTGGTAGTGGTTCTCGAGATCAGTCATTCTTTCGTTCAGATTGGAGATGGTTTGGTTTGTCGTTAGTAGTTGGTTTTTTAGTTCACCCACATCAGCGATGAGTTGAGACTGACTGGCTGAAATTTTTTGCAGCTCGGCAAGAATGGCGACAGAATCAGGACCGGGGTTAGTTTCAATATCACCGGATAACAACAGCAGAAGAGAACGGGCAAAATCGGCAGCGATAGCACTCACACACTGTGGGCTTGGTAGCTGCACTAAGAAGTAGTTACTAGTTTTCTTAGCGAACAGGCTGTATTGTTCACCAACCTGCATTGTCAGGAAGAGCGGATTAGTGGTCTTTGCCATGGCACAGCCACCAAGCCCACGAAGTGTCGTTGACGGATGCAGCGGTTTTATAGTTGAAGATGATGATGTCGACTGTGATGGGGCGATCCAGGAGGCAGCGAGG
Source organism: Amblyomma americanum (assembly GCF_052857255.1). Lineage (NCBI taxonomy): Eukaryota > Metazoa > Arthropoda > Arachnida > Ixodida > Ixodidae > Amblyomma > Amblyomma americanum. The sequence continues at coordinate 467,625,246 of NC_135497.1, forward strand.
GTTGGGCAGATCCGTTGAAGACAGGCTATGAAGGCTGTCTGAATTTGCCTCTAATGACGAAAGACGCGACAGCGAACTCAAGCCAGCTGAGTTCACTCGCATGAACGACAAAGGTGACCTTCGTCCCTCTGCAGGGCCCCCTCTACAAATTTTAGCTGACCTGGAAAATACTTACATGACATGCTTTAGCCTCCTATAAAGCTGCATGCAGACAGTACCCTTCATATTGTACAGGTGTTTAAGGCAAAAACAGAGATCTGTATCTCTGGCCACTGTGAAAATTTGGCAGCCGAGCTCACTGCTGTAGCGCCTAGTTATCACTGCTTTTTACGTAACAAAACCGCCTTCCATTTTTGAACAACCGGAAGTAAAAAGATTCTGAGTACCAGAAAATTAGTGGGTGTGCTTGGACCTGTAAAGGACCTGTTACGGTGAAATTCCATTTCACATAATTTCGGCTGGTTGTTCAGAGAATGTGCCTGCCAGGAAGCCAAGATTTGCAAGAGTTTCTGTTTTACAAATATTTGCACATACAATGCAAGCCTTGCGTAAAATTGGAGTGAAAGTTCTTAATCGTGTGTAACTTTTCGTGAATAAAATGCGTTTCTGGGGCCGCTGAACCGTTTCAGGAAAAGTTATTTAGGAGATCACTCATACAATGCCCTCACAGATGAATCACTAGGGTTGCTAAATAGTCGCATGTAAACAAAATCAGCTCAGTAAGCGATGCGCCCAAACAACTTGCATCCACCAGCAAAACTGTGAGCAATTCCCATTGCCCTTTGTCGGTAGCAGACGACATAGAGCGACATGATTTTTCATCATCGCCCAAATGCTCAAAGGGACGCGGTGGGGGGAAAAAGGTGTCTAGGAGGTTACGTTGAAGTTAGTTGAAGCCAATGGCATGCAGGTTTATTAACTAGGAGCTCATGATGCACCCTGTCGTTACAACGATGATGAGAAACATACACAAGCTTCTGAAGCAGCAGCGACGGTGCCGCTAGAAAAACTTCAAATACACTGTAGCGCAGCAAAAGACGAGGACACAAGAGACGAGAGACGAACACCACGAGCGCTCGTGGTGTTCGTTTCTCGTCTCTTGTGTCCTCGTCTTTTGCTGCGCTACAGTGTATTGGAACTATGTACCAACAAGCCCAAAAAGCCACGCTATAGAAAAACTTGCAGTGGCGCCATCTGCTGGATTCTACGCCAAAGAGCACGCCCGCGCGCTCCCGTTCGCGCCACTATACCAGCATTCTAGTTCACTATACTCTCGGTGTATACTTCCCCAATATTCCAACATTTCTGGCTAATGTCTATTGCTGCCCAACTTCGCAGTATCCAACTTCAAAAGCGGATGGATGGATGGATGGATGGATGGATGGATGGATGGATGGATGGATGGATGGATGGATGGATGGATGGATGGATGGATGGATGGATGGATGGATGGATGGATGGATGGATGGATGGATGGATGGATGGATGGATGGACGGACAGACGGACGGACGGACGGACGGACGGACGGACGGACGGACGGACGGACGGACGGACAGACGGATGGATGGATGGATGGAGCGTCCCTTTTTAAACGGGGCAGTGGTTGTTGCCACTATGCCCAGTTTTTTCCTTTATTTTTGTTTACCCTTCTGTAAGTTGTTAATACAATTCGCCATTTCCTTTAAAAAAAAACGTCTTCCTACACTTTAAAACTTATGTCACCTCTCTCCTTTTGTGCCACCAATCCTCCAATCGCTTTCTGCTAATTTCCACCGCAGATTTATTTACATGACTATTGTTGTCTCAACCCTATGGCCTCCCGAAGAGTGACTGTGCCTGCATCGACATCGGGATGAATACCATCGCGTTTTATGATGAGGTGTTCTATTGTTTCTTCAGATTTACCACACACAGCACATGTGTCATCTTCGTTAAATTTTTTTCTGTAGCTGCGCGTTCTAAGACACCCTGACCTAGCTTCAAAGAGGAGGGCACTGCCTTTTGAGTTATCATAGGTTTGAAAGTTTGAAAGTTTATTGAAAAAGATGCATAGGTAAGATGTACATAAATTGATTATTATAGAAGGAGGTCCCAAAGTGGGAACTGTCAGGGGGACCTCCTGTAATTAATTGCATATTTGAAGTAGGATAAATATATGGCAGATAGCAATTACATAGCGGAACACAGGTGCAATGAAAAGTAAGATCTGAAATAACAGTTTAGTCATGCTAAATTTTAAAAACACATTTTGCAAACACAAAGAGAACATAGAACAAGCACTCAGGCAATAGAAGTCGTACACAATACTGACAGGTTTCACTGGCGTGGCAATTGAAGGCAATTATGCAGTACATAGTTTTTCAAGTTTTTATGGAATTGTGCTTCGGTGAGGAATAATTTGATGGTTGCGGGTAGCGAGTTCCAGACAGTGATTGCTGAAAATAAAGCGGACTGTTTGCCATAATTAGTTTTGACATTCGGAAGCAAAAGATTATGTTGTTCAGCGAATCTAGTATTATTAACGTTACACAAACAGGAACCTGTAAATATAGGGAGAGTAGTGCTATTGTGACGGGCGCGATAAATTAATAAACCTAGTTTCAGTTGGAGTGAACAAAGGAGAGGTAGGATATTGAGCCGGCGGTAAAGGGGAGCACTGGAAGTGGTGTATGAGTTGAATGTCATTATTCTAACAGATTGGTTTTGAAGATGACACAAAGAAGAAAGATGGGTATAGTACGTGTTACCCCACGATGATAAACAGTAATTGAGGTGGCTATGAATGAATGCATAATAAAGTAAGCGAAGAATATGCTGTTGGAAATAATAACGCGTTCTAATTAGTATACGTATACCAAGTGCAACTTTTTTGCTAATAGATTTAGTGTGAAGGTTAAATTTTAAATGTGAATCAAGCGTCACACCGAGAAATGTTACAGAACTTGATGGGAGAATAATGTGATTATTTAGGTATACATCTGGAACGCTGACAAGTCGTTTGTGTTCTGAGTGAAATATCATTAGCTTTGTTTTAATTGGGTTTATTTGTAAAAGATTGCTGTGGCACCATTCAATTACATTTATAAGGTCGGCATTAATTTTTGATGTTAGGTCACTTAAGTTATCACTAGAAGAAAATATGGTAGTGTCATCTGCATACACAATGCAGTCAGAGTTATTGAGGCATTTTTGCAGATCATTATTGTAAATTAAGAATAGAAGGGGGCCTAAAACAGATTCTTGCGGAACTCCTTGATTAATTGTAATTGGTTGGGATAAAGTATTCGATATTTGTACAAACTGAGTTCCGTTAGCGAGGTAATTACGTAGTAAACTAAGAGTGGGCCCACAAATTCCCAGCGCTTCTAGTTTTAAAAGGAGTATGGGATGATTGATTGTATCAAATGCCTTCGTAAAATCAATGAATACAGCTGCCGCCCAAAGTCCGTTATCAATGAAGTGTTTAATTTTGTTAGTAAATTGTATCAGTGCGAGCTCAGTGGAATAGTTAGGGCGAAAACCAAATTGATGAGGTATCAGAAGGCTGAATTTTAGAAGGTAGTTCATTAGACGGTTAACAACGAGCTTTTCGATTACTTTACTGAAAAATGGAAGAATAGTTATCGGACGATAATTAGCCAAACTGTATTTATCGCCTCTCTTATGTATAGGAATAACTTTGCCGTTTTTAAGTTGATTTGGAAAGTCACCAGACTTAAACATCTTATTGATAACATTAGTGAGAACGGGCGACAGTTCGTGTGCAACAAGTTTAATTTTAGATGGAAGGATAGAATCTAAGCCACACCCGGTATTTTTTAAGCTGGTTATTACGTTTATAACTTCATCTGGGGATGTTGGACGCAAATAGAAAGAGAAAGGACAACGAGTGGGTCGCGTGATTCCAGCGGTAGGCGTTTTGACAAGCTGTGAAAAGAATGAGTTAAACGCATTTGCTATGTCCGTAGTGTTAGTTAAACTTCGCGTACCATCATTAATTTCTGTAATGTTGCCGTTTTGGTCCGAGAGATTTAAAAACTCCTTAATCAATTGCCAGTTCTTATGAGTGTTGTGTCCATTTTTAAGTATTTCGTTTTCATAGTAACTCCTTTTTGTAATGTAGTAGCGTGCGGCAGCCGAGCGGCCGCACCAAAGAACCAGCGAAGACCGGTGCAGGACAAGGAATCAGCGTTTATTTGTCTGACGCTTCTTTTATACGCAGCGGTTGCTTATCCGCTGCTGCTATCAGTGCGCGTCATGGCAAAGTGACGCGTCATGCACTTGACGCTATCACATTCCTTCCCTCCAAGATCTTCGCCTCCACTCATTAGCTGCAGTGGCGGAAATCGTAGGAGGTATATCGGTCTGGGGGTTTCCGGGCGCGCTGGCTTCTGCGCAGTGTTGTTGGTGGAGAGTCGGAAGGCGCTTCAGCTTGCGCCTCAGGATGTGCGTTGTGAGCAGCTGGCAGCTGCAATTCTTGCCCGTCTTGTGGTGGCGGGGTCGGGGTTGGTGCATCATCGCGAAGAGGGGGTACTGCCGCGTCCGCGTCGTGCTGCGCCTCTTGGGGTGGGGAGGGGAGCGTCTCCTGATGACGCTCAAGGTCGTCGGTGTCGGGTCGTCTCGGGGCTTCCGCCCCGGTGTCCAGTCCTGCATACTGGAAAGAGCTGCGCGATCGCAAATGATCAACATGAACGTACCGAACTGTGTTCTGAGTCTCTACGAGATAGGTCACAGGGCTGACTAGCCGCACTATACGCCCTTCCGTCCATGAGACCTTCTCTTGCCGGACAGTCTTCACGTACACCCAGTCTCCTTCCTTAAACGAACGGAAAGTTGACCTCCGTTGGTCATGCTGCTGCTTTAGCCCTTCTTGCCTCCTCTGCATGTCATCCCGAAATGATGGTCTTAGTAATGACAGTTTAGTGCGTGGAGTTCGTTTCAGAAACAGTTCAGCCGGACACTTGCCAGTTGCCGTGTTAGGGGTTGTCCTGTACGCCAGCAGGAAGTCGTCCAGTCTCTCCCGCATTGATCTGTTGTTACCTCCCTTGTTGTCGTGCAGAAGCTGCTTACGAAGACTCCTTTTTACAGTTTGCACCGACCTTTCGGCAACCCGTTGGACTGCGGATGGTATGGCGGGCTGTACGTGCGTCGGATGCCACAGGCATCGAGGAAGTCCTGGAACTCCTGCGCTGAAAACTGGGGGCCGTTATCAGAAACCAGTTGTTCAGGGTATCCGTAAGCAGCAAACAGACTTCGCAAGCGCTCGATAGTTTTCGCGGCTGTAGTAGAGCGCATAGGAAACACTTCGATCCACTTTGAAAACGAGTCCACGCACAAAAGAAATGTAGTTTTTTCAAAGTCAAAAAAGTCCACATGCACTCGCTGCCAGCAGCGGGCGGGAACCGGCCATGGCTCGAGTGGAGAACGGGGAGCGCTATTTTGCATTTGTTGGCAAATGCTACACGTTTTTACTGTGTTTTCTATCTCTGCGTCTAGCCCTGGCCACCAGAGCAAGCTACGTGCGAGCATCTTCATGCGTGAAGCACCGGGGTGTTCCGTGTGCAACAGACTCAACACTGCATTTCTCATCTTTGTTGGCACAACAACACGACTGCCCCATGTGACGCATCCCGCTTCCAGCGACAGCTCCGCACGTCTGTTATAGTACGGTACAAGTTGAGCATCTTTGATTTGTGCTGGCCATCCTTCAAGCGTATATCTGTAGACTTTGCTGAGAATGCCGTCATACTTGCTAGCTTTGGCAACGTCTTTAGCCGTCAGTGGCGTAGTTTCAAAAACAGCGAGCGTATGTGTCTCATCAACGCTGTTTTCGGTTGCAACAGGCAGTCTGGACAGCGCGTCCGCCACTTCCATTTGAGATCCTTTCCGATATCTCAAGTCGTAGCGATAAGAAGCCAGGATTAACGCCCACCGTTGCATTCGAGCAGCCGCCAAAGATGGGACCTGCTTCCGTGGCCCTAAGATGCCTAGTAATGGTTGATGATCCGTGAACAACGTGAATGCCCTTCCATATAGGTAACGATGAAACTTCTTGAGAGCAAAGATTATTGCCAGCGCTTCTCGCTCGATCTGGGCATAGCCGCGCTCAGCTTGCGATAACCTCCTGGAAGCAAAAGCGACAGGCTTTTCTTGCCCACTGGGAAGTATGTGAAAAAGAACCGCGCCGAGCCCATACTGCGACGCATCACAGCTTAGAGCCAAGGGTTGCTTCGGATTATAGTAAGCAAGTACCGGACTGGTCGTGAGCAAGTTCTTTGTTTTTCGAAACGCGTGAGAACACTCGCTTGTCCATTTCCAACGCGTGCCCTTCTTCAGGAGCTCGTAGAGCGGCGCAGCCACAGTCGCCAAGTTCGACAGGAACTTGGAGTAGAATGTTACCATTCCCAGGAAAGACTTCAGTTCAGTACCATTTGTAGGCTCCGGTGCACGCTCTATTGCCCTTGTTTTCGATTCCAGTGGCTTTATTCCATCCGCTGAAATTATGTGGCCCAGATAGCGGACTTCACTGCAAAAGAGCTTGCATTTTTCCATGCGCAGCGTCACATTGTGCTCCTGCAATCGTGTCAAAACTTCTTCCAGCCTTTTCCGACATTCATTCTCACTTGAACCTCCAATGATGACATCATCAATATAACACCCTACTTGAGGGATACCCTTGAGAAGCCCGTCCATGAGCGACTGGAATATGGCAGGAGCACTGGCAATGCCGTAAGGGAGCCGCTGGTACTGGTAAAGGCCTTGGTGGGTGTTTATAGTTAAAATCGCCTTTGCATCGTCGGCAAGTTCTACTTGCTGGTAAGCGGCAGCAAGGTCTAGGACGCAGAATACTTTTGAGCCTGCCAATGTTGTGAACAAATCTTCTGGCAAGGGAAGAGGGTAGTGCTCAGTCAGCAGCACAGGGTTCACCGTGACCTTGTAGTCACCGCACAACCGCACTTTTGCTCCTCCGTCTTTCGGTACCACTACCAGCGGAGTCGCCCAATCGCTTCTGGTGACCCTTTTCAGTACCCCCGCCCGTTCCAAGGCGTCTAGCTCTTCGGACACAGCTTGCTTCAATGCAAAAGGCACGGGACGGGCCTTGCAGAATACTGGCTTGCTGTCTGGCTTCAAGAGGACCTGTGCTTTGTAGCCCGTTATCAGCCCCATCTGCGGTGAAAACAAAGCCTGAAACTTCCTAAGTTCCTCCACGGCGTCGTCTTGCTGTATAGCATGGACTTCCTGCCAGTTTAATTTCAGCTTCCTCAGCCAGTTGCGGCCGAGCAGACACGGCAACACTTTCCCACCGTCATCTACTATCAGAACAGGTAGAACGTCAGTTTGATTAGCGTGCTCAACACGCACATCAGCCGACCCTACGACCGGCACTAGTTCTCCTGTGTACGTTCGTAAAGGAACCGTAGCCGTCGTTACTGTCAGATGGGGAAACTTACGAAGAAAAACTGACTTCGGCATGACGGTGACGGACGCCCCTGTGTCGATTTGCATCCTTAAGGCCTGTCCTTCCACCAGAACTGTGACATAGTATGCAGACTTATTTGTTGTCATACTGTATATTTCTTGCTCTTCGTCAGACTCATCGGCCGAGTTATCGATCGCATTCAGCGCGTTCGGTTTGCCTGTGCGCTGCCTGCACTTTGATTTCAAGTGGCCTTGCTCTCCGCAGTTATGACACTTGTACTTGCGATATCGGCAATTATTGGCCGCATGGCGTTTACCGCAACGGAAGCACTCTACGGGCTCAGTCTTGCTTCGATAATTGTCCTTAGCACGGTAGCCTTGACTCAGAACATCAACTTCTAGTCCTGAGCGCCTTTGTGGTATACTTTTCAGCTCTTCTAGCTTTACTTGTTGAGTCTGGGTGGTGGCTAGTTCACGATTTAACGCAATTTTGCACGCCTCTTCGAACGTCAGCTTTTCAGCGGCAACCAGCTCACGCTGAGTGTCGACGCAGCGTAGCCCGGCGACTAGCCTGTCTCTAAGCGCTTCGTCGAGAAACTTGCCAAACTCGCAAGTTCTGGCCAGGTGCTTCAGCTGCACAATGAATTCGGCTACAGTCTCTTGCTCAAGTTGCAATCTTCGGTTAAATCGGCACCTTTCCGCAATCACGGCCTTTCGGGGACTGTAGTGTGTTTTCAGTAGCGCCGTGACCTCGTCATACGTTTTGCTGGCAGGGGAATTCGGAACTAGCAGGTTCTTCAATACTTCATACACTCGAGGTCCTACTACAGTCAGGAGTACGGCTAGCTTCTTGCCTTCAGCCACATCATTTGCCAAGACGTAAAGCTCAAATCTTTCCAAGTAGGACTCGAAGCTGTCGCTCCTTTCGTCAAAAGTATCAATTTTTCCCACCTTCGCCATTGCAGCATCCGCCAGGCAGTAGTCTTCAGCAGCAACCGAAGAAAGCAGCCAGCCGCCTCGATCCCATCCTCGTCGCCAGTGTAATGTAGTAGCGTGCGGCAGCCGAGCGGCCGCACCAAAGAACCAGCGAAGACCGGTGCAGGACAAGGAATCAGCGTTTATTTGTCTGACGCTTCTTTTATACGCAGCGGTTGCTTATCCGCTGCTGCTATCAGTGCGCGTCATGGCAAAGTGACGCGTCATGCACTTGACGCTATCACACTTTTACGATGTTTAATTAGAGAAGATAGCGTTTTTGAGTAGATTTTGAATCTTTGTTTTAAAGCGAGGTTGAACGGTTGCGCTTTCACTTTGTTGTGAAGGTTACTTTTTTTTCTAATAGAACGTAGTATTTCTAATAGAACGTAGTAGTCATCCATGGATTTCGCGGTGCAGAATACCATTTTACCAGTGACGTTACTGTTGTGCATGCGTCAACTGTATCGATTAATTTCTTCGAAAATATGTTATACGAACCGTTAGCGCAGTTTTCTTGCAACACATCTGTCCAGTCAACATTGGCTATCAAATCAATAAATCTGTTTTTGTTGAAGGAGTATCTATTTGATTTTTTCGGTGCGCTTTCATTTGAGCTGTCTATAAGCAAGAATACCGGGTAGTGATCAGTTATATTGAATCTAATGACTCCGGAGGTTTGAGGTAAAAGGACGTTAGACAACACATGGTCGATGAGCGTACCGTGTGAATCAGATGCACAACGAGTTGGAACGTCTAATAATGATTCAATGCCATGACCGAGAATAATGTTCATATATTCAGAGCAAGCATGATCAGCGGTATCAATAATGTTTATGTTCATATCCCCTACAATAATTGTTTCTTTGTTTTCTTTGTTTAAAGAAATTAGAATGCTGTCCAGTTCTCTGCAAAAGTCGGTGTAAGATGAGGACGGCGAACGATAAAGGAAGCAATGATAGTGTTCTTGGAACGGGAAAGAAAACTTCGGGCTAATTCAATCCAAACTGACTCGCACTTATCTGTGCTAAAATTGATGTCAGAGCGACGTTTGTACGAGATGGCGTTTGATATAAACATTGCCGAACCACCATGACGGTCTGATGAACGGTGGTAGTATTCAGCTTGATAATTTGGTATCGAAAATAATTTGACATCTGAAGCTGACAACCATGTTTCTGATAAACAAATAAGGGAGAAGGTATGGTTGGCGAGGGTTAGAAAGTTTATCATATCGTCATAGTGCTTCGGCAGGCTGCGAGTGTTGATATGGATGATAGATTTCTGCGATGATACTGAGTTTGCAAGAAAGTACTTTAACTGGTCAAGATCGTAATACATAGCAATGAGGAGCGGGACACGCGTGCAGTGAAGATTAGATTATGTGAACAAAGCGAGGTCATCGACTCCGGAGATTCGGTACACGCGGCTGTCTTCGGTCTTGCGAGCCTTGATACGGCAGTTATCAACCCAAAGGAATTTCCAGCCTTTTTCCTTTTTTAGAGCCAGTGCTTTTGCGAACAGGCGCTTGTTTTCCGGAGTCAGGTGGTCATTAACGTAAACGGACTTGTCAAGAATGGGTGCTGTGAAACCTATGGAACTTGTTGTAATGCGTGCTTTTTTCGCCTTCTTAACAAACTCGGTTTTCTTTTCGCGGGAGTAGAAGCGAACGATAATGTTCTCATCTTCGTTAGTTGGAACACGGTGGACAACATCAATGTCTTCAGTGGTGACAGGGCACTCAATTTTTTTTCCAATTTCCTCAATGATGGCGACACAGTTCTCGCCCTGAGTGGTAGGGACCCCTTTGACTTCTACATTGTTGATTCGGGAGTATTGCTCCAATTCGGACATTCTTTGAGCTAGTTGCTTGTTTTTTCGGATTAGGTCTTTATTCTGTTTTACGAGGTGGGCTTCCTCGTCCTTCATCTTTTCATACAATTCATTAAAAAGCTCAAGGCTGCTGCGCAGCTCGCCTCCTTCCTTTCGCAACGCGTCGACATCCTTCGAAAGCTCAACATTTGTAGGCATCATAAAACAGCAAGTGGCAGCAGTGGTGCGGCAAAAAAAAACAAATAATAATTTATAAATAGATTCCACACGAACCTGCGTAGGCGTAGAGCAGTGTAAGACGCTGTTTCACCGCCGCAACCGCTGCTGCCAAATGGCTGTCAGTACGATGGGGCGCTGCTTTTGTAGACGGGTCCAGAGGGGGTGGAACCGGAGGGATGCTGTTGCGGGGGCGCTGGTGGGCAGTCAGGTGCTGCTGGGTAATCAGGTGATGGCTAACGCTGTGTCATGAGCGGTCGCTGCACGAGAGCTGCTGCAGAATCAGGAGGTGTGGATCCAACCTGCGTAGGCGTAGAGCAGTGTAAGACGCTGTTTCACCGCCGCAACCGCTGCTGCCAAATGGCTGTCAGTACGATGGGGCGCTGCTATTGTAGACGGGTCCAGAGGGGGTGGGACCGGAGGGATGCTGTGGCGGGGGCGCTGGTGGGCAGTCAGGTGCTGCTGGGTAATCAGGTGATGGCTAACGCTGTGTCATGAGCGGTCGCTGCACGAGCGCTGCTGCAGAATCAAGAGGTGTGGATCCAACCTGCGTAGGCGTAGAGCAGTGTAAGACGCTGTTTCACCGCCGCAACCGCTGCTGCCAAAACGTTTCCTTCCTGATCTGCCTTTCCCAGCATCGATATAGTTCTACACTATGCTTCTTTTCCATTGAATCTATCCAATTTTTACCTTCGACGTTTTTAACCTTTGGTTTAATGCTATTTCTTTCTCCTTCCTTGTCTCTGACAAACTTACTGGCCAGCTTTCTAGTTCGTCTCCGCCACTGTGTGTCAACGCTCTTTCTGTACAGGTATTTGAATACCTTAGCTGCCCACGTGTTATCATCCAATTTCCTCAGGCGTTCTTCGTATAGTACTTTACTCTGAGCTTCCCGTGCTTCTAACGTTGCCCAGCCCATATCCCCCTGCACTGCCTCGTTTGTGGTTTTCCCGTGGGCACCTAGTGCTAATCTTCCGATAGTTCTCTGATTTACTTCTAATCGCTACTGAACTGCAGCCCTTAAGCATAGAACCGCATTCCCGAAAGTAAGCCTCGGCACCATTGTTCCTTTCCAAATACCTCTGAGGACTTCATACCCGTTGTACCCCCCCAATGCCCTATGTTTCATTATCCCGGCATCTCTTCGCCCTTTTGCTATGAGAGACTGTTCGTGCTTTTCCGTGTACATATGCCCGTTGTTTACCCATACCCCGAGATATTTGTATTCGGCCACTCGGGGTATTTCATGGCCTTTTATTGTAAGCTCCTGATCAGTTGTGCCGTTGAAAACTATCACACCTGACTTAGTTGCGCTAAAACTTAAACCTAGACTGTCTCCTTCGTTTCCACAGCAATTCACCAAAGTTTGCAAATCTTCCTGGCTTTCTGCTAACAGCACAATATCGCATGGTGTAGGAACAGCGCTAAAAACAGGACAGAAGTCAAACATGGAAGCAAAGGGACGGGCGCTGTCCCTGTGCTTCCATGTTTGACTTCTGTCCTGTTTTTAGCGCTGTTCCTACACCATGCAATACCAACTAGCCCGTCAACTCGCTCTCGTAAACTTCATTTCTTGTTTCTCGAGCTCTGTCGACTGTCGCGTCTCGGACCCTAGTAAAAAAAAAAAAAAAACAGCGCCCGTCCCTGTGCTTCCATGTTTGACTTCTGTCCTGTTTTTAGCGCTGTTCCTACACCATGCAATACCAACTAGCCCGTCAACTCGCTCTCGTAAGTACAATATCGTCCGCATATATTAAACCCGGTAGGCGTTGCTCAAAAACATTTCCGCCTAATGTGTATGACAGATCATAACCTAGATTGCTTCCTTGTAGCCTTCTTTCCATACTTATCATATAAAACATGAACAGCAGCGGTGATAGAGGACAACCTTGCCTTAATCCTTTGAGTATCTGGATAGTTGTTGTACTCTTAATTCCTTCCCATGTTATTTTCACTTCATTTTCGCGATATATTTCCTGCAGAAAATTAATTACCTTATGACTGACACCTTCACCTTTTAATATGTTCCACAGGAGTTCCCTGTTCACGTTGTCGTATGCACCGCTTATGTCCAAGAAGGCTAAATACAGAGGTCTGCTTTCCGCCTTATCTATTTCTATGCACTAGGTAAGCACGAAAAGGCAATCATCTAAGCGCCTACCACTTCTGAACCCGTTCTGAAGTTCTCCGAGTATTCTATTACTTTCTACCCATGACTGCATTTTTATTTTCATTGCCTGCATCGCCAGCCTGTATGTAACTGATGTTATCGTAATCGGTCGGAAGGATTTTATGTTCGTTCTTTTGCCTTTTCCTTTATAAATCAAATTTATTTTACTCTGTTTCCAGCTGTGCGGAATTTGGTGATTCGTTATGACTGCCTCCAATACTTTTATCAGCGTTTCCTTGCCTCTTGGGCCAAGTTCATTAATTATCTTGATTGTAATTTCGTCGATCTCTGCTGACGTACATCTTGGAATATTTGCTTCCGCCTTTTTTCAGTTAAGATTCGTAAGTTCCACGCTGTTTTCTATTGTGCGTTCCTGTGTTGCTCCCTCATTTGGGGTGATTACTCTATCGTCTTTCTTAAAAAACTCAGCTATAACTGATGAAATGTAGTTCACAGCGTCATCTCCCTCTAAACATTTTCCTTCGGCATCGTGAATCTGTTCCTGCTTTCTGTGATTCGCTTTGCCAGCCAGCTTATATGGTTCCAGAATTTTCTTGGCCCCCCTTTAGTTGCATCGCTAACTTCAGCCAGCCAGCGATCAGAGGACTGCTTTATTTTAGCCTGCCGCAGTCGTGTGGCGCCATCTGGCCGAGCACTGAGAACGGCGAGGGGGCTATGCCACCTTCCTGGCGCTCCTTGAGACATCTTTCTATTCTTACACCGTGACAGCTTCACCCATTCACTACACTCTCTCTGAATGAACAAAAATCCTTAAAAGGAATCTCAGATTAATACTGCAGACCACTCTCAGTGGGGTCAGGGCCTTCGACGCCCTCTGCAGATGGTCAATCAGGCACTCCACAAGTGGCAGTGCCCACCATTGGACCTGCCTTTCACAACTGAAAAGCTTTCCGCAGCTATTGCAGAATCAAAGACGCACGTCACGATGAGTTTGACCTATGACGCAATAGCAAAGCTACCCGACAACTCCCGTCTTCGACTCCGGGAATAAGCATAGACCGCTTATAACGCATACCGCGGGAGTCGGGAAGATCCGCATTATAAGCGGTACTGCACTGTAACCAAAACGTACAGTTTTTTCATGCATTCGCGTTTCCAGAGCGGCCAGCCTACCTTTAAAATTGCACCTGACAACACATCAGACGCACAACACTGCAATCACAGGCAACGAAGACGTTTATTTGATCTTTTTGTCGAAGTGTTGTAATAAATGAAAGAACGACGTTATTTTAATCTACTGCTGCGACTGAACTGCGTTGCTAGTGGCTTCATCTTCTAAACAGACTGAAGCGCTTGCTCGCTGAGCTTTCTCTCAGCGCAGTATAGTTCGTTGCAACAGTCGAGCGCGTCTTTGCACGAAACTTCTGCTGCACTTTCACTCACTTCGTTGGGCTCATTCGCGGAGAGAAACTTCCCACACAACGCCGTCGGAGTCAGCGATGATAACGAGTTTATCTAGTGCCGGTCCTTGAAACGCTGAATAAAACCGTCAATTGGTTGAAACCATCATGCCCTAAATATTTGCAAGGCACCTGGCCTTGGCTTGCGATATCGAGCAACTCACAGGAACGCTCGGGGACCGGACCTCGCGAAACAGTTCAAACAAAGCGGCGACATCTTCGTATTTTGACGCATGAATCCGGTTCTCTGCAAGCAAAGTAGAGTCTTCCCTGCAGCAGCTGTTGTCGAAACCTCTTGCTGTCCTTACAAATGGCGGACGCAGTAACGTCGGTGACACTGTACTTTTTTTCCACCGTAGCCTTTTTCAAACCGCTCTCGGCGCCCCTCACAATGCTCTGCTTGGTTTCGAGAGCTAGCCGTTTCCTGGCTGCGTGTTTCCGTTTGCTACCCGCTGCAGACAAGCCTAATGTTGATCTTGCCCGTTCCTGACAAGTGCAATGTTGCCAAAACAGACGCTGCAGCCAAGTTCAGTGTTGCCCACACCCATTCCTGACAAATGCAATGTTGCCTGCTGTTAGAAACATGCACTGCAGACGCCCCGCGTTTGGCAGGCCCAAGTTGTATTGTAGTAACGCTAGCCTGGCCTGCATTTGTGCGAATAGGTGAGTTTTCACTGGCAGTGTGTAAAATCCCTGGCATTTCAAAATAAGCAAGCCAACAATCCTACTGGCACTTTTGTTTCATTGTCGCTGACTTTTCTGCGCAACCGTAGCTTTGTTGAGCCTTTTTTCTTAGCGGGGCTGCTGTAATGTTCCTGCCGAAGTGGTTTTTGTATTACGTAGGTTTTCAGCGTACATTTTCGTAGTTTACTGCAAAATGTTTCGCGACAGTCCGTACTCATTTTGCCCATTCTTCGTCTTGTGTTGTGGCACATTTTTTTTTAAATTGCTGAATCGTCAAACGTTCATATCTCTCTCACACCTGTCATGACAACTGCGCGCGGTTACGGGTAACATTGTCGCGTGATTGATTAGGCGAAATTGAAATAAAATGGCTGAACTGATGAAGCGTCAGGTAACCCAGAACGCTGAAGTGACAATTGTGTCAGGTAACCTAGAGCAGTGCATTGGTCTGTAAGATCATTTCTTTTAGACACTGTTGCAAATAGTTTCATGATGACATATACTTGCTGTCTTATATTAACATTGGGCACAGGTATGAAAAAATCCCACTAAGCACAACCTCCCCTAACTAAACTGTTCAGAGTGCAAACAGTGGTCATTATTAATATTGCATCCTCTGCTCTGTGTCTAATCTGAGCTCGATGTGGCATCCACATATCTTCTGCAATCTGTGATCTGGTAGGTCCTAAACATAGGTGATAGTGCTTCCGAAAGTGCAAGCTTCTTTCACTTAGAGACCTGCTTTCCATGCTTGGTTTATGTGCTTGCTCCTTTTCACCAATGCATAATGACTCTTTTGATGTTGTGTGGTGAGCCCCCTTTGATGGCTTGGAGCTTATCTAGTGTCCTCAGAAGAGAAAAAGGTGGCTACTTCTCTGAACGTCAATATTTATTTTTTATTTAAGAGTTACTTCCACCACCCCATAGGACATTACAGCAAGGAGTTAAAAGTGTTAAAAAAGGAAACAGACTGCTCATTTAAATCATGGAAAAAAGCACCATCGGATAACATATGAACAGTACTTGACACTAAGTTGTTCCACTCTAGGATAGGTAGAAAACAGAATGGAAAATATAACCTTTTAAGGAAAGCTCTTTTATCTTAATTGAAATGTTTCAATATGTAATTAAGTTGTTGGCTGAGTATATTTCTCACAGTTTACTGCAGTTTTAGAAAGTAAATGTTGTACAAAGATTTTAATCCAAGATTTTTCTCGTGGTCATTCTGCTGTTTCTATTTCAATTTGCGTTTGCTCTGTCATTCTGAGTTACTGTCTTTAACTTCCCGGTGGAAATCAAGCAGCACAGTAGTGAATTTTTTTCAATTTGCTTATAAGTGGCCATGTATGCAAGCCCCAACAAACATCCATATTCAAGTATTGATCAGACTTGACTATCAGCTGTATTCTGAAATCACTTTGCAAATGACCGAATCTCTACTTTAATAAACTCGGATCTGAAGGCTGCCTTGTTCCCAATGTAATTCACATGCTTATTTCAAGGCCTGAGATAAAAAGCATTCCTAAACAAAAATTTCTTGCTTGGTCTTAAAGTAATATGATTAACTCTATGTATCGAAGTGATTACCACACTTTCTTGTAAAGGTGACGTGAACAGTCTGCAAAGCTTTTAGCAAAGTTGGTGAATCATACACAATTTCAGAATTACACTGGAGGAATATCATCATGACCGAATACCTTGGCCTGATTAACATCTTGGAACAATGTACCAATCCCGTCAACACAAAATCTGACCTCCACCATGCAGTCTAGATTAGCAGGCTGTGTGAATCTAACAGTATGTGAACAAGACGGCATGCGGATGACGAATAACCTCTGCAAAGTTTTGTTTCACATACATTATTGATTATGCGAAAACTAGTGCAGGTATGAGGAAAATAAATTAGTAGAGGAGGAGGCCCCAAGTAGAAACTGTTGGGGGACCTCCTGTTAGTAATTGTATATATGACGCATATTAATCATATGGTAGATAGCTACTACATATCGGAAAAAAGGTGCAGTAGGAATTAACAATCACAACAAAAAATTTGATTAACCAAGTTCAGTTTTATAAACTCAATAAGGTACGCGGCAAAAAGAGAACAACATACTCTACAAAAGCACTCAAGCAATAAAAGCCATACACAATAAATACAGGATTCATTGGCTTCTCAAATGAAGGTAATTAAAAAGCACACTTTTTCAACCTTTTATGGAATGATGCTTCTGCACTAGATGATGTGATGATTGTTAGTAGAGAGTTGCAGACAGTGATTGCTGATAATAATGAATAAAAACGAAACTCTAGAATATCATCAGTTTTCAAGCCAGGTATAGAACTGTTGTCCGCACCAAAAAAAAATTCCTGGCGTAGTGTACGGTATACCGTGCAGAGACTGTAACCATGTGTATGTGGGTGAAAGTGGAAACTTCGTTGAAAGGTTGAAACAACACCAGCATGATGTTGCAAAAAAAAAAGCTTCGTCAAATGCACTCGCCGAAAATTCTGAAGGCAAGCAGCATCATATAGATTGAGCAACGCGTGCATTTTGAAAACAGAAAAGAATCTCCAGAGCCGTCTATATCTATAATCCTTAATAATTCAGACAGTCAAACACACTCTCAATCGCACTGACGGGGCACTTCTAGTGCATACGCCCGCTGTCTAGAGCACATTTTCAAGCTTAAATAGCCAGCCTTTAACATCTGTACCTGTTTGTGAACAAGGCTCCTGTGCGGGAGGCGAAATGTCATTTAAGAAATCATTTTATTTTGGTCGATGTTCTGCCTTCTTCATGTACACCCCGAACCTGACGGGTTTCCGTACAACCCTCGACTTCATAAACTTACGCCTGACTGCAGCTACTAGCCTGCTAAATATACCTATTAACTGAAACAGGCGCAATCAGACTCCACAGCCTTGTCAAAACAAAAATAGGAAGTTGGAAAGGGGTAGGTAATGCAGGCAGCACTGCAGCAACAACCCTCTTATAGCCAAAAATTAAAGATAAACGTTCATCGTGTGAGGCACTGAATGGAACTGTAAAATGAGAGTGCGATTGATTTGTGTCCTCAGTCTCTGTACACAATGCTGTATCAAAAGTATCGACCATTACAATAGGATGCATATATTCTCACAGA
Organism: Amblyomma americanum; assembly: GCF_052857255.1. Lineage (NCBI taxonomy): Eukaryota > Metazoa > Arthropoda > Arachnida > Ixodida > Ixodidae > Amblyomma > Amblyomma americanum. The sequence goes on from NC_135497.1 coordinate 467,643,105, forward strand.
CTGAATAGAAAATTCCTGTTGTCCCCGCAGGGGGGCGTCTCCATCTTGCAGGCGTTGGTGAGTGGCGACACCACGGCTTCCCGAGCATCCGCAGGGACATCCCTCTATGGGGATGATGGTGAACAGTGCATCACCATGGACCCGAGCACCCGCGCATCACCGTGCATGGCATCGCCGTGTCCGGTGAAAAGGAGATCCTGGTGGTTGAGCCGATGCCGAGCGTTTGGACCTTTAAGGCCCCTCGGTGGAGGCAACACACCACTTTGGCCCCAGCTTCCTGTAGACGGCACCTCCGACCTGGCCCGACCGGGGAAATCGGCAGTCGCCTTTTCCTGTCCTCCCCTCTATCTTTCACTTTCCTATCTTCTTTCTCACAACTCTCCTGTCTTCTCCTCTCTTAAGTACTTCTTGCTTCTTCCTGGAGGCGAGGGTTAACCCTGTGTGAGTAACTACCCTGAATTGCTTCAGATTAGGTTATAGCGGCGGTGTACAGCTGGCGTGGGCAGGACTTGCTTCGAAGTTCCTGTCCCGTCCCCTTGTTGGGCTCCAAGGTGGGTGGCTGGCCCCGCGGCCGAACAACCACATGTTATGGCTCCTTCCCCATCAAAAAATGATCGCCATACTCAAAAAAGGCGGACCGAAGATGCGACATCACAGTTTCTGAACACAAAGAAAGATCTTGCCAAATTCTATATAGTGCACAGTGAATCAAAAGAAAAAACAGCTCGAATGATATCTCCTTTTCTCGTTGAAAAGACACTCACAGAAACGTTGGGCCCTGGCTACAAGGCGACGAAGTTAGCCAGTGGTGACCTATTACTTGAGACACGCGATAAAGTCCAACTGCCCAAACTCTCAAACATTACCGCCTTTGGAGAAACCCCAGTCACTGTAACACCCCACAGGTCGCCTAATACTGTGCGTGGCGTAATATCAGACAATGACCTCATCTCCCTGACAGAAGAGGAAATATTATAAGGGCTAAAGGAACAGCATGTAACAAATGTCCACTGAATCCGAAAAGAAAACAAAAAATTCCTACTAAGCACCCAGCTCTGACCTTTGCCTCCTGCACACTGCCTGACTCAATCGACGTAGGCTACAGAAAGATATCAGCCCAAACATACATTCCTAACCCCCACCGCTGATTCAGGTGCCAACGATTTGGCCATGGCTCGCAGAGCTGCCGTGGTCAAGAAAAATGCACAAAATGCTCCTCAACTGATCACATCTCTGATAAATGCACTGCTCCTCCACACTGTGCAAACTGTGGCGAGGATCACCCAGCCTACTCACGATCATGCTCTAAATGGAAAGTAGAAAAGGAAATAACTTTCAAAACAAATGAAAACAAATATTCACGGAAGCAAGGCGACGCGTCACAGCCAGCATATTTTTCTTATCTCCTAATACAAGCTTCTCCGAAGCGGTGCGATGGGGTGGTGGACCATACCGGTTCTCAACGCCTGCCCAGGCCTCACCGAGTGAGACCGCGGCAAAGCAATCCTCCCCCCTGGCAGAGGCAGCGAAAGCTGCCCCGCCAACTTCGAGAGAGGGCCTGCCGACGTCCGAGTCGGGAGCCAACAAGACTTCTTCCAACCGGGAGAGGCCTACCACTCGTACACCCGTAGCTTCACAGGAGTCCAGCGCCTCCGGGGAGGTGATGGATATCACCCCCAGCACTTCTGTGTTGCAGGGGCGGCGTAACTTTCTCGAAAGAAAAGGAAAGCCGAGAGTAAAGCTTCCTGAAAGCTAATGACCAACACACTAAAATATGACATTTTTGGTTCAATGGAACTGTAGAAGAATAATGAAGAACTACACAGACATTACAGATATACTAAAATCAACGTCACGTATAGCTCTATGCCTTCAGGAGACAAACCTATGGCCAAACTACAAAAACATATTGAAAACATTCCAAAATTTTCGACGAGACAGAGAACAGGTGAACAGGCTCTAAGTTGGCTTCGCAATTATAACGCAAAGTGACGTCCCTGCACTAGAAATACCATTGAAAACAAACTTTGAGGCTGTAGCAGTAAGTGTAGTTACACACAAAACAATCACAATATTGCTACGTACGCTGGGAGGACGACGAAATGGTTGGTAACGAAGAGTACGTTTGTATGACCCCCTAACCTCCTACAACCACGTCGGCTACGAAAACTGTGTAATCCAAATTTTGGTAGGTCATCCCATGCTTGCCACATGCAAGTGGTCATTTAAATAGTCACCGCCTGGTTATGGCCAATCCCCCTTGTGGGTATGTGCAATTGTGTGAGGTCAACAACAACAACAACGACGACGCTGAGGTGCGCGCTTGTGTGCTGAGAGTCTACTCCAAGCCTTCGGTTCCTTGCGTAGCAGGTTACCTCTGCTGCTTCTAGCCGCCACGTATCATTTAGTGGAGGTTGCTAAATTCGATCCCCGGCCTCAAGCTGGCTCTCCGTCGTGGCCGCCGTCTCGCCAACATGTCTACCGAGTCCGAGCCATCTCCCTCTCCGTCAACACCGCCAGCGGTCATCGTCGCCCACCACCGCGAACCGGGCACGTTCTGCGGCACAGACGACGTTGATGTGGACGACTGGCTGGCCCTTTAAGAACGCGTCAGCACGCACAACAGGTGGGATCCAACGCTGATGCTCGCTAATGTGATATTTTACCTGACCGGCACCGCGAGAGTGTGGTTCGAAACCCACGAAGATGACTTGACCTCATGGGACATATGTAAGCAGAAGCTCCGCGACCTCTTCGGAAAATCCATCGGCCGCCAACTCGCCGCCAAGAAGGCACTCGCGTCCCGCGCCCAAACTTCCTCCGAGCCAAACATAGCCTACATACAAGACGTCCTCGCCTTGTGCCGTAAAGTTGATAAAGACATGTCCGAAGCAGATCGAGTTGGCCACATACTGAAAGGCATTGCCGACGATGCCTTTAATCTGCTTCTATGCAAAGACTGTTCCACGGTCGCTTCTGTTCTTGAGGTGTGCCATCGTTTCGAGCAAGCCAAACACCGGCGCATTTCTCACCGTTTTGACCGGCTGCCGAACACTGCTGCTAGCTCCTCCTGCGAAGATCTGCCAACATTGCGGCAGCCTTCCGACCCGGCTAACTTAACCCGTATCGTGCGCCGCGAACTGGAGGCGATGACGCCCGCTGTTTCTTCCTTGCCACTGCCGGACAACACCTTGGCCCTCATCCAAGCCGTCGTTCGCCAGGAGGTTGCGAACTTGGCCGTCCCTTCTTCTCGCGTCGTTGACAACGCTCATGCCAGCCCGGACCCTCCAGTGATCGCAGCTGCCACTTACAGTCGCAGCTTCTCGCCTCGGTACCGATACCGCAATCCTGCCGAATGGCGTACCTCTGATGACAGGCCGATCTGTTTTACCTGCTCTCGCGTCGGACACATCTCCCGTCACTGCCGCAGCCGTTGGTCCCCGCCACCTCGCCCCTACTCCTTCGTCGACCGCCGCAACGACTACGGCCCGCACCGTTTCACACCACGACCCGATCCGCTCCCTGACGAGCCCGCTCTGCACGCTCGTGGGTCCAGCCGCTCACCTTCCCCATTAGGCCGCCGCTCCCGTTCTCCTCCCACACGCCGCAGCCCTTCTCCTTCGACCTCCCGCCATTTCACGGAAAACTAGCCGATGCAGCCGCCGGAGGTAACGCTGCATCATTGACCCGGCCTGAAAATCCTCTCTTGACCCCCGCTGCCCAACGTAATCTCTTGAATGTTCTCGTGGATGGTGTCCCGGTCCTTGCCCTCATTGATACTGGCGCCCAAGTGTCTGTCCTGAGCTCTTCTTTGCGCCGCCGTCTGAAGAAAGTTTGAACGCCTGCCGCCATGTCCACGGTTCGCGTCGCCGATGGCACCCCCGCTGCCGTGATTGGAATGTGCACTGCGAGAGTCAGCATTGCCGGGTGTCATATACCCGTTCTGTTCACCGTCCTGACCCGGTGCCCTCAGGACATAATCCTTGGCCCTGACTTTTTAACCGCCCATTCAGCTCTTATTGACTGTTCCTCAGGCCTTCTTCGATTGGATCTGCCCCTGTGCAATGACGACTCCACCAGCTCACCTCGCCTTCAATCCACCGAGTTTGCTCGTCTCCCGCCACAAACTGCTGTCTACATCCCTCTGTCGCCTTCTCCTCCCGTCCCTGATGAAGACTACGTCGCCTGCTCTATCACCGCTGTGATTCTGAATCGTAATGTCCTCCTTCCCCACACCATTGTCCACATCACCCACAACTGCACCTGCCTCCCTGTCCTCAACTTCAGCCTGTCCCCTCAGGTACTTCCGACCGGCATTTCCCCTGCTGATCTATCCCCAGTGACCGATTGCACAGTTTCTGTCCTGGCTCCTGACCCAACGACTGCCGTCTCCAATGTCCCTACATCGCAACCCTCCCGTGAGGACTCTATTTCCCGGATGATCGCGGCCGATCTGCCCTCTGCTGATTCTACAGCTCTTCACAGCCTTTTGTCATCCTACAGTGATATTTTTGACTTTGGGGACCGTCCCTTGGGTCAAACCTCTGTTGTCGCCTACCACATTGACACCGGCAAAGCCCGCCCTATTCACGGACGGCCCTATAGGGTCTCCCTCGCAGAGCGCCGTGTTATTCAGGCAGAGGTGGACAAGATGCTGGCCCGCAACATCATCGAGCCTTCGAGGAGTCCTTGGGCGTCCCCTGTCGTGCTTGTTAAAAAGAAAGATCAAACCTGGCGATTCTGCGTCGATTACCGCCATCTGAATGCCGTCACAAAGAAAGACGTCTACCCTTTGCCCCGAATTGACGACGCTCTCGACTGCTTGCACGGCGCCAGTTACTTTTCCTCGATCGATCTTCGCTCAGGGTACTGGCAGATCGCTGTCGATGAACGGGATCGGGAGAAAACTGCCTTTGACACCCCGGACGGCCTGTACCAATTTAAAGTCATGCCTTTCGGCCTGTGCAATGCCCCTGCGACCTTCGAGCGCATGATGGACTCCCTCCTGCGCGGTTTTAAGTGGACGACATACCTCTGCTACTTAGATGACGTGATTGTTTTTTCGTCCACATTCCAAAGCCACCTGCATCGCCTTTCAGCCATCCTTGCCGTCTTCCGCCGCGCTGGTCTTCAGCTGAACTCGAAGAAATGTACCTTCGGCCGCCGTCAGCTCAACGTCCTTGGCCACTTGGTCGATTCTGCTTGGATCCAACCCGACCCCGACAAAGTCCGCGCCGTGCATTCATTTCCTACTCCGCGCTCCTCCGGTGATGTGCGCAGCTTTCTCGGCCTATGTTCCTATTTCCGCCGGTTCATCCAGAACTTTGCGGAAATAGCCCGACCTATTACCACGCTCCTCAAGAAGGACATCCCGTTCTCTTGGGGACCCCCCCAAGCTGACGCCTTCAGAGCCCTTATCCGTGCCCTCACTGCTCCACCTGTGTTGGCGCACTTTGATCCTTCAGCCCCTACGGAACATCGGACCGATGCGAGCGGCCATGGAATTGGTGCCCTACTTGTTCAGCGGCAACGCCACAAGCTTCGCGTTATTGCGTACGCCAGCCGTCTCCTTTCTGTGTCAGAGCGCAGCAATTCTATCACCGAGCGAGAATGCATCGCTCTGGTTTGGGCTATTGCAAAATTCCGCCCTTACTTGTTTGGGCACCCTTTCTCTGTTATCACGGATCACCACGCCTTATGCTGGCTTTCTTTGCTCAAAGACCCTTCTGGCCGGCTGGGGCGCTCGGCTCTTCGCCTTCAAGAGTATACATTTTGTGTCGTCCACAAGTCCGGCCGCTTGCACCAGGACGCGGATTGCTTGTCCCGTTACCCTGTCGATCCGCCTTCCTCCAACGAATGCGAGGCTGAAGCCTGCGTTTATCCATCTCGGCCTTCCGCAACATTGCGCAAGAACAGCGCTTGGATTCGTCGCTACGTTCCCTCATCGACCGCCTCACTGCCAACCGCTGTGATGCGTCCCTCGCCCCGTTTGTGCTCCATGAGAACGTCCTCTACCGGCGCAATATGCGGTCTGACGGCGCTGACCTCTTGCTCGTGGTCCCTCAACACCTGCGCAGCAGCGTCCTCGAACAGCTTCATGACGTTCCCACGGCCGGTCATCTTGGAGTCTCCCGCACCTACGACAGCGTGCGCCGCCGCTTCTTTTGGCCCGGTCTATACCGTTCTGTCCGCCGTTATGTGGCCGCTTGCGAACTGTGCCAACGGCGGAAGACGCCCTCGTTCTCCCTCCCGGGCACCTTCAGCAGATTCCCATCCCCGTAGACCCGTTTTCCCGTGTCGGCCGCGACCTGCTCGGCCCTTTTCCGGTGTCTGCTATGGGAAACAAATGGATCGCGGTCGCGACGGACTACTCCACGCGCTGCGCTATTACTCGAGCGATCCCAACCAGCTGCGCAACTGATGTCGCTGACTTTCTCCCGCACGACGTCATACTCCACCACGGTGCTCCCCGTCACCTGCTCACCGATCGAGGTCGCTGCTTTCTTTCCAAAGTGGTCGCCGAACTCCTCCGCTCCTGCTCCGTCCGTCATCAATTCGCCACGGCCTACCATCCGCAGACGAACGGCCTCACTGAACGTCTGAACCGTACCCTCACCTACATGATTTCCATGTACGTCTCCGACCATCACCGCGACTGGGATATTAGCCTCCCATTCGTTACATTCGCCTAAAATTCTACGCGTCACTATACAGCCGGTTTCTCCCCTTTTTACCTTCTCTTTGGCCGCGATCCTTTGCTGCCCTTCGACAGTGTACTGCCCGCCACCGCCTCCACGAGTCATTACGCTCGGGACGCCATCGCTCGCGCCGACGCTGCCCGTCTTGTCGCCCGCCAGCGGCTGTCGGCCTCCCAAGTCAATCAGAAACGACGTCATGACTGTCGCCGTCGTGAAGTCACCTACTCTCCTGGCTCCCTTGTGTTACTCTGGATCCCTTCCCGCCGTGTGGGCCTTTGTGAAAAACTGCTCCCCCGATATACAGGCCCTTATCGGGTCGTACGTCCGGTGACCGCGGTGACGTACGAGATCACCCCGCTACATCCGCCATCTCCGGCCGCTGCACCCCGCACCGACATCGTCCATGTGTCCCGCCTCAAACCTTACAACTCGCCGTCTAGCTGGCCTGTGTAGTGCGCACCGGGACGGTGCTTTTGCCGCGAGGGGGGTCATGCTACGGACGCTGGGAGGACGACGAAGTGGTTGGTAACGAAGACGACGCTGAGGTGCGCGCTTGTGTGCTGAGAGTCTACTCCAAGCCTTCGGTTCCTTGCGTAGCAGGTTACCTCTGCTGCTTCTAGCCGCCACGTATCAATATGCTCTGTATATATACCACCACACCTCACATTTAATATCCACGATTTGGAAAGCCTTTGCCATCAGCTACATGAACCATATGTGGTAGTTGGGGATTTTAATGCGCACTCCTCCTTTTGGGGTAGTGCGCGCACAGACAACAGAGGCCAAATAATTGAAGACCTGATACTGACAAACAACATATGCCTAATGAACACAGGAAAAGCCACATATTGCTGTCCCAGCACGGGAAAAATGAGCTGCCTTGATTTAACTTTCGTATCACCATAAGTTTTTAATGATTTTATTTGGGATGTTTTAAATGATCCAAGAGGAAGTGACCATTTACCCACAGTTTTAAAATTATCTTCCTCGATCCAAATCATTCCAGCACCACCCTAGCTCTGGAAACTGTAGCTAGTTGACTGGTCGGTGTTTAACGCAAATGCCACATTACATAAAAAGTTCGATGAAAGACTAAGCACAGATGAAATAAATGAAACATTTACCACCTGTATAGTTTCGGCTGCAAAAATAGCGATCCCGCAAACATAGGACAAATCAGAAAAAAAATCACAAGGTTTGGTGGACACAGGAGTACAGACTGGCAAAAAAAGAACGAAACAAAGCATGGGAAATATTTAGAAGGTACCCCACAGCAGAGAACCTGTTATTATTTAAAAAGGCCAGGGCCAGTGCACGTCGTATTCGCAGAAATGCAGAAAAAACGTCCTGGAGGAAATATGTATCTAAAATAAATAGTTCATTACCGGCCAAGAAGTTGTGGGATGAGGTCCGCAAGTTCAGTGGTGACTATTCTCTTTACATTTTTCCACTTCTGTCCAACCCTGGTACACCAAAAACATTGCAAGAACAGGCAAACATATTAGGTGAGCACTTCGCTGCTGTTTGCAGTTCTTCCAACTACGCAGAAACATTACAAAGATACAAAATCATAGCAGAAAAACAAAAACTTCCTATAGGAGCAGGCATGACTGAACATTATAACATGAAAATTACAATAGATGAACTAAATAGAGTACTGTCTGCAGGCAAACAGACAGCAACAGGCCCAGATAATATACACTACACTATGCTTGCACATCTCTCTGAGGCCGCCATTCAGGCACTTATAAAATTCTTCAACAAAATCTATATTTCAGTAAAAATGCCTTACGCATGGAAGAAAGCCATCATAGTACCTTTCTTGAAGCCTGGCACACCTTCATTATGTCCTTGTAGTTACAGGCCAGTTGCACTCACCAGCTGCCTAGCAAAATCATTTAAAAGTGTGGTGAACGTCCGAGTATCATTTGTTCTTGAATCTCGTCACCTTCTTGACATACATCAGTGCGGTTTCAGAAAAGCATGCTCCACTGTAGATCATACTGTCCGTCTGGAAAACACAGTGCAGGAGGCATTCTTACAGAAACAGCATTCATTGTCTTGCGGGCTTCTTTGACATGGAGAAAGCATACGACACGACATGGAGGATCGGTATACTCCGTGACCTAGCAGATCTAGGCATCCGGGGCAGGATGCTGAACTGTTTGAGTGATTTTCTAGCAGACCGTTTATTACAAGTACGTCTAGGTACTGCCCTATCAGCGAATTTCATCCAGGAGAACGGTGTACCTCAAGGGTGTGTTCTGAGTACTAACTTTTTGTAGTAAAAATGAACTCATCAGCAAAAATAATCCCCAAGTCGATTATGTATTCAGTATACGTAGACGAGCTGCAAATTGCATGTACATCCTCCAGCGTACCAACATGTGATAGGCAGTTACAAATGACTATAAATAAACTGACTAATTGGGCAGGTAGGAATGGATTCAAATTTTCCCCACAAAAATCAGTGACTGTGCTTTTCCCGCTCAAACGAGGATTACAGAGCGACCCTACCCTATACCTGAATGATGTTGTTACCCGTAAAACAGGAAAACATGTTCTTCGGCATAACTTTTGATAAAAAGCTCACATTCATACCTCACATAAACAAGTTAAAGAAGAGAGCATCTCGAACCATGAACATAATCAAGGTACTTTCACGAAAACGCTGGGGCTCTGATATAACTTGTCTTTTGCAGATTTACCGCTCTCTAGTGCGCTCCCCATTTCGCTTATGGATCTGTGGTTCATGGTTCAGCCAGGCCATCATACTTGAAACGACTGGACCCAATTCACAACTTAGGTCTCCGTCTTTCCACCGGAGCATACAGGACATCTCCCATAAATAGTCTTTATGTAGAAACAAATGAACCATCCCTAGCAGACAGAAGAACAATGCTCACAGGCGCGTATGTACTGAAAATAGTATCTCTACCTAAACGTATTTGTTACCCAATTGTTACAAAGTGCACCTCCAGAAACCTGTTCAACAATAAACCGCAATCAATACGACCTCTGCTTCTCCGTGTCGAGGATAGTTGCCAAAACCTAGAAATACTGAACAGCCTTCCTGGTGTCGCCTTAAGACATGACCCACTGCCCCCCTGGTACAGCCTTCCCAATGTGTGTGACCTCACGTTAACACACTTCCGAAAAAACAAACAGCACACTAACAGATATTACAGGAATACCATGCACTACAAGAAAAATATGCGAACTGGACAGAATTTTACACTGATGGCTCAAAAACAGCAGAATATGTCGGAAGCGCAGTTATACAAGGAAACTGGCAAAAAATAGTAACGCTCCCTAACTGCGCATCCATTTTTACTGCCGAATGTTATGCAGTCTTTATTGCTGTAGGCAGAGTAATAAATAATAGCATTCAAAACAGCATAATATACACAGCTTCACTTAGCGTGCTCATGTGCTCATGGCATTGCATTGCGGAAATGCAGGCGAATCCTTACTGGGAAACGTATTACACAACATAGAAAAAATCAGAGCACAGGGAAATATAATAAAATTCTGCTGGGTGCGGAGCCATGTTGGAATATATGGTAATAAAAGAGCCGACCAGTGTGCTGCTCAAGCTCGCAGTCAATAAATCCAAAAAGTCAGCATACCTCATAGAGATTGCATGCAACTAATACACAGAAATCTCAAGGCTAAATGGCAGGAAACCTGGGACCATGAAGTAACTAATAAACAGCACTTGATAAAGCCCGTACTGGGAGAATGAAAAACGTGTAGTAACCAGGAACGTTTTATATAGGTAATATTATGCCGTCTCCGCATTGGATATACACAACTTACACACAATTTCCTAATAACAAAAGAAGACAAACCTATTTGTAAAAATGTGGCGATGAAATTACAGTACACCACATCTTATTCTCATGCACAGAAATTTAATCACTCAGGAAAAAGTATTTTACTCCATGCTACAAAGAACACATTCTTCTTCGCCCAACACTGATTTTAGGTCAAGACGCACTTATTGGTATCTCAAGCATTTTTAGCTTTTTAAAGGAAGCAGACCTCCTTGAAAAACTCTGAACTCCACCCTTGCGCCTAGCTACGTATGGTGTAGCACCTCAGCAACCTTCTCATTCTGGGAACAGGGCTGTGGATTTATTTTTGATGGGTTGGCAGCCTCGATATCCTTGCCGCAGCAAGGATATTGCCGAGGTTACCCGACTCTTTCTGAAGCTTTCCCTAATAGCCATTTTTAAAGTTTTTTTTCTCTCATTAAGAACAAGTACGAACAATAGTTTTTAGGCCTGTACACCACTGAGCTTTTCACGTTTGTAGAATTCCGCAGAAAACAACTTTCATACACTTTGAGCTTGGCGCATGATAGCCTTAGACGCTTATGCGCCTTTAAATCCAACACAAACAGAATATTTCTGTTTACAGTGTCAGCATGGAGCCTCTTGTGTTGTTTTGAGTTTCAGATTGCTAACTGTTTTGGGGCAAGAAGAATGTTGGGGAATGGAAGATGCTCTTGGAATGCACATCCACAATGTAGTCCAAAGTGTTCAAGGGAAACACTCACGGCGAAGTGGATTTCAATTAGGCAGTAATTACTCGTGAGTTTCTACTTGTCCGCAGTTAAACGGTTGCCGAACAATGCTAGACAGCTTTCTCAGAAGCTTTGCAGCTGAAGGAAAATTCGTCTTAGTCTGGGGATAGAACCAAGTACCACTGCCTGCCTGGACAGACAATCTATATTTAAGCTAATCAGTATGCCTAGCAGATGCCATGATGCACGAGGTCGAATTGATAAATAACCTGAAGCAAGAACGGCGTTAGTCTCGCTCTGAGTTGTTGAACAGTTAACTCTTTACCTAAATGGTTTGAAGCTTCTGACACCATGAGACACTACGCAGGAAATAGTGCTGGATAGCCCTCGGCCTTTTGCTTCTGAGAGACTATGCAAATGTTCTCGAGGAAGCATGGTCACATTGCGTTAATTGTTTGTCTCTTCAGTCTTCTTTACGTGCTTTCAATTGATCCGGAGCTCTCCACTAAGGCGACCCTTGTAGCCGGCGGGTTGTTTTGGGATGTTAAACCCTACAATTCACAAATTTTCCACGCGCGATACGCTGGAGTCGTAGATGGGGCAGAGAGAAAGTCAAGAGGAGATGCAATCGATTGATCTTTACACTGCTCAGAAGGCATGTCGGAAGTGATGAGCGAAGGCGCCGCGGATTCGAGGGCCGAGAGGCTGGCAAGTTCGGCCGGTAGCGGGGAGCGGGACAATTCATCAGCATCATGGTGCTTGCGGTCCGACCGATATACGACGCGTATGTTATATTCCTGGTGACGGAGAGCCCATTGAGCCAGCTAGGCGACCGGAGGGATCTTTTAGGGAAGAAAGCCAACGTAGGGCATGGTGGTTGGTGACAATGTCAAAAGGACAGCCATCATGATAAAGTCGAAACTTGCCAAGGGCCCATACAATAGCCAAGCTAAGCCACCTTAGCCAAGCACTCTTTAGTATACTTCATACACTATCTGGTGACTGACTAGCGAGGTGGAGCTGCAATAAACGTTTTTCCAAGAACTCTCGTCCCGCAAACTTTTGTCCCCGATAGTACATATGTGAATCGTGGCGTGTGGCGTCCGCGAAATATACGGTGCAGCACTGCTGTATTCGTGTAAACGCGGCTTATCTCAGCCTGCATTCTTTACCCGTCCTTGTTAAACTTGATATGACGTCTCGAGAAAAGCGGTTGAGACTGCACAATTAATAGCTTCAACATATCTTCCATATACCTCCATGAATGCCAGCGCCTCCGCTCAGCCGCTGCTGTGGTTATTGTGCTCGGCTGATGACCCGAAAGACGCGGGTTCGATCCCTCGGCGGCTTTCGCATTTCGATAGAGGCGTTAATGCTAGAGACCCGCGTACTGTCTGATAGCAGTGCACGCTAAGGAACCGAAACCAATCTTGTTTCGGTTAGGAGAGAGCATTTGATTCGAGAGAGTGTATCTATACCTACGGCATACATATGTAGCTTTTAAATTTCTGCTTGAAATATTTCTCAAGCCTGGCAGTTCTGCCGCTGCCGTGACGCAGGCGCTGTCGCGACTCGGAGAGGAAAAAAAATTGTGCCGGTTTTAGGAATAACATTTTTACGCTTAAAAATTGAGACACAAGTTGGTGCAGCTGTAGGTTAATGCGCTTATATTGTAACAGTTGTTACACTGAAAAGGAACTGCAGCGGCTGAACGAGGGCACCAGAGAAAACGGACCTACACTTCAGCGTCGTCTGCTTCTAGAGGCTGCGATCTCTTTCTTCTTCTACTTCCAATCCTCGTGTCACTGCCCCCTCTTCAGGAGCATCGCCCCGATGCGGTGTTACCGTCAGACCGAATAGCGGGGAGAAAAAGTGTTCAAGAGGTACACCGCGAGTCTGACATCACGGAAGATGACTACATGCAGCCGGAAAGTCACTCGGGGGGTCGCTCGTAGTACGGCTTCATTCGCACCACATGCACAACGTCGCTGCGCTTGCCGTTGTGCGATGAACGAGCTGGCGAGGCTGGTGCAACTTCTTACGTTACGTCGCTGAGGCGGCGGGCAACAAGGTAAGGGCCGAAGTAGCGGCGCAGTAACTTTTCGGACAGCCCGCGACGACGAACGGGCGTCCAAACCCACACATAGTCGCCTGGGTGGTAGGTAACGTAGCGGCGTCCAAGGTTGTAGCGGTCAGCATCGATCTGCTGCTGACAGTGAATGCGGCGTCTGGCCAGTTGCCGTGCTTCTACCGCGCGCTGAACATAGGTGGCGACGTCTACAACAAGTTCACTCTCACTGTCAGGGGGGTCCACAGGTAGCATAGCATCGAGGGGGGTGGTAACCTGTCGACCGAAGACTAATTCGAACGGAGTGAACTGCGTCGTCTCTTGCTGCGCGGTATTATACGCGAATGTTGCGTATGGGAGAATTTCGTCCCATGTCTTGTGCTCGATATCAATATACATGGAAAGCATGTCGGTCAAGGGCCTGTTGAGGCGTTCTACCAAGCCATTTGTCTGCGGGTGGTAGGCTGTTGTACGTCTATGGCTGGTGTGCGTGAGCTTGAGTACAGCCTGAGTGAAGCGGGCCGTAAATGCAGCTCCACGGTCAGTAATGATAGCTGCAGGAGCGCCATGACGCAGGACGATGTTGTGGACGAAGAAGTCGGCGACTTCAGCAGCAGTACCGTTTGCAAGTGACGTGGTCTCAGCGTATCGGGTCAAATAATCTGTCGCGACCGCAATCCACCGGTTTCCTCTGGTCGACTTCGGAAAAGGGCCGAGGAGGTCTATGCCAATTTGCTGAAAAGGGGTCTTTGGTGGTGCTATGGGCTGCAGAAATCCGGCTGGCTTCAGAGGAGGAGATTTGCGCCGTTGGCAATTCCGGCATGTTGTTACGTATCTACGCAAGGATGGGAGTAAATTGGGCCAGTAATACTTAAGCCGAATCTTTGCCACTGTGCGATTAACCCCCATGTGGCCGGCGGATGGTTCATCATGACAAGCGCTTAAGATTTCGGAGCGTAACTGGGATGGCACAACAAGCAGAAACGTCTCTTTGTTGCTGTCAAAGTTGAGCTTGTAGAGGACTCCACGCCGCAAATGAAGGTCTGTAGTCCACGGCGAAACACACGAGGTACATGAGAATTCAAACCCTCCAGATACTTAACGAGTGGCGCCAACTCAGAATCTGCTCGTTGAAGCTGCGCCATACGGGAGATGCTAATGGCACAAAGAACAGGGCAATCTTCGGGGATGTCTTGCGTAGCCGGTTCCACGGGCGCTCGTGATAAACAGTCCGCGTCCTGGTGCTGCCGACCCGATTTATAGACGACCGTAACGTCGTACTCCTGTAAACGGAGGCTCCATCTGGCCAACCGGCCAGAAGGGTCTTGAATGCTGGCCAGCCAGCATAGCGAGTGATGATCGCTGACAACACGAAACGGTCGGCCGTAGATGTAAGGTCGAAACTTACTCAGAGCCCAGATGACGGCAAGGCACTCTTTTTCGGTCGTCGAATAGTTCCGTTCCGATCGAGAAAGTGTGCGGCTCGCGTAGGCGATTACTCGCTCTGCGCCGTCCTGCCACTGTACGAGGTTCGCTCCGAGGCCGACATTGCTGGCGTAAGTGTGAACATCAGTCTCTGCATTCTCGTCAAAATGAGCTAGTATTGGTGGACTTTGAAGGCGGCAGCGGAGTTCCTCGAAGGCTGCGTCTTGGGCACTTCCCCATACGAAGGGTGTGTCATCTCGAGTCAAGGCAGTCAATGGCTCAGCTAGGCGAGAAAAATCTTTAACAAAGCGGCGGTAATACGAGCAGAGGCCCAAAAAACGTCGGAGGGCCTTCTTGTTGGTTGGGCGTGAGAAACTGGAGACGGCGGAAGTCTTGTCGGGGTCTGGAAGAACACCTTGTGCGCTGACAACATGTCCTATGAAACGGAGCTCCTCGAAGGCGAAATGGCATTTCTCTGGCTTGATCGTTAGTTGTGCAGACTGAAGAGCTTGAAGGACAATGCGCAATCGCTGCAAGTGTTGCTCGAAGCTAGGCGAAAAGATGACCACGTCGTCCAGGTACACAAGGCACGTCTGCCACTTCAAACCAGCTAAAACAGTGTCCATCATGCGTTGAAATGTGGCCGGAGCGGAGCAAAGTCCACACGGGAGCACCTTAAATTCGTACAGACCGTCGGGTGTCACGAAAGCCGTTTTCTCGCGGTCTCGCTCGTCCACCTCGATCTGCCAATATCCGCTTTTCAGATCTAAGGAAGAGAAGAACCTGGCGTCCTGGAGTCGGTCAAGGGCATAATCGATCCTCGGGAGTGGGTATACGTCCTTTTTGGTAACATTATTCAGTTTCCAGTAATCAACACAGAATCGCAACGTGTTGTCTTTCTTTTTCACCAGGACCACCGGCGACGCCCACGGACTTGTTGACGGCTGTATAACGTCGTCTGCAAGCATTTCATCGACTTGCGTCCTAATAGCTTCGCGCTCTTTAGGCGAAACGCGGTATGGACGCTGACAAACTGGTGGCGTGGCCGAATCGGTGACAATGCGATGCTTGGCTACCGGCGTACGTCCGACCTTGGAGCTCGCCGCGAAGCAATCTTTAAAATCAAGTAGCAGCGACGACAGAAGGTTCTTCGGATGAGGTGACAACTCCGGGTTGATTTTAACCTTCTGAAGGGCGTTACTTGGTGCGGCATCGTCGTGAAGATTCACCTGTACGGGGCACACATTCGGCAACCTATCCACGTCGTCGAGGAAGGCGACGGCCGTTCCCTTGGAGAGGTGCTGAATTTCGTTCGTGAAATTCGTCAGAAAAACTGTTGCACAGCCGTCATTCAGTTCAACAAAACCGCGCGCGATAGCCACGCCCTTCTCGAGCAACAGCGAAGGGTGACTGTCCGCAATACCTTCGTAGTCGTGAAACGAGTCGTTCCTCTTTAACACCAGCACACTGGACCGTGGTGGCAGCATTACGTCGTCTTGGACTATACGCAGAGCGTTGACTCCTGGGCCTTCTGTGTTACTGTGCGCCACGGCTTGCTTCGTCGAAAATGTGACTCGCGCCTCGTGTAGATCGATCACAGCACCGTTTGCCTGTAGAAAGTCGAGGCCCAGGATCAAATTTCTCGAACACTCGCTCAACACGACGAATTCACCCACGTAGACGAAACCGCGGATGCCGACTCGGGCTATGCACCTTCCGGCCGGGCTAATGAGGTGACCTCCAGCCGTGCGAATGCTAGGGCCCAACCATGGTGTCAAAACTTTGCTCAATTCCTGGGCGAGGGTGTGGCTCATCACGGAATAGTCAGCCCCAGTATCAAGTAAAGCGATGGTGTCAGTTCCGTCAATCGTCACACGCAAATCAGAAGTAGCGCGTCGGATGCTGTCGCTACCCTGCCCCGGTGAGGAATCAGCGTATCGGTATATCGGCGGCGGAGGATCTTCAGTTTTCCCGACAGCAGCGGCCTTGCCTCCGGAGACCGCTGGAATTAGTTTTCCCGGCGTGGACTGGGAGAACGCCGCTCAGGGTAGCCGGCGTCTCGGCGAGGGCTTGGGGAACGGTAACGCAGCGGAGATGACGACCTAGGATCGTAGCGACCGTATGTCCCAGGCCTCTGACGGGCCGACAGATGAGCTTCAATTTCGAATGGTCGTTCGCCATTCCGGGGGCAAGGGTCGTCGGGCGCGAAACCACGCAGACCCACTCGGCGGTACGGGCAGGCCCTGTAAAATGTCCCGCCTCACCACAGTGGTAGCAAAGGGGCTGCCGGTCCGGTGCACGCCACACTTCACACTTCCGTGGCCGCTGATAAGCTGGTCGAGCAGGCACACGGGAAAGACCAGACTGTTGCGCTGCGTTAGTCGCGGTATTCACATCGTAGCCTGGCGTTGAGGCCCGGCAGAGGACAGATGCACAGGTTGGTCTGACCTCAGTCTGTCTTGGGATCTCAGGCAGTTGTTGCTGCTGTGCTGCTAGGCGCACCTCGTCCCGGACGACTTCAGACAGCGATGTAACAGACGGCGCTTGGAGGCAGCTGGAGGGCTTGTAATTTTTCCCTGACGATCGACCTGATTAGGTCCCGTAAAACGGCCGCATCACTCCCTAGCGGCATCGAAGAAACAGCGGGCCCAAGCGTGCTTACATCCCGATTGTATTGCCGGGCTCGTTGCAGCAGCGTCGTCTCCATGGTAGTCGCTTCCTTGAGGAATTCGGCAACAGTACGCGGTGGACTGCGCACAAGACCGGCGAAATGTTCCTGCTTGACCCCGCGCATGAGGTGGCGAAGCTTCGTCTCCTCCGCCATGGATGGGTCAGTACGCTTGAAGAGGCGCGTCATGTCCTCTACATATATGCGGACGCTTTCGTTAGTCCGCTGGTTACGGGAGCAAAGCGCAGCTTCAGCTTTCTCCCGGCGGTCTGCGTTGGGGAATGTAGCTATGAGATTTTGGCGAAATGTCTCCCAGGTGCACAGGTTGCTCTCGTGGTTCTCGTACCATGTCCTAGCGGAGTCCTCGAGAGCAAAATACACATTATGGAACTTACGGTCGTCGCTCCAACCGTTGTAGCGGGCGACCCGCTCGAAGGTGTCCAGCCAGTCTTCCGCATCTTCGTACACGTCGCCGTGAAAAGATGGCGGTGTTCGCGGCGTGTGGTAGAGGATGGGCGCCGGGAACCTACTGTCTGTGGCCATTTCCGGTGGAACCGTCGGTCGAGGCTGCGTCTTCCTCGTCGGGTTGTCAAGAGGCCTGAACTCAGGTGTCTCACCGCGGAGGCGGCGGCTTGGGCGCTGATGGACCGGTGTGAGTGCCGTCTTTATCTTGTAGGCGGACGCAGGTCGGGAAGCGTACCCCGCACCTCCACCAGATGTGTAACAGTTGTTACACTGAAAAGGAACTGCAGCGGCTGAACAGGGCACCAGAGAAAACGGACCTACACTTCAGCGTCGTCTTCTTCTAGAGGCTGCAATCTCTTTCTTCTTCTACTTCCAATCCTCGTGTCACTATGACAAAAAAATGGTAAAATCGCCTGCCGAGTGCATTCTTTGCAGAGTGTCGGTTTTGATTTTACGGTAGGCAGTATTGTCCGAAATCGGTACTTTCGTTATTTTTGCTGTCAACTTTCAGTGTTTATATGACGCTATTGTGGTGTCCTTTCTTAATAATTTTGAGCCATGCTTCCAGCGCATATCGTATCAGTTGCAGAAAAGTTCATTTCGCAGATAGCGTTGTAGCGTCATCTGCCTGGGACGGCCTGCCCATAGACATCAGCATCGACATGAGTGGGCGCAGAGCCACGATGAAGAAAAGCATCACTGACTTACGCACCTTCTTCGTTCTACAGCTCATCGCAGTGCTGGCGGCTGGGACGACCGCAGAGGGCCACCGGCAGGAAAATGCTTCAGCTATGGCGGGACCTGACAACGATGCGGCTGAATCCTGTGAACCCGCTTCTGCTCCTGAACCGCCATTCCTGTCAGCTGGATGGATAGATGGATACGGCTGAACTCTTTAAATCGGGCGGTGGCTCAAGCCACCTAGCCATGACTTATGAAATTTTACTCTTCTTTTAATTTCAGCCACCAAACACACAGGCTTCGCTTGGTTACTTCTACCCACTTAAAATCTACTTTCCCTTCACTGTCCTTAAACCCCAATGCCTTGGATAAATCAGCGCCGCTGCTTACCACTGTATGGTGAAGCCCTTTACAGAAAAGTATCAAGTGTTCAGCCGTTTCTTCCTCGTCTCCGCACGCGACGCACAACGTGTCTATATCAGGGTACCTGACTCTATATGTCTTAATCCGTAAAACTCCCGTCCTGGCCTCAAACAACAAAGAGCTTCCCCTACAATCATCATAGATATTTTCTTTGGCAATTTCCTGCTTAAAAATTCTGTGTGTTTCCAGTGCTTATTTGGTCAGCATCCCTGTTTTCCAGAAAGCTCTCTTTGTTTCTTTAACTTTTTTCTTAACTGATAACTGCTGATTTGCCCCGCTACTGCTGTCCAGATATTTGCTTGTCAATTTTGTAGTCCGCTTTCTCCATTTCGTATCAACATTCCTCATATACAGGTATCTGAAAACTTTCCTAGCCCTCTGCTTTTCCCCCATTTTTCTCAATCGCTCCACAAATGCTATCTTACTGCTAGCTTCTCTGCTCTCGAACCACGCCCGTCCCATATCACCTTGTACACCTGATTTGGTGTACTGCCATGTGCTCCGAAAGCTAGCCTCCCTACGCCACGTTGTTTAATTTCTAACCTTGCTTGAACATCTGGTCGCATGTACAGGACCGCATTACCGAAAGCCAGGCTAGGAACCATCACCCCTTTTCAAATCCCTCTTACCACTTCATACCTATTGTAATTCCACAGTGTCCTATTTTTCGTGTTAGCTGCATTCCTACTACCTTTATTCATTACATATTTTTCATGCTCTGTCAGATACTCAGCGCCATTATTTATCCACACCCCAAGATACTTGTACTCATCCACTATTTCTAGCGTGAACTTCTGTATTCTATGCTCGCCGACCTCATCATTAAATATCATGACTGCAGATTTTTCCTTACTAAACTTGAAACCTAATCTATCTCCCTCTGTACCAAATGTGGGCACGGCAGCTGCGTCAAGATGCAGATCACCAACCCTTTCTTGTTCCTCATCCAGATATCGCTTGGGTTGCTGCCGGCAATGACAAGGCCTCCACTGGCCTGCGATGCGCCGATGGACCGGCTTCAACTTTGCAGCAGCGTCCGTGAAAATCTGATACCACATCCAGCTTCAGTGGATCACCGTTACTACAGTGTCGTGGCCGTCGGCGGCACTCTCTCGGAACCAGGAAACTCATCGCCAGCGGCACCAACATTTGGCTCTATAAATCAAGGCACCGACCATCTACTCGGCAGTGGGCACGGCAGCTGCGTCAAGATGCAGATCACCAACCCTTTCTTGTTCCTCGTCCAGGTGAGGAAATGCTACGGCAAATCATTTTGTAGTAACAATGTCTGCTTGATACTGCTGCCGTGCCCGCGGCCACTTGTGGATGTACTCTTGCGCATCTGTTTTTCACTGCGATTTCTTCTGTTACTGGGAGGTGACGTTGAATCTAACCCCGGCCCTGGGGACTCTTCGCTTGCCGATCAACTGAAGGCCATTGCGAATGATATAAAAGAAATCAAGGCGGAGAAAACTGTCACTAACCAGAAACTAAGCGCAATTGACAAAAAACTTGAAAAATTAACTGGGCTCGAAAAACAAGTATCGGCTTGCACAAAGAGAGTAGCTGAGCTCGGGAAAAACCTTGTAGCTATGACAAAAAAAAATTGATGAACTGGAAAATAGAAGTCGTCGTTCTAACATCATTGTGTACGGCATTGAAGAAGATGCGAATGAAACTACTGATACGCTGGTCCAATCTACTAAAGAAACCGTATTTGAGGCTCTGCTAGGGCTGAATATATCGGGAATCGAGAGAATACACCGGCTCGGAAAATCAGACAAAGATGATCCAACAAAATGCAGACCTGTAATCATGAAACTTCTCGATTACCGCGATAAGGTAAGCATATTCAAACAATGCTCGAAATTGAAAGGCTCTGGCTTTTCTGTTAGTGAAGATTTTTTACGTGCTGTTCGTGATATCAGAAAAAAATCTGGGACCGAACAAAAGAAAATCGCGACCGCAAAGAAAAGGTATTATTAACCTACGATGAAGTGAGAATAAATGGACAACTGTTTGCTTGGGATAACAACCGAAACGACGTTGTAGAAATGGAAACAAAAAACGAAACACCGCAACAAGAATCTCGAACGACCAGAAGCAAAAGCCGATTACCTTCCTCAACTTGAATGCACGCAGCATAGCTAATAAAGTACATGAACTAGAGGCTACTTTGCTGGCTATTGAGCTTGACATCGTAACCATCACTGACACATGGTTACATCCTGGCATTTCAGACTCCGAATTTGTCCCACCCGGATATAGTTATTCGCAAGGATAGACAATCTAGAGGTGAGGGCGTTGCAATTCTGCTTAAACAAGCAATAGTATACTCCGTCATGGCGGAAGTGGCAGGTGTTGAGGCTGTATGGTGCAAGATCCATTTAACCGATGGCGTTGTTCACGTTGGAGCTGTCTAGAGGCCTCCAAATTCCGATGCAATGTATCTAGACCCGTTGTTCGACTACATGCTTAGAATATACTCCCGGCAGCAAAATTGTGATAGCTGGGGACTTTAACCTACGAGATATTAACTGCAAATCTCTTAGCCCCGGAAATGCTACAAATAACCTCATGATAGATTTCTTGTTCACGTTCAACCTAACGCAGATTGTCGACACGCCGCCTCGTGTTCATAACCAAGCCAGTTCTATTCTAGACCTATTCTTCGTTAGCGATCACTTTCCAAGCAGTGCCATAAGAATAGAAACACTTCAAGGGCTATCAGATCATGAATTAATAGTGTGTAAATTGCCTATAACTAACCTTGTTAGCCCGGATCGTACTGAAAAACGTGTCTTCGCATTTAATAGGGCCAATTATGATGCTGTTATGACTTATCTCGTTCATGAATACGAGAACTTTTCCCATTTATGTCGAGATAAGCAGTCCAGTATTGACAGCGTCTGGCAGTTTTTTTAAAATCTTCTTATGCATTGCATGGAAAGCTTCGTCCCAACAGTTCGAAAAGTTGTCAAAAACCGCAATCCCTGGATCACGCGTAAAATAATTCATAATAAACGAACGATCAAAAGACTCAGGCAGCGGAACAAATTTCGCACCATCCCTGACTACCACCCTCGCCTTAATTCATTAAATAGCCAACTTAAACATGCAACTCGAAATGCAAAAGAACATTTCTGCAACTCTACATTACAAAACTTTATTAAAACTGCACCAAGCAAATTTTGGCGTTACTTGAGCACAAAGCAAAAGTTAAGACTTCCCATGTCATCTCTGGAAGGGAAACTTAATGCAGGTTCGTTCAACAAATATTTTTAATCGGTCTTCACTGTTGATAACAACCACGTTGGTCAGACTGCGTCACAACACTATGGCCACAAACATCTCGTTGGTACGCCAATTTCTGAGGCTGGTGTGCAATCCTTGCTTCTAAATGTTCATAAAAAGAAAAGTAGCGGCCCAGATGATATTCTTAATGGTTTTCTAAAACGTTATGCCAAGCCTTGTAGCAAATATCTTTGTCTTCTCTTCCAGAAATCAATTCGTGAATGTTGTATTCCCTCTGAATGGAAAATCGCCAAAGTAATCCCTGTCCACAAATCAGGTGACATACACTCCCCGAATAATTATCGACCCATATCTCTGACATGTATATCTGGGAAAATTCTGGAACACATTGTCCTAAAATTTCTGACTCAATACGTAGAAGCTAAAAAATTATTCAGCCTTGCCAGCACGGTTTTAGAAAGGGTCTATTCACTATAACACAACTTGTTGAATTCGTGCATGATCTTGCGCAAAGTATTACCAATCAGTCGCAATTCGATATAATTTTCCTTGACTTTTCCAAAACGTTCGACCGAGTGTCGCACCAAACATTGATGTATAAACTCAAGCATTTAATTGGTGATGGTCCCGTCGCACAATGGATCAGCAGTTTTTTGGTCTGAACGTTGTCAATTTGTCCAATTTGACGGACATACCTCCGACATTATTCCTGTGGTATCTGGTGTCCCCCAAGGATCTGTACTGGCGCCTCTTTTATTTTTGTTATTTATTAATGATATAACTAACAAAAATGAATTACAAATGAGACTTTTTGCAGACGATTGCGTTCTTTATAATGAAATAATCATCAGTCTGACCAGATCAAACTAAATAGCGCTTTGAATAAAGTTTTCCAGTGTTATGATTGGAGTATGGTCATTAACAAAGACAAGACTGTTTCTATGTCCGTCACAAAGAAAAAAAATCCGCTTAAGTTCACTTACGTTTCTGATAACACTGCGCTACGAACTGTTACGGAATATCGATATCTGGGCATCCTTATCTCATCCGACTTCAACTGGACAACGCACGTTCAGTATGTAGCAAATAAGGCAATGAACAAGCTGTTTTTCCTCAAATGTGCCTTGAAAAACTCGCCTACGAAATAAAGCTTCTGGCATACACTACACTTATACGCCCGTTATTAGAATATGCTAACATTACATGGTTTCCTTATACAGGCACTAGCGTAGCCGCACTGGAAAGTGTGCAGCGAAAAGCTGCGCGATTTATCTATAACCAGTACAGGCGCACAGATTCACCTACTGAACTTTTGCATCGCGCAGAACTTCAGCCTTTATCCATCCGATCGAAACTGCACCGCTTGCAATTCCTATACTTACTTCTGCACAATTCATTTAGGCTTAACTCTGAAGACTTCGTCAATATAAGCCACTCCATAATCACCCGCCGCAAACATCCTCTTACACTTGAAGAATTTTTTTGTTGCAATAACACATTCTATTTTTCCTTTTTTCCGCGAGCAGTGCGCGAATGAAATGCCCTTGACGCTTCGATTGTAATGCAGCCGACAGTCCTCAAATTTTTGCAGCTTGCCGAGCTGAGTATGCTGCCACAAAACTGACTAAATATTGTTAAAATGTTCGTGATATATACTGTGTTTTGCATAACTGATTACCCTGAATTTGTTTGTTCTTGTCTTGATTTAAGTAGACCCATCCTTTTCATTGTACAACTGCTTACTGTTCTATAATTGTTTAATCTGGAAGTTGGGTATTTTTTGACATCCGCCACCCCTGTAAAAACCCCGGTTGGCGTTCACAGTATGTTGAAATAAAAAATAAAAAATATGTCTATCCATTTCAACAATCTCCTTGTAGTCAGCCATTAGCACTATATCATCGGCGTTTATTAGTCCCGGAAAAGACTGTTTAATCCATTCTGCTTGCTTGAAAAAAGAAAGGTTGAAGCCTAGTCCACTCCTCTCTAGCTTGGTCTCCAACCCTTGCAGGTAGAACATGAACAACAAAGGAGACAAAGGACATCCTTACCTAAGCCCCCGCTGTATTTCTACAGGCTCTGATACCTTTTCTTTTCCATGTTATAAGCTCTCTGGCCCCTATATATATATATATATATATATATATATCTTTTAGAACATTATTTACACCATCTTCCATATCCAATGTGCCCTTTATGTCCCACAGATACGCTTGACTAACGTTGTCGTAGGCTCCCTTAATATCCAGAAAGGCTAGCCATAGGGGCCTGTGTTCCTTTTCAGCAAGATCTATACACTGCGTCAATGAAAACAGATTGTCCTCCAACCTCCTTTGTTTCCGGAACCAATTTTGTAACTCCCCTAGCACCCCCAAGTTCTCCACCCAAGCCTGCGATCTGTCCTTTATAATCTGCATCACCACTCTGTACACCACAGATGTCACTGTTATGGGACGGTAGTTACGTCAGCTTTGTCCCCTTTCCCTTATATGTCATGTTCATTCTACTTAATCGCCATTCATCGGGGACTTTCCCATCAACTATCGTTTTATTCACTACCTGTATTAATCTTTGCTTGGATTTTAGTCCTAGCTGCTTTATTAACATAATCGGAATATCATCTCGTCCTTTTGACGTGCGACTAGGAACCTTCTTCTCTGCCCTTTCCCACCTTCTTTGCTCAAGTGGAGCTATTGCAGTAACCGGTCTATCCTCCTTTGATAAATTGTGTGCAACATTTCTTTCGTTAAATTTTTCTGTCATCCTTGTTCCTATGTGTTCTATCGCTTCATCCCCTTCTAGTCGAATACCGTGATCTGTAACAATAAACCTTTGTTCTAGCCTAGTCTGATTACTCATTGCATTTAGATGCATCCAGAATTTTTGAGCTGCTTTTCTATCCTTTTTATTTACTTTTGACATTCATTGGGCACCCTTTCTTCTATTTTTTCATTAATCAAATAGGATGCTTCCTTTCTACACTTTATGGAGATATCCCATTTTCTGTCTACCTGAAATTCTGGTTCCCCCTCTTCTAGGAATATCTCATTTCCCTGGACGCTTCCTGACGTTTCTCTATCGCCCTCTTGACCTCCTCATCCCACCAACTCTTGGGCTTGAGTCTTTTCCCTTTTAGCTTTACTCGCACCTTAGCTAGCTCTTGCTCCAATAATCAAGTTAATTTGGTTTAAGTCCATTCTGTTTCACTATCCTCAAAGATTTCTTTCGCAATTTGTTTGGCTGCTGCTTCCAATTGCTCTTCTGAATAAAAATTCCCCTCTTATTGTTCATCTCGCTTCTGTCCTACTTTGGCTTCTCTTCTGAAACTCAACTTGGTATGCTTGTGGTCACTACCTAGACTTGTAGAACCCTGTTCATCTATGTTCATTACCCCTAATCTATCATACATCCTCTGTGACATTAGTGCATAATCTATCGTCGAGTGCAGACTCCCTGCCTCCCATGTTATGAGCCCTTCGCACTTCTCGGTACTGTCGCATAAAACTAAATCATGCCTGTCAGACATGTCCTGCAGCATGCTTCCTGTCGAATCTGTGTACCCATCCAGGTCTTCTATATGGGCGTTCATGTCGCCTAATATATTTATCTCGCCCTGTCCTAGCTCATCAATGTCGCTTGCAATACATTCCAACATTTTCCTTTTTTTGCTCTTTGGCGTCAGCTCCTGTCCACAGGTATACCAAGCCAAGGAGTGTTTGCTCCCCTGCCACTTTTCCTTTTAGCCATAAATGTTCCTTGCATCCCAGTTTAACCCTTTGAAAATTCTTAGTTTTATGAATGAATGCCCCTATTCCGCCCCCTTTCTGCTGCCCTCTGTTCTATTGCAATATTCCCATGCGTAGTCTGGGTTACAGGGTGGTTGCTCCATGTCTCTAAGATGCGTTTCCCTTAAACCATATACAATTAAT
Organism: Amblyomma americanum; assembly: GCF_052857255.1. Taxonomy (NCBI): domain Eukaryota; kingdom Metazoa; phylum Arthropoda; class Arachnida; order Ixodida; family Ixodidae; genus Amblyomma; species Amblyomma americanum. The sequence goes on from NC_135497.1 coordinate 467,669,245, forward strand.
TCCTCCTGCCTTAACTGTTCTTCTATTTCCTCCCATTTCAGTCTATTCCTGCCACCTTGCATGTTAAAGAAACATATATCTGAATTAACTTGGCCCTGGCGCTTGTGTCTATTTCGCTGGCTTCTTGACCATACGCCACCTGGGGACTCACCACTGCTCAGGAGCAACATAAACGTCATCACACTCGGAACGTATAAAACCAGGCATCGAGTGCTCACTTGTCAGTGGGTGTGGAGGCACGACGAAGAAAAGTATCAATGACTTACGCACCTTCTTCATTCTACACCTCATCGCAGTGCTGGCGGCTCGGACGACCGCAGAGGGCCACCGGCAGGAAAATGCTTCAGCTGCGGCGGGACCTGGCTACGATGCGGCTGAATCCTGTGAACCCGCTTCTGCTCCTGAACCGCCATTCCTGCCAGCTGGCCTCGTTATCATACGCCCCCTGGGGATCCACCACTGCGCAGGAGCAACATCAACGTCATCACACTCGGAACGTATAAAACCAGTCATCGAGTACTCATTTGTCAGTGGGTGCGGAGGCACGATGAAGAAAAGCATCAATGACTTACGCACCTTCTTCGTTCGACAGGTTAGTTATCTTTCCAACTTACCTGTTCCTTGCTTCAAATCGGATACCAGCTTTATCATCGTGCTTAATTCCGTGCCCAGAAGCAGTGATTGTGCCCCTTTCTGTTCATTGTTATTGCTCCTATGTGGCGACATCGAAAGCAATCCGGGTCCTGAAGATCTTGCGCAGATCTTGCGAACCATGAAAGACATGAACGAACGCTCCAAAAGAATTGAATTACTATGTTGGAAAATACTATGTTGGAAAGCATGTCAGAACTGAAACAACAGCAGCAGTCTGCTTCACAGGCGATGACAGAAATAAAGGAAATATTGCAAAAAGTAGAAAATCAAACTTTGGTTTTCGAGCACTGGCAGCAGGAGAGGAAAGAGTTGCATGCCACAGTATAGCGCCTTGAGAAAGACAATATTGCGCTTCGATCCCGTCTTGATGACGCAGAGGACCAATCTAGACGCAAAATTTTGGTCTTTTATGGCATAACTGGCAGTGCACATGAAACATCGTTCGAATTAGAGCAAGAATTTCTCGAACATCATAAAGAACGCTATGAAAATTGATGTCTGTAGTTCAGATATTTCCCGTGCACACATAAATAGGCGTTTCATTAATGACAAAACACGACCACTTATAGAAAGTTTTCAGAACTATAAAACAAAAAAAACTAGTCATGTCAAAACGTGAATCGCTGAAGAGTACCGGGAAAAGAATTGCTGGAGACTTCTGCCCAGCCACGCGTAATATCAGAAAAAAGTTAATAGAGTTTGGCAAATCCAAAGGCGGCATTTCCTTAAAACTCGGCTACAAGAAAATTTTTATCGAAGGAAAGTGCTAGGGCTACAACGAAAGCGATGGCGTCATTTACGAAATCGGCAATTCGTCTGGAAATGCGTCTGAAAATGCTTCTGAAAATGCCTCTGAAAACGCGAGTGAAACTCGGAGCAGAACTCTCCGCTATGATCGCGGGAAGTTGACCAGGAAGCATCATGAGAGGGGAGGCGCTTCAAAAATTCTAGCTTGTTCAGTTCCGTACTCGCACATACGTAGTCTTTACCAAAAAAAAAAGATGAATTATTCGCGATGATCGAAGTCTGTAATGCTGATATCATTGTGTTAACCGAAACGTGGCTAAACAGCCAAATAACGAATAGTGAACTGCTTAATTGTAAAAATAATTGTTGTCTTCCGGAGTGACCGAACGGGCAGAGTTGGGCGTGGTGTCCCAATTGCTATTAACGAATTCATCGATTGTTTTGTTGTACCTGGTATTACTAGTTTAGAGCTAATATGGTGGTGCCTAAATCCTAACTTCAAAAAATTAATAGGCGTATGTTATCGATCCCCCTCGGCTGACACACCCTTCTGCGATAACCTACACGATTCTCTAAATCAAATTGTCACGCGTTTCCCTGGGGCTGAACTTCTACTTCTAGGTGAGCTCAGTTTTCCAAATATCGTCTGGTCACATGACCACCCCTTTTCTAATCCCTCGTCCACTGAATCCAATCTATTTCTTTCCGTTTGTTCCGACTTCAGCTTATCACATATCGTTAGTTCTCCTACACGTGTAACACCAAATTCATAATATATTCTTGACCTTATTCTTTCGACATTAACAGGCAACTCATCGACTGTTTCGCACCTGCCCGGACTGAGCGAGCATGATGTCTTACATTTTACGCTAACGGTGACTCAAACAAAAACGAGCAGACAAAAAAGAAAATTTCGTGATTCTAAACAAAGCTGACTACCCTGCCATCAACAGCGAACTCTGCTTACTTCTAGATGTGTTCCTGCCACCATATCTTGATCGGTCCATAGAAGCTAACTAGGGCATTTTCAAAAATAAAATTTCTGAGTTAATCATCTCATACGTCCTTCTTAGAACCACCTAGACTAGCAACAAAGCACCTTGGTATAACACTCATCTAAACAGGTTATATAACAAGAAAAAGCGTTTATTTCGTTCAGCTTAACACTCCTCAAAATTATCTCACTGGTTAGCGTACAAAAAGGCGGACAAATCTTATGCCACGTTTTTAAGGTCAGCTAAGCTTTCATTTTTAAACACTACTATTCCACAGTTACTAGAAACTAATCCAAAGCGATTTTGGAATGTCATTCGAGGCAACACTAATAAGAGTGTCTTACCACTACTCAGCAGGTCTGGGTACTCAGAGCCGCCTCATCTCTGTTCAAATGTGCTTAACAACACATTCATTAGGTAATTTTCATCCCCAGTACTCTCCACTCAAATGCCAGTTGTGAATGCTACCAATTATCAGATCATGGACTCCATAATATTTTGAGTCAACAGGCATCAAAGCTGTAATAAATAAATTAAAACCCAAATTATCTTGCGTAGTTGACGAGCTCAATATTAAATATTGGCAAAATACGGTGGAATACAGTTCAATACTACTAGAGTGCATTTTCTCACAATCGTATAACTCTGGCACTATACGTCATCACTGGAAATCTGGAAAAGTAATCCCCATCCACAAGTCAGGTTCAACACATGATCCCCTCAATTACAGGCCCATTTCCCTTAGATCTGTGCCATGTAAAATCATGGAGCACATTATATACACAAACCTTGTTAACTTTCTCGAAAATAACTTTTTCTCAAGTGCCCAGCATGGATTCTGCAAACATTTCTTTTGCGAAACTCAGCTTGCCTCCTTCACTAATGATTTGCATGCTTATCTAGACTCTGGTTTTTCAATTGACTGTATATTTATTGATTTCTCTAAAGCTTTTGACAAATTAAACCATGCGCTACTTCTTCATCAATTAAGCTTCTTAAGAATTGACCCTGCAGTAATTGATTGGATTCATGCTTTCCTCACGTCTTGCGTTCAGTTTGTAACTACTAATGAAGTTAACTCACCTTCAGCCCCAGTCCACTCCGGCGTTCCGCAAGTGTCGGTTCTGGGTCCTCTCTTATCCTTGTTTACATAAACGACTTGTCTTTTTGCGTTTCTCCCAAAATTTGCCTGTTTGCTGATGACTGTGTTCTGTACCGTAAACTTACAAATAATTCCAATGTCCGATTAGTTCAGAATGACCTTAATAATATTAACTAATGGTGCAGTACATGGTGCATGCAATTAAATATTAACAAATGCAAATCAATGAGGGTATCTCGCACTAACTTACAAATCCCACGTATACGCCCAATAACATCTTATTAGAGTCTGTGACATCGTGCCGCTACCTTGGTGTAATCATTACCAATGATCTCTCTTGGAAATCACATGTCAGTTCCATCATCGCCAAAGCCATTCGTACTCTTGGATACATTCGCCATAATTTCTCTCTTGCACCATCATCATTAGAATTTATAATGTACACAACCTACATTCGTCCACAATTCGAATACGCATCATCTATTTGGGATCCCGGCCAAGTAACCCTCATACAGTCCCTTGAGGCAGTGCAAATTGCTCAGCCCGGTTCATCTTAAATAACTATCAAAGGACAGCCAGCGTTACTAATATGAAAGCATACTTGCATCGCCCGTTATTATCAACTCGAAGAAAGCTATCATCTCGCCTCTAACTTTTTCATAAAATATACCACTATAACTCAACATTGCACTCCTTGTGGATTCAACTCCCATCATACATTTCATATTGCCTTAACCACAGTCAAAAGGTCAACATTCCACACTCAAACACGGTTGCCCATACTAACTCGTTTCTTCCCTGGATCTGTAATGATTGGAATAACCTATCTGCATCACTCACAAGTATAACTGGAGAAGGAAACTTTAAATCCGCGTTGCAAAGCTTCTTTTTTGCCTAGTGATAAATCCTTTCTCATTTGTCTATCTTCATTGTGTACTGTGTTCGTTGTTGCATTTTTATATTCTTGTTATATTTTTGACACCAATACTGCCTTAGAAATTACATTTTGTACCTTTTTGTTCTTTTATCTTTTGTTTTATTTTGTTTTCGCATGTGCTAACTTTGTATAAAATTTATCTAAACCTTGTTTTGACAGTGCATAAACTGTATCCGCCCCTCCCCTCTGTAACGTACATCTGCACCCTGGTGGTGTCTTTAATAAATAAATAAATCAGCATCATCCTTCTGCGTGCCGCGGGTCGTTTGTATCTGTGGCTGTATTGGTGCTGTTCTTGCGTTTGTTGTAACACCAAGTGCAATTTTAAGCGCAAGCAAAGAGGTATGCTGCAGTGTTCAAATATGACACGTTGGAGCCAGTTCAGGTGAGCTATCCGTGCTGTGTAGCTACTACCTACACGGCCTTCGTTAGTACTGTACTGATTTCTGGCAAACCAGCAGTTGAGGTGCCTTATGGTCACTTTTCTTTTCGGAGGCTTTCACTGCTGCGTTATCCTATCGCACAGAGTCGAGTTCATACCTCGTAAATGTATGTACCACTAGCAGCAAAAGTTATTGGGGTGCGTGGTCTCGGAGAAGAAAAGTTATTGTGGGGCTTCTTCGCGAACTCGTGTTTTAAAAATGCTACCATAGTGTGGCCAATGCAAGTCCCCTCGTTAATAAAATTCGAGCGATTGGCTTACGTGGCGCTTGGCTACAGTGCCGGAGTTCCAGGGTTCGAAGCCGACCGCGGCGGTCGCGTTATAAATGGTGGTGAAACGCAAAGGCGCCCGTGTGCTGAGCGATGTGAGTGCACGCTATACATCCTCAGGTGGTAGAAATTATTCCGGAGCCCCCCACTACGGCACATATTTCTTCCTTTCTTCTCTCAGTCTCTCATTTATGCCTTCCCTTACGGCACGGTTCAATTGTCCGCCGAGATGCGAGACAGATACTGCGCCATATCTTTTTCCTAAAAATCAATCTTCTTCTTCTTCCCCGTACACTCCCACCTCGTATATGTTGCCTGCCGATAGTACCTCTGTGTGACGCGATTCCAAATTGATCACTTCACGCCTAACCTGTTCAATTAAGTTAGTTCACGCAGTTAATTTTCTTAGAAATACTGAGCGCAGTGCGCGAGCTCAGCCACTGTGCCCCTGTATTGTAAACAGGAGCCGCAAAAGGGGGAAAGATGGTAAGGTTTTAACGTAGTTAAGCCGAGTATATGTGCGAAAGCATGTGTTTAGCCTGTTTGTCTGATGGTTTTGCTTTGCTAGGTCGTCGGCACTTCTGGAGACGAGATTAATTCTAGAGTAGTTTAAGTCGATGCAAGACGACGACACGCAATGCATAGCGCGGGCGTGTGTTGCAATTTAACGCGAGCCGTGGTCGTCTGCGGCAGCAGCATAGTGCTCTCGTGCACAGGACAATGAAATTTATCTGCTCGCGCCGCCGCGGGTTCGGATCCCAGTCGCGACAATATTTATTTGATTATTTGTTTTCCAAGATCATCCTCAAGGTAAAGCGTCACACACTCTGTGAGCCAGTTAGACCTCGTGAAGTAGTACTTTCACATTAAAATATTAGCCCTCCTGAGCCAAAATGACAGTGCCAACGTTTACAATTCCTGTACAGTTGATTCCTTCATAACCAAATAAAGACACTCCATAAGCACGTTTCTCACCAGTCCTGCTCGATTCAGCACCTCAAATGAGTGTGAACGCGGCTACCAGTTCATTTTGACATAACTAGTGTTAAGAGGTCATCAACATGCTTCAGCAAAGCATCAGTATTTGATAGCCTCTTTTCTTTCTATCTCCTTTTTTTTCATGTAAGTTTTTCACTACCACTGCCTGCTCATAATGACAAATGCTACAACTGGTTAATATGTTTTGTGTTTGGCAACAGCATGGCAAGACAGCCTAATACATTTGTAGCGTAGTCTACCAAACAAGTTGTGGTACTATGTATTGCTGAACTTTGTATCACCGTATGCTGATATTGTGAAATAACACTGAGTGACAGTTAAGTCTTGTTGAGTTTTTCTCAAATCTGTCTGCTGTAGGTCAAGGTTTAGGCACATGAGTTCAAAACAAATTTGTTGAAAATACTTCTTATGAAAACAATTACTTATGGTACTAAGTAATGTGTAACAAGAAAGTATGTGTTGAGAATTTGATCAAGTGTAAAAAAATGTCTGAACAGTGAAAAGTAAATCATTCATAGTGTCGTGGCGCAGGGGTTCACTCGAACTCGGGCTCCGTTGGGTAGCGTGTCCGAGCCTTCGGGTTGAAGAAATATGGAGCTTGAAGCTTAGGAAAACGAAAAACAAACGGATTTGCTGGTACTTTTTAAAAAACTTGATTGCATAATTTAGAAGGAAACAGAAAGAGCAAACAGTCAAGAATTAAAAGTTCATATCGTCGAGCAACTGGATGAGCCTTGTCGTCAGGACCCAGAGCGATCGTTCGTACTCATGACACTCGTTACATACACTGATGCTCCGCCCCTTTCACCACACGATTCACAGATCGGAAGAGTCTTCGCACATAGCACGCTGAGCCTCGTGGCAATGGGCGAGGAGGACACGGAGGTCAGCTGCTACTTCGTCCGAAGCATTCAGTCACGGTAGTTTCTGGGAATGCACTTTTGCCTGCTTTCTCTCGTCGTGTTGTCCATCGTGGGTCGCGTCTCGCGGTCCGGCACAAGGGGAGCGTGCGTGGGAAAGATTCCGCAGGTAGTTTCCCCGAGACATCTTTTTTCTTTTTCGGAAGATCAATGACGGGTCAAACAAGGTGCCCCCAGCAGGGTTGCAACAATAGTTAACAGCAAATTGAGAATAAGAAAAGGAGCATCACAAAAAACCTGTTTACTTATAAGAACAGATAACGCAGTGCCCCCAAAAATATCTGGGAGGAATGTATGCAAAAGAACGTAGCAAACATGTTTGAAGTTTTCTTCCCGCATCTCGCCTTCCCCTCTCCTCCCAGAAAAAAAGCAAACTTGAAGCATGTTTGAGTAATTCAAGAATGGGTACAAGTGTTTAAGTTCATTCTAAATATTGACTTTTTAAAGTATTTGCAAGATACCAAGTTTTCATGAGAAGTACTGAATAAAGAATATTCAATCTGTGGTGTAAAAAGAACCAAAAGATGTTGACACAGGAACTAGGGGACTGTGCTGATCCTGTGTCATTGTCTTGCGGTGCTGCTGCCCCATGGAATGCCAACAACTCACCAATGAGCGGTTCTTCTGTGTTGTATGTTGGCTTTGTGCAAGTTTGACTTAGAGTTTTCCATGACATCTTTTGTTAAATTCTATTGTCTAGAAATCTTGAGACACAGCCATGACCTTGTGTTGCACTGATATCTTCTGTTCTGTCAGCCTCAAAGGTTTGCAGAATGTGGCTGTGTAGGAAAAACTTCATTGGTGTACTGCTGCCTTGTGTACGAGTTGCTTGGCATTACGCCAGTGAATGTAGCGTTCATGTTCCCTCATGATTGCCTTGGAAATGTTCTTATGGGCTATGGCGCATGTGTATGGGTTTTTCCGCGCACCAAAATTTCGTTGAGTTTTGTCAGGATCATGCATGTCAGAAGGGCTGGTAGTTATTATACAGAGCAGTGTGAATGGGAAAAAGCGTGCTGCAGTGGGTAAATGAACACTAAAAAGGCTGGTACGATGCAAAGTTTCCGAAACCGCTCACCAGTTCTTGAAACAAAGTGAACATATGACCACTAAATAAAGCTTCTGTTTCGGGCGAGTTGGTAATGATCCATTTGCTTCAGTGTTTGTGTTGCTTGTCTTCCTTTCACGTGTCCCGTCTTCCCGCACTCTTTAACAATGACATCACTACTACGCTTCACAATTTTTTACCTAATGTGTTTGTCTTGGGGGGCTTGCAAAAATGGCTCAAGCTTGCAGATCTACAATGTCAACAGGCCTCCATATCAAGGTCCACAGAATGTTAAATTAAGGAATGACTTGGACGGTGACCTGCGTGCATTTCTAAATAATCAATTTCAAAAAGAACTGCCTAACTATGTTGTTGACATTATTGTAATCAAATGCTGTGTAGCCCACCCCTGCTATGCCTCTAAGAGAAGAGAAGAGAGCAGTATGTATAAATAAATAAAAAATACTCGAATCCTTCCTTCCCAAAAAATTGATGCTATGCAATGACACCATTTTTTAGACATCAACTGGTAATTCTTATCGCATGCTTTGTAGCATTTCCAGCCTTTGCAGCGTTTCCAGCAGTCAGCCTGTCTGTAAAGGTGTTTTTTGTTATTCTTTAGGCGATGTAGGTGCCGATTAAACCAAGGCGCAGTGTTAGTGCATGAATCTGTCAATAAGAGCAGCATGTTTATTACTGAAAAGGTTTCAGCTGACCTCCACTGAACGTGTTGAAAAATTTAGAAGAAAGTGCTCAGCAAGACCTGTCAACTCAGCATTTATTTCGGCGAAGTTTTCTCAGTATTAGCACTTGATTTGTGTGTTGCGAGTTGCTTTTTTGTGGGGCTTGAACTTAAGCTTTCCCGTGATTATGGAATGACCAGAAAGGCCTTCTAAGAGCGTAATATTGGAGCAAAGGTTTACTGGTTAGGATAAGATCACGAACATTGGCAGAACAACGGGTGGGCTCAGAAATACGTTGTTCCGATAAAAAAAAACGGCAAGCTTGAGCTTCAGAATCATTAGCTGGAGCCTTTAATGAGGACCAACTAATTGCTGGAAAGTTCAAATCACCTAGTAATTGTAAGCCTGAATTAGGAAATCAAACAGTAACTTCGCTCAACATTCTACACAATTCACTTGAGAATAAGTGTTCATGTCAGGAGGGCGGTAAACACCAAGAATGACATCCGTAGGACCGCATTTCATGCGAACCCATACTGACTCCAGGCACGATATGACTTCAATAAGCAATTTCAATTCCAATTCAATGTTTATTTTTCCAGAAAGTGCCTGGAGGGTCTCCTTGGCTAAAAGCTGCTCATGCAGCTTGACTAAGGCCAAGAAGACCGTTACATAGCAGTATCAGTAAAAACACATTATAATTAAAACAGACATTTACCTCTAATTTGCAACAATAATTACAAGTTTTGTACAAAATTCGGAGCACTGAAATTATACCAGGTAAATAACACAAGTCAGACATCAAACAAAGTATACAAAAAACACATTTCAAGAAACGTGGCAAAAAAAACATTGTACAATTGATTTGCATGCAAAAAAGCACAAGAACAGAACAGAAAAAAAACACAATGTGTAACAAAACACAGTATACCAAAACAAAGTATCACCAGGGGAGAGCAATTACAAAAAACAAGACCTCAAACCTCTTCTATTCAAACCTAAAGTGTGAGTATTTTTGTTTAGTATAAGTGCGAGGTTATGTGATAACGCTTGATACTTATAAAAAGTTCGGAACCGTGGGATTTCCCACAAATCTTTATTTCTTGTGGGTACGTTAGCGTCGCGGCGCTGCAGTGATGCTAATGACATTAGTTGGTTTATTGTAGTAAGGGAGGAAAAGTAAAATGTTTTCAATAGTCGGAATTCATAAATATCCTCAATACGAAGTATTTCAAATGACCTGAAGGTACTTGTTGTAGTGACCATTGGTTCCATATTGGCAATATGACGAATTATTCGCTTTTGTATTACTAGAAGCCTGCTTAAATTTCTTTTAGTTGTTGTGCCCCATACTAAAGTACAATAATTTAGATGAGAGTTAAATAATGCTTGATATATCTGAAGTTTCGCTTTCAAAGGAAGTATACTGCGGCAGTGTACTAGAGCTCCTGTAACTGAAGACAGTTTTTTACATAGATAATTGATAAGAGTATCCCAGCCTAAGCTAGAAGATAAGTATACTCCAGGAATCTTGTGGTGGTCAACAACTTCTATTTCTAGAGTTTCGAACATAATTGTAAGGTTCGTTTAAACTTCTTTATTCCTGGCGCGAAAAATCATTGCTTTTGTTTTGACAGCATTTATCTTGAGTAGGTTTGATTTGGACCAAACATACCGCACAGCGGTAACGTCTTTTTTTGATGGCAAGTGCAACACCACCCCTACGACCCGCGTGGTCACAATGAAATATGTTAAATTCGGAGTCGCAGAGGAAAATGTAATTGTCAGAAACCATGTCATTTAACCAGGTCTTGGTAATCGCGACATCTACAAACGTCAGAATCGATTAGGGAAGAAAGAGCCGTGTTTTCAGTCAGAACACCTCTTTGTTAGTGTACAGAAAACTAACATTCATATCAGTGTGACGCTACATGTGACCGAGGGTGTGGTTTGACTGTCTATTTATGAGGATTGGAAGGAATACATCACTCATCTAACATCCGCACTGTGCAGAAAGTTGTATGGACTCTGTTGTTCAGCTCCTTAACTTATGTTTCGAACAGAAAACTCGCAGTGCCTTGGTGCGAAGTACATTGTAGGAAATGGCTTGTTTGATGAGAAGGGGCCGGTCTCGCATCGTCAGTAATAGTACTTTTCATTTTTGGTTAAGTAGACAGACGATGAATACAGGGGAAAGGATAATGCACTGCTGCTGCTGCTTGCCATTTACTGTTCGCACTCTTTCACAGACTTATGCAGTAATGAGTGCTGGCACTGTGAATGCATAAGGATCATCATCATGAGTGCAGGTTTCGGCAGGAAAATGTCGGCTGGAGCAGACGTGCAGTTTCCTCTTTTCAGGCTATGAAATATTTGTTTAGAGAATTTCTGGGGTTATCAAGAATGCTTGTTCCCGTTACAGTATGTCGGCATCTGCTTACTCTGCAATGAAAGTTGAGGAAACCACCATTCTCCGACTTTTACATTTTTTCAATACTCGTGAAAATAATAATTGAGATGTACCCCAGACTGCCGTAAAAGAAACCGTACCTAAGACAGCGGGATCCAATGTACAATGAATCCTGTGCACTGAACAAATCTGATGTTATGGTTTGTTTTTTTCGCATCCTATTCGTGCAAGAAATGGTGGACTAGTAGTTTGGCATAACGATTGGAGCTCGTTTGGCACAGAAAACCACGACGTTGACATTGAATCGCTGCCCGGTTTTCTATTGGCTATATATATGGCAGTTTGGTTGCTCTGATGAGCAATGAGGAGACAGTGCCTTTATTAAAGGTCTACTTCCATACAATTCATTACAGAGTAAATTTGTCAAGACAACTCTTGAATGTCATGTTCACACCATGTTGAAATCAGGTCCTCATAGAATGCACACTTAGCAGAAGCACAGTACGTCAACTATGATTTGGCCAATGTTGCTGAAGGCTTCATTGATATAGCTTCCAGGGCACTTCAGCTGTTGCACAGCTTGAAAATCAGGCAGCGAACCAATGTCAGTGGCTTTTTTCTGCTCAGCACTAGCTGCATTACTTTGTTGGATGAAGAGGGAAACTACTTCTGGAAAAAAGTATAAAAAGAAATATGTAAGAAAAAATTCCACTGCACAATATTGAGTGTATTAGACCCTGCTGTCATCGGGCAGGTGTTTAGAAGGGCATGCTAGGGTACATATTTTTTCCTCTCCTCATGCCACTGTTTCACTTGAGGCTGCAGGGTGTGAAAATAAATAAATGTTCAAATGACCACCTCCATAAGCATTTCAACATTGTAAAGAAAAGAATGGAAGCTTCCTCAACCTTTGTTGCGCCAACCTGCACCTGCAAAGAGAACAAAGCCACTCAAAAAATAACGAAAACAAAGCTGTTCACTCACAGTGTGATGACCACTTGAGAAAAAAAACACACAAGAAAAACAGTCGCAGTGAAAATTAAGCGGTATTTAGTATAGAGATATGACTGCGGTTAAGCGCACTGAACTTAATAAAGAACTGAGCTTAACAGCAGGTCAAAGCTCTAAATTTACAAGTATAAGCTGCAAGAACAATTTAATTTATTCCAACAGTGAAGAATGAAACCGAAATTAAACTTTGGGAGTTAGACAGGTCCAACACATGACCTCAGCTTTGACACACAGACTCTAGCATCGATACTTCCAGGTTCAGGAACGGCTCAACTCAGCAGTGCAGTGTCTGTCATTGTGCAGGCACCTTGCATAAGAATTGAAATTTGGTAAGGGAACATGCAAATGGTACTATCATGAACACAGAACCATATGCAAACAGATAGGTGAGCCAGGGAACCTATAACTTCAGTACAAAAGGTCCAAACGCATACAGAAACCTGGAAGGCTTCTGCATAGCCAACAAAGCCCACATATACATTGGCTCGCCATCTTTGTCACAGAGCAGCCAAGAAATAGCATTCCTCACAGGGACGTCACAGGCAAATGAATCTGCGCATCAATGACATCCTCCTCGTGAGTCTCCAGGAATGTCTGCAGCTGATGCAGTAGACCAGGAAGTGGTGAACAAGCAAGTCGTCTTCAGGGCCACTGTGGATGCAACAGCAAACACAGAATCGGACACTCAGTGCGAATCCTGCAATCATGTCTATCGCGGCCTGTGAGGCACATCGCACCGCAGTACAATTTTTGCGACCGGGAAAATGTTCAAGTTTCTAAGAATATAATTTGCAATTCACTGCATGTTATGCAGAAAAGCACACTGTAACCCCAGTGGATATATCTCAATAAATGTATTTTTTTATTTTTCTTCCCAATTTACTATGGACAGTTTTGATGGGGGACCAAAGTACCATATTAACGAGGCATGCCTGTAAAACCATGCAGTATCCGAGAAACACCACCTGGTTTCGCATGTTATGCATGGCCTTCCTAAGGAACGTCCCTCATCCTTGCTGTGACAAAAAATACAGAAATGGTACACCAGCAAGTTGAGCACACAGAAAAGGTATTATGCGAAACTTTCTGAAGTAAACACCAGCCAGCCAAACAAGCTTCAGTGTTCATTTTCAGAGTCCTTTCAATGTTCCTGTTATGAGGAAGCCCAATAACTTTGCATGCATGTCCTAATGCGGTAGCTGTATCAAAGAACAAAAAGCACGATAAACACTGCCACTATAGCGGGAGCGATGCATGGGGAGACTCTTTGGATACCAATGATGGCAGGGGGGTCACCTTTATCTCGGCCATGGAAGAACAGAAGTGGTAACTTGCAGATAGTGGCTACACACAGAGTACTACAAGATGGCATTTCTGGAGTGCACCCATGGCAATAAACAGCCTCACAGTAAAGTATTCCTGCATCATGGTCGGCTGCTGAAGTGTCAAGGATACTGATTTCTGCATATTTCCAACCAGTCTACTGGCACTTAGTGATTGCCAAATGGCCACTGCTTCAAACTACATTTCTAGTCATGTGCCACTCTGTGTCAAAAAGAGGTGGCACCTTCACTCGCACTTGACAAGGAAACGTGATAACCAGTCAGAAAGGCAATGCAGCAAGCAATATGGCGCTTGATGTATATGATAGAATTTCAAGTCAAGATAATGTGTCCAGCAGTCTGTCCAACATCTCCATTTAAGAAGGGATTCAACTTTCAACAAAATTTAGTTTATTTCTAGCTGTATTTACATGCCATTTTTTGAGCAATTTAAAAAAAATTATGATTATCTCATCAAATGTCACTGTTTTTATAGCGTTGTTTATTGCCTCTGAGCCTAAGGGGAGTTGGCAGAAAAGAAAGAAAAGAAAAGAGTGGGTGGGTGGGTGTTAAATAAAGCAGGAAAGATGTGCCGATCTAATGAAGGCGAGGAAGGAGCGGTGAGGTGGCCCCTGCGTCCAATCAATATATGAGAACGGGTTGTCTGGGTGGAGACCCGCTCCTGGCAGGTAGCGAATTCTAGTTGACTTCAGTGCCGGGCAATCGCACAAGTGGTGAATGTCAGCCTCAGTGTCTTGTGAGTTGCAGACTGGACATCCTAGGTGGGGATATAAGTGATGAAATGGAGGCCACGTCCGAGTAACGGCAGGAGTGAGGGCAACTCCGCCCGGATCCTCCGGAGCACAACCTCCTCTGCACGGGTAAGAACGCGGGGAAGGGTTATCGCACACGGAGAGACGAGAGCACGTGTGCGGAGGCGGAGGTGTTCCTTTCTTGTGAGAAGGAGGGTAGCATCATCCATACTAAGGAATTGAGGCATTGACGTGGGTAGGGTTGGCAGGCGGGTTTCAGAATCTGCAGGTCTTTGTGAATTGAGTAGGTCACGTGGGACCCACTCAATTCGAATGGCTTGCGGGATGCGAGCCGCCAGGCGATGTGTATTCTGGCACATTTCTGGGCTGCGGCTGACGCGTCGGAGTAGACGAGTTTCTTGAAGGGCGTCAGTGCGGATGATAATGTGGGCTGTAGGAAGGTAAGTGCGACTACAGAGCGAAGCGCATCTTTTATAGCAAAACGCTCAGCACAGAAGGAAGTAGGGGGTTCCGCGAATCGAAACCTGGCCGTCTTGTTAAGTGCAGGCTGGCAGGGACAGTAAAGTGCTGTCATCGTTACACAGCCCTGGATACTGGCATCAACATATATAATAATTGAGCCGCGGGGTAGGAGACTATCTTGTTCCGCGATTCGCTCGGGAAGGGACGATGCCGCATAAGGTGTGGTTGGGCGACGTAGATCGGTAGGTTTGTTGTCGCTCAGCTGCACTAAGTCCCATGGAGGAAGAACTGACGGTGGTGGCGACAGTATGCTGTGTGATGAAGCAAAGGTCCGTAGTGCTCGCGATGAATGCAAAAGGGTGGCCTTAAGGCTACGAGCATCACGGGGCTGCTGCACAAGCTCGTCAAGGGTATTTAACGGAACATTTTCTTGAAGTGCCACGATCGGCGTGATTCGTGGAAGGCAAGTGATAGCTCTCATTGCCTCTCGATTGACGGCTTCCAGACGATCCCACTGAGCCCTAGTGAAGTGTTGGAACTGTGCTTGGTAAATGCGGCGCGGTTGCAAAACCGCTTTCACCAAATGTGCGACATGGGAGCGAGAGCCGCCGGTTTTGGGAGCAATACGTTTGATTAGACCCATGTTACGTTTTGCGCCAAGGCGTGCCGAAAGGATCAGAAAACTTCCGGCTGAACGACGTTTATTAACCCATGCTTGAGGGTCGAGGCTCGGGCAAGAAAGAGCCCCTAGCAAGCGGCACTCTGCTTTTAATACTTAGTTAACGCATGCGCACTTTGTACAGTGCTCTTATCGACATGAGCGCCAGCCGACAAAACACCACCTCCCCTTTTGATGAAGCACACAGTCAATAGGAGTCCAGCTTGGAATCTATCTGGTGGGCGACGATTTCGCATGGGGTATCGTCTTGCCTCGGCGGGTGCTGGTGTTGCCTGTTGCACAACCGGAGTTACCCTGGACGGTTGTGGACAGGAAGGAACTGGTGCGCCGGCAGTCTCAGGATAAACCAGGAACTCGCTGGTCGTAACTTCACCAGCTGTTCCATCCATGCCTAGGGGTAACGTCCTCTGCAGGCCTCTGTAGCAGCTGATCTTGGTGCCGAAGCCAGGTGAAGGTCCCCTTCGAGGTGGTTGCACGTACTTGGAAAGGGACTGGTCCTGTTTGAGCAACAATCACAGCGGGTGCCCACTTTGGTTTTCCAGAATAATTACGTGTTAAAACGCTGTCGCCTACCAAGAAGTGACGTTCGCGACACGGACGACTTAGTGCCTGAATGCACTGTGTTCTACTCTTTCCCCCACGGAAGTCTTTAGGGCATCTAGCCGACAGCGTAAGCGTCGTCCTGGGAGCAATTCCGCTGGTGATTCACGAGTCGTCGCATGTGGTGTGTTGCGATACGACAGCAAAAATTTATGCAGCTTTACCTGCAGTGTTCCTCCTGTGCCGTCTTTGCGCAGCGCATTCTTAAAGGACTGGATGAAACGCCCTGCCAACCCATTGGAGCTGGGGTGGTAGGGAGCCGTGAGGACACGCCGCGCTCCCATTGCCTGCACGAAGTGCTTGAACTTCTGCGAAACAAACTGAGGTCCATTATCGGAAAAAAATTGTTTCAGGGAAACCAAAACGTGCGAAGAGCTCGGTCAAACAACGAATCGTGCTTTCTGTAGTTGTCGATCTCATTGCGAAAACCTCTGGCTATTTAGAATGTGCGTCTACCACCAGTAAAAACATTGTATTCTGAAAAGGGTCCCGCAAAGTCTACGTGAGCACGCTGCCACGGTGAAGTCGGCCATGGCCACCGGTGAAGAGGTGCGTTGATTGGAGCGTTACGTTGCTCATGACAACTAGCGCAGCTTCTGATACGAAGTTCGAGGTCCGCCTCAAGAGTTGGCCACCACACGTAGCTGCGTGCTAGTTCTTTGCTGTGCATGATGCCGGAATGGCCGTCATGGAGTTCGTCCAGTACGAACCCTTGCAGCTTTGCAGGGACGACTACTCTCGCGCCCAGCATGACGCATCCCTGATGCACCGTCAGTTGGTTGCACCTGCGTAAAAAAGGCTTCAACTGCTCATCCGTGATCGACGTGGGCCATCCCACATTTGTGAAATTCTTCACTTGACAAAGAATTCGGTCTTTACAGCCACGATATCTCGACTAGAAACAGGCAACGAGTCCAATCGCAAAGAATAAAATGTTTCTTTGATTTCCACTTCAAGATCTGGCAGCGGCAGACGCGAGCGGAAATCGGCTTCCGCGTTCTCGCTCGATTTCTTGAAGATACGATTGTACGAGTAGGCAGTCAACGTAACGGCCCAGCGTTGCAAACAAGCAGCCGCGATGGCGGGAATCTCGGTTGTTTGGCCGAATATTGTTTGAAGAGGCTTATGGTCTGTGACCAAGGTCAATGAGCGCCCATAAAAATAGAAGCCGAACTTCTTTACACCGAAAATGATGGCTATCGCTTCTTTCTCCAGTTCACGGTATATCTTTCCGCTTCAAATAGCGTTCTTAAAGCGTAAGCAATGGGCCGTGCCCTTCTGTGATCGTAGACATGAAATAGGACCGCTCCTACACCATACTGCGACGCGTCGCATGATAGCCTAAATTGTCTTTCAGAGTCAGAGTGTGCGAGCGTAGGTGGTTGTGCCAATAGCGCTTTCACTTGGTTGAAGGCTTCTCTAGCATGCTCGTCTCAGTGCCACGCTACGTTTTTTCGTAGAAGTCTGAAAAATGGTTGTCCTATTGTTGCTCACTGGGGCACGAACTTGCTGTAATAGTTGACAACGCCCAACAAAGACTGATGCTGCTTCTTTGATTTCGGCTCTGGTGCCTGGAGAAGTGTGTCAACTTTATCTGACAATGGGGAAATGACTTTAGAGCTGAATCTTGTGGCCACGGTAGTGAAGGTCGCTTTGAAAAACGAGCACTTCTCTTTCTTTACCCTGACATCTCGGCTTTGAAGACGCTCCAGCAGCGCTTCGAGATTAGCTAAGTGATTTTCTAGTGTTTTCCCAGTTAGCAAAATATCATCTAGGTAGCAGCAAACACACTTTAGGTCCTTTACCATCGCGTCCATAATCTTTTGGAAAATCCCCGGCGCGGAAGCGATTCCAAAAGGTGACCGGTTGACAACAAACAATCCCTTGTGCGTGTTCAAGGTTAGGTATTGCTTTGAGGCATCAGACATAACCAATTGCTGATAAGCGCGGTTCAGGTCGATCTTTGAAAAATGTGTGCCTCCAGACAGAGCCGCGTATAAGTCATCGACCTGCGGCAACGGGTAACGTGTGACGTGAAGGCACGGATTCACTGTCACCTTATAATCGCCACAGAGGCGTATGCCACCGTCTTTCTTGAGAACGGGTACCACTGGCGTTGCGTAATCTGATGTGGCACCGGCCGTTATGGTGCCCATTTTTTCCACCTTTGAAAGTTCAACCTCAACCGCCTTTTGCCGTGCGAACGGCACGTTTCTTGCTATGAGAAACTTCGGTGCCTGATTAGGCTTCAAATACAGCTCGGCCCCTTCTTCTGTAATCACGCCTAACTCATCTGTAAATAGAGAGTCGTACTTTGCGATTAAAGCGTGCAGCCTTTCCTCTAAACGACAAGCAAAAGGCAGCTCTGACCTTGGCAGATGGTGGACGTTCCAGATTTTGCTCCATTCCAGCCTAATTGCCTGAAGCCATTCCCGGCCCAGCAATGGCGGCCCCTCCTGGTCAACGACGTATGGAGGGAGGCTCGCCGTGTTGCCACCGTGCTGCACCTTGACTTGTATGACGCATTTTGGGGTAACCAGGGATCCTGTATAGGTGCGGAGCTTGACTTCTGTCGGGTTGAGCCTGGCTGATGAAAAAAATTGGCGGTAATGTTTGAAAGGCATGAATGTGACGGTGGCACCTGTATCTAGCTCCATAGGGACTGTCACATCATTGGGACTGTCCTTGATGGGGCGTTTCCCACGCGACGTGCCGGAGGCGCTACGGCAAACTCGTTGCTGGTGCCCCCTTTTGTTGCAATTATAGCATTTTTCATTTACGTGGGGACACGCTTTGCCGGAATGTTTCGGCGACCCGCAGCGAAAACATTCCTGCGACTGGACACTCGAAATCGCTTGTACCTTATGCATAGGGCTGGCTGCAGACACACCAGTACGGGCTTCCACGGTGCTTTTTGTTGCCGCCTCCATAGCCACAGCGCGCTCTACCGCTCTCTGAAACGTAAGTTTGCTATCCTCAGTGAACGGCACTCGCTGTATATCCTCTCTTAACAAGCCGCACACGAAGCGATCCCGGGGGGAGTCTAACGCGCTTCCAAAATCACAGGTTCGTGCTAGCTTCCGTAGCTCGGCAACGTAATCAGAAATGGACGCGTCTTCGACTTGCTGCCTCCTGTGGAACTTTGCTCGCTCGCAAATTACTGAGGGCTTCGGCTTCAGATGGTCCCCCAGTGACTTCTTTAGTACTTCGAAGCTCTTGGCTGAAGGCAACTCCGGGGCAACCAGCGATTTCAGAAGACTGTAGGTACTGGGGCCTCTGATGCTCAGGAATGCATGTACTCTGTCACCTTCGGCAACACGGTTGACGATTAGAAACGACGTCAGCCGTTCTTCGTACGACGCCCAGTCATTCGTGGAAACGTCGAATGGTTCCCTCTGGCCCAGTTTAGCAGCAAACTGCGTCGAACCGGCACTGGCTTCTTGTTCATGATATCAGTCAGCGAAGAAAAGAAAAAAACAGCACTCTTCAATCGTCGATACTGAACAGAGGCTGAATGCCGAGAACACTTGCCTTCCTTGACGCTGCGCAACTCTTCAAAATCCCATCATCGTCGCCACGTGTTACGTTTTGCGCCAAGGCGTGCAAGGATCAGACAAGTTCCGGGTGAACGACGTTTATTAACCCATGCTTGTGGGTTGGGGCTCGGGCAAAAAAGAGAGCCCCTAGCAAGCAGCACTCTGCTTTTAATACTTAGTTGACGCATGCGCACTTCGCAGAGTGCTCTTATCGACATGAGCGCCAGCCGACACAACAGCCCAAAGTCTGCAACGCCTGCTTTTTAGCCTGAGAAAGTTAGGCAGTACCCGTTCCGGACTGATGTATCGACAAACCCAGAATTTTCAGTGTCGAAGATTCTTGAACTGGGGTTCCAGGTAGTTGGAGACGGATTGGCGTGGCAGCGAGTTTACGGCGTCCCCAGCGGTTGGCCACTGACATGAACGTAGTTTTGCTCACTGAAAACTGTAGGCCGACAGACATAGCGTAATTGGCGGTAATATCTAAGGCTGACTCTAGGGCCGCCCCTTGAGTTAGCAGGTCATGGTGAGTGCTCCATACCGTGATATCATCGGCGTACAGTAAGAACTTAACGTCAGGGACATCATGTATGCTTCATGCAAGAGGAATGAAGGCAATATTGAACAGTGTTGGTAACAGCACCGAGCCTTGGGGTACACCGCGAACAGATTCAAATGATCCTATGAAGTCACCACTGAGGCGTATGGCAAATCGCCTGCCTTCAAGGAAGGTTTTATAAAAATGCATACTCGAAGAGGAAAATGCAGCATGTCAATAGAATGCAAAATGGCAGCAGGATTTATATTATTGTAAGCCTTTTCGATATCCATGGCGAGGACGGTACGCACACTGTGGCTGCGAGTTGAGAGAACTTACGACGCCAAGACAGCCAAACCATCTTCAGTGCCGATGAATGGACGGAAGCCAATTTGGGCTTGGTGGTAGAAACCGTGATGCTCCAGCCACCACGACAGTCGTGTGGCTAATACCTGGGCTACACGGGCGTTTCGAATGCCTTCCAAACGAATGTCATTCGACTCGACTGCCAAACCTGCGCTGCTACACGACGTTTTTGAACGGCATTCGGTTCACATGACATTCGAGTCGCCGGAGCTCCGCGGAGACATTCGAGATTTTGAATGCCTTCGAGGCGCAAGCACGACTACTCTCTACCGCAGCGTCTTCGCGTCATAGATGGCAGCATAAGTTTTGAAGAGCAAATACGTTCGTCAAACAATGAAATTCTAAATACTATTTATATACACTACACGGATCTTTTCCAGAAGTTTTGTTAGCAAGCAAATATTTACCGCAAACTCTGGAACCCATCGCAGGAAAGAAAGGCAGCCGTTTTGGCCCGGTGCCAGTTTTTTTACTTTGTGCTGTTGCTTTTGCTGTGTTTTGTCTTTTTATTTTGTGTGCGTCTGTGCGTACATTTAAGTGAGCTCTTTTTTATTCAGTGAAGTTTTTTGCACTTTTTCGTTTTTTGCGACACACGCAGGAGATAGAGCCCAATGCAGCCAACAGACCGCACACAAAAAATGGCAGGGCTATGGGCTTGGGCCTCTGTTAGAACAGAGGCGTTTAGTAACGAATAAATAGTAAAATTTATAAGAAATGACATATTACATTTAAAAGTAGCAATTTTATAGCGGACTGTGACTATAGAAATTAATTGTTGCTGCCATATTTGTTTAAAACAAAACTTGACGGCAGCAGCGCCCCTGTAGCTTGGCGGCAGAATACTGAAGCTTTCGAATGCTTTTGGAATAGTCGTGTAGCACCGTGCGGGTCCGTCCAGTGCGAATGCCATTCGACTCGAATGTCATTTCAATGTACCCATGTAGCACAGGTATTACATTTTCTCTGTTAACTTGCACAGTGTTGATGTTAAAGAAATAGGCCTGAAGTTGCCAAGATACATCGGTAGCTTCCCTGCTTTTGGAATTGGGATCAAAATGGACAATTTCCAGGTCTTAGGCAGAGCCATTTAGCCATACTGTGTTAATGGTTTCGAAAAGTTGAGGGAGGACCGCACAACTCATGTTCTTGTACACCTCATACGAAATGGCATCCGGACCGGGCGATGTCTTTCGTTTAGCCTCATCTATTGCGGCAAGCAACTCAGGCATGGTAAAAGGAGACGCAATACCCTCGGCATCTGGTGCTGATGGCAGTTTATCTACGTGAGCTGGAATCCCTGTCAAGTTAGATTGGATAGCTGAGGGTGGCAACACATCGTATTTTGGAAAGAATTTCCGTGCCGCTTCTCTGGCGAAATCATCCGGAGACAAGTTAGCTGTGAAGCATGCGGTGCTAGCTGCGTCCGGGCGACGGTGACCGTGTTCCATTGCACGGAAAGTTCGCCAGAGAGGTGGATTCGACGAATTCGCAGAAAACTGTTCGCACCACGCATGCCACTGCCTTCGTGATAGATCGCGTTCGTATTTTCGAGCCTTAGCAGTAATATACTTCAGCCTTATACGTGCCTGTGCAGATGTGGGATCACGTGAGACTGTCAGCTCGGCCTGTCGGCGAGCAGCCCACAAGTTTAGCAGACCGATATCTGGAACCGGTCGATCGATGTCTGCCCAGGTGCATGTGGTAGCCCTGTTTAACGCGCATTGTATGCGGTAAACAAGCGATGGCGACGACTCTGCAGGGAGATCCAGGAGAATAGCACCGTACACTTGGGGCGTAACCGGCGAGCTCGTGATGGATGGACACCGATTATTATAGGGTGGTGGTCACTGCCCCAATAGGCAGGCTCAAGGTGCCACGAGGGAGTGCCGGGGCCAGACCACCACGTCAGATCGGGAGCATAGGTGTTACTGTGACTGTGACGCATAGCCCGCGTTGCTGAACTGGGGTGATTTAGAAGAATGAACAACGCATCGCGAAGGCATCCCGCACACACCTGCCGCGGGGGCTCGAAGTAGGGTACCCCCAGTCTGGGTGTGGGGCGATGAAGTCACCTCCGAATAAAATCGGACGCCGTGGGTATTTCCTACGCACAGATTAATACGGGAGGAAGCGCCACCCACTGGTCTTACGTAGTAGGATACCACCACAACAGTTGCCTTCGGTAATTTTACAGTAACTGCAACTACCTCCTGATACGAGGCGCACCAAGTTTCTAGAGAGAGGCATACATGAGGGAAACGCGTGTTAATGTACACCACCGCCTTTCCCGGCGGGAAAGCAGTGTGCACGCGATGGTCGTTAATCGAAGGCGACGCGTAACCACTGAAGCCCGGAATTGCTGGCAAGGCATTGGTCTCCTGCAGTAACATGGCCCACACCTGGAGCTTGTGCAAGCGAAGACGCGTTTTCAGCTCTCCCACTTTAGTGGAGAGGCCTCTACAGTTCCACTGGAGCACACCAGAAAAGCCGGAACGCGCCATCTTCGGTTAGTAGTCCAAGCGTTGCAAGAGAACAGATTTCAGGTTAGATAACTGGGTGACTATGAAGCGGAGCAGGTACGCTGAAGAGTTATCTGGCAATGTAGCAGGTACTCTGGGAGGAGCGGTGAAAGAAGCTGGTGGGCTGGACAAGCTCGGAGCTGATTCATCATTTCTAGTGGCGGTATCAGACCTTGCTGCATGTCTACGGCAGGCAAGCAGTTCATGTTGTTGTCGGAGCCTTGAAACCTCTGCCAAAAGGCATGAAATTTGGTCATCAACTGCTACCACATCATCGTCATCATTGAAAGGTTCCAAGATGCTAGGCTGTTTTGTAGCCTGCTGATTTCGGCAGTACTTACGCACTTTATCGCTATAAGTCTGCTGGGTAGCAGTTTCATGCGTGTGCAGCACGGGAAGTTCGGGCCACTCGTCATCATCCGACTGGAGAGGTGCAAACCGGTTGGAAGTCTGCACAAGGGGCGTATTCACATTCTCAGTCATTTTCATAGAATACCCACGACGAATCTTTTCTGTTGCCTTCTACTTTGTGGGGCAAGTGGGTGATGTGATGTCTTGGTCGTCAGTTTTGCAGTGGCCACATCTGTGCGCCGCTGCGCATTCTGACGCAGGTTCCACTTGAGTTGCGAAAGGGCAGGATCTGCGCATATGGCCAGGTTTGAAGCAACTGTAGCAGTAGATGGCGGCAGGTTAGTAGGGCCGAGGCCGTAAATGCAGTCATAATATTGCAAGCAGGCCGGTGGTGTTGGTGGTGGGCCTTGCAGGGTGACGATGCATGAGCGCCCTTTTCTCATGTAACATGCTTGGATCACTCGGTGAGTTAATGGGACAATAAAGTTCACGCTGAAGGGCGGCCTAGTCCTCATCAACATCGACGTTGTAGACAACACAACGTTGCAAGTCGGATCCATCAACCAGGTACACCTGTACCGGTACCGAGACCTCGCTGCTAACTGTAATGCACTGTAGCGTTTGCAGACGTTCCACGGCCGCTAAGGTCGGGAGCCACACAACAATGGTATTGGACTTCTTCTGGCCGTAAAGCCGCGAAAACCTTTAGTTCCGAGACATGCATCCATGTTTGCCTGCAGAATTCTGGTCGGTATATCTGTAAGGCTTTTCGTTGCCAGAGATTTTATAGTGGCTTTGTAACTCACTGAGCCGTTGGTAGACACAACTGGGCGGTCTGTGGTTACGCTGGAACGTTTGCTTTTTGAGCCGCCGCTGGCCGAAGAGGAACCCGTTGCAGCGTCTCCCCGAGGGCGCTTTTGAGGAGAGCGGAGGGCCAGCGGCCCGACTGGCGGTCCTGATGACCGGTCCATTGGAGTGCTCGACGTGCCATGTGGTATTGGTACAGGTCGATCCAGAAGTACAGGCTGTGCAGCCTTATCTGTGTTCCGTCCAGAGGGTAAAACACTCACGAGCTGTTGTACCTCTGGAGAAGGCAGGGCAGGCGCCGTATCCTATGAAACAAAGGCGCGATTTTGGAGGTCCGGCCCATGCTCAGTGGGCTGTTTAACTGGCGGGAATTCCACCGAGGCAAGCGGCGCAAGCGGAGCTACCCTCGCCAGCACGTCACCGAAGGTGCTAGACCTAGCCTCGGTGCACAGTTCAGGTCCAGAAATAATTGCGTGACATTTGCTGTATGAGACGCAACCAGGCGGTGGCTGGGCGTCCGAAGCCTCCTCGTATGGCGCGAATCCAGTTCGTTTGCTATAGGGAACGTGGTTACGCGGCAGGCGAGATTTTCACATGAGCGATGTGAAGGCACCTTAACAAGGACCATCACTTTTTTATGTGCAGAACAATATTTTCCGATATACATTTTTCTTAAAGGCTGTAAAGCTAAGAAAATATAACAGAACGCTAGTTCAACATTCATTGTTCTGGCAGGGTGAAGTCATTCTTGTAATTTTTTGTTCTGCAAAGCTCACATTTTTGTTATGAATTTTTTAGATTCAGTATTTGGTGACATATTAAAGTGAGAAGACAATTGCATACAAGAAGTTTAAAATTCATAAATTTGAAAACAACGGTTCTCTAGACCTGCGCTGCGGTCCTAGGAGTGCAAAGAAACAAGTGGTTCAGAAAACGTAAAACTGCTGGGGAGAAATATGTTCCGTAAGGGAAGTATCTAGGCAGAAAACCCGGAATAACATCCGACTTGCTCCAAATGATCAAGCATAAGAACCGATTGTAGGCACAGTTTGTACGATCAAAAGATGAAGAGTTGCTTCGGCAATTCAAAAATTACAGAAATAATCTAACATCAAAACTAAGAATGGCTCGAGACGCCTATTTCACAAATGTATTTTGGAGCCCTGAAGAACAGCGATCGGATGTAATCTGGCGAAAACTGAATTGCTTATTGCAACAAAATACCCGTGATACTTCCGAAAACTTTCAGCATGAAGGTAAACGAATATATGGGACCTATTTAGCTGATACTTTCAACAATTTCTTTATCTTACAAGCATCTCAGAGTCAGGTAGAGTGCAGCCAAAATTAAATTGAATTCATGAAGGGAAGCAGCTGTTCATCATCCCTTTTCGTTGCGCCCACGAACTACACAGAAGTTTTCTCGTGCATATGTAATATTAAAAATAGAAAGTCAGTAGATGCAACTGGTCTCCAAATAGCGCCCATTAAACATGTTCTTCACCTAATATGCCCCGCTGTTACTCACATTTACAATCTCATATTATCCACCGCTGTATTTCCAAAGGCACTTCAAATGGCTCGAGTGATACTGGTTTTTAAAAGCGGCGACAAGAATTTTATTCGTAACTATCGTCCAATTTCTATACTGCCAGTGTTCTTGAAGGGTATCGAAAAATTAATGCGTGGTAGGGTACTATCTTTCTTTGAAGAACATAACCTGCTCCTTGACTTTCAGCACGGGTTTCGAAAGAATCGATCCACTGAAACAGCATTACTGACTCAAAAATAAATCTTTATAGATATGTTTCAAAATAAGGAAATAGGTGGAGACATATATATATATAGATTTTACTAAGGCTTTTGACTTGATAAACCACAGAATTTTACTACATAAACTGGCAAGCTATGGTGCCCGAGGAAAAGCTCACGATCTTATGAAATCGTATTTCTCGAACAGAACACAATATGTTGACTTTAAAATTCGTTGTCCTCAATACAAAATATTTATGCAGGAGTCCCCCAAGGAAGTATACTGGGACCGCTCTTATTTTTAATCTATATAAATGATATTGTGCAATGTGTAACTGATGGAAAGATTGTATCCTACGCTGATGACACTTCGGTGTTCATAACCGGGAGATCAGAAAGTGACATTGAAGAGAAAGCAACCAAAACACTGAGTGCATTAAATACATGGGCAAAATCAAATTGTTTGAAGATTAATTCCAAAAAGACAAAAATAATATTGTACTTTCCAAAAGGAAAGATAATTTCTAGGCCGTTGAACGTGTTCTTAAGCTCTGATATTGTTGAAATTGTAGATTCCGTTAAAATCCTTGGCTTTATATTCTCAAAGCATTTGACTTGGAATGATCATGTTGACTATATCAGATCAAAAGTGTCTTCAGCTGTCGGTGTCATGTTGCGGCTGTGCGGTACTCTTCCTGTCAAAGTTAGGTTATTGCTATACAACTCATTAGTTCTTTCTCTTTTACAATATTGTTGTACCGTTTGGGGCACTACGGGTGTCACAAATTTATCCAAGCTTCTCCTTCTTCAAAAAAGAGCTGTAAGATGCATTGCTGGTGTTCCTTATTGTTCCCCCACACATGACTTGTTTTTAAAATATGAAATCTTGCCAATATATAGTTTAAACAATTATAGACTTTTAATGATATATAAACGCTCTTCACAAAGTGATGAACATTATATTAGTTATCTGGCAAAACTTGCGAAAAACACGCATATCCTGCAGACTAGACAAAGAAATTTGGTTAGATCCGACGCCTAGGGCATATTATACCGATCAGATTCTTTCTTATACTGTTCCAGTATTATTAAATAAATTAAACAAAGAATTGTTTGACCCCTTT
Source organism: Amblyomma americanum (assembly GCF_052857255.1). Classification (NCBI taxonomy): domain Eukaryota; kingdom Metazoa; phylum Arthropoda; class Arachnida; order Ixodida; family Ixodidae; genus Amblyomma; species Amblyomma americanum. The sequence goes on from NC_135497.1 coordinate 467,696,291, forward strand.
CAGCATTCAAGTGATGTTATTAAGCGATTTTTTATTAGCAAGATTACGCAATATTGCACTCAGTTTAAACCTATACCTGTTATTTTTTTTCGTTTCCCCATGAGCAGTTATTTGTTTTTCTAATACCTATGTTTGTGCTGCAATGCATAGCGCTGCTTTTTTACAAAGTGTTTTGTTATTTTGTTTCAGTGTTTATTTGGAAAATTGAAAATCTCTGCCTTTGTACTGTACTGCTAAGTTTATAAAGGGGCCGGACCTCTGTCAAGCTTACGAGCTTTTAGTCCTGTCTCCTTCTCTGTCCAAAAAAAAAATAAAGACTGAATGAACATCAACTAAGAATGCGTTTCTTGAATGTTTCTTCTACCCGCCGCGGTGGCTCAGTGGTTAGGGCGCTCGACTACTGATCAGGAGTTCCCGGGTTCGAACTCGACCGCGGCGGCTGCGTTTTTATGGAGGAAAAACACTAAGGCGCCCATGTTCTGTCCGACGTCAGTGCACGTTAAAGATCCCCAGGTGGTCGAAATTATCCCGAGGCCCTCCACTACGGCACCTCTTTCTTCCTTTCTTCTTTCACTTCCTCTTTTCCCCTTCCCTTAAGGCGCGGTTCAGGTGTCCAACGATATATGAGACAGGTACTGCGCCATTTCCTTTCACCCAAAACCAATTATTATTATTATTATTATTATTATGTTTCGTCACAATTCACAGCCGCCGAGGTTCACTAAAAATTTTTTTACAGTACTTCCCAGTCGATTTCCATAATTAAATTTGGGGACAGCAGAGTCATTCCACGCAAAAAAAGATGTACCAAATTCTTGCTATTTTAGATTTCGCTGAGAAAATTCTTGGAAGACCAGTCGCAACAGAAGTGTAGAGACCTTCTTTCAAAGAAAAAAAGTTTCTCCATATATCAGGCTCAAAAGTGCAAGACATCTTCATTTGGGCATTTTGCGAAAATTATTGTTCAGGAACCGGTCCTTGTCGGCAAAGTTTATCCCAGCATGTAGTCTGGTATTGAGATGCCCTGTCATGCCTCAAAAAATAAACTGTGGATGATGTCACTTTGGTTTAAAATGGAACTGCTTAACATGAAAAAAATTTGAAGATATCCGCATTTTTAAGCTAAACTTTGAGTCTATATTTAAGCAAAATTTTTGGAGTTTTGCCTGAAACCTTGATTTAGCACAGTTTGCATTAAACTTGAACCTTGCGTTGTTCTGTAATTTAATAAAAAGTATATCGATATCTGCGGAAACGGTTCACATTAAAAGACCAGAAAACGCTATGTGGGCAACGGTGCTAGACAAAAAATTAGCCAAATGTTCAACACATTTAGCTTCGCATATTAAAAAAAACTAGAAAAATATTTATTGTTGGTGAGAAAAAAATTTTGTGAAGGAGTTCCAGCGACGTGGTGCCAGCACCTGTTACGGTCCGGTAAAACAGTGTTTTTATTTCCGGCCTTGCTAGAACTCTAGCAATTGCCATTAGCATTCGACATATTTTGAGAAGATAGCGGAATGGAGCCATTTCAGTATTTTCAGTTATTCTTAAAGAATATGTTTGGGCGGAATACTCATGGTATACAGGGTGTGCCATGTTATTCCCTATAGATATGACTTAAACTCCGGATTTTTAAAGCCAGTGTCAAAGTGTTAGATGGATAAGCATTTATTATTTACATTGCACTTGACTGAGGCATCAGCCTCACCGATTATTCAACTTTCAAAGCTGTGCTGTATAGCAAATGGGACACCTTGTATATGCACAAAATATGAAGGGGAGACTGCATACTACAGCAAAAAAGGGTTATAACATCATGTGGCCTGAATTGGGAACAGCTGAGGATAAGAGTTAATTGAGAATACCTAAATAATCTGCGATTTGCTGATGACATTGCCTTGCTGAGCCACTCACGAGATGAATTGCAAAGCATGATCAATGATTTAGACAGACAGAGCAAAACAGTGGGTCTAAAAATTAACATGCAGAAAATCAAAGTAATGTTCAATAGCCAAGCAAGGGCACAATTGTTCACAATTGGAAGCGAGGTGCTTAGGGGGCAGCCAGAGACTGTTGATCTGGACCATGAGAGGGAAATAAGGAAGGATAAGAATGGGGCGGAGCGTATATGGCAGGTTCTCTCAGATCTTGACTAGCAGTTTACCAATATCCCTCAACAGAAAAGTGTACAAACTGTATCTTGCCGGTACTCGCCTACCGGGAAGAAACGTGGAGGCTAACGAAAACTGTTCAGCTTAAGTTAAAGGGGCCCGAAACACATTTTCAGTGCATTGTGTTGCCTCTTGGTTGCATAGAATGAGTTATAGTGATGCTATTAGCATCGGTTGTACAACGTATACTGTGTGCTGCATAGCCACTGCCTGCGGCCCGGACAGTTACGAGGCACAGACAGCTCGAACATAGAAGACGTTTACTTGGGGCGTGTGATGGCCTTTATCCCCTGAAGTGGAAAGGGAAGTGGGAGCGGAAAGAAGAAATTGAAGTGTTCGGCAATGACCCCCTGAACAGCTTTCAGGCCTGCGCGTCACGTGACGCGACGTCAACGACGTCACTGCGCGCCGGCTGAGGGCCGCGAGCGATTGCCGCGCGCTCGCCTCGCGGGAAATTATGGCACAGACAGGATCGTCGACCGTCAGGTCCGCGCAATTTATCAGGGCAAAGACAAATAATTAAGATTACGGACAGCATTTTACAAATTTATTTATCACAGCAGACTCTGTCTGTAAGCATATTTACAGATATTTACGACTACACATCGTTCGCGGCCAAAATACATGACAGACAGAAATCGATATCGCGCTGTAATGTAGACGGATGTTGCCTTTTATACTGCGTGCTGTAAAATCGTAAACAACTGACAGCCGAAACAAGTTGTTGCACCGATAAGAGATGCACACAGTTACAATACCAATCTGTATATTAAAGTAGGCCCTGTGGCACGGTACGAGTTTCGGATGAATGAGAGGAAGCAGAACATAGCATATTGCAATGCCAAGAGGTAGAAATCGAACCCCATACTCGCATCTTAACTGTAGGTTAGAAGAAAATATTATTTCATCAATTTTTCAGAGTAGGTGGCCGCCCTTCAATGGCATAAAACACAACATAGTACTTTGTAATGTCGATGACATGCAAATAAACCACAGTGCATTAAACACACTTGTGACTAAACTGTGAACTAGGTTATAAGAAATAAGAACACAAAGAACCGCTTATTTCACTGCTGCAGGTACAGGAATGCACTGCACAAACTGCATTGCACAATAATATAGACACTAATACAATAATACATAATAGACACTGCAACAATAGTACAATAATAAACACTGCACAAGAAGGGCACATACAGACAAAAGGTGTCAAAAATAAGTCATTCACCTACCACAGCAGGCACTGTCTGAGGTTCAGCTCTGTAAAAAAAAAACATTTCACTTAATTGTCAAAATACTTTGAAATTCCAGATTGAAAACAAAGAACTGTCATTTAAACTCTGGGCTAGAAAGCATGCATGACGCAAGCAAAAGAAGGCTCATTGCAATCCCAAGCAGCACAGGTCATCGGCCCAATATTGCAACAGAATGGTCCCATCCTGGTCCTTTGTAGGGCCCGCTTTGCCAGTAGGGTTCCAATGTTGGGACTATTACTTGTGCTGCTTGTGATACAACAGCCAGAAGTTCGCCAAAGAAATCACATGAGGAAACTGCAATAAAATACCTGCAGTGCAATTTAAAGTAATTAAATGTGCGGTGTACAAGTTATGGAAAATTACTTTTCAGGAAGATTTGGGCTTTTCTGTTTTTTGCCTTTTGTTCTTTTATAATATGAAGTTGATCACTGCTTTGTTTGCATAAGTTGTTAAGCATTATGTTTGCTGCACAGTTTGCAACAAGTGTGACAAGGAGCTCGTAGGCATGCCCATTTTCACATGCATCTATGTCCTCAAGCCTTGGTAGAGAGTTGAGCGTCAGTTGCCGAATGACATTCCTTTGGTTAGGCCCATGGAGAAATTGTGTCCAGGCACTTTGTGTCACAAGCTTTGTAACTACAACCTCCGTGTACATGACTATTTTAATCACAAGGGCGAAGGGAAACTTGAGTCCACCTCCGTCCTGTTGTGCGATTAAGGAGTGGGCGTCTTTGTCCATTTCCGTCTCACTTCCGGTAACAACCAAGTGTCCTAGGCAACTTTCACACTTCAAACCATTCATTGTAGCATGCGCACAATACCCGCCAACATAACAAATAACTGGCATTTGTTCTCTGAGTGCATCAAGGTCAGCGTCTACAACTTGAACACTAAAGGAGGTTTCTACATCTCTGACACTGTTTCTCTCTTCGATGTTTCTGAAGTCATCAGAACTCATCTTCGGCAGGGCATTTTGAAGGCGAATCCGGCCCTCTGTCTCACAAAACTGTCGAACAGATATGTGGTAATGCCCACCAGCCATTTGCCGGTACTGTCCAAAACGACTCTCGAGAGGATCCGTTTGAACTTTCCGTAGTAGGACGTACTTAAAATGAAGTTCACTTATGCAATACTTTGCCAATGCCAGTAAGGATTGAGCAGATAGCCTTAGGGCACTCATTGTGTCCTGGGTAAGAACCCCAGTGTCATGCCAATGAAATTTCCAGACATCAAGCCAGGTTGAAAACATGCAGAAAAGCTACTTTTCGGTCTTCTGTACTGCAAGACACGGGTTCTTCGTAAACAGTACGATGATGGAAGCCTTTATTTGACGTTTCTACGTTGACAATACTCCACCAGCGAAGAATGATTTTGATGAAATCTGCTGTTGCTGCCGCATGTTGAAAATCAGCTTCACCACTGCGAGCTGCCATGGCTGTGGCTACGTGCAGATTAAAAACCTGCAGCACCAGCTTCACATTTTGCCGTTCCAAGTTGCTCGAATTAAGTGCCTTGGATGTCAAGCCATACCAGACATTATCAGTAGAGATGACTCCTCTTTATGTAAATCTCTCAAATTCTTCAATGAGGCAGTTATTTTGCATTTAGGACGAACATCATTGTTTGAAAGCTCAAAGCGTGGGTAGAAAAAGCAAGTCCCCACATTTTTCTGATTCAGCCAATTGTTTTTGATATACTTCAAAAGATGTACAGCATCTACCACATAAAATAATGGCCGATCTGGATCTGCCGGATGTGGATAAACATGACGAAGCATTGGCTTTGGCAGAAACATCTTCATTACCTTTCTGCTTTGAGAGTTATTGTCACAAACAATGCCTGTGACCCCGTACCCAATCTCTTCTAAGCGTATGATCACCTTCTCCAGTATGGCATGAAGTTGGTCGCCCTGTATGGTTTTTACCGGAAGAATTTGTGCTACCTCCTTGAATGAGCTCAGCAGACTTTGTATCATAAACACGTGTACAGATGTGGCTGCCTCGCTGGAATTCACTGCAGCACCACATATGCTGCCCCCCTTATAATCAAAACAAGGCTTGATATGAATTTCGTCAAACATCAACGTCACTGTCTTTTCATGTGGCTGCAGATGTGTAAATCTCTGGGAAACATACTGAAGAAAAGTTGCATCACACGAATCAATTTCTCGGCACATTTGTACAGATGAGCACACTTTCCTAATAGGGCTAGGATGGGGCTAGGCTAGTGTACTTTTTTATCTCAAATACTTGTAGGCGTGCGGCGATATTGTGTGTAGAATGCGTGCAAACACAATTACCTGTGTGCTGTCTGAATACACTGTGCAGAGAGCAGTGTTAGCTGTTCCTTTAAAAATTTCACAGCCCCTTTCTTGTTTTCACTAATTCTTGCTTCCAATTTGTCTAGAAGGAAATTTACTGCAAGCGACAGGTGGCGAGAACTACAACGCTCGCCAGACTTGTCAGACAGCATGCACAGGTTGTTCAAAATTTCCAACAAGGAGCTTACTTTGCAAACCGAGTCTGGTACAACAGTGCTACCAAGATTCTTGATCGCGGATCCTTGGTAGCAGGCTGAAACTTGGAGGTTTTCGAACACTGTCAATGACGCCTTCAACCAAAGTTCACGATCGTTGGTGATGTTCAAAAACATCGTACACTTTTCTTTATGAATCACAGTCTACTGCACTGACACTGAGGCCACTTGCAGGCGCGCTATTAGTTCTTCGAGTGACGAAAATTGGTCTCTATCCTGCTCCGCTTCATATGACGCCAGTGATCCTTTGACCGCACGGGCGAGTTGGGAAGCTTCTAGTCGGCTCCTCGTAGCATCAGATGCTTCTCGCTGTTGTCTGGTGCTGAAAGGTACGAAGGGCAGTTGGGAATTACGATAGGCACCGATCCACGGCGCAAGCGCGGTACTGGCAATCGAACTGTAACATTTCCTCTCCTTGAATCCGTGTACGATGTCGTCGTCTCGATGCATGAAGCGTCGAAATGATCAGCGCAGACCTGCACAAACGTACAAACGTTTCGTAAACATCTCAGAATCCACTCATGAAAATATCCTAATGCTAGCCCCTTTGTCTATAAGCGTGTTTTCAGCAAAGAAATGATCTGTGCTTCGGAAGTATCGCAATAAACGTGCTGATTAAGTAAAAGCAACCAGGAGCACATAACAGTACCATAAACATTACTTACCTTAGTGTATGAAGTGGGCACGAAGTCCTTCCTTGTAATGGCGCGTAACCGTTTCTTGAAAGTGTCGTCTTTTGGGAAAGAAAACACTTGTATCTTCCTGCCCGTATAGTAATTGCCGGTGCACCCCGGCACACAACACTTGTTCGGCATTTTAGTATCCACTGCACATCGCGCACGGAAACAAATTTTTCCGCAAAACAACGACGAGAGACGACAAACGAAACCACGCCGCAGCAACCAACCGGCCCGCGCGGCGCAGGGAGCGTGAAAGAAAGAACAGCAGGGACTAAAATCATGTCGCTGGCGATGCGGCTTCTGTAAGTGTCAGCCTGCCGGATGTGACGTCAAAATTTTGGGCGCAGGCCTGAAAGCTCTTCAGGGGGTAATGGTTCGGCGCACACGCAGCACTCTAGCATGACGAAGACACAACCCTACCCTCTCCTCAAAAATGGAACCGTTGCACTGGCTTGGGCTGCCTCGTTGACCGGTGCTAGACTTGCTGCGAAGCTTCGGCAGGACTGAAGGTAGGTTAAAGAGGAGAGGTGCGAGGTTGAATGTTGTTGCCCGCAATTTGGGCTGTATCAGGAGAATCATCTGGGGCGGCCGCTTCCAAGGGAGTAATTGCATTGGCGGCCGTACTGGGACCTGGCGTCTGGTTGGACCCTGGACCACCAGCAGTCGTATCGGTGACCGGAAACCTTGGTGATGAATCCAAGCGGCCGCGCACCTGCTTGACGTGCCGCTTGACGATGGCAGTGGAGTCTCTACGGTTACCATCCGTGCTCCTGTCGCCGATTTGACATAACCAGGGATCCACTTCTCCCCCTGTCCGTAATTGCGGACGTACACGCTGTTGTCTGGCGGCAGTGTCCAGTCGTGGCTCCCCTCATTTGGACCTGCAACATTCACAGGGAAGCAGGTGTCTAGACGCGATCTTATTCGATACCCTAGGAGGATCTCTGAAGGTGATTTCCCAGTCTTCACAGGTGCTCGTCTATAATTGAACAGCAGGTGTACCAATTTCTCGTCGATATCGCCGCCCTTTATTTTCTGAATACCCTCCTTTATCGTTCGCAGCGCCCTTTCAGCAGCTCCGTTTGACTGGGTGAAAAGGTGCCGTGCACAGACGCGAAATTTTTTTTTTTGCTGTAAATGTGAAAAATTCCTTACTCGTGAACTGTGTGCCATTGTCAGATACTATTGTACGTGGCACACCAAAACGGGCAAACATGCTCCTCAGAGCCCTTGTGCATTCTACGTTTGCATGTTTCATAGGAATCGCTTCGATCCATTTGGAGTGCGCGTCCACTACCACAAAGATAATCTTCCCGGTTACGGGTCCTGCGAAGTCGATATGGATCCGAGACCACCGTTCTTCAGTCTTCAGCCAGTTTAGGGGAGGTGAAGCCGGGGGAATAGGTAAATTTGCTATGCAATTTCCACAATTGGCCGCGCGCTCCTCTATGCCGCGGTCAAGACCTGGCCACCAAAATAGGGAGCGTGCCACGGCTTTCATAGCCGATGATACTTGGTGGGTTTCGTGAAGAAGTTGCAGGAAGCGCTCTCTGCCGTCATTTGGTATGACGACGCGATTTCCCCAGTATACGAGGTCGTGGGCCAGGGACAATTCTAATCTACGCACATAATAACGTGCGAAATCGGGCTTTATGTTTGTCTTGCTTGGTGGCCAACCGCGCAGCACGTAATGTTGAACATTACACAATGTCGAAGTCGACGGCCGTTAGATTCTTCAGTTCACGCGTTAAGACCACATCTTCATCTAAGTTTTCGAGTGCAAGCACGTATTCCGGGGGCTCACCTTCACCTCCGTCTCTGGTGGTCTGCTGTGGCAGCTGCTGAGAGCATCCGAGTTGAGTAGCTGTTTCCCAGGAATATACTGAAGCTTGTAATTGGTAATTGTAGCCTTAGAGGTACAGCGCCCAGCGTTGAATTCACGCAGCCGCCATAGTCGGTGTCTGGCGGTCATGTCTCAGCACGCTGACGAGCGGTTGACGATTCGTGACCAACGCAAATTCACGACCTAGAAGATAGTCCCGGGATTTGGTTACACTGAAAATCAGCGCCAACGCTTTACGTTCTAACTGGGAGTAGTTCCGCTCTGCTTTGTTCAGTGTTCTTGAGCGAAAACCAATAGGTCTATATACGTTGTTGCTAGAATGAAACAGACCTGCTCCGACCCCGAGCGAAAACAGAACTGCTCCAATCCCGAGCGACGACGCATCACACTCTAGCTTGAGTTTCTTTGTAGAGTCGAAATTTACAAGAATTGGAGCACTTTTCTGACGTTCTTTCGCTGCATCAAACGAAGCCTTTTGCGGCGCTTTCCATTGCCACCGCGCGTTTTTTTTCAGTAGTTGATACAGCGGTGCTAGGTAAGTTGACATGTTTGGCAAAAATTTTGCGTAGAACGTCAACATTCCGATAAATTACCGCAGTTCGGTCACGTTCCGCGTATAAGGTGTGCGCATAATAGCTTCCACGTTGTTTTCGATTGAATGCAGGCCCTCGCCTTCAATGCGACGTCCGAGGTATATAAAAGCCGGTTGTCGAAATTTGCATTTGTCATACCGCAACTTCACTCCGTGATCCCGAAAACGCTCTAAGATAATTTTCAATCGCTCTCCGTTATCGCCTTTCTTCTCGGACACGATTACATCATCAAGGTAAGCTTGCACGCCGTGTAAACCACTGATAATCGTGTCGATTTTTCTCTGAAAAATCAACGGTGCAGACGACATTCCGAACGAAAGCCGATTATACCAAAATAAGCCTTTGTGGGTATTGATAACACAAGGTTTGCATGCGGCTTCGTCTAGAGGTACCTGACTGTAAGCGTATCGCAAGTCGAGGGTGCTGAAACATTCACCGCCACTTAAAACTGTGAACCTATTCTCGAATACAAGAATAGGATTTTGTTCGGATGCGCAAACTGGGTTCAATGTAGCTTTAAAATCGCCACAAATCCGTGCCGATCCATCTTTGTTTAGCACCGGCACTATGGGCGTTGCCCAATCCGAATGGCTGACTGGCGATAAGACGCCAAGGAAAACGAGTCGGTCTAGCTCCAAAGCTACCTTGTCGCATAGGGCACAAGGAAAAGATCTCACCTTACAAGACTTTGGTATTGCTCCATATTTGAGGTGCAGGTTTGATGGAAGACCCTTCATTAGGCCGAGTTCCGAGGTGAAGATATCCTGGTAGTCTGTGAAAATGGCCTTTAACCTTGCAGGTGTCCGTTTCGCTGGTTTCTGTGGCTCCGCAGGCCAGAGTCACATGTAGCACCGGAGCGCCAGCGTTGTCCAGCAGCGTCAGCAGGTCCCTTCCGCACAGCATTGGCCCTTCGCAGTCGAGCACCGTGAGGTGTTGTGTTGTGTTTTATGGCACATAGGCAGCTAAGGCCATCATGCGCCAAGCTCAAGGTATAGAAATGGTTTTCTGCAGAATGTTTAGGATTATGAAAAATCGTCCATAGTGTAGATGGCCTAAAAATATTGAACTGCCTGGCAAAAAACAGAGAAGAAGAAATCTGGAAACAGCTAATGGTTAAAGCAACAGAGAAGGTAAGGTAGTCTCAACGGCTATCCTTGGCTGGGCAAGGATCCTGAGTCTTCCAAGTGATCAAATAAAAAGCATCAGCCTTCTTCTCAGGAATGAGAAAGTGGCTGAGGTGTACCATGCAATAAAGCGAACCAGTGGTTCAAAATTTAGTTTTTCGAGTCACCCTGCTTCTTTTAAAAAGCTAAAAACAGATCAAAATTTAGTTTTTCAAGTAACCCTGCTTGTTTTAAAAAGCTAAAAACAGAATGTATGTTAACAATGGCATTATCATCTAAGAGAAGTGCTGGATGAAAAGGAATGTATTCATTATAAAATTGAGTAAAATACTTTTTCTTAGTGTTTCAAGTTTCACACATGAAAATAAAATGTGATTAACAGTAAGATCATCTCCGCATTCGCAAATAGGTTTGTCCTGCTTTCTTAGCAGGAAGTTGTGCGTAAGGTGCGTGTGGCCTATACAGAGACGGAATAAATTCACTTCCTTAAAACGTTTATTTATTTATTTATTTATTTATTTATTTATTTATTTATTTATTTATTTATTTATTTATTTATTTATTTATTTATTTCAGTACCCTCAGGGCCCGAGGGCATTACAGAGGGGAGTGGGGTACAATAGACAAAATAACAAAGGAACAGCAGTCACAAGTAACACAAAAATGTGAACAAGAATATGGCTCGCGCAAATCAGTAGGTTGCAGCAAATACAATCAAACAAATTAACAGTTATTTAACATGAAATTATGAGCAAAGAATAAAAGTAAGCATAAAAGTAAGCATACCACGCAAACAAGTATACCACGCAGACCAGGTCTGTTTTAACTACCACATAAGCTGAAAAGAATAAACGGCAGGGCGCATGAATTACATGTACTATGTTACCATCAAGTTAGTTAAAGCCGATTTAAACACAGAATGGTCACTTATTTCGACGACCGATCGGGGAAGGTGATTCCATTGTGCCGATGTGCTGGGGATGAATGAGTTGTAAAAGTGGGTTGTTTGGCATGAAAGAATACCAGTTTTATGACGATGATCGATCCGAGCTGAAACGTAGCAAGGTGGCGTTATAAATTTTCTCTTAAGGATGGGGTTATCGTAGTAAATCTTATGGAATAGACAAAGGCGGGATATATTTCTACGTTGCGACAATAGTGGGAGTGAAAAGCTTGATTTCATGGCACTGACACTAGAGTTACGGTGATAATTCGAGAGAATGAAACGGGCCGCACGGTTCTGTATAGATTCGAGTTGGTATATTAGTGTCTCTTGATAGGGGTCCCAGATAGATGCAGCATATTCTAGTTTACTACGAACCAACGACTTGTAGAGAAGCAGTTTTACGGAGCTAGAAGTAATATTAAAGTTACGGCGTATGTAACCCAGCATGCGGTTAGCGTTATTGCTTACATAGTCTATGTGTACTTTCCAAGAAAGATTATAGGAAATGAAGACACCTAACTATTTGTAAAAAGGCACAGACTCAAGGCTACAATTATTAAGACGATATGAAGGCAATGTTGTGTTACGACGAGAAACCCGCATGTGCTTGCACTTTTTTATGTTTAGTTCCATGTTCCATTTGTTAGTACATTCAAGAGCATGATCAATATCTGATTAAAGAAGAGCTATATCAGAGTCACTGTTAATTTCGCGGTATATGACGCAGTCATCAGCAAAAAGATTTATTGTTGAACATAGTTTGTTTCCGGGAAAATACTTTGAGTATATTCAAAGACTGGGAGGCTTTCTTTTTTAGATCACTAATATGTGGTAGGAACGTCAGCTTTTTATCAAAGATAATGCCCAGAAGTTTTACTTAATTTTTTTAGGCAGTTCGATTTTGTTTAAATGTAAGCTGGGGTTGGATTGTCGACCTCGTTTTAGTGAGAACAGCACGCCCACTGTTTTCTGTGTGGAGAACTGGAATCTATTTTTGTCTGCCCATGTCTCTAGTTTGTTATTATTAGCTGTGTTAGTCTTTCCTATGTTGCTACATTTGATGATGCACAAGCTATTTGAAGGTCGTCGACATAGACTGAGTACATCATAGACTTTGGGAATATTTTCCTTATGGAATTCATCTTTACAATAAACAGTGTCGTGCTTAAAATACACCCCTGAGGAACCCCGTTCTCTTGAACGAAGTTCCTGGAAAGGGTTGATCCCAAGCGTACTTGAAATGAGCGGTCGGAAAGGAAGTCATTTAGGCAGTTCAACATCCTGCCGCGGATGCCTAGGTCCACAAGGTCGCGGAGGATCCCAATCCTCCAGGTTGTATCATACGCCTTTTCCATGTCGAAGAAAACGGCAAGACAATGCTCTTTGTGTATAAAAGCTTCTCTTATTGTGTTTTATAGACGAACTAAATGGTCTGTCGTTGAGCATCCCTTTTTATAACCGCATTGATGGGCATCAAGAAGTTCGCGGGTTTCAAGGACAAAACTTAATCTTATATTAAGGACACTTTCAAAAGATTTCGCGAGACAGCTTGTGAAGGCCATCAGCCTATAGCTACTTGGGGAAGATGGTGGTTTCCCAGGTTTCAGGAGTGGCACTATGACGGGTTTCTTCCAATCCTTAGGTATTTTTCCTTATGTGAACATTTTGTTTAAAAAATTCAAGAGTGCTTCGAAGGCAGGCAGGGAAAGATGGGCAAGCATTTTGTAGTGTATCTGGTCGTGTTCAGGAGCAGTTTTTTTGCCGGCATACAGTACTTTAGTTATTTCTTAGATGGTAATTAGACAATTGTATTTTTCATTTACCCCTCCACTTGATGGGAGCCTGTGTTATTCGGCCATGCTATTGTATTTCAAAAATGACTCGCTATAGTGTGATGAATTTGAAAGTGCAGCAAAGTGCTCCCCCAATTGTCTGCCTGTTCTCCTATATTTGTTTGTGTACCGGGTGTTGTCAAAAAAGAAACTGTGAAGGGTGAGTAGTTGCCATTTAATTTTCTATCTTGCTCCCACATTTTCTTCGATGGGGTTGAGCTATTTATAGAATTCACATGAGCTCTCCAGGATGTTTTTTCGGCATGACACCGAATATACCGTGCTTGTGCTCTGGCCTTTTTGAAAAGGATAAGGTTCTCTCTCATGTGTTGGGTATCTGCGAGACTCCCCATGCTTTATTTTGCCGTTTTTTTGCTTCCTTGAATTCACGTGTGTACCACACTTTGTGGTTCTGACGGGCCACTCCTGATGACTTTGGGATTTATAAGTGTGCGGCTGTAAGGATGCATGATGTGAATGCCTCATTTATTTCGTCTATGCCGAGATTTTTTAAAGCAATATTCTACAAACTGGCCTGTTCTCTAAACAATTCCCAGTTAGCTAAATGTAACTTCCAATGGCGTGGTTTTGTCGGGATGACTGTTGGTGAAGATGACAGGCTTATTATGACTGGAAGGTTATCGATCCCATAGATGTTGTCAAGAACATCCTATTTAAAATCGGTAAAAACACTTGGTGAACAAAACGATAAATCTAGGCAGCTCATTTTCTCACTGCTTGGAGAACAGTAAGTCTCTTTTCCTGTGTTCAGAAGGCAGACATTGTTGCAGAGGACAAAATCTTCTAAAATCCGGCCTCTGACATCCGTTTGTTTGCTTCCCCAAAAAGTGGAGTGAGCATTAAAATCCCCAACTAAAGGATACGGCTCTGGAAGTTGTATTAAAAGACTTTAAATCGTGAAGTGTGACTGGTGAGGTTCAATGTATATGGAACATAATGTTGTCTTAAAATCTAGGACAGTGACAGAAACTGCCCCCTATGAGGCTTTTAGGTCAATTTTTCGAGTAGCAACTCCACCCTGGACAACTACAGCAGTGCCTCCAGAGAGCCTGCTTGAGGTCTTTCAATCACATCGAAAGACTTCATACTTTTTAAGAATATTTTTTTTCTGAGGTCCTAGGTCAGTCTCCTCGAGACACAATGCTACCGGGGAGAATGAATATAAAATACCTGTTACGTCAGTGTAGTTGTTTAAATGTCCACGACAGTTTCAGTAAACTAGAAAAGCCATGATTGTAAACTAGTTAAGGATAAGTTTTAGAAACTAGGTTTGTCGGTCTTTTGGACCTGTTATAGGGACTTTATCTCTTTTTTTGCCTTCAAGAGAGCTTTGCCGCAGCTGCAGCGGGGGCGAGGGAGGAGTTGTGTCCATCACCTCACGAGATGTGCGGGAGGACCACGGCGTCGCCGCGGGTGTCCGCGTTTCAGACCTCCCCTGACGGGGGGGGGGGGGGGCGGGAAGTCGCATGGGATGCCGGCCCATGGACCGGCGCTTCCTGCTTCCGAGGTGACAGAGCAGCCTTCGCTGTCCCTGCCTGGGGCGTGGAAGGCCCTGCCATCGGCTCGATAGAAGCCGACTCGGTAGGTGCCAGAGTGCAGTGTGGTGCTACGCCCCTGCGCACCAGATCAGCGAAGCTGGATTTCGCTGTGAAGGAGAATTGGTTGGTGAGGGCAAATCGCCTTCTCGCTTCTATAAATGAAATGTTTTCTTTGGTCTTTAAGGTGATTATCTCATTTTCCTTTTTCCAGGACGGACACGCCTTGGAGTATGCAGCATGGTCTCTTTCACAGTTTGCGCAGCGTAGTGCTTCGTCGCATTCCTCAGAACGGGGGTCCTTCGAAGCGCATTTCGCGCAAGTTTTTCGGCCGCGGCAACTTTGTGAGCCGTGGCCAAACTTCTGGCAATTGAAACATCGGCGGGCATTTTGTACGTAATGTCTGACGTTGACCTTTAGATATCCAACTTCGATAGTTTCGGGCAAGGTGCTGGTGTTAAATTTAAGGACCATATGTTTAGTATTTATTTCCTTGTCCTTGCGAATTTTGATTCTCTGAACGTCAATTATATTTTGGTCATATGGTCCTTGAAGCATTTCGGCTTCTGTCAGATGAATAAAGTCACTTTCAGAGATTACGCCTCGTACTGTGTTGAGAGATCGGTTGGGAGTCACGGAAACAGAGATGTCCCCTATAGACGCGATGTTTGAGAGTGTGGAACACTGTATGTTGTCACGTAATTCAAGCAGCAAGTCACCGCTGGCCATTTTTGAGACCTTGTAGCCGGGGCCCAAGGTCTCGGTTAAGCGTTTGGACACGAGAAATGGGGATATTATACGGGCTTGCTTTTCTTCACATTGACTGTGTATGACATGGAACTTCGTGAAAGTTGGTTTCTTTTTGGCAAAAAATCTGCTGCTTCATTCCGCCCTCTCTTGAGAGAGCGATATGGTTGTGAAAGAGGGGGAGCCATAAAAATTGTAATTATTCTGTCATGGTGCCAGCCACCCACCACGGAGTCCAACAAGGGGACGGGTCAGGAACTCGAAAGCAAGTCCTACCCACGCCAGGTGTACACCTCAACTATAACCAAATATGACGGAACTCAGGGTAGTTGGTAACACAAGGTTCACCCTCGCCGCCAGTAAAAAAGTAAAAACCAAGAAGTGAGTAGGATATAGGAGAGTTGTGAGAAAGGGGTAGCAAAGTGAAAGATAGAAGGGAGGACAGGAAAAGGCGAGTGCCGATTTCCCCCGGTTGGGTCAGGCCGAAGGTGCCGTCTACAGGAAGTGGGGCGAAAGTGGTGTGTCGCCTCACGAGGGGTCTTAAAGGTCCAAACGCTCGGCATCGGCTCAACCACCAGGATCCCCTTTTCCCCGGACACGGTGATGCCACGCACGACGAAGCGCGGGTGCTCGAGTCCGTGGTAATGCACCGTTCACCATCATCCCCCTGCGGGGATGTCCCTGCGGATGCTCGGGAACCCGTGATGTCGCCACTTACCAAAGCCTGCAAGCTGCCGACGCCCCCCTTCGGGGAGCACCGTGAGGGGACAGTCACGAGCACGTCTCTGAAGCCGAAACCTAATGTCAGGTCACCCACCACCGGTAACCGCCCTGCGTAGCACGACAACTTCACCTGTGACGGCTTCAAGGCAGGCCAATAGTTTTGATGCTTCCTGTACAGTTCCCGAGAAATGACACACACTAGCGACCCGGTGTCGACTTCCATTGCTACTTGAACGCTGTCCCATATAAATGAGCGGTGGATTGGTGATAATAATAATAATAATTGGTTTTTACGGAAAGGAAATGGCGCAGTATCTGTTTCATATATCGTTGGACACCTGAACCGCGCCATAAGGGAAGGGATAAGGGAGGGAGTGAAAGAAGAAAGAAAAAGGTGCCGTAGTGGAGGGCTCCGGAATAATTTCGACCACCTGGGGATCTTTAACGTGCACTGACATCGCACAGCACACGGGCGCCTTAGCGTTTTTCCTCCATAAAAACGCAGCCGCCGCGGTCGGATTCGAACCCGGGAACTCCGGATCAGTAGTCGAGCGCCCTAACCACTGAGCCACCGCGGCGGGTATGGTTTGGTGGCTCGAGAAATTTTTTATGCTCCGAAACCAATTTCCAAAGGTGGGCTTCGTCACTGCCATCGTCCATTGGCGTGGTTTCCGTTTTTGCCAGTGCATCTGTGTGCATCGCTCTGCCAGCTAACCTTCCGCGGTTAGAGTGGCTTTGACATTTCTTAGCAAGGTGTCCCCGCCGCCCGCAGCGATAACAACGTGCTTTTGCTCATCCGCAACTGACATCGTCGTGTTTCGAGCTGCCACACCTGCATTCGAGATGCTCTTCAACCTTTCTGTATACCGCGGAGGGCGTTTTTCGAGCCGCCTACAATTTCAATAGAGCCTTTGGCTCTGATGGCATTTTCAAAGCGTCATTCTCAGCAGTTTCAACCGAAATTGCGAGTGCTTTAACCTTCGCTAGCGTGAGGTCGCCCTTTGCCAGAAGATGCTACTGTAGGGCCCCTGACCGAACACCGTACGCAATACGAGCCCTGAGCAGCCGCTCCAGGGCGTTGCCAAAATTGCAGTTATCGCCGTGTTTCCACCAGGAATTGCGTGAAAGATTCCCCATCCATCTGGCAGCGATTAAAAAACTTAAAACTCTCAGTTATTTCTCGTCGCTTCGGATCATAGTACTCGCTCAGTACCTCGACAACTTCCGCGAAGCTCAAAGCTTTAGGGGCTCGCGGTGCGACCTTGCCGGCTAATACTTGCACGGTGTGTGTGCTCAATGCTGCCACGAGCAGTGCTCTCTTCGTGGCCGAATCGGTGATTTCGTTAACTTCAAAGTAGGCCTCTGCC
This sequence comes from Amblyomma americanum, assembly GCF_052857255.1. Classification (NCBI taxonomy): domain Eukaryota; kingdom Metazoa; phylum Arthropoda; class Arachnida; order Ixodida; family Ixodidae; genus Amblyomma; species Amblyomma americanum. The sequence goes on from NC_135497.1 coordinate 467,713,667, forward strand.
TTAATGAGATACGGCTTCCACTTATCTGTACCCTCGTTGAATGCAGGTAGCATACGATGAGCCATGCTTGTCGTCTGTGAGGCTGCCTTCATGGAGGCCGATTCCAGGTCTTCTTTCACCGCCTGTGGGGTGTCATGGCTCGTCGCAACTGTTGCATAGACACTTCCTGCGGCTCGGACCGTTACGAGGCACCGACAGCTCGAACATAAAAGACGTTTAATTGGGGCGTGTGATGGCTTTTATCCCCTGAAGTGGAAAGGGAAGTGGGAGCGGAAAGAAGGAATGGAAGTGTTCGGCGCACGCGCAGCACTCTAGCATGACGAAGACACAACGATGTGGTTTTTAATGTATTAATTAGCTGGCAAAAACAAATTCGTGGCCCTGACTGTGTAACCACACAGTGGCGGTTTTTAGCAGCGGATATGACATAACTTAGTGCGCGCTTGATGATTGGACAGAGTAAATATACTGCAAATTGCGTTAATAACTAGAGATATGTTTTGTCAAGTTTTTGTGTTTTATATTACATTAACAAAACCAACTAGTTTCCCCTATTAAAAGCACTCTAAATCAAGTAAAACAAAAACACACCACCAGAGGCTCTAGCTACTTTTTTCATCCAAGGACTTTGCGCCTTTCTGTAAACATCCTACGACCTAGAACTAAACATTTGTGGCTACTCTCTATGTATCGGAGAGCGGCTTTGAGGAATCGATCCGATCGAGCCATTGCACTCTATAAGCGTTCGTTTCGGTCCCAAGGAAGGATGCGTTCGTTTCACATTTAGCACGCAGCGCGCATCGTCAGCTTATGGAGGATCACCGGGCGGTGGCGCCAGATGGCGCCACGTTCCCATCAATTGAGCGCGCTCCTTGCTCGCCGTGACCAACCAGCGCGCTAGGAGCGACGGGCGATGGTTGGCAGTAGCGGTACGCACTATGCTAAATGTGTCTGATATCTTGCGCAGGCTGTCACACCGCCGCAGTATCTCGCGCTCGAGTTCGGATCCATAAGAGAACGTCACTGATTAGTGTTCTCGTCTGCGCCATCAACGTGACGGTGAAGCATCGTTGGGTCAGCTGGGCGCTGGCATGGTTGTTGTAAACATGCAAACGGCGGTGCCAGCCTTGGCATGAACGCGTTACAGAGAACAGGCAACCATAGAGTGCATACTTCCGCCACGTACTAAGAAAGGCTCTTTTGATTGGTCGCACTAAGTGTCGCCATTGGGAGAGTGAAATGGGAATGGGAAGCTGCGCTAAAATCGAGTTGAGGGCAGCATTTTGTTTGCTTGTATTTTGAAATTGTTTCATTGAATAACTCCCGTTAATAAGCATCGAATTCTTTTTGAGTCAGCATCTGTGGGACATAAATAATTCATCAGAAGCATAACCGGCATCCGTTCAAACGGTGTTTCGCAGCCCCTTTAAGGACAACGCAGCGAGCCTTGGAAAAAAAAAAGTTAGGTGTAACGTTAGGAGACCGGAAGCGGGCAGAGTGGGTGAGGGAACAAACACGGGTTAATGACATCCTATTCGAAATCAAGAGGAAGAAATGGGTTTGGGCAGGGCATGTGATGCGAAGGCAAGACAACCGCTGGTCCTTAAGGGTAACGGAGTGGATTCCAAAAGAAGGCAGCACTAGCAACGAATGGCAGAAAGTTATGTGGGCGGATTAGTTTAGGAAGTTTACAGGGATACGGTGGCTGCAGCTGGCAAAGGACAGGGTTAATGAGAGAGGCCTTTGCCCTGCAGTGGGTGCAGTCAGGCTGATGATGATAATGATGAAGATAGACGCCGTGCTCATATACTTTGGTCGGCATTCTTGGCGATATGAAGCCCTCAGTTACCTTCCTTCCAGTTTTACCTCTTGCCTTTGCAAAAACCAGTTTTCAAGGGCAGGGCAGCAGCCATATTTCTTACATTTATTACAGTGCATTGCCAAATGGGCATACTACCACACGGTAGGCGAATCTCGGCATGTATTCTAATTTGTGTTCCTTTTGAAAACGTCCCTTCCAGCGACACCTGATTGGCCAAAATGCCAAAAGAAGATGTGCATCTACTTCCGCCATTTTGGGCAGTCAGGTGTTACCGAATGGAATTTAGAAAAAAAACAATGCGCAAAACAAACAAACCAGGAGAAAGACAGACGAAACGAGTGCAACTATGCAACTGTGTATTCACTTGGAAAGCGAGTGAATTGATCAGCAAAAAGGCAAGACCAGGCTTCAACAAGCTGGCTATGTTACTGTGCTCAGTTGCCAAAGTGTTACCGAAAAAGGTTAAAAAAGAGAAGTGTAATAACAGTGCAAAAAACGATGTTGCCAAAACCTAAACCTGTGATAATTCCTTATATTCATAAGATGGCACACAATCTGAAACATGTTGAGGCAAAGTTTAAAGTTCGTGTAGTTTTTTCCACCCCTAAGAAGCTGTTCTCCTTGTGTGGCAAAATGGATCCAAACAAACCGAAAAAAGCAGAATGCCAGAAAAACCATGTGACGCCGTTTGTGAAATGTGCAGTGTTCGTAGTTTATCAGATCCCGCTGACGTGTGGGAAATGTTAAATTGACCAAACCGGCTGATGTAATAATGATAGCTTTGCTGGCCATATTTGCGCGTTAAAGAACGTCACGGGTACTCTCTTACCACATTACTGCAAAGCCTGCGGGGAAAAAGGAGAAAAAATGCCAGGCGAAGCTGAAGGAAACAAAAATCCTAAGCAGGGGTAAAGACACCACAGCCCCGTGAACTTATAGAGGCGTCCACATCAATAAAGACGGAAGAGATTATGCAAGTGCACCATCGCTTACAACAGACAGAAAAGAAAGTTTCTCTTTAGATACGTGCTGAGACACATTTTTTCTATAGCCATTTGTTGCCTTTTTGTTTCTACTTGTGCGCATGTGTGGGTCCCTCTCTGCTCTTTCCTTTTTGTCTATATATTCACTCGCTTCCTAGGTGAATGAACAGTTGCATTTATTTCGTCTGTCTTCCCCAACGTCGTCTGTTTTGCGCGTCTGTTTTCAAAACCATGCGGCAACTTAGCCCCCCCGAGAGTATTACCGAATGGGATGTTTTTTGAATGTGCCGCAAGTTAGAATAACGGGCCTTGTTGATGGCCGTAAGGCGCATTGTGTTTGTTATGTCTTTTTTAACTCTTTCAGCTCTTAATCTTTTCGTCAACCTTGGGTACACCTCGGCAAGCTTACGAGAGGTCTAAAATTTGTGGCCGTTAGTTGATGGATCCTACACGAAAGACAAGGGTTGTACCAAAAGAGTCTATTCATTCAAACATCTCTCACCATATTTGCCACTGGTGTCCGTGCGTTTCTTGTTGTGACAGATTTATTTTTCCTAATATGCCTTGAAATCATTCCTTTGTAGCTTTTGCATATCACTGTTCCGAGTCGCAGTGGTCTCATTTCTGGAAATAAACAGTGATCCTAGATGAACCTTCATTCACAAGATGCTGCTGGTGTTCGACAAGTCAATAGGTGGGCCTGAGCCCATAGTGAAAATGGTACAGTGTCCTTGTTCATTTTTGTTCTTTCAAGAATGTCGCCATTATGTTTGCACCATCTCCACTTTTGTCTCTTATTTATAGCCAGTATGCGTATTTGGAAAAGCACCATGAAGCAGTTATGCCTCTAAAATGACATAGAAACACCACTCTAAGCTTGACAAGACAGGACATCCATGCAGCAAAATGTAATGCCAAAGTCCACAAAAATTTAGAGCTCCTCGCATAAATGGCACCAAAAACATAGGCTTACTCGTTACCTGCTTGCAACTTTCTTGACGTTGTGAGAAACATAATGCAGGTAAAGAATGAAACACACTCGATTCCTCACTTCATTGCTCTTCAAATGCTCTTTGTGCGATTCTCATTTCTCCTCCTTCCTTTCTTGCTTTTTCAGTTTTTTTTAAGGACTACACCCACCAAATCTTTTCTTGCGTGTTTTCTTGTTTGTAACGATGCGTTAGACATTAGCATATATGGATCACCCCATACACATCAGAGTCGCTAAATAATTTACAATCGAAATTCCTCTTAACGCTCTTTCGGTTCCAGCGGCTAGGAGATGTTTTTGATATCAAAGGTCGGTGTACGCCACATGCGCCACAAAAAAACTGTAATTTAACTGCTCCCTCTTTGTTTTCATTAACTGCAATGCTAAAACCAGCCTGTCTCCAGAGCGAGAATGACTAAAAATGAAGAAGCAGTGACCTATACTAACCTTTGATGTCATAGCTATTGTCTGGCTGTCTAAACCGAAACAGCATGAGAAAATAAATTGAATTTTAAATCACATAGCAGTCGTAGCTAAATGCCATGTTGTGATCCATGTATTCTAATATCTTATGCTTCACTACAGAGAAGACAAGATGTAACTAAAATCAGGTGTCATTTTCAAAAGTGAGTGACAGTATGACATTCACTGTGGCCTCTCTTTATTCTTGTTTAACCATGTTTACAATACATAAACTTTTTCATGCAGTTCAGATGGTAGTATCTGCATGAAGCTTATTTATGTAATAAAGTACACTACTTGTGCAATGTATGAAAGAACTCGGACTGGCACCTACAAAATGTGCCAACTTTCTTCTGCCATGAGCATGTTTGCAATTCGTAAAGGGGGAGAAAGCTAGCAGCACAAACGGCCACTTCAGCAAGAATGAAACAATTAATGACCTCACTAACATCACGCCTCGCCTCATCTTTTTTGAAATGCATATAATTTCGTATATGTAGAATTGCAAGGGAGATTTAGCAGAGCTCAAAACGGGACTAAGCCTTTGCAAGTTTGACCAGTGTTACACTCTGTGAATGACCCTTTTAATTGTTGAGAACTGGACGCGATTTTCTCACTAAATTTCCTTGAGATTTGATTTCATGCACCTACATTTCGGGCATTCTATCTCGAGTCAAAATACACTGAAGCTGGGTGCAACACTAATGAGATGTATATTTCAGTGTTTGCCGTTCAGAAACTTTGTACAGCACAGCTTTCTGGAATATGAAATTGCACGTATGAAATATCTGTTTTTAGGTGTACCAGCTCATTGTTAGTCATCATACAACCTCACTACACAGCTTTAGACTCGATATCTAAAAGCAATCTTTGTACAACGCGCAGTTATGAGCAGGTTTTATTGCTGGCTTAGTGCATAGCAATTGTGAACTTTATGTTAACAGTAAATTATTTAAGGAGAAAGTGCACTTTTGAAAGTAATCTTAAAGTGATCTGAAAAATTTCAGCCCCCAAATGAGTGCTGCATAACTACACACATAATAAGCTTCAGTTATCACTGGGCAACCAACTGACCTTAAAGGGGAAGCCGCCACAGTGGCTCACTGGTTATGATGCTCGGCTGCTGACCCGAAAGACGTGGGTTCAATGTTGGCCGTGGCAGTCGCATTTTTATGGAGGCAAAATGCTACAGACACGTGTACTGTGTGATGTCAGTACACGTAAAGGAACCCCAGGTGGTCAAAATTATCTGGAGCCCTCTATTACAGCGCCCCTCATAGCTTCAGTCACTTTGGGACGTTATAACCCTGCAAATGAAACAAAACTTGGAACACTGAGGATAAATTAAAGTTGACCTGCTTTTCTACAGAATATGATATTCTAATGTCAAAGGAACTGCTGTCACCGAAAACTGAGCTTTAATAAGACGGAAAACACCAAAAGGTTGACTGCGGGTGTTGTCATCACCAGCTGATTTTGCAAGTAAACTGCGTGCGTAGGCACCAAATTTTGGGCATGGATTGCGAAGGCTATGCTACACTGCCATTCACTTCAATACGGTGGTAACGAGTTTCTTTGTTCGGATATCATGAGTTTGACTCATGGGGCAGGAAAACATTTAAATTCAAATTTCTCAGCCATACTTAGCATTTGCAGGACAAACTTCAGCATGTCCAAAAAAGGCAGAAAATACCAGGAAGTTCTAAAACATTTGCATGATTGAACAAGATGAAAATAGCAGAAGTTTTGGCAAATTTCTAACCAAAAACAGAATTACCTAGAGTAATTACCAGTGCCATTCTCAGTACCTTGTTCTTCACAACTTCTTTCAGTTCCCCTCTAAGAAGAAAGTCCACAGGATAAACTGTTCTGTGGTTGTGGAAGAAGGGCGCAGACATTGAAAGACCCCACTTCTCGCAAGAACTTCTGGACTGCTTCAAAAAAGTGAAAAACACATTTCAGACGAGAGCATTGGATCAAATGGGCATTACCTTGAAGGAGGTTAAATATGGGGCACCGAAAAATAACTACACATTTTTTATACAAAATCTCCCCTCATAAACAAGATGTTTGGCGGATTTCAGGCATACATTTGTTTACAGTATGAATGACGGTTTTGAGACAGGTGAGAGGATGCACAAAAAAGGACAAACTAAAAAAACGGATACATCCACATGATGTGCCCCACAAACTAATAATTTACACATGCCTTAAATGAGGCTTGTCCAAACGGCACTCTTTTACGCCATGTATTTATGCAGTCTCTTACGCACTAAAAAAACGGATACATCCACATGATGTGGCCCACACACTAATAATTTGCACATGCCTTGAATTAAGCTTGTCCAAACGGCACTCTTTTACGCCATGTATTCATGCAGTCTCTTACGCACTAAAAAAACGGATACATCCACATGATGTGGCCCACAAACTAATAATTTACACATGCCTTGAATTAAGCTTGTCCAAACGGCACTCTTTTACGCCATGTATTTATGCAGTCTCCGCGGTGCAAAATGCTGTTCATTCAGGTGCGAGTTCCTCAACTATAGCAACTGCTGTACAATGTTCAGCAAGTGGAAAATAAATGTGAGGGTAAACTGTTACACTTCAAATATAAAAGGAATGTGGTTTTATTTTCCTGCATTTCAGAAATTTTCCGTAATGAAACTTGCCAACGTTGCCAACTGTTCGCTACACGCGATGACACATCTCGCTCATGGGCTCACGCGTGACAAGACCGACAAGAAGCAGCCGAACGTGCGCTTGGTACGAGCAGCACTGCAGCGCTTGCATGCATGTCATGCCATGCGTGCAGTGCGCTCGCCGCCGCTCCAGCATGCTCGTCTGGCCGCGTCATCACGTGCTTTCAACTTTTGCCCAATTAGTGTGCCCAACAGAGGCGCATCGGAGAGAGAGGAGAAATGCCTTCTTTGCAACTTTTTCTCTATCCTCTCCTGCCTTCAGCTTTGGTCAGCCACCCCAGCCTTGCCTTGAACCACGCTTGCCTTAAGCGCTCTCCTTCCCCGCCTGTTGCCCCCATCTTGCGCAGTCTGGGAAGCGCGCTCCTCGCGGCCGCCGGTACACACGGGCCCGCGCCGGTACGCGGGCCACCATGCTTTCCAGTAGCCGCACTATACGCGGTTTTCGGTTACGCGCAGCCGCGTATTAAGCGGTACGCCAATGCATTCGAGTTTATGTGAAGCGAAGCGGGTATCACAAAAAGCCGCATACAGTGCGGTCCGGCATTACAAGCAGTAACGTTATAAATGGTCTCAGCTTACTACATTTCTCCCTGGATGACTGGTTAAGTCAACACAGAAAGCTGGCGAAAATTGTGACCGTTTTGAAACCTTGTAAGCAGCCAACAAGCTACAGATCCTTCCGGCCCATCGCCCTACTGAGCTGCGTAGGTAAGCTTATGGAGCGAATAATCTGCAAACGCATCACTTGGTTCCTCGAAAGCCGAAACCAGCATCTCCAAGAAACGAACGGGTTCCGCCAAAATAGGTCTGCGACTGATAATGTCATCGCCCTCATCTCATCACTTGAGTTCCTCATGCTGGGTACATCGATCGCGATAGCTGTTTTTCCTGACAGAAAAATAATAATAGTTGGTTTTGGGGGAAAGTAAATGACGCAGTATCTGTCTCATATATCATTGGACACCTGAACCGCGTCATAAGAGAAGGAATAAAGGAGGAAGTGAAAGAAGAAAGGAAGAGAGAGATGCCGTAGTGGAGGGCCCCGTATTAATTTCAACCACCAGTGCTGTGCGCACTGGCATCGCACAGCACACGCGCGCCTTAGCGCTTCGCCTCCATAAAAGCGCAGCCACCGCGGTCGGGTTCGAACCCGGGTACTCCAGATCAGTAGCCGAGATCAAGGCCGCTTTTGACACTGCTTTTCACGACGCGATTCTCGCGGCCTTAGCGAGTCTTGGCCTCGGAGGAAAGCTGTACAAATTGATTGGACACTATTTAGAAGAACGAAAAATTTTTGAGCAATCCATTAAACTAAAGGTTGCACCTTCAGCTTCGATTTTCTGTCATCATTCTTTGCAGCAAGACTTTCAAGTTTAGCACATAGTGATTCATTATTAGTTCTGCATTCACTTACTCTAAAGGTCTTCTAAATTTGTAGTAGGGGTTTAGAGTTTCTCTAGACGAGCATTTAGGCTGCACTTTTTTTGCTGTCAGCTTGATACTGCTCAATGGTAGCTAGCTTGCCTTTAATCTCTCTTTGTCCATCCAAGAGCCATTTCAAAATGGTCTCATGGGGGTCTGGATTTTGTTCCACATCACCGTATACCAGCAGTAGAAAGAGGAGCATCTCACTGAACGCTTTTGCCAGCTCACAAATCAGCAGGAGTGATCAAGCCTTCCATTTTCATCTCTGTTCTAGTTGATCACAGGTGCTCACATTAACTGTATTGTCATTTTTTTCCCTTTGAATCCATATCACTCAATACTCTGTAATGCTTGTTCATTTCGTTGCAATAATTGTGTATTTGGCTGTCATCGTGCTGTTTTGCCAAGGGGTCGGGAGCTTGTCATGCAGTTTAAGCCTTAAGTCCCGTACTCCCCATTAAAAAAAATAAGTTTGATTATGCTGGTGGGATGTTAAAAATCCTCGATTCAGCCACCTTTTTTGTATTGAAAACTAGACTGTTAACTGCTACTGCTACTGGCTAGTTGGTTTGACATGACAAAGGAACATTGCGGACACAGGGTAACGAGGATGAACGATACAGCAGACATGTTGTTCATCTTCATCCTCATGTAACAACGCTTATCAACCGACAGTCTTTCCTTTGACATAATTTTGGGGAGATTTTTTATTTTGCAGAACAACACTTGAGGTGTAGTGTGCACATGGATAGAGAACATGACACCACCACTAGCCTACAGTGGTGAAAATGTAGAACAAAGCACATGGCAGTATTGATCATGTGCAACATTAAAGAAAGACACCGCATATGGGACTATTTGTAAACAAAGTCTATACAGGTAACCCAATCTGTGCAAGAGTGAACAGCAATGCATCACATGAAGGTATTCATAGAGAATGCTCCAAAAGGTTACTTATCCTGATCAAGATTCAAGAACCCATTTTATAGCAATATCTGGCAACACCTCCAACAGGTTACCTATCCTAAGCGAGATTCACGAACATGGCACCACCACTAGCCTGCAGTGGTGAAAATGTAGAACAAAGCGCATACGAGTATTCATCATGTGCAACATCAAAGAAAGACACAGAATATGGGACTATTTGTTAACAATGTCTATACAGGTAGCCCAACCTGTGCAAGAGTGAACAGCAACGCATCACATGAAGGTATTCCTAGGGAATGCTCCAAAAGGTTACTTATCCTGAGCAAGATTCAAGAACACATTTTATGGCAATATTTGGCAACAAGGCCTCCAGCAGGTTACCTATCCTGAGCGAGATTCAAGAACATATTGTATGAGAATACTTGCCAAGAATGCCCTCAACAGGTTACCCATTCTGAGCAAAATGTATTTGGTAAGAATGCGCCAGCAGGTTACCCATCCTGAGCAACATATATTAGAACACATTGTATGCAAATATTAAGCAAGAATGCCCCCTGCAGGTTACTCATCCTGCATGAGCTGAGACATATTAAGTCGCAACGGCACAACCAAAGCAAACTGAACCCTGCTGCATGAAAAAGGGGGGGGGGGGGCGGAAGCACTAAACAGCGTGACACTTCAAGGTCATGCTGTTACTTAGATATTGATGTGTATGTGCCGTAGGTGGGCAATCAGCTCCTCTGCGGTGCTGAATGCCTGGCTGCACAGGTCGCAATCATAGACTTTATTGCTGCATAGCTGATGGCTGGCACCCGACGCTCCCGAGGCTGCCACTGCTGATGCTTCTTGGCTGCTGCATAACCTGGACCACCACACCAAAGACAGCTGTTTATTTTTACTACTGCAGCCTTGGTGAGGCTATTGCAGAGGTGGGGCAGAAGTAGCAATAAGTAGTAAGAATCTCAAACCAACATTCAAGAATATTGGGAAAAGTAGCAATAGTTCCAAAAATTGTCTGAGTACAGAACGAAGGTCTCCAGGAAGCAAATTCCCAAGTTCAATGGTGAAAGGAAAGCTATAGTGAGAAGATACAAAAGAACAGTAGTAGTAGTGTTAAGTTTACGTGAGCCTGTCCTGCCAAAGCTCCCATGGAAATCCATGCAATAGAGGCTCGGCTGTTATGTAGCAAATGTCATTGAGCGATCATGTTTTACCTCATGCCAGCATTTTGATAGCCTACATTTAGCCCATGTGGAATGGCGACGGAAGAAGCAAAACTCGAATCCACCAACGGCCGGCTGCCACCGGCTTCGCTGTGTTGCAACCACACCAAGCACACTTATAAACAAGGCACTGTGAGTCTTGTTGCAGCTGTTGGAGCATTGAATTACCGCTGTGCATGAGCGACCGCAGGCTCGAAAACAAAACTATGCAGCGGCAGTCATCATGTGCATAGTGCCGTACAAGACACAGTTGTGCGGGTTGGTGTCTAGGTGTTCCTGTTGTCCGAGTTTATCTGTCGGCTGAAACTTAAAAACACGATTTCTAGGTTCCAATAGACTACGATTGTGTAGGATTACAGCAGCTCCCACACACGTGTGTGCCCATCCTCCTCGCTGCTGCCTCCCTTCCAACAGCATGAGCTGAGGCAGATGGAGAGCACCCAAAGGTCGTTTAAAAAGCTTTGCAAATTTTAGAGAAGCATGCTGCCATTAGTAAAGGGAAACGTGGCAGGCAGCGATGCACATTCATTTTCATGTGCACTTCCAGTTTAAGTTTTCCATCTCTTAGGTTGGCATACAATGCTGGAAAAGTTGAAACCAAAAAATGTAGAAAAGGAATGTATTATTAACTCCATAAGAACCTAAATACAGTCGACGACCAAAAATTTGGACACCTGATATTTCGGACATGCTTGATTATTCAGACTTTTCACGGCACTGCAACATCGCCCATAGAGCCATTGTATGAGCGCTTGAAATTTCGGACGCACCGGAACTGACTGCTCGATTCATTGGACCTTGTTCGCACTCGCCGCCAATACCCAAGCCGCCATATACCGTGCTTACTCGCATAATGAACCCACTTTTCTTACAGAAAAGTTGAAATCAGTTTAGAAGGAGGGTTCATTACATGGGAAAAAAAGTTTAACAGATTTTTTTGGATCGGTTTTGGGTTTTGAGAGAAAGTAAATGGCACAGTATCCTACTCACATCTCGGCGGACACCTGAACCACGCTATAAAAGAAGGGACAAAGGAGGGACTGAGAGATGAAAGAAAGGAATACCGTAGCTGGAGGGCTCCGGAATAACTTTGACCACTTGGGAATCTTTAACGTGCACTGACGTCGCACGGGTGCCTTTGCGTTTTGCCTCCATCGAAACGTGACCGCCGCGGTCGGGTTCAAACCTGGGTACTCGGATCAGTAGCCGAGCGCCACCGTGGCGGGTAGATTTTTTTGGAAGGGTGGATATTTCATATCATACCTCCATCTGTCCGTCCTTTTGTCATCAAAAACGCGCGCGGTCAGAGGGTTCGTGTTCGTGCCGCTGCTGTTAAGCATCGTTCACTTTGACGTGATCCGGCAGTTTTGTGGTAGCCGGCGGCGGCACAGGCCATTCGCGTCGTGGCGATATAACGCGAACGTGCTGAACGCCGGCCCTGAAGGTAAGGCGCGCATTTTTTATGCGAGGATAAAAAACGCAGGACGGCACATGACGAGTGCTGTAATGCGAATGACTATGCGTTGGCGCTCTGCCAAGTTCGCCGAGCGCGCCGCGCTCTTCCCCTCCCCTCCCGCCACCCCTCTGGCAGTAGCTCTCCTCAAAAAATAAACAAGTGGTGGCATTATCGCCGGCGGGCAGCATCTGACTGAAACAGATATACTGTAACTAATTAAACTTTGAAAACAGCAAGAAGAACCATATATACACGCCTATTTACAGTGCGGTAACTTTACTAATAAATATGTTCAAGACCTGCTGCTTCTCTTAAATGGCGAGATTGTATTCTCCCCCCTAATTCAATCATAGAGTGCCAAGAAAATTCCAATCAGCGGAAGCACGCTGCAGCAGAAGGCACTGAACTATGCTTGCATTACCAATCTTGACAATTTTAAGGCAAGCACAGGTTGCTGACCCGTTTCAAGGCCTGGCATGACATAGTTGCAAAGGTGTTGCGCAGAGAGTCTGCCACTTGAGACGCCAATGGTGCAGAGACTTGGGCGTCATCTTCTTTTATGAATATGATGAAAGAATATACCCAGCCAGACATTTATAGCACAGATGAGAGAGGATTTATGAATTCCAGCCTACACAGCCAACCATGTAGCGGGGGATAGCACAGCAAAGAGCATGACGCACCTTCTCTGCACCAACACAGAAGGCTCTGACAAACACTGCCTGCTCATTATCAGCAATGCCACAAGGCCTCAATTCTTCAAAGGCAGTAAGAGCTTACCAGTACAGCATTTGGGAAACAAGGAATTGTGAATCATGCAGGCCATCTTCTGCGATTGGATCGAAGCTTTTGACCGTGATATGAAGGCCTGAAACCACAAGGTGTGCTTCGTTATTAATTGCGCAGCTCATAATGTTGAGGATGCTTATTGTGTATGTATAGAAGGTGCTACCCATCATTCATCTCATATTTATATAAGCAACAGTCATCGAAATAAAGGGGCGTTCCCGATACCCCAACAATGTAGTCTCGTCTGGTACCTCAGTGGTTGTTCAACAGCGCAACAGCACACACAGACCAAGTAGGAGACGAGACTCACAAACCAGCACTGAACTTACAACTTATTTTTTATTGGGAAGAAGCACGTCATATATAATCATGAAAAAAAAAAACAGCGCACATGCGCAATTTCAACAAGGCACCTAGTGATAGTATATGGTAAAAACTGCTTTAAAAGCACGTGTGCATCCGCTGGACCGCTACCCACTATGTAGCATATTGATTTTCCGAGGCGGTTATGAGACAGATGGCGTACTCACGCATCCTTCTCTTTTTTTGATAATATAAAATGCCTCAGCTACTTCTCGAGTGCGCTGGTCAGGATGAGCGAACAGGACATAAGTGTCATCAAGAAACGGCGTGCATTTGCACGTGAAACAATGTTTAGCTAGGTTAGTTTCTTTCTTCGTTAAAGAATTAGCGTGCTTCATGAGCCGCATGTTAACGCAGCGGCCAGTCTGTCCTATGTATGTAAGGCCACAGGACAGGGCAATTTGATACACTACTCCCGTCTTGCAGGGAACATATCTATTTTCATGGTTTATGCTGCAAGTATTTATTCTGCGCCCTTTATGCCCTCATTGAACTGCGCCCCCACTCTTTCTAGTTTGTCAGGTGCAGAGAACAGAACCTTTACCCTATGCTTGCTCCCCACACTTTTAATCCGGTGCGACAGCTTCTGGACATATGGCGTAACCACTACCCTTCTTCTCCCTTCTTCCGAACCCTTTTCCAGCCTCGAGGTATTTCCAGACGATTTCAGGGAACGGCGGACTTCGTCTGCACTCGAAACGAGAACTGAGTCCGGGAAACCAGCTTCCCTGCATCTGTCTGCTTGGGCTAAGAGAGTGGGCATCATTTTATAACAAGATTTCTTTACTGCCATGCCTAAGCATCCCGTAACGATACCGCTTTTTACTAGCTTTGAATGAAAGGACCTGTAATTCAAAAGAGGCTTCTCACTCCTGGGTGAATACTGCCAACAGACATGGTTGGGTTCGAAAGACAACTTTAAATCAAGGAATTGCAACACTGTTTACTGAGGGACTTCGTGTGTGAACCTCAGCCCCGACCCATTCCGTGCAAAAACATCAAGAACATTTGACACAAATTCTGGATTCATGGACCTAGCCAGCACCAGGTAATCGTCCACATAACGAAAAATGCGTATACAACAACCGGCTAGATCAATCTCAACTGTCATATCAACCCGGCTTAGATAAATGTTACTGAGAGTGGGGGCTAGAATCGCACCTATGCACACACCCGATTTTTGCAGATAAAGTCGGCCATCCCACTCAACAAACGTGTTACTCAGGTAGTAGGTTAACAGTTCCAGAAAGGATCCTGTCGTGATTCCACACTCATTTTGGAACACACATTCATCGTTGTCCTCCGTGATACATTGCTGAACAGACTGGATTAGTTCATAGTGTGGAAGAGAATAAAACAAGTCAACTTTGATCGACGCTATAACCATCACATAGTGCTGGGCTCTGTGACATTCCTTGTGTGCTACGAGGTACATTTCTTGCGTGTGCTACGAGGTACATTCCTTGTGTGTGCTACGAGGTACATTCCTTGTGTGTGCTACGAGGTTCCACGTTCGACGGCGCGGCGTAGACGGAGACCCAGATGACAGGCATCATCAATTACCCAGCCATGCTCGTTGAGAGTGACAACCAGAACGAAGGGGTTTAAGCCCAACCGGACCCGCCGCCGCGGGGAAACGGGCTTATCCTCCCCAATTGGCGTGGCGGTTCCAGGGGCGGCCCTTCCGAGCACATTCCAGGACAAGGGAACTGTCAGCGATCCAGAGCGCGCCTTACCTTGAGGAGCGAGTGTCAGTTGATGGATGAAGAATGGAGGCCGGTGACCCGCGGGAACTGTCAGCGGGCCAGAGCGCGCCGTACTACAGCCGACGCTATGCGCTACCGCGAAGACAACCTTCTTTCCCTCGGACTCAACACGTGAGGGGGGCGAGACAATAAGTGCGGTGGTATGTTTGTGCGCCCAAGTGAAAGCCCTAGCCCCCCCTCCTTCCCCTCCGGCGTGGGCGTCCTCACCCTAGGGAGTGTGGAGAAGAGGATATAAAAATCGAGAGGCAGTACGGAAGAAGCACGCTCAGGACGACATCGTTCGCCAAGAGGGCCTTCAGCGCCGAAGCCCGACGGCGTGCAGCTTCTGCCGGCAACCGCTCGAGCCAAACTCCGGAGCCACTCCATCGCCCCCATGAAGTCGTCGGCACGTAAGCTCGGACGCCCCAGCCTCTGATGTATAATCTTAATCATGTGTAATTATTGAATATACCTGTTTGTTTAAACTGAGCCATACGGTGTCTCTTTGCCTCTCCGTCCCGTGTGGACCTGCGCATTATGGGGGTCATCACACTGGTGTCAGAAGTGGGGTCTCAAAAGCAAATGTCCTCTGAATGCTGCGACATTCATGACTTCAAAATTTTAATCAAAAGGGAATCACGGGACTGATTGTGGGACTTTTACCCCCATTTGAGAGGCTTGAGGCACCGGAGGGCTTGAAAAAAAAAATGTCTTTATCTGAGGGAGCTCCCACTCCACAGCCGTCGCTCGGAGCAAGCATGCTGGCATTAGGAAGCGTCATTCCGACGTTTACGGGAGATAAGACAGGGGTTCCAATCTGCGATTTCTTTTCCATGCTAGAAGAGATTGAGAAAATGGGGGGATGGTCCGATGCTCAAATGCTGGGAATGGCGAGGTGTAAGATGGCAGGAGCTGCTCATGATTTTGCATGGCGAGACGAAAAAGTAAAATCCACAAAATCATTTGCGGAATTTAAGAAGCTCGCGTTTGAGCATTTTGACACTGAACCACGTCACGTGCGAGTACAGAGGTTCCGTGACGCCGGACAGATGGTAGGGGAGGACGTGCGAACGTTTGCGTCGCGGCTTCAGCGCTTAGCGCGCGATACGTTAAGCAGGGAGGAGGAAGGAGACCAGCTTAAGAAGAAATACGCGGAGGATATACTTAAAGAGGAAATGACCGCTTTGTTCGTGGCTGGTCTGCAAGACCCCGTGCGCCGGTTCGTGCTCTCGCGCAAGCCGAGCAATTTCGACCAAGCCGTGGAGGCCGCATTGGATGAGGAACAAAATGAGGCGTTAACGACAGCCGCAGCGAGAGTACGCGTCATAGAGAGAGCGGGGCTCATCCCTGAGGTTGCTCTATTGACAGAGCGGTTAGATCGCTTAGAACAGCTGCTATCTCAGCAGGTAGAACGCCAGGTTGAAGCGCGCGCTCAACAGCGCCCATTCGCTGGAAACCGGAGACCGCCACAAAGCTACAGGCGCGGTATGCGAGAGTTTGAAGAAATCGAATGCTTCGCTTGCCAGGGTCGCGGACACATCGCCAGGTTCTGCCAAAACGTGCGCCGTGGGGAGCCACAAAGAGAAGCAGGCGAGACACGCCCTAAGCAAGCCTACAGCGGGGCTCCAGATACCGAGACAAAAAACTAGATAGTCCTCCCCAGCCTGAGGAGCGTGGGGAGGGAGCAGTGGATGATGAGGTGGTGGTAGTTTGTGTGGCCGACGAGGCATGCCCTGTTGTGCGTTGCCAGTTAAATGGTTGTTGCATGGAATTGTTGATAGATACGGGGTCAAAGGTGACATTGCTTAAGGAGAGCAGTTTTAACACGCTTCGAAGGAAGGGGGACCGCGAGGTGTTGGAAGCGTCTGGTGGTATGGCAACCAAATTTGTAGGCATAACGGGGGATCCTCTTGGCATAAGTGGACTCTACCGGTTACACTTCTCTCTCGGCGGAATTGCATTGGAGCACCCCTGCTACGTATGCTCGGACACGGTGTCTCTGCCAAACGGAGTGTCAGGTATATTAGGGCAGGATTTTTTGAGAAAAGGGAAGGTAGTAGACTCATTCTCTGAGGAAGAGGTTAATGCGGGCGGATCAAAAGTTCCGTTTTTGAACAGGAGAGGGGCTGAGATTCGCATTACCGATATTGACACCCGTCAAACAGTGGGATCATTGGAGAAGGTATATTCGCGGGTTGCCGTCAGGCTGGTCGATGAGGCGGTCGTCCTTCCTTGGTCGGAGCACATTTTGTACGCGTTTGTGCCTTCAGATGTAGAGAGCGGCGCCGTGGGAGTGCTTGAGCCGGTCGACTCTCTCAGCAATGGCCTGAAGGCAGCCGCGTGCCTCGTGACAGTTAATGACGCCCACAGAGTGCCCCTACGGGTGGTTAACTGTAGCCAGCAGCCACTGAGCCTTCCCAAGAACAAAACATTGGCTTTCTTCACCTCTGCGATAGAGAAACGTGAGCCCACCGATACGGTACTCGCAACTGTAGAGCATGCTAGTCCTTCGGCTGCTCCAAAGGTGTCGTTCGATCTTTCTCACGTAAAATCCAGGGAGAGGGAGGCTCTGGCTGGTTTGCTGAACGACTACTCGGAAGTATTCGCCGCGTCCAACCTGGATTTGGGCTGCTGTGGCGTTATAAAGCACAGGATAGAAACCGGCACTTCATCGCCCGTTTACCAGCGTGCGTACAGGATTCCTTACTCCCAACGTGAGGAGATAGAGCGGCAGGTGCAGGACCTGATTGATCGCGGCATTGTCGAACACTCAAAGTCACCCTGGGGAGCACCAGCACTATTGGTGGAAAAGCCAGATGGCTCGTATCGATTGGTAGTGGACTACCGCAAACTAAATGCCGTAACTCGCATCGATCCATACCCCATCCCCAATATACAGGAGACGCTTTCTCAGCTGGGCTCTGCCAGGTACTTCACGGTAGTGGACATGGCGGCGGGATTCTGGCAGATAGCAATGGATCCGGCAGATGCCGAGAAAACGGCATTCAACACGCCCTCAGGGCACTATGAATGGAAAAGAATGCCGATGGGTCTGGCCAACAGCCCTGCTGTCTGGCAGAGAACCGCTGATGTTATCCTGGCAAGTCTTCTGGGGAGGCTGTGCTTCGTGTATATGGATGACATTATCATATACAGTGACAGTTTTGATAACCATTTGCGCGATATTGAGCAGGTTTTGGTGCGACTAAGAGCAGCGGGTCTCAAGCTGAAGCCCTCTAAGTGCCAATTCCTCAAAAACGAGGTGAAATACCTCGGGCACGTTGTTTCAGCTGACGGCGTGCGACCGGACCCTGAGAAACTAAGGTGTGTCTCGGATTTTCCATCCCCGACTAGCGTCCGCCAGGTCCGGCAGTTTCTCGGCCTGATCGGTTACTACCGAAGGCACATAGAGGAGTTCGCCAAGCTCGCTAAGCCGCTCACCGCCTTAACAGCCAAAAATGTCGCCTTTCGCTGGGACGAAAACGCGGAGAATACTTTTGGGGCCCTGAAAAGGAAGCTAATGAGTGCACCGCTGTTGTGCCACCCGGATTTTAATTTGCCCTTCGTTATGGCCACAGATGCGTCAAAGTTCGCAGTTGGTGCCGTGCTATCTCAGGTTATCGAGGGCAAAGAACATCCCGTTGCTTTTGCTAGCCGACAGCTGAGCCCCACAGAGCAAAAGTACGGAGCTACGGAAAGGGAGTGCCTCGCCGTTGTCTGGGCAGTAAAGCACTTCAGATGCTACCTTTACGGCCGCAAATTCAAGCTAGTCACAGACTGCCATCCTCTGAAATGGGTGATGAGTGTCAGGGACCCTAGCTCGCGACTCGCTAGATGGAATCTACACCTGCAGGAATACTGCTTTGAAATTGAGCACAAGTCAGGAAAGACACATCTGAATGCTGATGCACTCAGCCGCACAGCTGCCGTGGCAGCTATAGATGAGTTTGTCCCCGTAGTCGACCCCGCCGAATTACGCACAGAGCAGTGCAAAGATCCTGACCTGAAGCGAATAATCGAAAGCTTAGAGGGCGCACCGTCTCACCCCGAACAGCTAGGTTATTTCATTGACAAAGACGGCACCCTGTGTCGGCGCACGAGGCCAACCAGGAAAGGGAGACCAGAGAAAACCGCTTGGGAGAGAGTCGTCATACCTCGGTCGTGGACAGAAAGGGTTCTTCGCGCGTTTCACGATGCGCCATGCGCCGGTCATTTTGGCGTAGCGAAGACACGCAGGCGTGTGGAGCGTTTGTACTTTTCGAGTGGCATGCGACAGGATGTTAGAGACTACTGTGCGAAGTGTCATTCCTGTCTGGAAAGAAAAACACCCAAGGGACGAAGACCAGCTCCAATTCAGCCGTTCTCTGAGGTTTCGGCTCCCTTCGAGCGGACAGGTATGGACATAATGGGCCCATTGCCCACGACCACTTCCGGAAACAAGTATATTTTAGTATTTGTCGATCACCTTTCAAAATACGCGGAAGCGGTAGCACTCCCAGATCAGAAGGCAGACACGGTTGCAAGAGCATTTGTCGAACAAATCATGCTCCAACATGGACCCCCGAGGCAACTCTTGACAGATCGGGGAACGAACTTCGTGTCGCAGCTAATGAGGAGAGTTTGCGAGCTGCTTAAGATCGCTAAGAAGCAGACAACACCGTACCATCCGGCTTGCAACGGCGCGGTGCAGCGACTGAACCAAACCGTGGCCGGGTTCCTGTCGCATTTTGTTTCGCGCGACCAGCGGGACTGGGACTTGTGGCTCCCGTATGCAATGTTTGCCTTCAATTCCGCAGCACACGAGAGCACGGGCGAATCGCCATTCTTTCTTCTCTACGGCCGAGACCCGGACCAGCCTAGTGAAGTGCCAGAGGGCCCCCGTCGTGTCCCATACGCTTCACTGGACGACTATAAGGTGGAGCTAGAATCGCGCTTGCAAGTGGCGAGGGACATCGCAAAGGAGGCCTTAAAGAAAGCGGCGAAGCGCAGGAAGGAGGTGCACGATCGCAGTGCTAGAGACGCGCCGTTTAATGTGGGGGACAGCGTGTACATTGAAAACTGCCAAAGGCAGATTGGGCTAGCTCGTAAGTTCCAGACGAAGTGGAGAGGACCGTGCGAGGTTGTCGAGAAGCTTTCTCCGGTAAACTTCAGAGTCCGAGACGTGAACCGGCGCTTGATAAGGATACACGCAAATCGCCTCAAGTCGGCACCGGTTCAGTATTCACGAAATGAGGAAAGGGAAAGCGCGGATTTTGATGGGGACAGAAGTGAAGCGGAGCGCGCAGATAGTTCGCAAGAAACGCCCTCTCCTGCATTTGTTCGGCAGGCGCCAGAGGTGACGGCCAGAATGCCACCGGATTTACTTCATGCATTGCTAGAAGAAGAAGCGCGCGAGGTTGCCGCGCAGATAACGCCAGGAGAGGCTCCTGCCACGAGCCCTCGCGAGTCCCAAAGCAGACAAAGGGTCACAGACTTACTTAGTATGACTCATGAAGGCCGATATCCGCTGCGAAATCGGAAAGCTAAGTCGGACTAATGGTGTAAACAGAGCGGAGTTGTGAACTGGTCAGAATTGTGTAATGCCGCAGCTTATAACATTGCTATATGCGTATGTGTTAAGTTATCGGAGTTAGTAGTTAAACCTTTCTGTCATTAAGTAACACCTTCACAGGAGAGCATGCGGAGCGCATGCAGAACCTGCCCTACTTCCTTTCGTTATCTATATTTTTGTCTGTGCCGTGATCGTGCTAGAAGTGGGAGCTCCTTTGTAACTGTGGTAAATTTATTTCGTCCAGTTTGGACTAGAAAGGAGAGGCTTCGGTGCTGAGTTTCATGTTTATCTGTAAAAGAAGATCAGTGCTGCCCCTGGAGACGCCAGTTATGACAGCGGAGGCATATGGTGTTGTGCAGTGGTGTTGAGTGCAGCGAAAAGTGTTTTGTCGGACGCACTGTGCGAGGCGATTCAGAAAGACAAGGGGAGCTGCAGGGACTCAAATGTTCGGAGAACATTCTTCTGGAGGGTGAGCGAGTGTGACATTCCTTGTGTGCTACGAGGTACATTACTTGTGTGTGCTACGAGGTACATTCCTTGTGTGTGCTACGAGGTACATTCCTTGTGTGTGCTACGAGGTTCCACGTTCGACGGCGCGCCGTAGACGGAGACCCAGATGACAGGCATCATCAATTACCCAGCCATGCTCGTTGAGAGTGACAACCAGAACGAAGGGGTTTAAGCCCAACCGGACCCGCCGCCGCGGGGAAACGGGCTTATCCTCCCCAATTGGCGTGGCGGTTCCAGGGGCGGCCCTTCCGAGCACATTCCAGGACAAGGGAACTGTCAGCGATCCAGAGCGCGCCTTACCTTGAGGAGCGAGTGTCAGTTGATGGATGAAGAATGGAGGCCGGTGACCCGCGGGAACTGTCAGCGGGCCAGAGCGCGCCGTACCACAGCCGACGCTATGCGCTACCGCGAAGACAACCTTCTTTCCCTCGGACTCAACACGTGAGGGGGGCGAGACAATAAGTGCGGTGGTATGTTTGTGCGCCCAAGTGAAAGCCCTAGCCCCCCCTCCTTCCCCTCCGGCGTGGGCGTCCTCACCCTAGGGAGTGTGGAGAAGAGGATATAAAAATCGAGAGGCAGTACGGAAGAAGCACGCTCAGGACGACATCGTTCGCCAAGAGGGCCTTCAGCGCCGAAGCCCGACGGCGTGCAGCTTCTGCCGGCAACCGCTCGAGCCAAACTCCGGAGCCACTCCATCGCCCCCATGAAGTCGTCGGCACGTAAGCTCGGACGCCCCAGCCTCTGATGTATAATCTTAATCATGTGTAATTATTGAATATACCTGTTTGTTTAAACTGAGCCATACGGTGTCTCTTTGCCTCTCCGTCCCGTGTGGACCTGCGCATTATGGGGGTCATCACAGCTATAATTTCGGAGGAAAGCAGTGACTGCCTCAGAATTAGGTACGAGAAATGG
This sequence comes from Amblyomma americanum, assembly GCF_052857255.1. Classification (NCBI taxonomy): domain Eukaryota; kingdom Metazoa; phylum Arthropoda; class Arachnida; order Ixodida; family Ixodidae; genus Amblyomma; species Amblyomma americanum. The sequence continues at coordinate 467,735,534 of NC_135497.1, forward strand.
ATCCTTTACGCGAAGTGACGACAAATGTTTGCATAGATATGTAGACACAACCAGCTGCCAAGAATTGTGCTCAGAGACGATTCCCCGGAAAGGAATGTTAGGCTCGTGCGTCTTAGCACTAAAGAAAATTTCTAGCACCAAGTGTTCAGCTTCCCCCACTTTCTTTGCCATACCTTCTAGCTCAAACTTCCGAAGCAAAGTCACTGCCCTCTTCTTGCTTAGCGCCGGATTCTTAGTGACACTTTTGAAGTTCTTCATAACTGCTTCATGGGCCTTTTCAGAAAACTGGTCCTCTGACATTACTACAAAGAAACCCTCCTTATCCGACTGGACTGTGCGCAAGTGGTTATCGTACAGATAGTTGACTAATGAGCGAAACTGATTATACTTCCCCTTCTAACTAACGCATCTAGAGATGGCATCAATGCACTCGAACTCGCACTTAGGTCGATCTGCAGCTGGGGCTTTAGCAGAGACATCTCGTGCAAGCGCCAACCTTTCGACGGTCATCATGCCCGATTCTAGGCAAAACTTCGGTCCAAGAAGTAAAGTTTGTGCATGCCTTGGATCCACGGCGATGTCTCCAAGTACCAAAAGCTTCCCTCCCGCGGAAGAACGCCTCTTGGCTTTGGGAAGGGAAGACCGGACGACGTTCCACAAGAATTCCGCAAGCTGGTCTGTAGTCCTAGGTCCTAGGTCTGAGGTCCTAGGTCAGTCTCCTCGAGACACAATGCTACCGGGGAGAATGAATATAAAATACCTGTTACGTCAGTGTAGTTGTTTAAATGTCCACGACAGTTTCAGTAAACTAGAAAAGCCATGATTGTAAACTAGTTAAAGATAAGTTTTAGAAACTAGGTTTGTCGGTCTTTTGGACCTGTTATAGGGACTTTATCTCTTTTTTTGCCTTCAAGAGAGCTTTGCCGCAGCTGCAGCGGGTGCGAGGGAGGAGTTGTGTCCATCACCTCACGAGATGTGCGGGAGGACCACGGCGTCGCCGCGGGTCTCCGCGTTTCAGACCTCCCCTGACGGGGGGGGGGGAAGTCGCATGGGATGCCGGCCCATGGACCGGCGCTCCCTGCTTCCGAGGTGACAGAGCAGCCTTCGCTGTCCCTGCCTGGGGCGTGGAAGGCCCTGCCATCGGCTCGATAGAAGCCGACTCGGTAGGTGCCAGTGTGCAGTGTGGTGCTACGCCCCTGCGCACCAGATCAGCGAAGCTGGATTTCGCTGTGAAGGAGAATTGGTTGGTGAGGGCAAATCGCCTTCTTGCTTCTATAAATGAAATGTTTTCTTTGGTCTTTAAGGTGATTATCTCATTTTCCTTTTTCCAGGACGGACACGCCTTGGAGTATGCAGCATGGTCTCTTTCACAGTTTGCGCAGCGTAGTGCTTCGTCGCATTCCTCAGAACGGGGGTCCTTCGAAGCGCATTTCGCGCAAGTTTTACGGCCGCGGCAACTTTGTGAGCCGTGGCCAAACTTCTGGCAATTGAAACATCAACGGGCATTTTGTACGTAATGTCTGACGTTGACCTTTAGATATCCAACTTCGATAGTTTCGGGCAAGGTGCTGGTGTTAAATTTAAGGACCATATGTTTAGTATTTATTTCCTTGTCCTTGCGAATTTTGATTCTCTGAACGTCAATTATATTTTGGTCATATGGTCCTTGAAGCATTTCGGCTTCTGCCAGATGAATAAAGTCACTTTCAGAGATTACGCCTCGTACTGTGTTGAGAGATCGGTTGGGAGTCACGGAGACAGAGATGTCCCCTATAGACGCGATGTTTGAGAGTGTGGAACACTGTATGTTGTCACGTAAATCAAGCAGTAAGTCACCGCTGGCCATTTTTGAGACCTTGTAGCCGGGGCCCAAGGTCTCGGTTAAGCGTTTGGACACGAGAAATGGGGATATTATACGGGCTTGCTTTTCTTCACATTGACTGTGTATGACAAGGAACTTCGTGAAAGTCGGTTTCTTTTTGGCAAAAAATCTGCTGCTTCATTCCGCCCTCTCTTGAGAGAGCGATATGGTTGTGAAAGAGGGGAGCCATAAAAAAAATGTAATTATTCTGTCATGGTGCCAGCCACCCACCACGGAGTCCAACAAGGGGACGGGTCAGGAACTCGAAAGCAAGTCCTACCCACGCCAGGTGTACACCTCAACTATAACCAAATATGACGGAACTCAGGGTAGTTGGTAACACAAGGTTCACCCTCGCCGCCAGCAAAAAAGTAAAAACCAAGAAGTGAGTAGGATATAGGAGAGTTGTGAGAAAGGGGTAGCAAAGTGAAAGATAGAAGGGAGGACAGGAAAAGGCGAGTGCCGATTTCCCCCGGTCGGGTCAGGCCGGAGGTGCCGTCTACAGGAAGTGGGGCGAAAGTGGTGTGTCGCCTCACGAGGGGTCTTAAAGGTCCAAACGCTCGGCATCGGCTCAACCACCAGGATCCCCTTTTCCCCGGACACGGTGATGCCACGCACGACGAAGCGCGGGTGCTCGAGTCCGTGGTAATGCACCGTTCACCATCATCCCCCTGCGGGGATGTCCCTGCGGATGCTCGGGAACCCGTGATGTCGCCACTTACCAAAGCCTGCAAGCTGCCGACGCCCCCCTTCGGGGAGCACCGTGAGGGGACAGTCACGAGCACGTCTCTGAAGCCGACACCTAATGTCAGGTCACCCACCACCGGTAACCGCCCTGCGTAGCACGACAACTTCACCTGTGACGGCTTCAAGGCAGGCCAATGGTTTTGATGCTTCCTGTACAGTTCCCGAGAAATGACACACACTAGCGACCCGGTGTCGACTTCCATTGCTACTTGAACGCTGTCCCATATAAATGAGCGGTGGATTGGTGATAATAATAATAATAATTGGTTTTTACGGAAAGGAAATGGCGCAGTATCTGTTTCATATATCGTTGGACACCTGAACCGCGCCATAAGGGAAGGGATAAGGGAGGAAGTGAAAGAAGAAAGAAAAAGGTGCCGTAGTGGAGGGCTCCGGAATAATTTCGACCACCTGGGGATCTTTAACGTGCACTGACATCGCACAGCACACGGGCGCCTTAGCGTTTTTCCTCCATAAAAACGCAGCCGCCGCGGTAGGATTCGAACCCGGGAACTCCGGATCAGTAGTCGAGCGCCCTAACCACTGAGCCACCACGGCGGGTATGGTTTGGTGGCTCGAGAAATTTTTTATGCTCCGAAACCAATTTCCAAAGGTGGACTTCGTCACTGCCATCGTCCATTGGCGTGGTTTCCGTTTTTGCCAGTGCATCTGTGTGCATCGCTCTGCCAGCTAACCTTCCGCGGTTAGAGTGGCTTTGACATTTCTTAGCAAGGTGTCCCCGCCGCCCGCAGCGATAACAACGTGCATTTGCTCATCCGCAACTGACATCGTCGTGTTTCGAGCTGCCACACCTTCCGCATTCGAGATGCTCTTCAGCCTTTCTGTATACCCCGGAGGGCGTTTTTCGAGCCGCCTGCAATTTCAATAGAGCCTTTGGCTCTGATGGCATTTTCAAAGCGTCATTCTCAGCAGTTTCAACCGAAATTGCGAGTGCTTCAGCCTTCGCTAGCGTGAGGTCGCCCTTTGCCAGTAGATGCTACTGTAGGGCCCCTGACCGAACACCGTACGCAATACGAGCCCTGAGCAGCCGCTCCAGGGCGTTGCCAAAATTGCAGTTATCGCCGTATTTCCACCAGGAATTGCGTGAATGATTCCCCATCCATTTGGCAGCGATTAAAAAACTTAAAACTCTCAGTTATTTCTCGTCGCTTCGGATCATAGTACTCGCTCAGTACCTCGACAACTTCCGCGAAGCTCAAAGCTTTTGGGGCTCGCGGTGCGACCTTGCCGGCTAATACTTGCACGGTGTGTGTGCTCAATGCTGCCACGAGCAGTGCTCTCTTCGTGGCCGAATCGGTGATTTCGTTAACTTCAAAGTAGGCCTCTGCCTTAATGAGATACGGCTTCCACTTATCTGTACCCTCGTTGAATGCAGGTTGCATACGATGAGCCATGCTTGTCGTCTGTGAGGCTGCCTTCATGGAGGCCGATTCCAGGTCTTCTTTCACCGCCTGTGGGGTGTCATGGCTCGTCGCAACTGTTGCATAGACACTGCCTGCGGCTCGGACCGTTACGAGGCACCGACAGCTCGAACATAGAAGACGTTTAATTGGGGCGTGTGATGGCTTTTATCCCCTGAAGTGGAAAGGGAAGTGGGAGCGGAAAGAAGGAATGGAAGTGTTCGGCGCACGCGCAGCACTCTAGCATGACGAAGACACAACGATGTGGTTTTTAATGTATTAATTAGCTGGCAAAAACAAATTCGTGGCCCTGACTGTGTAACCACACAGTGGCGGTTTTTAGCAGCGGATATGACATCACTTAGTGCGCGCTTGATGATTGGAGAGAGTAAATATACTGCAAATTGCGTTAATAACTAGAGATATGTTTTGTCAAGTTTTGTGTTTTATATTACATTAACAAAACCAACTAGTTTCCCCTATTAAAAGCACTCTAAGTCAAGTAAAACAAAAATACACCACCAGAGTCTCTAGCTACTTTTTTCATCCAAGGACTTTGCGCCTTTCTGTAAACATCCTACGACCTAGAACTAAACATTTGTGGCTACTCTCTATGTATCGGAGAGCGGTTTTGAGGAATCGATCCGATCGAGCCATTGCACTCTATAAGCGTTCGTTTCGGTCCCAAGGAAGGATGCGTTCGTTTCACATTTAGCACGCAGCGCGCATCGTCAGCTTATGGAGGATCACCGGGCGGTGGCGCCAGATGGCGCCACGTTCCCATCAATTGAGCGCGCTCCTTGCTCGCCGTGACCAACCAGCGCGCTAGGAGCGACGGGCGATGGTTGGCAGTAGCGGTACGCACTATGCTAAATGTGTCTGATATCTTGCGCAGGCTGTCACACCGCCGCAGTATCTCGCGCTCGAGTTCGGATCCATAAGAGAACGTCACTGATTAGTGTTCTCGTCTGCGCCATCAACGTGACGGTGAAGCATCGCTGGGTCAGCTGGGCGCTGGCATGGTTGTTGTAAACATGCAAACGGCGGTGCCAGCCTTGGCATGAACGCGTTACAGAGAACAGGCAACCATAGAGTGCATACTTCCGCCACGTACTAAGATAGGCTCTTTTGATTGGTCGCACTAAGTGTCGCCATTGGGAGAGTGAAATGGGAATGGGAAGCTGCGCTAAAATCGTGTTGAGGGCAGCATTTTGTTTGCTTGTATTTTGAAATTGTTTCATTGAATAACTCCCGTTAATAAGCATCGAATTCTTTTTGAGTCAGCATCTGTGTGACATAAATAATCCATCACAAGCATAACCGGCATCCGTTCAAACGGTGTTTCGCAGCCCCTTTAAGGACAACGCAGCGAGCCTTGGAAAAAAAAAAGTTAGGTGTAACGTTAGGAGACCGGAAGCGGGCAGAGTGGGTGAGGGAACAAACACGGGTTAATGACATCCTATTCGAAATCAAGAGGAAGAATTGGGTTTGGGCAGGGCATGTGATGCGAAGGCAAGACAACCGCTGGTCCTTAAGGGTAACGGAGTGGATTACAAAAGAAGGCAGCACTAGCAAGGAATGGCAGAAAGTTATGTGGGCGGATTAATTTAGGAAGTTTACAGGGATACGGTGGCTGCAGCTGGCAAAGGACAGGGTTAATGAGAGAGGCCTTTGCCCTGCAGTGGGTGCAGTCAGGCTGATGATGATAATGATGAAGATAGACGCCGTGCTCATATACTTTGGTCGGCATTCTTGGCGATATGAAGCCCTCAGTTACCTTCCTTCCAGTTTTACCTCTTGCCTTTGCAAAAACCAGTTTTCAAGGGCAGGGCAGCAGCCATATTTCTTACATTTATTACAGTGCATTGCCAAATGGGCATACTACCACACGGTAGGCGAATCTCGGCATGTATTCTAATTTGTGTTCCTTTTGAAAACGTCCCTTCCAGCGACACCTGATTGGCCAAAATGCCAAAAGCAGATGTGCATCTACTTCCGCAATTTTGGGCAGTCAGGTGTTACCGAATGGAATTTAGAAAAAAAACAATGCGCAAAACAAACAAATCAGGAGAAAGACAGACGAAACGAGTGCAACTATGCAACTGTGTATTCACTTGGAAAGCGAGTGAATTGATCAGCAAAAAGGCAAGACCAGGCTTCAACAAGCTGGCCATGTTACTGTGCTCAGTTGCCAAATTGTTACCGGAAAAGTTTAAAAAAGAGAAGTGTAATAACAGTGCAAAAAACGATGTTGCCAAAACCTAAACCTGTGATAATTCCTTATATTCATAAGATGGCACACAATCTGAAACATGTTGAGGCAAAGTTTAAAGTTCGTGTAGTTTTTTCCACCCCTAAGAAGCTGTTCTCCTTGTGTGGCAAAATGGATCCAAACAAACCGAAAAAAGCAGAATGCCAGAAAAACCATGTGACGCCGTTTGTGAAATGTGCAGTGTGCGTAGTTTATCAGATCCCGCTGACGTGTGGGAAATGTTACATTGACCAAACCGGCTGATGTAATAATGATAGCTTTGCTGGCCATATTTGCGCGTTAAAGAACGTCACGGGTACTCTCTTACCACATTACTGTAAAGCCTGCGGGGAAAAAGGAGAAAAAATGCCAGGCGAAGCTGAAGAAAACAAAAATCCTAAGCAGGGGCAAAGACACCACAGCCCCGTGAACTTATAGAGGCGTCCACATCAATAAAGACGGAAGAGATTATGCAAGTGCACCATCGCTTACAACAGACAGAAAAGAAAGTTTCTCTTTAGATACGTGCTGAGACACATTTTTTCTATAGCCATTTGTTGCCTTTTTGTTTCTACTTGTGCGCATGTGTGGGTCCCTCTCTGCTCTTTCCTTTTTGTCTATATATTCACTCGCTTCCTAGGTGAATGAACAGTTGCATTTATTTCGTCTGACTTCCCCAACGTCGTCTGTTTTGCGCGTCTGTTTTCAAAACCATGCGGCAACTTAGCCCCCCAGAGAGTATTACCGAATGGGATGTTTTTTGAATGTGCCGCATGTTAGAATAACGGGCCTTGTTGATGGCCGTAAGACGCATTGTGTTTGTTATGTCTTTTTTAACTCTTTCAGCTCTTAATCTTTTCGTCAACCTTGGGTACACCTCGGCAAGCTTACGAGAGGTCTAAAATTTGTGGCCGTTAGTTGATGGATCCTACACGAAAGACAAGGGTTGTACCAAAAGAGTCTATTCATTCAAACATCTCTCACCATATTTGCCACTGGTGTCCGTGCGTTTCTTGTTGTGACAGATTTATTTTTCCTAATATGCCTTGAAATCATTCCTTTGTAGCTTTTGCATATCACTCTTCCGAGTCGCAGTGGTCTCATTTCTGGAAATAAACAGTGATCCTAGATGAACCTTCATTCACAAGATGCTGCTGGTGTTCGACAAGTCAATAGGTGGGCCTGAGCCCATAGTGAAAATGGTACAGTGTCCTTGTTCATTTTTGTTCTTTCAAGAATGTCGCCATTGTGTTTGCACCATCTCCACTTTTGTCTCTTATTTATAGCCAGTATGCGTGTTTGGAAAAGCACCATGAAGCAGTTATGCCTCTAAAATGACATAGAAACACCACTCTAAGCTTGGCAAGACAGGACATCCATGCAGCAAAATGTATTGCCAAAGTCCACAAAAATTTAGAGCTCCTCGCATAAATGGCACCAAAAACATAGGCTTACTCGTTACCTGCTTGCAACTTTCTTGACGTTGTGAGAGACATAATGCAGGTAAAGAATGAAACACACTCGCTTCCTCACTTCATTGCTCTTCAAATGCTCTTTGTGCGATTCTCATTTCTCCTCCTTCATTTCTTGCTTTTTCAGTTTTTTTAAGGACTACACCCACCAAATCTTTTCTTGCGTGTTTTCTTGTTTGTAACGATGCGTTAGACATTAGCATATATGGATCACCCCATACACATCAGAGTCGCTAAATAATTTACAATCGAAATTCCTCTTAACGCTCTTTCGGTTCCAGCGGCTAGGAGATGTTTTTGATATCAAAGGTCGGTGTACGCCACATGCGCCACAAAAAAACTGTAATTTAACTGCTCCCTCTTTGTTTTCATTAACTGCAATGCTAAAACCAGCCTGTCTCCAGAGCGAGAATGACTAAAAATGAAGAAGCAGTGACCTATACTAACCTTTGATGTCATAGCTATTGTCTGGCTGTCTAAACCGAAACAGCATGAGAAAATAAATTGAATTTTAAATCACATAGCAGTCGTAGCTAAATGCCATGTTGTGATCCATGTATTCTAATATCTTATGCTTCACTACAGAGAAGACAAGATGTAACTAAAATCAGGTGTCATTTTCAAAAGTGAGTGACAGTATGACATTCACTGTGGCCTCTCTTTATTCTTGTTTAACCATGTTTACAATACATAAACTTTTTCATGCAGTTCAGATGGTAGTATCTGCATGAAGCTTATTTATGTAATAAAGTACACTACTTGTGCAATGTATGAAAGAACTCGGACTGGCACCTACAAAATGTGCCAACTTTCTTCTGCCATGAGCATGTTTGCAATTCGTAAAGGGGGAGAAAGCTAGCAGCACAAACGGCCACTTCAGCAAGAATGAAACAATTAATGACCTCACTAACATCACGCCTCGCCTCATCTTTTTTGAAATGCATATAATTTCGTATATGTAGAATTGCAAGGGAGATTTAGCAGAGCTCAAAACGGGACTAAGCCTTTGCAAGTTTGACCAGTGTTACACTCTGTGTATGACCCTTTTAATTGTTGAGAACTGGACGCGATTTTCTCACTAAATTTCCTTGAGATATAATTTCAAGCACCTACATTTCGAGCATTCTATCTCGAGTCACAATACACTGAAGCTGGGTGCAACACTAATGATATGTATATTTCAGTGTTTGCCGTTCAGAAACTTTGTACAGCACAGCTTTCTGGAATATGAAATTGCACGTATGAAATATCTGTTTTTAGGTGGACCAGCTCATTGTTAGTCATCATACAACCTCACTTACACAGCTTTAGACTCGATATCTAAAAGCAATCTTTGTACAACGCGCAGTTATGAGCTGGTTTTATTGCTGGCTTAGTGCATAGCAATTGTGAACTTCATGTTAACAGTAATTTATTTAAGGAGAAAGTGCACTTTTGAAAGTAATCTTAAAGTGATCTGAAAAATTTCAGCCCCCAAATGAGTGCTGCATAACTACACACATAATAAGCTTCAGTTATCACTGGGCAACCAACTGACCTTAAAGGGGAAGCCGCCACAGTGGCTCACTGGTTATGATGCTCGGCTGCTGACCCGAAAGACGTGGGTTCAATGTTGGCCGTGGCAGTCGCATTTTTATGGAGGCAAAATGCTACAGACACGTGTACTGTGTGATGTCAGTACACGTAAAGGAACCCCAGGTGGTCAAAATTATCTGGAGCCCTCTATTACAGCGCCCCTCATAGCTTCAGTCACTTTGGGACGTTATAACCCTGCAAATGAAACAAAACTTGGAACACTGAGGATAAATTAAAGTTGACCTGCTTTTCTACAGAATATGATATTCTAATGTCAAAGGAACTGCTGTCACCGAAAACTGAGCTTTAATAAGACGGAAAACACCAAAAGGTTGACTGCGGGTGTTGTCATCACCAGCTGATTTTGCAAGTAAGCTGCGTGCGTAGGCACCAAATTTTGGGCATGGATTGCGAAGGCTATGCTACACTGCCATTCACTTCAATACGGTGGTAACGAGTTTCTTTGTTCGGATATCATGAGTTTGACTCATGGGGCAGGAAAACATTTAAATTCAAATTTCTCAGCCATACTTAGCATTTGCAGGACAAACTTCAGCATGTCCAAAAAAGGCAGAAAATACCAGGAAGTTCTAAAACATTTGCATGATTGAACAAGATGAAAATAGCAGAAGTTTTGGCAAATTTCTAACCAAAAACAGAATTACCTAGAGTAATTACCAGTGCCATTCTCAGTACCTTGTTCTTCACAACTTCTTTCAGTTCCCCTCTAAGAAGAAAGTCCACAGGATAAACTGTTCTGTGGTTGTGGAAGAAGGGCGCAGACATTGAAAGACCCCACTTCTCGCAAGAACTTCTGGACTGCTTCAAAAAAGTGAAAAACACATTTCAGACGAGAGCATTGGATCAAATGGGCATTACCTTGAAGGAGGTTAAATATGGGGCACCGAAAAATAACTACACATTTTTTTATACAAAATCTCCCCTCATAAACAAGATGTTTGGCGGATTTCAGGCATACATTTGTTTACAGTATGAATGACGGTTTTGAGACAGGTGAGAGGATGCACAAAAAAGGACAAACTAAAAAAACGGATACATCCACATGATGTGCCCCACAAACTAATAATTTACACATGCCTTGAATTAAGCTTGTCCAAACAGCACTCTTTTACGCCATGTATTTATGCAGTCTCTTACGCACTAAAAAAACGGATACATCCACATGATGTGGCCCACACACTAATAATTTGCACATGCCTTGAATTAAGCTTGTCCAAACGGCACTCTTTTACGCCATGTATTCATGCAGTCTCTTACGCACTAAAAAAACGGATACATCCACATGATGTGGCCCACAAACTAATAATTTACACATGCCTTGAATTAAGCTTGTCCAAACGGCACTCTTTTACGCCATGTATTTATGCAGTCTCCGCGGTGCAAAATGCTGTTCATTCAGGTGCGAGTTCCTCAACTATAGCAACTGCTGTACAATGTTCAGCAAGTGGAAAATAAATGTGAGGGTAAACTGTTACACTTCAAATATAAAAGGAATGTGGTTTTATTTTCCTGCATTTCAGAACTTTTCCGTAATGAAACTTGCCAACGTTGCCAACTGTTCGCTACACGCGATGACACATCTCGCTCATGGGCTCAGGCTTGACAAGACCGACAAGAAGCAGCCGAACGTGCGCTTGGTACGAGCAGCACTGCAGCGCTTGCATGCATGTCATGCCATGCGTGCAGTGCGCTCGCCGCCGCTCCAGCATGCTCGTCTGGCCGCGTCATCACGTGCTTTCAACTTTTGCCCAATTAGTGTGCCCAACAGAGGCGCATCGGAGAGAGAGGAGAAATGCCTTCTTTGCAACTTTTTCTCTATCCTCTCCTGCCTTCAGCTTTGGTCAGCCACCCCAGCCTTGCCTTGAACCACGCTTGCCTTAAGCGCTCTCCTTCCCCGCCTGTTGCCCCCATCTTGCGCAGTCTGGGAAGCGCGCTCCTCGCGGCCGCCGGTACACACGGGCCCGCGCCGGTACGCGGGCCACCACGCTTTCCAGTAGCCGCACTATACGCGGTTTTCGGTTACGCGCAGCCGCGTATTAAGCGGTACGCCAATGCATTCGAGTTTATGTGAAGCGAAGCGGGTATCACAAAAAGCCGCATACAGTGCGGTCCCGCATTACAAGCGGTAACGTTATAAATGGTCTGAGCTTACTACATTTCTCCCTGGATGACTGGTTAAGTCAACACAGAAAGCTGGCGAAAATTGTGACCGTTTTGAAACCTTGTAAGCAGCCAACAAGCTACAGATCCTTCCGGCCCATCGCCCTACTGAGTTGCGTAGGTAAGCTTATGGAGCGAATAATCTGCAAACGCATCACTTGGTTCCTCGAAAGCCGAAACCAGCATCTCCAAGAAACGAACGGGTTCCGTCAAAATAGGTCTGCGACTGATAATGTCATCGCCCTCATCTCATCACTTGAGTTCCTCATGCTGGGTACATCGATCGCGATAGCTGTTTTTCCTGACATAATAATAATAATAGTTGGTTTTGGGGGAAAGTAAATGACGCAGTATCTGTCTCATATATCATTGGACACCTGAACCGCGCCATAAGAGAAGGAATAAAGGAGGAAGTGAAAGAAGAAAGGAAGAGAGAGATGCCGTAGTGTAGGGCCCCGTATTAATTTCAACCACCAGTGCTGTGCGCACTGGCATCGCACAGCACACGCGCGCCTTAGCGCTTCGCCTCCATAAAAGCGCAGCCACCGCGGTCGGGTTCGAACCCGGGTACTCCAGATCAGTAGCCGAGATCAAGGCCGCTTTTGACACTGCTTTTCACGACGCGATTCTCGCGGCCTTAGCGAGTCTTGGCCTCGGAGGAAAGCTGTACAAATTGATTGGACACTATTTAGAAGAACGAAAAATTTTTGAGCAATCCATTAAACTAAAGGTTGCACCTTCAGCTTCGATTTTCTGTCATCATTCTTTGCAGCAAGACTTTCAAGTTTAGCACATAGTGATTCATTATTAGTTCTGCATTCACTTACTCTAAAGGTCTTCTAAATTTGTAGTAGGGGTTTAGAGTTTCTCTAGACGAGCATTTAAGCTGCACTTTTTTTGCTGTCAGCTTGATACTGCTCAATGGTAGCTAGCTTGCCTTTAATCTCTCTTTGTCCATCCAAGAGTCATTTCAAAATGGTCTCATGGGGGTCTGGATTTTGTTCCACATCACCTTATACCAACAGTAGAAAGAGGAGCATCTCACTGAACGCTTTTGCCAGCTCACAAATCAGCAGGAGTGATCAAGCCTTCCATTTTCATCTCTGTTCTAGTTGATCACAGGTGCTCACATTAACTGTATTGACATTTTTTTCCCTTTGAATCCATATCACTCAATACTCTTTAATGCTTGTTCATTTCGTTGCAATATTTGTGTATTTGGCTGTCATCGTGCTGTTTTGCCAAGGGGTCGGGAGCTTGTCATGCAGTTTAAGCCTTAAGTCCCGTACTCGCCATTAAAAAAAAATAAGTTTGATTATGCTGGTGGGATGTTAAAAATCCTCGATTCACCCACCTTTTTTGTATTGAAAACTAGACTTAACTGCTACTGCTACTGGCTAGTTGGTTTGACATGACAAAGGAACATTGCGGACACAGGGTAATGAGGATGAACGATACAGCAGACATGTTGTTCATCTTCATCCTCATGTAACAACGCTTATCAACCGACAGTCTTTCCTTTGACATAATTTTGGGGAGATTTTTTATTTTGCAGAACAACACTTGAGGTTTAGTGTGCACATGGATAGAGAACATGACACCACCACTAGCCTACAGTGGTGAAAATGTAGAACAAAGCACATGGCAGTATTGATCATGTGCAACATTAAAGAAAGACACCGCATATGGGACTATTTGTAAACAATGTCTATACAGGTAACCCAATCTGTGCAAGAGTGAACAGCAATGCATCACATGAAGGTATTCATAGAGAATGCTCCAAAAGGTTACTTATCCTGATCAAGATTCAAGAACCCATTTTATAGCAATATCTGGCAACAACACCTCCAACAGGTTACCTATCCTAAGCGAGATTCACGAACATGGCACCACCACTAGCCTGCAGTGGTGAAAATGTAGAACAAAGCGCATGCGAGTATTCATCATGTGCAACATCAAAGAAAGACACCGCATATGGGACTATTTGTTAACAATGTCTATACAGGTAGCCCAACCTGTGCAAGAGTGAACAGCAACGCATCACATGAAGGTATTCCTAGGGAATGCTCCAAAAGGTTACTTATCCTGAGCAAGATTCAAGAACACATTTTATGGCAATATTTGGCAACAAGGCCTCCAGCAGGTTACCTATCCTGAGCGAGATTCAAGAACATATTGTATGAGAATACTTGCCAAGAATGCCCTCAACAGGTTACCCATTCTGAGCAAAATGTATTTGGTAAGAATGCGCCAGCAGGTTACCCATCCTGAGCAACATATATTAGAACACATTGTATGCAAATATTAAGCAAGAATGCCCCCTGCATGTTACTCATCCTGCATGAGCTGAGACATTTTAAGTCGCAACGGCACAACCAAAGCAAACTGAACCCTGCTGCATGAAAAAGGGGGGGGGGGCGGAAGCACTAAACAGCGTGACACTTCAAGGTCATGCTGTTACTTAGATATTGATGTGTATGTGCCGTAGGTGGGCAATCAGCTCCTCTGCGGTGCTGAATGCCTGGCTGCACAGGTCGCAATCATAGACTTTATTGCTGCATAGCTGATGGCTGGCACCCGACGCTCCCGAGGCTGCCACTGCTGATGCTTCTTGGCTGCTGCATAACCTGGACCCCCACACCAAAGACAGCTGTTTATTTTTACTACTGCAGCCTTGGTGAGGCTATTGCAGAGGTGGGGCAGAAGTAGCAATAAGTAGTAAGAATCTCAAACCAACATTCAAGAATATTGGGAAAAGTAGCAATAGTTCCAAAAATTGTCTGAGTACAGAACGAAGGTCTCCAGGAAGCAAATTCCCAAGTTCAATGGTGAAAGGAAAGCTATAGTGAGAAGATACAAAAGAACAGTAGTAGTAGTGTTAAGTTTACGTGAGCCTGTCCTGCCAAAGCTCCCATGGAAATCCATGCAATAGAGGCTCGGCTGTTATGTAGCAAATGTCATTGAGCGATCATGTTTTACCTCATGCCAGCATTTTGATAGCCTACATTTAGCCCATGTGGAATGGCGACGGAAGAAGCAAAACTCGAATCCACCAACGGCCGGCTGCCACCGGCTTCGCTGTGTTGCAACCACACCAAGCACACTTATAAACAAGGCACTGTGAGTCTTGTTGCAGCTGTTGGAGTTTCCTTAAGCGCCTTAGTGTTTTTCCTCCATAAAAACGCAGCCGCCGCGGTCGGGTTCGAACGCGGGTACTCCGGATCAGTAGTCGAGCGCCCTAACCACTGAGCCACCGCGGCGGATGCCATAATTTTGGTTGTAAAGTAAGAAAAATGGACTTAAGACCGGCGTCCCCCTCCAAAAGACGAAGTTCTGATAAGATGAACAAATTTCCTGGTGCATCCAAGTTCCTTCCCTTCACATTTGAAGTTTCAAATATTTGCACACCCTACCTCTACGTGCACTACTGCAGTCAACATGACCTGCAATGCGTACAGAGTGAACAAACCGAGGTTTCTGCTTATATTAATTTATTAATAAAGAAATGGTTAAAGGGGATCCGTACAAAAGCCAAACCTTGGACGCAAGTCGCAAAGCTCTAAGCAGTAGGCAACACAAGAGACAGCTAGTCCAACCGTGACCACGATCTCATGCAGCAAGGCCACTTTCTCATCGTTATCTTCCAGGGTGACATCAGGTGCATCCGTCATGGTTTACTACACCATCACAATAAGCACCAAACATGCACAAACATTCAAGCCTCTCCATTCTTCACATCAGCCACCAACTTGCAAATACTTCTGGGCTCGCACTGGTTCAGGAACAAAGTTCGTACCGTATATATCGCACACTGCAGATCACACCGAGTGTGATAGTGCCCGCCGGGACAGCTCAGTAGGTGGGCTTGTTGCAGCCATTATTAGTTACAAGCTAGTAGCGATCTATTTTCCATAGCACAGCACAAAACACCAAGGCTAGAGAAAGGTCTGCCCAGGACCACAAGGCGGAGGGATTCACCATTTTACATCGCACATAGGGAGACTGCCTTCCTTGATGTGGGTTGAGCACTCGTCATGTGTCCTCTGCCTTACTGTGTTCTGCATAGTGCGGATGCCCCACTTGGGATGTTGGGAAGCTTCATTCTTCTTCTTGGCTCCCAGCTGGGGGAGAGCTGCTTTGGCCGGGCTGCGATTGCCCCCACCACCGTGTCTGCACACAAGGCCCTGAGAGAGGGCACTTGCAACCCTCCGGTGTGCGCTCTTGTGCATTCCCAGCCCTTGAGGAGTATTGAACAGGTGGCAACACTGCTGGCACTGGTACAGGAGGACACGGCCACCTCCACTGCACAGACCACGCAACACAGTTGCCGATTTTCACTTCACGTCTAATACTGGTAAGATCCTGTCACAGGGTGGAGGGAAGAATAACACTCTTTCACTCTGCCACGAAAAAGCAACGGTGGTTAATGAAAATAAACTGATTTGGGTTTAGTAGCACATAGGCATCCAAGGACATCATGCATCACACACTATGTATAGAAAATTGTTTTGTGCAGAATTTTATGTAAAAAGAACGGTGCTGTAAAGGGCCTGAAAGTTGTTTCATACTACCTAGTGGGGGTAGGGAACAAAAATTTTAGAACTGGGTTATAGTAAAAGCGTACAAGAAGGTCAGGTAATCTCAGCAGCCATTTTTGGCTGGACAAGGATCTCGAGGTTCCCAACCAAAGAAATAAACACCTCAGCCTTCTCAAGAACAAGAAAGTGGCTGAGGTGCACCAAAGACAAGTGAGGCACTGGGTTGGAACTTAGTTTATCAAGAAAACCCGCTTCTCTTAATATGATAAAAACACAAGTTATGTCAATAATTGCACTATCACCTAAGAGCAGCAATGGATGAAAAGGAATGTGTTTATTATAAAAATGAGCAATGTACTCTTTTCTTAGTTTATCGAGTTTTGAGCATGAGAGTAAATATATGGTTTAGTGTGAGCTTGTCGCACATCTTTCACAAAGAGACTTGTCTTGTTTCGCCAGTAAGAAGTTACGTATCAGGTGTGTGTGTCCTATGCAAATGTGGCATAAAATTAGTACTACAAAACATTCCTGGTGCCTACTGGTCTTCCATTCCTCAAGGACAGGCTTTACAAAATGTAGCTTGTTGTATATTTTATTATCCCAAGTTGTTTGCCATTTAGCCTCCAAATTACTATGTATCAATTTCATGCAGTTTCTATGTGGTATGGTGACTTTATTTCATGACAGTGGGCTTCTACAGCACAAAAGTTCGCTCTTCCACTTCTATCTATTCCAACATGGCTGGGCACCCTGCTGGGTGCCCAGCCAAGTTTCATGGCATGTCCCCGTGTTTAGAGTTTTTCTATGTTTTGTATTATGCTTCCTATTAAAGGTTGGACTGTGTCAGACTGTGAGCAGACTAAGTGATTCTGTGTAGATTATGCTGTTTTCAATACTCTCAATTGCTATTTTGCTTACAGCTAAAGACACAGCATCACATTCGGCAAAAAAATGGATGCACAGTTAGGCAGCCTTACTATATTTGCAAGTTTTCTTGTACAACCGAGCTTCCGACATATTCTGCTGTTTTTGAGCCATCAAGTGAAACATTCTGCGGAGTTCACATATTTTTCATGTAGTGCCTGGTATTCCATTAATATGTGTCCATGTGGTGCTTGTTTTTCCCAAAAGTGTGTTAATATACAGTCACAAACAGTGGGAAGGCTGTACATGGGGGCAGTGGGTCGTGCCCCGAAGCCACATCAGGAAGGGTATCCAGTAATTCCGTTTTGGCAAATATCCTCGAAGTAAAGAAGCAAAGGTCTGACTGACTGCAGTTTGTCATTGAACAGGGCTCTCGAGGTGCTCTTTGTAACTATGGGCTAACACAGGTGTTTCAGCAGTGAACAGATTTTCAAGACATATACAATGTACAGTTCGTTATAGAAAGTATATTTCACATCAATATTGCTAAGCAGCTTCGAGTGTTCGATATAAAACATAATTCGCTCTACCTGGGTTCGTTGTAACCAGGTTTGACTGTACATATGTAGGCCAACAACAGATTACAATATAGGCAGGCAAACATACATATTTCGAGTCAACTTTTTTGTTTGGCCACCCAGGGGTGCCAGTTGCGAAGTGGTCTTACATGCGGCAATTTACTGCACATATGTCATGTTAGAACATTTGTAGGGCCTTTTAGGGCGTGTCCGCGAAATCTTCACATAATTTGCACACCCCCTTTTAAAGCCCGAATTTCAGAAAAAAAGTGTGCAAATTATGCAAGTAAATACGGTAGTCTTTTTGGAACAGTACAGTAAAAGCTTGTTAACTCGGAAACCAGAATATTTCGCACTGCCAGCTCAGTACCAGCTGATGCCCATATAAGCGTACGGTATCAGACATTCATTAATTGGGACGCTACGGGTCTCATAATGGTTACGACGAACCCGCAACCAGGTATGGCCAGCAGAGCAAGAAACCATTGAAATAGCCATACTCAAATTTAAGTTCAACGCAATAGAGCCGCTCGGGCAACACAAGGAATGACAACGAATGGACGGTTCAATCTCCGAAAACAGTCAGACAGGACCATTTCCTTTACCTGAGATTTGCAACAACCTGCAATAACAGTGACCCAGCAGCGAGAATAAGCCAGCCAACCCAACCTACCTGCAGACCGTTATGGATATTGATTGGTGCATCACTTGTGTTTTCTTTAGTTTTTTTCTGCCGCACGTGACCTAGACACCAACTATACGTTACAGCCATCATTTGGTTGATGAACCCGAAACTGAAACAGCATGAGAAAAAATTCAAATATAAATTTCAGTGATCGTAGGTGAATACAACGTGGTGATCATCACCAACAGCAGCAGCAGCATCAGCCTGACTACGCCTAGGGCAGGGTGGTTATCCACGAATTCAAGTGTCATCATTTGAAAGATGAAAATGCGCAACTAAAATTAGGTGTTTGTACTGTCATCTGTGACAAATGCGGCACCCTCCTGAATTAATGCATCTTCCACCAATCCACTCACTGTGGAGGCACCAGGAGCCCAGCCTTGGCAGCAGCGGCCACCTTGAGGTGCAGGCGGTCCTTCTTGGGTGCCTGGGCGGGAGCATAAGAGGGGAGGTGGCTCAGAGAGGCACCCTTTCTGCCAAGACTCGTTGCCAAACAGTTTTTGCCGGTTTCAGCACAGCACCACCATTGCCAGATGTGTCTCTTATTAATATTTTACGAGAGAGATAGTACAGTTATATCGCGCAAGATCGGAAGGGGGGCAAAATTAAGGGGCCTAAAACTTCCTGCCTTCGAAAGTATTTGGTTCAGTGCTGTTCAAAAAAAGCAGCAAAGTACCATCTCAACGATACAATCACAGTTGATAAGAATTCAATAAATTCCCTGGATGGAGGGCAAATTGTAGAAAATTTGTAGAATTCGAACTGTTCCAAACACTCTTGCATCACTACAGATAATTGCAAGAGAGCACCCTTGTAATCTACATACAATAGCAAAGTCACAGTCGTCAGTGATGCAGCATGCACAGCAGGCAGTGAGTGACAATGCAGTCACCAATCATGCAGCCGTGAATAAATCCCATCAGCCACAAACATATCTGCTTGAATGCATTCCCAATTCTTCTGTATTCAGATTCTGCCCATTTTTGACAACTTGATTTTTTTATGCGATCGCGTGAGTCATACTGAGATTCTACTGTATATTCACCTGCTACCATAGCACCGAAGTTTGAACAAAGCACGGTGCTACTGTTGGCTCTAGCCGGAATTTCTGCTGCGCCAGGTAAACTACAAATACTTGCTAGAGCCCAAGTTGTGCCCTCGACATTGTCAACATGGGGAAGATTGTACAAGAAAATTAAATTTTTACTCTCCTCCTCAACAAAGAAATTGAATTGGTTTTTGAGGAAAAGAAATGGTGCAGTATCTGTCTCATATATCCTGGACCTGAACCGTGCCCACCACCTGAACCGCACCCCGCCGTAGGGGAAGGGATTAAGTAGACCTGAAGTGGAGGGCTCCGGAATAATTTCGACCACCTGGGGATCTTTAATGTGCACCGACATCGCACAGCACATGGGCGTCATAGCATTTCGCCTCCAACGAAATGCAGCCGCCGTGGTCGGGTTCGAGTACGGGTACTCCAAAACATCCTCAACAGCAGACTGCCCTTTTATGATGATGTACTAAAATGAAGACAGGTGGATCAGAGATTAAATGTTTTTAATTTTTCAGTGTAGATCAATTAAATTTGTCCAGCTTACTGAAAAATTCACTGCATGCTTAAATACAAAATTTCACTCCGATACCTTGCATAGTTATGACAGAATAATTTTTTACACGTTTCACTGCTATACCAAACTTGCAAAGAGCCTGGTGTGACCGCAACATGGTAGCTTTACCGAAAAAATGAATAATGCAGTGACATTGTCCAAATATTTTTAGTTGCCGGATGTTTTCTACACTGAGTGTAATATCCATGCTTGCATAATGCACAGATTATCCTTATGTCAAATTCAGAAATAGAGGAATTATTAATTATAATTAGAACTACACGAATAGGAATAAAACAGTAATTCAAAAGTATAGGAATGTCACTGCATACATAAGTTATCCATCAACCCAAAGCAACAAACCGCATAAAAATCCGTGAAGCTATTGTCATGCAATGCTTTCCTCAAGCAGATAATTGAGGTAAAAAAATGACAGGACGGTTACCACTGGTTACAGACAGATTCAGTGACAGCTGTTAAGGTATTTATACTTTGATAAGTTGTGGTAGAAAATACCAGAGCAACCTCACATCTGTACTGTTCTAGGGAGCCCTTTTTAGTTTTTCTCTCGTAGTATTTCTTTGTCCAGGTCTGCTCTCTACCTCCAGTCTGCCACTCTAGAAACACCGCCAATGATGCTCTCCTCAGGCAGTGGCTGCTCTCACCACACCCTTTCTCCTACTTCAAGATGGTTACCATGGTATGCCTTCTCCCTCACCATACCTTCCTTTTAGCGTAACTACACTCCGGTTGGTTCCCATGGCCGCCATATCCTCCTCCTTCATCCTCCTGTAACACCTTCCTACACTTTCTCCACCCTTCTCCTTCCGCAATCGGTTCACCCAAGGTGACCACTCTCCACTTACGCTTTCCTACTCTCTTGCCATAAAGCCTGCTCCCATGGTGATTCTCCTCATCCTTCCAGGGTAACTACCTTCCAATTCGGGCAATTTCCGCGGCACCAGTTGCCAATTACACTCTCGCCATACCGGCCTCTATTCCAGGTCAACAATCAATCAATCATTCAATGTTTATTTTTCAAACAATGCACAGGTAGTGAAAAAGGGTGGCTGAAAAAAAGGCTGCTTCTACGCAGCTTGACAGGAGCTCTGTCCACCCCTTCTGCAGTGACAGGCTATATTACACGTATATACGGGAAAACAAACGGAAAACATTGCAATAACAAATGAAGAAAGGCAACATCGATGCACAGGATTGGAAAAAAGCAGATATCACTCTGACTTATCATTCTTAACTGCACAAATATAGCCAGATAATACAGTAAAAGACCAGTCTCAGAAAAAAAATGTAAACAATGAGAGAAGGTAGCTTCATGCAGTAAATATATTTCCGGCTAAAAATAACATGACATTGATGAACTGAATAATTTGCACACTTCTGTCTAGTAGAACGTGCTGTAGTATGGTCACAAGAATAGTTCACTCAGGCGACGATCGTTTAGCAACAGTACATTGATACTTTGTTGATCACAGTAGCTAATTGAAGTAGGGTGCAACTTGCCCTTTGCTGACCGTACTCTGTGCGTGAAAATAGTATTTGCCAAGAAGGTTGGTGTCGATATAGGTATGCATTTTCCTTTTAAGGTTAACAATAGGTAAAAAGATTTCAATTTTCTGTGCAAAGCATTTTTATAACACCTTAATAATTTTGTGGTTATACAGAACTGCAACTTTAAGTATTTTAGGTGTCCTATAAGATTCTTCTGTGTGTTGTTGAAAGTGAAGGATATGTATTGCTCGCACTGCTTTGTTCTGTAAAACTCAATATATTTACATTTTTTTCTGACATATTTGTTAGAATTTTAATCTTGGCGAGAATAAAATTTTAGCAAGAAGCAATGATAGATTAGCTCGCGAACTGGCAAAAGCCTTTTTTATCAGAGAGAGGTGGCATGTGCGTCAGCACCACTTCTATCTCCCTACGAGAAAATGAGCATATATTGCTAAAGAATACACGATAATGAGTAGGTTTGGTCTGAGTGTGTATTTTTGCTGTTGGTTTTTCTCTTTTCTTCCTTTTTTTCTTTTTTACCGTGTAAGAAATGCGCATGCGTTCACCTTCTTCGGGCTATATATATGCAACATGCGGCTTTCAATAATCATAGTTAGAGTCAGTGAGGTCTTTCTGTGTAGTTTTTGTAAAAATTAGCGCTGTTTTACTTTTGTTACACAACGTTACATCAATTAGCCCAGCAAGAGGTACTGTTGAATACCGTGACCTTGACATTTTAATCCTCGCTGTCAAGTTTGTGGCGCCATTTCTTGCGGCTACAGCAAAATGCATTTGTAAAAAAAAGAAAATATGTGAATGACATCGTTTTTTGGCGGGGCAAGTAAATAGCTTTTCTTTTTGCATTCTATCTTTACAAATGATGGAGAATAATGCAAGTTAGGGCTCGGAATATGTCGACAGGTAAATTTAGAAACGGCACACCAATTTTCATCACCACAGACGAAAAAATGCTGCGGTGGACATTCGAAGTGGCGCACCCACAAACGTGGACATGGCACTTTAATGCTGAAAATAGCAGTTCGGTTTTCTCCCCACAACGCGCCGTTTTTTTGTAGACGTATGGTACGAAATGGGCTTACTGGTTACGGGCATTGAAAACTATGCATGTAAAAAGAGAACGTTGGACGACCCCAGTGCTAATCATTTTTCATGAAAACAGCTCATGGAGGAGCACCTCCAAAGAAGTGCGGCCGACCGAGCAATAAAGACCCGCACACGGTCGCAAAGAACTGCCACTTAGCTGAGCCGGCGCCAACAAACACAGTGCGCTATGACCAGTGCTTAAAGTCAGGCAGGTCTTGGAGGGTCTTAGGTCAACTACCAATATTCAAAAGGGGTCTGACCATCTGTTCTGGATTGTAAAGCGCATGAATCAGGAGAAAGCAACCATTTTCAGTGGCGGTCAGAACATTTTTTCTCTATCGTTTTGAAAAATTCACTGCAGTTCTTAGCAAGAATCATTGCAATTTGTATAAAACCTGAGACAGAAAAAAACAAAGTGGCAGCACTACACAAGAGGGGATGAAAAAGGGGTACCCGTGCCCTCACACTATGGTCAGTTCAGAGCTGGCCGCTCAGCTCCAAGGCTACAAAATAATGATCAGCACATTGGTTGAGCAAGGGGAGAGTTTGTTTCAGGTCAGTGATATAAATTGAGCAAACGAGACATTTAAAAATTATTTCTCTTTTTTGTAAAAACCATGTGTAAAACAGGCCTCAAGATGCTATCTCCCTTCCCTTTCCACCATTACTCAAGACCTGTTCCATGCAGCCGAGCATTATTTATGAAGAAAACAACCATTGGGCCCAAATTCTGAACACGTTATTACACAATGGTGCCGACGTGCAGGCTGCGCATCTAAAAGCCATGTTCAGTGCCCGAAATGCTGGACTTTCCTGTGCCTCCCTGAAGCGTACATTCTCACAGCTAAACATTTATTATTGTCTAATGATCAGTTGGGAAAGGCAAGCAAATATAGCAGTGTTTACGTTCATGTAGCAGGTTTAAGGTGCTATGTCCATAAATGTGGATGCAAATAAAATATACTTAAATATGAATATTTTTGAGTAATTTCTTGCACATTACTTATGATTAGTCTACCAATCGTCATTTATACAAAAGAAGAATTTTCCTTTCAGCAGATTTAATTGGCGTTTGAAGGGAACAACACACACGCACGCAGAACTAGCAACCTGCCCACCGTATCCCGCGGCAGCTTATTTAATCGTGAGATGCTGCGAGGGGAGAGCAATCTGGATCGCAACCCAAGTCCCACGAACGGCAGCACCTGCCATAGAAGGGCAGTAGTGCATCGGTTGACTGGTGCACCACTGTGCCAGGGAGCTGTAAGAAGGCTCCCAGGGATCTACGACTGGAGAGAATGACCGATTCCGCTATCCGAGCAACTGCAATCTGTGAACACTGGATCTGAACCCCGGAATGGAAGGAAAAACCCAGCTGCTAGTGCACCTAGTTTGCACCTGGCCTAACGACACAACACAACCATAGATTTTTAGTAAGGTCTGGGCTGTGTACAAAGAACCATTTTCGGGATGTAAAGATGCCAAATCTAGCATTTTCTGAAATTATATATTTTTCTATCATAAATCAATGGCATCTCCTTTGAGTCTGGAGCAGCGACGCCAGGTGCTCTCCGAGCATACAAACCGTCGGCGGATATGCGCCAGCTGGGAGGATGGAGGAGCCCCGGGGACCAACTGCACGCTGCAGCCGGACAACTGAACCACTGGCACTGGCTGCAGCCTGCTTCTGCTTCCTGGGCTGGTTTGCAACGGCAGCAGGGCAGGTGCAGAGCAGGGCCATGGGTGCGTTGCATGTGCAATGGTGCATGTGCACTCGTGTCATCCACCGGCGCTGCGCAGTGGGACACAGCAGGGTGTGCACAATGAGATCGATCAAATCCATCCTGCTATGCGAGCATCATGTACACCTAATGCTGAGGGACAAGGATAAGAGTGTTTTTGCTCAAGAATAATACACAGAGTTGGGAGCAACTGTTTTGTCCGAGCACAGCTCATGCTTCTAAATAAAGAAAATTGTAATTCACAAAAAATACAGAACGAGAGAAAACTACAAGAAGCACACACATTTGAGAAATTAATTGAAGCAAGTGACAAAAACAGCACAAGTATGCAAAGAACTAAGACAGTGGAAAAAAAGCATCATAAAGACATCACAAAGTCGGCACTGCACTGTAGGAAACATACAGGAGAAACCCCACAGCAAGTAATTCAAATGCACGACAGAAAACATGCACAGAAGCACAGAGCCAAGAGTAAACATCCCAAACTACGAGCTTTAAACAACCAATGAAGAATTGCAAAAGCAAGAGCACCTAAGAGAATCACCCGCTCACGTCAGCATACACACACTGCTCTGGTAGTTTTGCAGTCACAATTTTTCTTTAGGAGCCTCCAGCCACTTCACACAGCTAGGCCCACAAGAGCCAAGCACGGTGACAAAAAGCCTTGTGAATTCAGCTTTCTTATCCCCTTCAGGTGCTAATTCTTCTCCAGTAGGGCCAAAATTCAATTTTCCAAATTCATGAAGAGTGTGCCAAGACTATATTCTCCAATCAGGTTTGCTTTGACTCATTCATATGAGACCACTGTGTAAAAAGACCACCACATTTTTGAAAATTTGAAACACCCATGCTCACAAAAAAAACCCGTACTGACTGCAGCAAGATCGGAGCTAAAGGAAAACGCAGAGCAGTCTATTTTAAAAACGATTTTCAGCATTCATTTAATAATAATATTAATTGTTTTTTTGGGGAAAGGAAATGGCGCAGTATCTGTCTCATCTATCCCTGTACACCTGAACCGCCTCATAAGGGAAGGGATAAAGGAGGGAGTGAAAAAAGGAAGAAAGAGGTGCCGTAGTGGAGGGCTCCGGAATAATTTCGACCACCTGGGGATCTTTAACGTGCACTGACATCGCACAGCACACGGACGCCTTAGCGTTTTTCCTCCATAAAAACGCAGCTGCTGTGGTCGGGTTCGAACCCAGCACTCATTTCGTATTTTTCATTTATGTTAGTATACGTCATTTTCTAAATAACACATTTCACAGCATCCAAATTTGTGAACATTACCCCCTTTTATATGGCAGGTCTTCCTAAGGCCGTGACAAATCATGCTCAGGTCACATCCTCAAATATATATGTACCACATGAAAGGGTTAAGCTTGTGCAGTTATGGCACACACAGTCTTAAGTTTAACACAACACTGGTGAAAGCTGAAAAAAAGCAAACGATACTGCATATCCACAACCGCTGTCTCACAAAACATGAAATCACAGAGTACCAAAAGGCAGCCTTCAAACAGGTGTGACCAAAGCACAGAAGGAGCATCCAGCAGCGAAAAACTCCACTGGCTTCAACACTGACCAAGAGTCACACTTCAAAGCAAACGAAAGGCAGGCTTGTCAGCAGTTTTCTTCAAAACCCAAGACAGCAGAACATGTTATGCCAACAAGGTGAAAGCATAGAAAACATGACAACAACACTGGATGCGGCACAAACAATACAAATGCCTGCTGCTGCAAAACAAGCCACAATTGAAAATATACCTGCGCTCAAAAGACACGGACTGAAAGATAAAGACACACACACACAGCGCTGGACTTACAACTGAATTTTTTATTCGGGAAACACTGCTCTTTATACACATCAGCAGCTGATAAAAATGGAAGATGGTAACACCCGGATGATAAAAAATCGACAAACTGTCTCGTCACATGTCCAGTCCTACCTTCCCTTTTGCAAAAATGCCTTTTCCTTTGATAGTAGTGAAAGGGACGTGCTACTCACGCATGCAACCCCACTGTCCGCTATGCTCATGGCTTCAATTATTTCACGCGTCGTTTGGTCACGGTTCCTGCTTACTATCTTCGTCTCGTTATAGGAAGGTACACATTTACACTCTTGACAATGAACCGCCAAATTCCCATCGCCTTTCCGTTCCATGTTCCTCCGATGTTCACGGAGCCGCTCGTTCAAACAACGCCCCGTTTGGCCTACATATGCTTTGCCACATGTCAGCGGCATCCTGTAAACCACTCGTTCTGCGCATGCGACCATGGGGACTTGGTGTTTCTTTTTACACCCCTTAGCTTTTCTTTCAGGGTACGTTACTATTTTGCATAAGTTTTCCAATTTGTCCGGGGCTGAAAAAACTACCCTAGTTTTTACTTTCGATGCAATTCTTTTAAGATTATGGGACACCCCATGAATGTACGGAATCACCACCGTTTTCTCCCTTTGTTTTGCTCCCTCCTTGCTAGGCACCGTACCCTTTTTCCCACATTTCTTGAGCAGGCTTTTTGCCACCGACACCAACACCTGATCCGGATAACCTGCTTCCTTAAGCCTCACCACCTGCTGCTCAAAACTTTCTTTGACTAATTCCGGGCAAGATTTCTTCAACGCATTTTGAAAACATAACCTCACGATTGCCCTCTTCACTAATTTCAAATGTGCAGAGCTGAACGGAAGCAAACCTTTGTTACCTCTAGGCTGGTACATCCAAAATGTCCCATCAGGCGCCAGTGGCAGCTTGATATCGAGGAAACGTATCGTGCCTTCATTCATTTCTTCATATGTGATTATTAGTGGGTTAAGGATTTTACTAAAAACAGGAAGTAGTTCTTGCACAGCATAGTCGTAAATGCCGTCAAGGTGATTAAAGACCACTAAAAAGTCATCCACAAACCGGAACACTTTTACGCCATCAACTTTGTTTTGATCTCGAAACAGGATAGCCAACCTTCTGTCACATTGGGCAAGGAAAATGTTACTAAGAACTGGCGCGATACACGACCCGATGCAAACTCCCTTCTTCTGCCGATAAACCACATCATTCCAAGTGACGCACGTGGCAGCCAAATAGAAGGACAACATTTCCAGAAAATTGCTCACGCACATTCCCGTTTCATTTTGGAATGCTACACTTCCAAACTGATCAATGCAATCACCCACGCATTGAAGCAACTCCTGATGTGGCAAGGAATAATATAGATCCTTTATATCGAACGAGCAGGCCATGAACCGACTGTCTTTGTGATTGTCCAGAAAAGTTATAATCTGTTGGGAATCCTTCACCAAAAACGGATCATCGATGCTCAGTAGGTTGAGCTTGCCCTTAAGAAATTCAGCAATTGACTTTTGCCATGTTCCCGACTCAGATACGATAACCCTTAGGGGACAACCAGGCTTGTGGGTCTTAGCCGTAAACATAAATTTCAGACTATTGCATTCACTCTTGTCTATACTTGAAACGAGTCTAGTTAATTCCAGTTTTTCACATAGTTTCTTCCCCTTTGCTTTCAAGCTGCGTAAGGAATTACGGGGAAGTTTCTCAAAAACTGAATTCACAGCCTCCAAAGCTTTTTTACCAAACATCTCTTTCGTTAGAACAACGAAACCACCGTCCTTGTCTGCAGTAAGTAAACATAAAGAGTCATCCCGCAGCACTGAAATAACCCGCCCTATTGGAACACTGGTTTTCGCAGGCTTACATCTTGAAAGAACGTCCACTCCATCTGATATGCATCGTTCACTCTCGGACGTTGGAGCGAACCTTGCAACTTGGCGCACGAGGGACAGCAGCTCAGGCGCGGTCTTCCGTGGTTCCACGGCGAACTTGGGGCCAAGTGAGAGCACCCGCTGCACATCCTGAGGCAGGCGAACGTCGTCTAGGTTGTGAACTGCTTTCACTTCCGTCGCTGATCTTGCAGGAACGCAGGCACGAAGATGAGGCAGAATCTGTTGCCACAAAAATTCTGCCGTGCAGTCAGCGGTACGCTGATAGTCACGAAGAACTCTGAAGGCCCGAGGATCACCTGTTGAGCCAAGTACCTGCACCCGCAGGAGATCCTTGTACTCGTCCACTACTTCTAGCGTGAACTCCTGTATTCTGTGCTCGCTGCCCTCATCATTAAATATCCTGCCTGCAGATTTTTCCTTACTAAACTTGAAACCTAATCTATCTCCCGCTGTACCACATATGCCTATCAACTTCTGCAGGTGCAGGAGGAGGGCTCGGTCCCGCCTGGGCAGCTGGTCCGAGAGCCGGCGGAAGGGCTTTTAGGCCGCAATCCTTCGGTCGGGGTAAAAGACCCGTACCATCTGCATGAGGAGAGGGCAGGAAAATTCATGTTGAGTCACTGCAAAAGATACCGGGGACCCATCAGTGTGGGCAGATTTGGCCAGGGCATCGGCCAGGTCGTTGTATTCAATGCTGGAGTGGCTCGGCACCCAATGCAGAGAGATCTGGTATCCCGCATCCTCCAGAGTCTGCCGGCGGGCCCTCAGCAGGGAGGTAGAGGCCACGTTGTCATGAGGCCTGGACAGCAGCTGGAGGGCTGGCCGGGAGTCACAGAAGACCGTGACCCGACCAGGTGGGATGGTCGCAATCAGGTTCCAGGTTGGGCATGACCGTGAGTAAGCCGGATAACTGCCGTCACAGTTTACGCAAAGGTGGGGTTCAACATTGCAGTTTTCAGCGGAATGGTCGTGGGAAGCACATTTGGCACAGGTCTGTTTGCCCTGGCAGCTCTGCGAGCCGTGGCCGTACCTCTGGCATTTATAGCATCGGCGTGGATTGGGTATGTATGGTCTGAGCTTGTGGAAATACGGGGGAAACAAAGCCTTTCGGCCCGCCCGCACTCCCACACCGCGGATGCAGCGTTCCCGCTCGCTAACCGCGGAGGGGTTCGTGCTCGAGGGACAAAGGGAAGGGACGACACAGCGTTAACACTCATATGCTATTTATTACACTTGCAATTAATACACAGAGTGGGCCAGCTAGCTACAAAACATCAACGAAGCATTCCTCGGGAATAGAAGGCTACGTAAGAAGGACTTCCGACTTACCGGCTGGGGCAGGGGCGCGACTTCGGAGGTATCGGCGGCGAACGTTTGTATGCGCCGATAATGGCGGCCGGGTTTTCCCGTGCGCGCTGCATTCTTGGGGCAAAGCCATTCCCTAGCATTTGCTGGGGAAGGCGGTCAGAGCGCGCGTTTGCTGCGCTCGCTTCGCTGCCTGGAACCAGAAGTCCAGCGGCAAGGCACAACGGATCCCCGTGCGCCTGCCGCGGAAGGTGACGAGAGCGTGCCGCTCCAACCGCTCACCACGCTGGCCGGATCCCGAAGGGCCTCTCTCCGGTTCCGCAGAATTCCGCGTAACCTACGAGGTGGCGCTCCCGTCGCCGTTCCCTTTCCCCCATGAGGGAGACTTCCCTCCTCGCCCAGCCGGGGGCTGTCCGTCCCGACGGCCGACGATGAAGATGGGCCGCATCGAAACGGAGGGGGGAAACAGGTTCTCCACATCCCTCCCTCCATAAATGTCGGCCTACGGTTGAACCCGTCCATGGATGCCATCGACGAAGGGGCCACGCTCTGACCGCCTTCCCCAGCAAATGCTAGGGAATGGCTTTGCCCCAAGAATGCAGCGCGCACGGGAAAACCCGGCCGCCATTATCGGCGCATACAAACGTTCGCCGCCGATACCTCCGAAGTCGCGCCCCTGCCCCAGCCGGTAAGTCGGAAGTCCTTCTTACGTAGCCTTCTATTTCCGAGGAATGCCTCGTTGATGTTTTGTAGCTAGCTGGCCCACTCTGTGTATTAATTGCAAGTGTAATAAATAGCATATGAGTGTTAACGCTGTGTCGTCCCTTCCCTTTGTCCCTCGAGCACGAACCCCTCCGCGGTTAGCGAGCGGGAACGCTGCATCCGCGGAGTGGGAGTGCGGGCGGGGCGAAAGGCTTTGTTTCCCCCGTATTTCCACAATGGCGCCCGAACGGGGGCTGTCCGTCCCGACGGCCGACGATGAAGATGGGCCGCATCGAAACGGAGGGGGGAAACAGGTTCTCCACAAGCTTTAGCTTTGTATAACCTACTTCCACTGAATCGGGAAGTATACTAGATGCAAAGGTGAGGACAATGTGTTTCGTAGGTGTTTCCATGTTGTCGCACCTTATTTTGATTCTGTAGACATTGGCAACATTCTGGTCTTTCAATCCTTCTAGTAGTTCAGTCTCGGTTAGGTATTTCAGGTCATCATCGAAATTACTCCACGAACAGTGCTGAGTGATTTATGTGGGCTGACTGTTAGAGGAAGTTCTCCGAACGACGCAATATCTGAGAGTTTCTCATATTGATGCTTGTACAGAATTTCCAGAAGCAAGTCTCCACTAGCTAACTTTTTGATTTTGTAACCTTGCCCTATGGCATAAGTTAGGATTCTTGAAACAAGGAAAGGTGACAAAATAGAGCGGCTTTTTCGGGGTCTTCGTTATGTACTACATGGTAGCGCGGGAAATTCGTCTTGCTGCCAAAGAATTGCGTAGTCACTTCGGTGCGCCATTTTTTTGATGGACGATCAGCGGAAAGTAAGAAATGAGCCATCAAATATTCTGTAGTTCGGTCGCAGTGCTAGCCACCCACCATGGAGCCCAACTAGGGGGCAGGACAGCAGCTTGCAAGCAAGTCCTGCCCACACCAGCTAATCACCTCAACTATAACCAGATCTGACGAAACCCAGGGTAGTTCGCCACACAAGGTTAACCCTAGCCGCCTATGAAATATGTAAGAAAAAACGAGAAGAGAGGAGGAGACAGGAAAGTTGTAAGATAGATGATAGGAAAGTGAAAGACGGAGAGGAGGACACGAAAAGGCGACTGCCGATTTCGCCCGGTTGGGACACGCCGGAGCTGCCGTCTACAGGAAGCTGGGGCCAAAGTGGTGTGTTGCCTCTGCCGAGGGGCCTTAAAGATCCAAACGCTCGGCATCGGCTCAACCACCAGGATCCCCTTTCTCCGGACACAGCGACGCCACGCACGGCTAAGCGTGCGTGCTCGGGCCAGTGGTGATGCACTGTTCACCATCATACCCCTGGGGGGGATGTCCCTGCGGATGCTCGGGAACCCGTCGTGTCGCCACTCACCAATGCATGCAAGCTGCAGGCGCCCCCCTGGGGAGAGGGTGGACCCCTTCATCTCATCCAGGAAGGCAGCAGCAGTCTGGTTGAGGGCCGCAGCTGGTTTGTGGCGTTTGAACGTGCCTCCGATGTCCAGGGGGACCTGCAGGGGAGGACTCGTAGGCGGTGGAGGGAGGGCAGGATGGCTGGCGGGAGGGCCCAGGTACTCCATGTAGGCAGCGGAGAGCATGCCCATCCTGGAGTGGGGGCGTCCCGAGAGGTGTGCACGGAGGGCTCTGCCGTCAGGAACATGGTGGAGCCAGTTCGTGTGTGTGAAGCCTCTCTGAAAGAGGAGATTTAGCTGGAGCACCCCTGTCTCGGTTAGGGTGGCTCCGATATGGGAGCTCTGTGGGACTCCCAAGAGACGGCGGATCGATTTCCGCCGAGGTCTTGATGCAGCAGAGCTGGGTGGTCCTGAGAGTCACCAGAGGAAGGGCGTAGAGCACCGCTGATGCCCCAGCTGCCTCAAACAGCCGGATGGCCCAGGTGAAAGAACAGCCATTCCCGCGTGCCAGGAGACGTTTGGCTGCTCGGCCGACGCGGTCCAGGTGAAGCTGGAGGGGCTTGTCCGCTGGGATCCAAGTGAGGCGATGGTCGATGGTGAGACCGAGGTACCTCACTTGCTGCCTCCAGGAGAGGTCGGTGCCGTCAATCCGCAGAGTACGGATTCGCGACGTGGCCCGTGCACCCCGAGGATGAACGAAGAGTGCCTCTGACTTGGTGGCAGAGAGCACCAGGCCACTGGACGCCAGGAAGCACTGCACCTCGTCTAGGGCTCGCTGGAGGGCCTGCCTGGCCGAGGTGATGTGCCTCCAGGAGGCCCGGACCCAGAGGGCGACGTCGTCCGCATACACGGAGCAGAAGACCCTGTGGCGAAGACCCAGCTGGATGGCTGACGGGAGGCCAGCCACAACCAAGTTTAAGGGAAAGGGGCTGAGAACTGAGCCCTGAGGGACCCCGGTGGTGATGGGCCGCGGAGATCTCAGGGTGCCCCCAACCCGAACCTGCATGAAGCGGTTGGAAAGAAATGCGGTTACGAATTGACACAACCACTTGGTCACTCCCAGTTCGTACAGGGCCTGCTCCATGATGGAGTGGGGCAGGCTGTCGAACGCTGCCTGAACGTCCAGGAGGACTATGAGGGCGACGTCCCCTTGCTGCTTGGCCTCCGCCAGGCAGAAGACCACGTCGGCGATGGAATCTGCCATGCAGCGGTGCCTGCGGAAGTACGTCTGGCACTCAGAGAGGAAGCCGCAGGTGCCGGGCATCCAGGAGAGGCGTTGAAGAGCCACGAACTCCATGAATTTGCAGGCCGCCGAGGTAAGTGAGACAGGCCGGTAGGAGGAAAGAGCCCTTAGGGATTTCCTCGCATTCTGGATCGGGACCACGATGGCGATGGACCAGCTCTCTGGCAAGATCCTGCTGTCCTAGATGCTGTTGAAGGCATTCAGGAGGCGTGCCTGCTCAGGGGCATCCAGGTTTCGCAGCATCTGAAAAGTGAGCCCATCTGACGACATTTAATTACGCAACACCAGGTAGGCGGCAGCAAGCTCGCGAGAACGCCGACCTATAAGCGCGCTGGTGGTCGAAAGCATATCAGCCCTAGGGTGCCTTACAGCCGGCGCTTTGTCATCGTAGGGGTCTGTCGAACCTCGAGTAGCAGTATCAACACGATTCGTTGAAGCGCACTCGAGCATTCAATTATGCAACGCCAGCTATAGGCTGCAGCAAGCTCGCGAGAGCGCCGAGCTAGCATGCAGCGCTGGAGATACGATGGGGCACAGCGGGCATCGAGGGGAGGGGTGGTGGAGAGGACGGAAGGGAAGGAAGCGATGTAGAGGAGGAGAGGTGCTGTCTGCTGAAGCGGCGAGTGATACGATGTAACAGAGGAGAGGAGAGGGGTAGAGGGGACGTTGGGCGAGGAGACATGCAATGCCAGGCAGGACTCGCCCCTTCTATTCTTCGCTCCATTCTTTTTTTCCCTCGCTAGGTTTTGCGCGTGTAGCCGCCCCGCCATTGCGTTCCATTGGAGTTCGTACGCGGGCTCTGGGAGGCCATTTTGTCCAGCCCGTGAAAGCGATTGCGTAAGCATTTTTGGCGCCGCTGCTGTGTTGCGCAGAGTAAGCGATTGGGGATGTATTTACACGCGTGGAACACGTACGAATCGTGGTCCCTCGTGTTCTGTGTGGTTCTTCTGAGCAAAAACGTGATTCTGCGCGCATTTCTGCAGCCAGAGAGCCCAGTTCATGAACCACTGGAGACGGTGGTGAAGCTGGCGAGGGTCGACGGGACCAGAAGGACGTCGTGACTCTAAGTACGAATTGCGCTTCTTTCGAGGAAAAATGCGCGACGCCATTGTGCACGTCCCTGTCGCGCAATAAAGAGAGAAACCACTATTTGTGGTCCCTCGTGTTCTGTGATGTGTCAAGCACGCTAATTGCCTTCTTTTGAGCAAAAACCGGAGAAACTACGAACTATTCGTGGTCCCTCATGTTCTGTGGTGCATCAAGCGTGCAAATTGCGCTTCTTTCAAGCAAAAATGCGGTTCTGCGCGCATTAACACGAGAAACCACAAACTATTCGTGGTCCTATTGAAGTTAATATTCAACATTTTAAACGTTTAAGTTGATTTTATGCGTTTTAGAGCATTTTATGCGTTCTTCTTCTACGTCCCATTCGTTGCGCTCTATTTATGGAATATAGAAACCAACTCGCCCAGCAATTTACCTTAACAAATGCGAAATAAAAAACGCGGGAAAACAAGACACGGCGATAAGCAGGAAGAGAAGGGGGAATTAAATTGTGAACGAATGCACGCGACAAAACGTGGGAAAACAAAACAGGGCAATAAGAAACAGGGGCAGAAAATTTTAAATGCGCACGAAAAACACGAAGAAACAAAACGCGACAATAAGAAAGCAAGAGGGAAGAAAAACGGTTAACAAATGCGAAAGGAAAAACGCGGGAAAACAAGACGCGACAATAAGAAGCAGGAAAGGGGGGGAACCAAAGGCGAACGAATGCACAGAACAAAACGCGGGAAAACGAAGCACGGCAATGAGAAACGAAGAGAAAAGGTTAACCAATGCGCACGAAAAACACGAACAAAACACGACAATGAGAAAGGAAGGGGGAAGGAAAACGGTTAACAAAAGCAAACTAAATAAAGCGGGGAAAACAAAACGGGACCGTGAGAGCGAGGAAGATAATGAGAATGAGCGTGTAAAAAGAAACTTAACAAATGGACAAGAATAAACAGGAGACGACAAACAATAAAAAGATAGTGATGAAAAGGGCTAAGAAATGTGCAAGAAACAACAGGCGAAAATACCAAATTGACCAAACAGCAAGCAACAATAATCAAATAAGAGGGGTAAGGAATGTGCTCGAAGGAATGTGGAAAGACAAAAATGAGGGGAGCAAAGAAATAAGAAAATACGTAAGAGAAAAGTGAAGGCTAAGCAGTAGGTGAACTTAACCAGAAGAGTTAGACAAAGAACAGCTGATAAGGAAGGGGAGGTGGCGGGGATGTTAATATTAGAGGTGAGGGGAGGAACACTTAAAAGGTAAAATCGTGAGGACCACGTGCTAAGAAACAAAGAAAACACCGAAAGAAAATGCAGGGGAATGATTAGATCGAGAAAGGGAAAAGGTCTTGCTATCGAGAGGCAGTATCCTGTCGAGGAAGCCGCGTTAGTAAAACGAGAACGGAAAACCTGCTACAGCGGCACGCTGGCAAGGCTTCAGTAGAGGCTCCGGGGAGGCACACCAGGCGGCTGGGACGGAGAAAGGACCTTGGATCTGCTGAACTGGACGCGAAATCCAAAATCAGGGCACCAAGGCACAAGGCACACACAAAATCACTGGGCGCACAGGATGGCAGAAGGCCGCAGGCGCCGACTGCGCACGCCGCAGACGCAGAGGGCGCACGTGTTCGACGGAGCGAGCGCCGCGCGCAGCCGGCCGCTATATTGAGACTGGCACGAGGCGCAGAGTAAAGGCAGCGAAAAGCCGAGGAACCGAGCGACCTAGATACGCTCCCTTCGAATGCTCTGAAGAGACGAGTTAAGTTTCGAATTTCGAACAGGCGCAGCCCACACAGAGGAGGAGGAAAACTGAATGAGAGGCAGTGTGAGGGCAATCATCAAACTCCCTTCCAGTGACGTCACATTCACTCATAAAAACTGCCACTGTATGGTGACACCACCAGGGCCATGAATTTGTTTTGCGACCTGACTAAAATATCAAATGCTGGAGTGTACACGGTACGACCGATGCTAATAGCATCCCTAGAGCTCATTCTATGCAACCAGCAGGCATAATAATGCACTGGTTATGTTTTTCTGGGCCCCTTTAATTATTTTTATTTCGTGGATTGCAACGCAACTAGCAGCCCCTCAAGAGAACCGGCCCATTTGCTTGCTCTCGGTCACACCGAAAGACTTTATACCTGTTTAAAGTATTTTTACAGGTCCTAAGTTAGTCTCCTCTAGAAGACATGGCTACTGGAGAAAGCAAGTTAAAAATATCTACCACGTCGCTGTAGCTTGTTAACAGTGCACGACAATTCCAGTGGATTGTGGCTCAAAAGAATTGAGGACTATGTGCAATCAAGAAATGCTGTATTCATTGCACTCTAAAAGATTGCTAATTCAAGTATATAAGAAGAAATGCAATGCAACATTAGTGATTTAAAGAACTCAGACCAGAACTTGGCTTACAAATGATACATTACGCAGTTCCATGATTAAATAAGAAACTAATTTAATAGATTTTTCAGTACAAACATCTAGTCTATGAACACTATAAGAATATTTTCTGTAAGCGTCTTTGTATTTCCCCAGTGTTAGGATGTGATGTGTGCATTCTGGTTTGCTCGTGTCCTTTGGTAGGGAAACGTGCTATGTGTTTTAATGAACATTCGTGAACGTTTAGCATAGGTGGTTGCATCTGACACTTTTGTTTCTCTCTTCTGCTCTGTGCTCTGTATGTAACTTTTTTCTTTCCTACTTGCACTTGCTGTATGGCCTCCCCATATCATTGTGATGCAACTAAATCTAACTCGGTTTAACTGTCCTACCATAACGCAACATGCCTGATAAAGATGGCTCAGTAGTCTTTTAAACTAATACAGCACATGCTGCCGATACTGGCTTGCATCAGACCCATACAGAGCTGTGGTATGATTCATATGAAATTATGAAGCATTCTGACTGGCTGACCGAACAACGTAATATATTGCAGAATTGTTTATAAGCGTAGCATTCACATTGTGTTTAGAGCACGCTCGGAATTGTGCTTGATATATATGGAGTCTTGAAGGGTGACTGCACCACTTTTCGAGACTTCTGCACTATTCAAGGAGGGCAATGTCATTAGCAATATGGATAAGATAGTTAAAGTAACTGAAGAGTTCTACACAAATATATACAGTTGCCAATGTAATCACAACGTCAGTGGTAGAGACAGCAGCGCACAGCAATGTGTCATCCTGCCAGTAAAGAAAGCGGAAATAAATAAAGCCTTAGGAGCAATGCCAAGGAGAAAAGGAGCTGGTGAGGATCAGGTAAGAGCAGATCTGTTGAAAGATGGAGGGGAGATTCTGCTAGAAAAACAAGCCACCCTGTACACGTAATGCCTTATGACCTCGACTGTACCAGAAGCATGGAAGAAGGCAAATATAATCTTAAATCATAAGAAAGAAGACACCAAGGACTTGAAAATTACAGACCGATCAGGTTACTGTCCGTTGCCTGCAAGGTATTTAGTAAGGTAATCGCTAATCAGGGCAGCCTTAGACATTAATCAACCAAATCATGAGGCAGGGTTTCGTAAAGAATAATCCACAATAGATCATATTCAGACTATTAGTCAAATGATAGAGAAATGTGCGGAATATAAACAATCCCTAAATATAGCCTTCATTGATTATGAGAAAGCATTTGACTCAGTGGAAATCTCAGCAGCCATACAGGCATTGCGGAATCAGGGTGTAGATAAGCCTTATGTCAAAATACTGGAAGATATATACAGGAATTGCACAGCTGCCATAGTCCGCCATAAAGTGAGCAATAAAATTCCAATAAGGAAGGGCGTCAGGCAAGCAGACACGATCTCGCCAATGCTATTCACCGGCTGTTTACAGGAGGTATTCCGAGGCCTGAATTGAGAACAGTGGGAATGAGAGTTAATGGAGAAAACCTAAATAATCTCCGATTCGCTGCTAACATTGCCTTGCTGAGTCATTCAGGAGATGAACTTCAAATCAAGATCAATGAGTTATAGATAAAGACTCGCTGTCAACAGATAATTTTCTACTGGTAATGCTGAACCGGGTGGCATAGCTGCAGGTAATAAAGCGGGCTGCATGGTTTTGGAAGGCACTTAGACTGTCAATTAAGTAGGCTTGATGTGGGTTCCAAATTGGGGAAGCAAATTCTAGTTTGTTCCGAACGAAAGCTTTGTAGGCTAGGCTGCGAATCGAAGAAGGGGAGAAACTGAAATGTCGTCTGATAAAACCGAGTGATTTCGATGCGTCAGCAGCAACCTTCGTGATGTTCTTGGACCAAGTGAGGTTGTTGGCGAAATGGATTCCAAGATACTGGTATGATTCGACTTGTGTAAGTGTGATTGAGTTTAGAGAATATGCGTAGTTGATGTTAATGCGCTTGCATGTTACCTGCATGTATTTGCACCTGGATATGTTGAGCCACGTCCGGTCTAGAGGGGAGCACGTGCTTTTCTTCTTATGGCATTCGCAATGGGGTCTGTTTCCGCCTCCCACCGCACCTCGGTGGTTTCGCCACTGCCCCACCACTCCACCGCCCTTCATACGGAAGGAGAGCGCACGCTTGCTCTGAGTTCGGCCCCCGTCAGTGGTAACCATCAACCCTTTAAAATTTAGCTTTTACTCTTTACGCAAATACCGCATAGTCAGCCCCTTTGCCATGGGAGAAATCTGAAACAACGAATTGATGTTTGTGTACTCTCTTCTTTAGCGTTACTGTGTATCTGTCGAATGCATGCTACGAGCACAGACGTCAGTGCATTCTACCCTTATATTTGGCTAAATCACAAGGCTATCAGCTCTTAATGAGTGTGTAGAATGATATGCGACGTGTAACACTTGAATGGCAAGTTTGAAAGAGTAAATGATCGTGTAGCGTAAATATATAGCTCCTGAAATTTCAAGCGCAGCATCTTTAATTTGGCACAACAGTGGCATTAATAATTCATGGTGCCTGCCCAAGAAAATGCATCATGTCATTCGCGAAAGGAACGGCTATAGACGGAACCCAACAATGGCCGCAGGATCAAAGCACGTTACACACACACGACGCCGAAGTTCTCCTTTTGGAAAGGCATTTCGAAGTTTGACGGCGTCTCATGACTGCTTGTCCCACCCGATGACAACGCAAAAATTAAGTCAGTTGTTGACAGTAACTGCAAACATTAACAGCCAGAAAAGCAAGATTAGTTTGGAACTGCACTCTGTCTCAATAAAATTGTCCTTCATGAGCCAACAGACTTATCTGAAAGGCT
Source organism: Amblyomma americanum (assembly GCF_052857255.1). NCBI lineage: Eukaryota > Metazoa > Arthropoda > Arachnida > Ixodida > Ixodidae > Amblyomma > Amblyomma americanum. Next base: position 467,774,392 of record NC_135497.1, read on the forward strand.
ATAACTACCAGCTTTGCACTATTCTCCTGCATTTCTGCAGCCTCGTGATCGCTTTCGGTAAACCTCCTGAGAACATGAACTTTCCTCACGTCATTCAGAAAACGAAGTAGCACACCAAAAAGATGTTTTCCGTAACCTAACTGGGCTGCACTAATAAGCAAGGCAGCAATGTGGGCTAGTTGGTTGTACATTTGGTTTGAATAACGCGCTACACACTAACAAAACAACTGGAACGGGGGACACAGGACAAGCGCGCACTAACAACTGAGATTTCTGGTACGAAGGTACATAAATACATTTCATGAACATGCTGAAACAATCAATTCATTGCCAACGGCTGTGTCGCAAGCTCCTTCGTTTCTTTTTTTAGATGCACCTCCTCACTTGATAACAACACCGAGGTTGTGCTTACGCACTCGTCTTCATCGGCCTCCGATATCTCAAAGGCTTCTTTTATTTTCCTTTCTTTACCTTTGCCCGAGCTAAAATTGTTGTCCGATCAAAGTATGGTGAACATTTGTGATTTGCGTAATGGGGGCGAGGTTTCCAGGATTCGTTATTTTTCCTAAGTTATTACTGTGCTCTTTCAACCTGGTGTTTAGACATCTGCCTGATTGACCTATGTAGCTCATGCCGCATGACAAGAGAATTTTGTACACTATACCGGTGGCACATTCGACGAACTTTTCTTGGTGTGCGATACCACAAGTGTTAGCTAATTTTTTCTTTGACATTCATTTTATGACAAAGGCTCACTAATTTCCTGGATGCGGTAAACACCAGGGGAACATCATATCTGTCTGCTACTTTCTTTAAGCCGTGCGAAACATTATGTACATAAGGAATGACACCACCAGCACCCTGCTCTGCATGCTTTTTCTGCGGTATTTTTCTACCCACTAGCTTTTGCAGATTCTTTTCAGCCCCACTGCGCAAACCACAAATGTTCACCGTACTTTGATCGGACAACAATTTTAGCTCGGGCAAAGGAAAAGAAAGAAAGGGAAATAAAAGAAGCCTTTGAGATATTGGAGGCCGGTGAAGACGAGTGCGTAAGCACACCCTCGGTGTTGTTATCAAGAGAGGAGGTGCATTTAATCAAGAAACGAACAAGCGTGCGACACAGCCGTTGGGAATGAATTGATTGTTTCAGCACGTTCATGAAATGTATTTATGTACCCTCGTAACATAATAAATCTCAGTTGTTAGTGCATGCTTGTCCTGTGTCCCCTGTTCCAGTGGTCGTTTTGTTAGTGTGTAGTGCGTTATTCAAACCAAATGCACTAATAAATCTCACAGCAATGTGAGTTACACCAGCTAGCTTAGCTGTAAGGAACAAAAAATTGAGATTTGCAATGCTTAGGTATTAATAACAGTCCCTGAATTTAAGAGAATAGAGGGCATTGGGCATTCAACTGCATATTCTGAGATCTTTTACAAAGATATTTAAACCAAATATTTTTACGTCACTTAAGGACACACCAAAGGTTGAACATACATGAACAACAAAAAATGGCACTCTTTATGGTAGCGGACGTCACTCACTGGACATGCATAATTTCTGAAAATGCAATACTCAGTATGCGTCAGTATCTGTGGCCGCATAAGCAGCTTGTACTGGTTGCTTCTGTTACGTTCTGGGAACGTTAGTCAGGCCACAAAGACGACAAGAAAGCTTGCGTCCAACTCGAAAACATTAATGGGGCGAACTCGTAAGCAGTTCAGCGATAAAACAAGTTCTCGGTCAACTAAGGTCAGAAAAACGGTCGCTCTCGGTCTTGAAAAATTTAAAGGTGACAAGGAACTTGAAGCATTAGACGTATAATGTAGTTACGACAATTTTGCACATGCATGAAGAGAAACTTGCACGTGGCTACAGTCATTCCAGAGAAATCTGGTGGCCTCTCGTTTGACAGAAAAAAGCGGAAAGGCCACGTGCCATTCGCTTCGAGCAGAGAACAATGCATTACAGTGCTTCTTGACCGTTGCACGCACATTAGTAGTTGGTATTCTTTTCAGCTTTTGATATAGGCCTCTCGTTTAAGGAAGTTATGATGTATACGAGTGTGAAAATAAGCACATTCAGGACGTGCGAAAAGCAATCTCGATGTAATTATATCTCCCAGCAATCAATTTTAAATGTTTGACAGTTCAACGTTAGTGTATGTACATGAGTCTCACTTTCAACTCTAGAAATATACCATCTCAAGCCACTAGCTACGGTGCTATTGGATTTACGGCTCACGCATAGTAGAGAATTTTCTCCACGGCATAATACATTTCTATGCGATGAGCACAAAACTTTCGTTCTCTTGAGTTTTCATTATCTTCCCCTTAGCATTAACTTGTCATCTAATCACGGACCTTGAGACATACGAGAGAAAGTGATCAGAGTATTTTATTCTGGATTTAGAACCACAAATGCTCGACACAGTTCTGAGGAATGGGAGAGTGATTCCTCATGTTAAATGTTTTCATCGAGCAAAGTTTGCTATGGAGAATCTGTGCACATGTGGGCTGTGTTAAAGATACGCAGCTTAAGCATCTGCATTTTGTTTTCATTAATTTCGATGCTGCGCACACCCCTAACTAGCGGGCTACAGCACGATGCCAGCGGTTGGCACTCTAACAAACCTCATTTGCGTGGGGCCATCAGTCCACGTTGAAGAGAAGCACAAGGAGCGGCGAACATGATGGTCACACTGTGGGAAGCAGTCAGCACGTTGAAGCTTGAACAAGCGCAAAAATTGGAGGATGCTTAAACTTCCTGTTTAAGAGGGGGACACCATACCATGTTGCAGCGTTGCCTAGGAGTCCATGGAAAATTTAAGGAAAGGAAATGACGCCTGTCTCGGTGGTTTGATCAGCTATCTTCTTACTTTAAAAACAAGGCAATAAAGAACAAATTGTTAAATCACCTCGATATTAAGCTCGAAAACAAGCCGTATCCCTGATTTTATCAACTATCCTCCTACTTGTAAGAACGGCGAAATAAAGAACAAAATGTTATATCACCTCAATATTAAGCTCAACAACAAGCCATATCCTGTTCACTGGCAACTTAAATGGCATTTTATTCAAATAGAAAAGGGAATACAATAGACTTCAGTAATGCTTTTAATACATTCGGCTAGGAGACAGAGACGCTGGAGCAGTAGGGTTGTTGCGCCTCTTGCGGCGGCGGGCAGCGTAACTCCCGGAGAAAAACTCACACTGCTTCCACGGTGAATGCGAAGGCCGTATGAAAGAGCACGCGCGCCCCCTTCGAGTCAGGCCATGGTTGAGCGTCATTAGCCATGTGGAATGCCAGTTTTCAATTCACGTCACGTTGAGGCAACACCTAATTATTGCTGGTAGTTATGCAAAGGTACAAGATGCAGTCACATGCAAAAAGACAAATTGTCGATGAAATGTTGGAAGCAAGATCGTTTACGAAGATTAAAAGCAAAAGTGGAATGAGGACCGAGCCATGCGGGACACGAGAGAAAACTTTTGTTGTGGGAGGATGGTCATTATCGATAACAGTCATTTGAGAGCGATCAGTTAAAAAACAGCAAATCAATGTTAATATCAGGGGATCGAGCAACAAGCACGAAAGTTTGGTAAAAAGGCGTTGGTGGGGTACACGATCAAAGGCTTTTGAGAAGTACAGACATATGATGTCTGTCTAAAATAAAGAATCTAAGTTTAGGCTGAGATCGGAGGTGAACTTGAATAGTTGGGTTTCGAATGAGTAACTGGATTGGAAGCTGTGCTGATTGAAAAAAAGAAGGAATTGAAATCGAGGTGAGATGCGATTTGTGAACATATAATATGCTCCCGTAGTTTGCATGCAATGGATGTTAATGAAATCGGATGACAGACGGATCATGATGGTTGTGTGCTTTAAAACAGGAACAACTCGACTTAGCTTCCAGTCATCAGAAACTGAGCTAGTTGCAATAGATTGCGCAAAGATTATCTGAAAAATTTGGCTGCAGATTTCCGTGGTGCATTTCAGTATCTTAACTGGTATATTATCTGGTCCTGGGGCACTTGAAACTTTAAGCTTGTGAATGAGGCTTGCACTTCCATAGGCAGTTATAGTAACAGGTAGCATTTGAGAAAATAGAAACTTCGATACGGGAGGAATGTTTGAGGCACATTTGTTGGTGAAAACTGAGGAGAAGAGTTCATTACAACACTGCGTTCGCCTGATGGAACCTCAGAACCATCAGCGTTAACCAAAAAGATATGCTTAGATTTATTGCCTGGCATTATAAGTTTCCAGAATTTCTCAGGATTGGAGCGAATGATGTCCAGCAGGTCCTGATGGTAAAACTTTCTTTTTGAGCGTCGGAAAAGTCTCGTGTATTCCCGAAGACACGAGAAATACTTTCCCCACTATAATGCACTGGCCGAAGGTTTGGTAGATGAAAAAGCTGTTTCTATCGCATTAAAAGTTTCCTGAGGCCGTTGGAAAACCACAGTTTGCTGGAATCGCATCGAATGCATACAAGGGGCACATATAGATGAGTGATACAGTCACCGACCAATTGTTCGGACCGGAAGGGATCCAATAAATGGTCCGAATAATCGAACAGTCCGAAAAATTTGTGAAGTACAAAAAAATCACTTTATTGAGATGAAATCAGCTTTAAAAAGTCACTGATTTTACCTTGCGGAAAATTTATCTTACTGACGATGATTTGTGCATGTATTTGCGCCAAAATTCTCTAGACAGCAAGGTCACGGCGTTTACCTGAATACTTCCCACGCTTTTTTGACAGACCCGGCGGCACCGGCGGGGCCATGTTGTCCACAACCCGAGTGTGCACCACACCGCTCATCACACACACGCAACGACAACGCACTTTTTGTTCAAAGCGGTGGAACCGTCGGACGCAATCACAAAACGACGAATGGATGTAACTTTGTGAACACAGAGCACCACTCGGTCGATGCGGTCGGAGAAACCCAAGTGACGAAACGGTGAATGGCGAACTTTACCTGCCGTGGTGGCTTAGTGATTAGGGAGCTTGGCAACTGATCTGGAGTACCCGGGTTCGAACCCGACCGCGGCGGCAGCGTTTCAATGGAGGCGAAACTCAAAGGCGCCCGTGTGCTATGTGACATGTCAGTGCAGGTTAAAAATCCTCAGGTGGTCGAAATTATTACGGAGCACTAAAGCACCTCTTCTTTCATTCCCTCCTGCATCCCTTACCTTATGGCAACCGGTTCAGGGAGATGTGAGACAGATACTACGCCATTTCCTTTCCACAAAAACCAATTTACTAATTTTCAGCGTATGAGACAAGCGATAACTGCCCGCGACAACGTTAGCAACAAAAAGCAAGTTGACGGCGATGACAAACCGACTGTCACCTCGAAGTGGCAGAGATCGCAGGGAGCTATACTGGCCAAAATGAGGTACGAAAAGTATGTCAAGCCAATCCAACTGCAGAGTAAATCCATCTCAATCCAAGATGGCGCCTTGTGCGTCGGCGAAAAGCCGAGAAGATGGCCGAGTTTGACCCGTAGGCGACTGAAATTAGTCCAAAAAATCGAACTTTCGGACTTTTAAAGTCCGAAATATCTGTCGCGAATATGCATGCGCTTCCATGCGGTGACTGACGGTGCCTCATCGAGGTCTGAAATAAGTCCGAATTATAGGAGTCCGAATTATCCGTCGGCTACTATATTACCTTCTGTTTGAAAAGCAACCAGTTTTCATGAATGGGTCTTGCAGAGAAGGACATGCAAAAGTTGTGTAGAAACTTGTCGAACTAAGCGGTAATACTTAGAATGCTGGCCTTATTATAGCCGCGAATGTACTTTATTGACGGCTGTCGAGCAGCAATGGGCATGGATAAGTCGAACAACAAGGTAAGATGATCGCTGAAGCTGGCAATGCATGATAATGACTGGATACATTCAGGGCCTGAAGTGAGAACAAGATCAAGAGTATTGTATAGGCAGGTTGGTGTGCGAACTCTTTGCATAAGGTTAAAAGTAATGGCTAAGTTTAGAAATTCTCTCGAATGGTCAGTGCGCTTAGAAAGTGGAGTGTTCTTGACAGTGGGAATAATGCATCAGGTGAAAGAAAGAGTTCAAGGTTAAGTGGGATGCCCTGTTTGTGAGTTCTGGAAAACATGCTCTCCAGTCACTCTTACATCATTTAAACTCAATTAGTGCACACACAGCAGAGTCGTTACACCCACATTAGTTTCATAGAGGATGAGGGTTTGGCACCAGTAGGTATGAGTGCATCAAGTGTGTATGCACTATCTCAATCTCGTCAAAGCCACTTCAACAAAGCTGTTTTACGCTGTTCTTTTCAGTCACCCACATAAGGCTTCATAGCATGCAGTTTACTGTCCCTTTCTTCATCCCATTCAATTTGCCATATCTGAGTTATTCTGTATTTAATGTGATATCTGTAGTCTAGATAAAGAATGTGGGTAATATCCATAGTTCCCATGTTTTTGGACGCAGATACTGCCACCTTGTCTGCTCCAGCAATGTGTTGAAAGTGGCATTAATATTTTTCCATGCACCCCAAAGGGCTGAAATAACACTAAGCGAGTCCATGTATATGACAGATTCTCTTTTCTAAAATTTTATCTACAATCATGAGGATCGCGACTGCCCCAGCAGAGTTGATATCATCCTTGTGTATGGTTTTGGTTGCCAAGGACATCTTTCCAGCAATCGCACACATAACAGAATTTGCGCATTTCGATCCATTAGTGTCGAACTCTTTGCAACAGTATTTCTTTTGAAGGGACAGAAAGGGCCGTTGATAAGCTTGAGGTGGGCTATTCCTCTTAAGAGCAGACAGAAACGGTTCATCACATTCGATAAGCTGAGTTAACCACAGAAACGGTACATCATTCATACATTTCGTTCAGCAGTCATCAAGGGGAATATCAGTTTCATCAACTAGCATTATCACACGTGTGAGAAAAGGAAGCTGGTGAGTTGGTTTGCTGGCATACAGCCTGAGGCCTGAGTTAATGAACTGCGACACAGGTGATCGCTAAGCAGCTTGACCTTCGAAGTGTACGTCGATAGGTGTGTTCGCTGTTTGGATAGACTCCACACATTAGTTGCGATGTACCAGCTCTGAACTGACTAGTTCTGAAAGTGCCAGCAGACAAATGAAGGTCTATGCGATGTACTGAATTGAGAAGTCTTACGACGGTCTCTCTAACGGATTGGCACATTACGCATACATTGTCTATTCTTGAAAGAACCAAACTACGGTGCAGTTTTACAAGGTGTTTTACACAAGATTTTGTAAATGATCATTGTTTTTATGTATTTTATTTTACAGTTGATGTGGGATAAAAATGCAAGTTTCTCATGTAACATCACATCTAAGAAGTTTCGCTTCCTTGTTGCCATTAATTCTTGCCTACCAAGAGAATGTGCCAGTCACAAGGATGTGAGGATCATGGAAATAGGCAACATACAGCCGGCACTGAAGCAGGTTCTTTACTTCCCGCTAAGCTGGCGTGTGGTTACAGCACTCCAAAAGCAAGGCCGACATACTGGTGCAAGGCCATGTCCACAAGGATGGTTGCCTTCTCTGTGGCTCAAGAAGCTTCTAACATATCTCTTGACAGAACAGCCCATAAATTTTTCCAATTTCACACTTGCTTCTGGATCCACGACCGCCTTTATATAACAGTACATCTTCACAGCCCTCTCCCTTCTGAAGCCCAAAACAATCAGTGCTACAGAGTTTAAAGTTGTTGGGCAAGATTTTCTGCCCTTTTTAGGTACAGGAGTTCTTGCATCAAGTTTTAAAGGACATTGGTACAGCCCCTTTTCAAATATGGATGTTGGTCTCACGACTCTTGAGAGCACCGAGGCCACCCACAAATGTACTTGTTCACAAGAATTTTCATCTTAGAGTTGCCCAAAGAGAGCTTCATCGTGAACAATCTCTCGTGAGAAACTATGCCAGAGCTGCCTTTCTCTTGAAGAACTAAATTCTGGCTTGCTCTAAGAACTGGCTTGCTCTGAACTTCCGCAAATTGTATAGAATACCAAGAAAGAAGCACTTTATTTTTTATTCAGAGATGCCCCGCTTTGCCAAAGGACATATAAGCAGGGAGGGGCTTACAACTTGGACAAAAACAAATCTTCATTAGTACACCACACTTGGTTATATGCCAATCGATTCCACTCTGTCACAGGTAGTGTGAAAAATGGATTAGCGCAATGGTTCATTCCAGTACGGTATTCTCAAAATTTAAAGTCATGACCAGTTCTTTCAGATATGTAGTGTGTTGTTGGAAATAAGTATCTTTGTTAATTCTGTTCATGTTGTTATAAGTGCGAAATAGTAACTTCAGGCGCAATTTTTTTTGGCGCAAGGACAATGCTTCTCCTTCCAACTCTCTTTTCATTTTAGTGCAGCTCTTCCCTCGCATGTACCGGCCCAGAACGAACCTCGCTGCTCTATTCTGTGTTCTCTTGATATGATCAACGAAGGTTTTCTGGTAATGGTCCCAAACACAACACGCATACTCCAGGTTCTGTCGAACGTATGAAATATGTGGTTTTTCAGGAGAAAAAGAGAGGATTTCAGATTTTGCGGAATAAAATTTTGCACTCTGGCAGCCTTTCAAACAACATTACTGACATGGGCATTCCAGGAACAAACAGATGAAGAAGTCACACTCAAATATTTATACATAGGTTGCTTGTTAATAATCTCAGTGTTCAAAAAATAAGTGTATTTTTCTTTTTCTTCATGAAGGACGGATAGGCACATTTTTTGCATTCAGTTGTATTTTCCACTTCTCACACCATGAGACAATCTTACTAAGGTCAGTTTGTAAATCAATAAACAGTCGTCAGCGAACAAACGTAAACGTTAGGATATCGCGGTAATAATATCATCAATATAAACAATAAAATGATTGGTTTATGGTGGGTTTAATGTCCCAAAATGACTGAGGCTATGAGGAATGCCGTAGTGAAGGGCTCCAGAAATTTCGACCACCTGAGGTGCTTTAACGTGCATTGACATTGCGCAGTACATGGGCCTCTAGAATTTCTCCACTGAAATTCGACCTACGAGGCCGGGATCGAACCCGCATCTTTCCGGTCAGCAGCCAAGCGCCATAACCACTGAGCCACTGTGGCGCCCATAAACTATAAAATACCAGTGGCCCTAAAACTGAGACTTGAGAGACTCGCGATGTCACTTTAATGCAAGGGGAAGTAGCACCGTTTAGTCAGACACATCGTCGACGCTGGGACAAGTAATTGGTAATCCAGTTCCACACTTCCCGATTAATATTTGCCATATTAAGTTCGTGAAGGAGCAATGGGTGACAAATCGTGTCGAAGGCCTTCATAAAATCTGAAAATTCACAGTGTGTTCGCCAGTTTCGTCTACCTCAGACATTAAGTAGTGATACAACTCAATCATGTTCACAGGATATCATATTGCGAACACCATGTTGCTCCTCAATTAATAATCTGTGTTCTAAAAATGTCATTATATCCTTGTAGAAAATATGCTCTAATATTTTGCAAAAAATATAATGTTAATGATATTGCTACGGTTGTGCTTGTGCTTGGAACGCTCGTGCTTGGTGCGCTCGCGCTTGGAACGCGAAGAGGACGAAGTGCGTTTTCTGCTGCTGGGCTTCGCGTGCCCGGTTGTTCGGCTGCGTGGCTGTAAGCTGTTTCCCTGTAAATATATTTTTCCCTTTTGGTGTGCACATCTTCACGTTACATTATTGGTGTGAGGTGCTGGGTACAGCCACAGCAAGCACGGAACTTCGCAGCGGTCGTCAGCTCGCCGGCTCTTCAACCATGACCAGCGAAGGAGCCGCTCCGTCGGCGTCCGCCAACCCGGCGTTCATCATTGCCCATCCGAGAGATCCTGGGACCTTCAACGGAACGGACGGCGTCGACGTGGAGGACTGGCTCGCAATGTACGAGCGCGTGAGCACACACAACAGGTGGGACCCGACCCTAAAGTTGGCCAACGTCATCTTCTACCTGACGGGCACTGCCAGGGTATGGTTCGAGACCCACGAGGATGAACTCACCAGCTGGGATCTCTGCAAGCGCAAGCTTTGTGACCTGTTTGGTAAGCCATTCAGGCGTCAGCTCGCTGCGAAGAAGGAGCTCGCATGCCGTGCACAAACGTCCACAGAGTCCTATGTATCATACATTCAGGACATATTAGCTCTCTGCATGAAAGTCGACGCCACTATGTCAGAGTGCGACAATGTAGGTCACGTGCTCAAAGGCATCGCAGATGACGCCTTTAACCTTCTTGTATACAAGGACTGCGGAACGGTTGACGCAATCATCAAGGAATGCCGCCGGTTCGAACAAGCGAAGAGCCGCCGAATTTCTCCGCAGTTCACGCGGTTGCCGAATACGACTGCGACGTCGTCCTGTGTAGACTCGACTCCACCGAGCCGTCTGCCGACATCTGAGAGCCTGACACGACTTGTGCGCCAAGAAGTAGAGGCAATGTCCCCCGTTGCGTTTCATCCACCCGCAACAGACAGTACTCCAGCAGTATCCCTTATACAGGCTGTCGTTCGCAAAGAATTTGCCAATCTTGGGATTCAACCTGTTTGCTCAGTTAGTGCCCCATATGCTCGCCGCATGTCCCCGGAGCTCGGTTCTGAACGTGCATACTACCCTCGACGCAGCCGCAATCCAGATGAATGGAGAACACCTGATGACAGGCCCATCTGCTTTAACTGCTCCCGAGTTGGCCACATATCTCGACACTGCCGAAGCCGTCCGTCCTCGATCTACAGCCGCTACCCGCCGGGTTCTGCATATTCCCGCCGCTCTCCCTCGCCCTCGGAAACGACCTCTGCTGGCCACAACGCTCAGACCCCGCTTACCAACCGTTCGTCGTCACCACAGCGCCGTCGATCTCCATCGCCCCGACCTCGCCGCCCTTCGTCGCCGGCCCCATATGCCCGCTCCCGGTCGGAAAACTGATGGCTGCAGCGTCTGGGGGTGATGCTGCTCTGACGACCCGACCAGAAAACCCTCCTTTAACTCTTCATGCTCATCGGAACATCCTTAACGTCGACGTGGACGGGGTCCCTGTTACCGCTCTGATCGACACTGGAGCGCACGTCTCAGTCATGAATGCTCGTCTTCGCCGTCGCCTAAGGAAAGTGCTCACTCCTGCCCCCTCAACTGTGGTCCGTGTTGCAGATGGCGGTATGTCTATTGTCGTCGGAATGTGTACTGCTCGTGTTTCAATAGCCGGCCGCCATACTTCTGTGCTCTTCACTGTCCTCGAACACTGCCCTCATGACATCATTCTCGGCCTTGACTTTCTCACCGACCATTCCGCCCTTATAGATTGCGCCACAAGCATCGTTCAACTCGCTCTACCTGTTCCTTCAGAGCCACCGGATCCAATTGTTCACCGACTGTGCACCGCCGACTTTGTCCGCCTGGACCCCGATGCCGCCACTTATGTCCGTTTCTCCTCGGTCCCGCCAGTTCCCGATGGTGACTACATCATTACTCCGGTTCCTGATGTGCCCTTTACACGCAGTGTTGCCCTTGCGCATACAGTTGTCACCATGTCGGCAAATCAAGCGTCCCTTCCGGTTCTCAACTTTGCCTCTTACGTTCTGCCGCTCCCACAAGGTATGTCGCTCGCCACGCTGTGCCCTGCTGCCGAATGCGTCGTATCGGCGGTGAGAAGCGTCCCACCCTCGTCGAACTGCCGCGACTCTGAAGTCCCACCACCTGATGAATATGCAAAAATGATTGCTGCTGACCTCTTACCAGGGCAAGCTCACGACCTTCGGTATCTTCTGTCGTCTTTTCGCGACATCTTTGACTTCGATGACCGCCCTTTGGCTCGAACATCTGTGGTCACGCATCGCATCAACACCGGTGACGCAGCTCCTATTCACAGACGACCCTACAGAGTGTCCAGTACAGAACGCACCATCATACAGCAAGAGGTGGACAAGATGCTCAGTAAAGACATCATAGAGCCCTCGTCGAGCCCTTGGGCCTCACCAGTTGTGCTGGTTAAAAAGAAGGACGGCAGCTGGCGCTTTTGCGTTGATTACCGGCACCTAAACAACATAACAAAAAAGACGTCTATCCACTCCCAAGAATAGACGATGCTTTGGACTGCCTTCACGGAGCCAAATTTTTCTCTTCAATTGACCTTCGGTCCGGGTATTGGCAAATCTCTGTTGATGACAATGACCGCGAAAAGACGGCATTCGTCACACCGGACGGCTTATATCAGTTTAAAGTTATGCCATTCGGTCTCTGTAATGCGCCAGCTACCTTCGAAAGAATGATGGACTCCTTGCTTCGCGGCTTTCAATGGTCCACATGTCTATGTTACCTCGACGATGTTGTGGTTTTTTCGCCCACGTTTACCACGCACCTCGAAAGACTGGCGAGCATTCTTTCTGTCTTCCGTCGAGCCGGGCTACAGCTCAATTCGTCGAAATGTCAATTCGGTCGCCGCCAACTCACCATTCTCGGACATCTAGTCGACGCTTCTGGTGTCCGCCCGGATCCTGTTAAAGTTAAAGCCGTCAAGGACTTCCCTATTCCCCAGTCGTCTACGGATGTGCGCAGCTTCGTCGGCCTCTGCTCGTACTTCCGCCGTTTCATCAAAAATTTTGCCGGCACCGCTCGCCCCCTGACCGACCTTCTAAAGAAAGACACCCCTTTTACCTGGGGCCCTGCCCAAGAGGAGGCCTTTTCTTCGCTAGTCGACTTACCTCCCCACCTATTCTGGCCCATTTTGATCCGTCGGCTCCGACTGAAGTTCGCACAGACGCCTGCGGTTATGGGATTGGCGCCGTGCTAGCCCAACGTCACCAAGGGCAAGAACGCGTTATTGCATATGCCAGCCGCCTCCTTTCTACAGCTGAGCGAAATTACTCAATTACAGAGCGCGAGTGTCTAGCTCTTGTTTGGGCCGTAGCTAAGTTCCGACCGTACCTGTTTGGCCGTCCATTCTCCGTAGTGACCGATCACCACGCCCTTTGTTGGCTGTCTTCACTGAAAGACCCCACAGGCCGGCTCGGACGTTGGACGTTGCGCCTCCAAGAGTATTCTTACACTGTTCATTACAAGTCAGGGCGTCTCCATCAAGACGCCGACTGCCTGTCTCGGCACCCTGTAGAGCCGCCTGATCCTGGAGACAACGACCTCGGCCCGTGCCTCTTCGCTATCTCCGATCTGGTTAACATCGCGGACGAGCAGCGACAAGACTCTTCCTTGCGTATTCTCTTTGATCGCCTCAACTGTGCCAGCCGAGATCCTTCATTGCAACTGTTCGTCATTCAGGATGGCGTCCTATACCGCCGCAACCTTCGTCCTGACGGACCTCCGCTCCTGCTAGTCGTTCCCCAGCGTCTCCGTTCATCTGTCCTAGCGGAACTACACGACCTACCGACCGCAGGCCACCTCGGCGTCTCCCGCACATACGATCGGGTCCGACGCCGCTTCTTTTGGCCTGGTCTGTACCGCTCTGTTCGGCGTTACGTTGCCTCCTGCGACCTCTGTCAACGCAGGAAGAGACCATCAACGTTGCCTGCTGGCCTTCTACAGCCTATTGACGTACCTCTCGAACCATTCTACCGTGTTGGACTCGACCTTCTCGGACCTTTCCCGACGTCCTGCTCCGGCAACCGTTGGATTGCTGTCGCGACCGACTATGCGACCCGGTACGCTATCACGCGTGCGTTACCAACAAGTTGCGCAACCGATGTCGCCGACTTCCTATTGCAGAACGTAATCCTTCACCACGGCGCTCCACACCAATTGCTGACGGACCGCGGCCGCTACTTTTTGTCCCGAGTAGTTGACGATATCCTCCGGTCCTGTGGCACGCAGCATAAGCTCACTACAGCTTACCATCCCCAGACGAACGGGCTTACCGAGCGCCTCAACAGGACTCTGACCGATATGCTATCCATGTATGTCTCGCCCGACCACCGCGATTGGGACGTTGCCTTGCCTTATGTAACATTTGCTTATAATTCGTCGCGGCATGATACCACCGGCTATTCTCCTTTCTACCTTCTGTTTGGTCGGCATCCTGCGCTGCCATTGGATACATTACTACCGAGTTCTACTGCCTCGACCACAGAGTATGCACGTGACGCCATCTCCCGAGCAACTATGGCCCGTGAAATCGCCCGAGACCGGCTCACCGCATCTCAGACCTACCAGAAGTCAGTTTACGACCGCCGGCATCGCCCAGTACACTATCCGCCGGGCTCACTCGTCCTCCTTTGGTCTCCTTCTCGCCATGTCGGTCTCTCTGAGAAACTTCTACGTCAGTACAGTGGCCCTTATCGAGTTCTCCGTCAGGTGACCGACGTGACCTACGAGATTACACCTCTTCATGCTCCGACGTCGTCCACTAGCCCTTTGACTGACGTCGTTCATGTAGTCCGTCTCAAACCGTACCACACGCCTGCTACATCATCCACTTAGCACCGGGACGGTGCTTTTGCCGCCGGGAGTTATGCTACGGTTGTGCTTGTGCTTGGAACGCTCGTGCTTGGTGCGCTCGCGCTTGGAACGCGAAGAGGACGAAGTGCGTTTTCTGCTGCTGGGCTTCGCGTGCCCGGTTGTTCGGCTGCGTGGCTGTAAGCTGTTTCCCTGTAAATATATTTTTCCCTTTTGGTGTGCACATCTTCACGTTACAATATAATCAATAGGATATAGGCCTATAATTGTTTACAACTTTATTTTGAACCCCCTTGTGAATTGGGACTACATGTGCCATTTTCAAATCATCCGGTAGCACGCCAGTAGAAAGAGATTTGGTCTATATGAAATAAATGGAAGATGCATTTGGCTATGCACAGCGCGTCAACATGCAGAAAGAAATGCCATCTGGACCAGGTGCCTCGGTTTTATTCATACCTTTTAACAATGATTCAATTCCACTCAAACTAAGCTCCTCAGGGGGCATTAATGGCGCAGCATTCAAACATGAAACTTATCTTGGGTAAAAATGCAGAATGAAAAAAATTGTTAAGACAAGTTGCCTCAGCTGTATCATCAGATAGAACTTCATTATTGTGAAAGATTTCATTTATTCCAGTTGAGCCAGATCCGCACCCTTTCACGTATTTCCAAAAAAGCTTGATTTACTTTCATACTGGCATTGAGTCGACTGAAGTAACAGTTCTTCGCACTATGTACTTTAGTTTTGCATTCATTAGTTACCTCAGCTAACCTTCTGAACTGATAACTACTCAGTGCTCGTTTAAATGCGTGATAATACTCATCTTCTATTCCTGATTAGTCAGAGTATTTGGTGTCACCCATGGCTTCTTGCACTTTTTCAGCCTAACTGAATCAATACTCAGCACAGTTTCCTGTCAGTTCTATCAGTTTTCTTTTAAAAAGAGATCACAGTTGTACAACATCAGTATTATCACAAAGGCAATCGAAAACAGACAAATGATCGAAAAGTTTCTGAGAAATGGCAAAACAATCACCTTTATAAAAATATACCTTCCTCGATTAGCATGTCTTGATTCACTTGAACTCGTATTGAAAGCTAACCACGACAGCAATTCCTGGGGTACAAGTGACAGATTGTACAAAATTTGGCGAATTACAAGGCAACAGGTCCAAAATGTTGTTATTGCGTGTAGGTGCAATTACGTATTGAGTGAAGCCAAATGTGTCACCGTTTTTCATTTCAAAATTTTTGCAACAGCAAATAAAAGTTGTACAGGTGCAATTAGATCCACTGTTTTATAGACAAATAGAATATGGTCGGCAATAAAATGATCCAGCAATAAATGTGGTATTACTAGCAAGAGCCACTTTGCATCAGACTGATTCTATGTCATCGTATCCAATATCTAAAAAACTTGACCATAAAGAAGAATGAACTAACAAAAACACACCACGATCCGATAAGCTGTAAAGTGATTAGGAAACACCTCACTGCCAGTGATGGACAGGATCAGCCAGGATTGTTCCAGACACAATGTCAGCCTTCAATGATTCGATGAGGCCTGCGAATTTGTCTACTTTGTCCACAATGCTTCTGTAGTTTGTTAGATTGTGTGAGGTAGGGGCCTTTTTACTAGCAGGGTGTCACTTTTTCAGGACTGGAACCACTTTCTCTTTTTCTTTGTCCCAGGTTAAGGCCTTACCCTTGACAATCAGCTTGTCAAAGCTTAGTTTAACCTTATTGCTGCTGTTTGTTAGTTCCACTATATTAACGTTTCCATAACTGTTTCCGGATATTTCGTGCCTCCGGTGCACAGTCCTGATCTACACTGTATTAAGACCCCTTGAATATTTTTGCATTGTCAAGAACATCCATTTTTTCCTTGTCGGAGGAAAACATAACAACAATCGGTCATTTGAACTTCTTGATGAATCGACCTACACAATGTGCTCTTTGCATTATTTTCAGTTCTATTGCTAGGAGAGTCTGACTGATGCCTTTAATCAATTCCTCTGACTGATCCCACGTTTCTGCGCCATCACCTTTAACACCATAAAAAACAAGATTCAGCCTTCGACTTTTATTTTCAAGGTTGACAATTCTTGTTTGCAGTTCTTTAGCCTCCTTTCTGAGCTGTTTAACTGCATTTCCTTGTTCTTGCACTGCCTCATTAAGAGTAGCAATCCGACATTCAGTAGTTCCCAATTTGTCAATTAATTTGGCAAGCATAGCCTCCTTTTGTTTCGAAGCTTCATGTCTAGCAAATTTTGCTTTGATGGCATCCATCTTGTTCATGATTGTGCTCAAGCTGGCCTGTAAACTTTTCAGCTATGCAAGCTCTGATTCACTGAGGGGGCCAGGATTAAGCTCCACACCACTGTAAAGCAACAGTAGCAAAATAAAGAACAGTACCCGGTTTGCAGAAAAATAAACTCCTGTGAAGTGATTGCTCCCTCAGTCATTTACCACAATCGGACGCAACACATGCCGTTGTGGGAGAAGCCAGCAATGCATAAAGTAGTTGACATATATGAAAAGAATAGTATTTAGCAGCTTGCAGTACCAACAAAGGCATGAGCTTCATGTTTGACAGTGTGCCGGTTCTAAGTCCCATGAAAGCGCGTAGACGCGCGCTTAAGTAAGGTCGCTCGTGACCACGTGGTCTCTGATGTCCGAAGCCATTCAGCATATCAACCTCGATGCTGCTCGAAGCGTTGAGGTGCTTGCCGTCGGTGACAGCGGACGGTTTATCCAGGCAGTTGCTTGTAACGGAATCCGGCGTGGCTCGAAGTGCGGTAGCAACCTGCAGTACCAACATAGGCATGAGCTTCATGTCGGCCAGCATGGCAGCTCCAAATTTGTTGATAGCTTGAACACCGTTGATAGCTTGAACAGTGTCGTAATGTAAGTGAAAATATTCAAAGCCAGTTTCTTGAAATGACAGATACAGCTGCATATATGGAGACATCCATGGTGAGAGGCTTTTTGTTTGTACTTTCAGTGATCCCTTGCCACACTTAAAAAACGCAGAAAAAAAGTCTCTTGGTCACTCTCGAAACACACTGATGACATTCAATACTAATGCTTCAGCCCCAACGAACAGAGCTTTGCAGAACCACCTCTGCTTGAATGTGTATTTCTGCCTCAAGCCGTGCATCTTGCAAAAAAGTCAACGAAATTGCACCTAGTGTTGTGCATTGGGAAGTCTGCCCCGGCAGTGGTAGCCAGTCGAAAAAGTGGCGTCATTTCGAAGCTTTTGTATTTTTAAAAGACCGCGTTGTGCGCCTGGAGATGAGTGTAGGCTGGGGCTATAGAATGGGAGCACGGACCATTGGAACACATGTAAACAAAGCTTTCAGAAATATTTCTCCCGCTTCACAGTGTAGCCATGCAAGTGGCTATTTGTTAACAGTTGGTGAGAGCTTTGAAGAAGAATGTGAGAAAGTATGGTCGTTGCAAAGATTTTTTTAAAACCCCCCAATAAATGTGTTTATGACATCGCCAAACCCACAAAAGGCGCGCCATCAGTTGAGTGTTTCCCCAGATTGCACAAGCTTCTCATGTAATTCTACATTACACCTGACATGATTCCATGTATACTACAACCAGACAGCCTAGATAGCATTGCCTGAGCAAGCAGTTCTCAAGCACCATGGAAAGCGCTCTAAATAGAACCACACACTGTAGCAGACGGAGCCGTAGACAATACCTCCTGCCACCTCCGGTAAAGCCAAAGCCACCTAGACTGCACTAGGCCTGCTCGCTCCTCCTTTCCACGGGGACCTACATCACACTAGTTGGCCAGCCACGAATGTTGGGGTGAGTTCTGTGCAACGCGGGGGAATGCAACGCAGGTGCATCGCACCTGCAAGGAAAGCAATGCAGGTGAATCTTTCCACTCTCTCTCCCAGTGGTTAGGTTAGGCAGAGAACTTGTCGTTAGTGGCTATTTATTAATAAAAAAACAATGGAAAGAAAAGATGTTGCTAGCTGTGGCATCTGCCATTGAAACCTGAAGCACCTGAGCTAGACTATCAGGAATAAAAACACAGGGAGAGAGAAAGAGGGGCTGACATTTCTCTTTTCTGGCTGCTCGGATTTCAAGCTGCAGGACGTCAAAATGCTTTCTCTTGGCTTGTGCGCGTCGAAACCATGATGTGGAGCTGAAGAAACACACTCAGCTTGCAACCGCCAGAACATAGGCTGATGCTGGGCGCCTGGGTGCCGTGGAAATTACGACAGTGGCCCAAAGGTTAGAGTGTTTGGTTTTCTCAAGGATGAAGCTCACAGAAAAGCTTGGATGACAGCAGTTCCTCGCAATAATTGTACACTAGCCATACGTTCCAAGGCAAATGAAGTTTAACCCTTTTTGACAGTCTTAGCTTATATACGACAGAACCTGACACAACACTAAAGACTTCACTCCACACTGCGGCTGACCTGCTAATCTCTTCTGGAAGCGTCACGATACTGTGTGGAAGAGCTGGAGTTCAAGAACATTTTTCTTCGGTCAAACAGGCGCTTTGGAAGACCGTTTCGGTAGTTATCGCAGGTTAGCTGACAGAAACTACCACATTTCTGTGCGTCAGTTGTATGATCGGAAAAAAAAGTTGAGGCTACAAAAGCTTCTGACATTGCCAACTGAAGCGACTTCAAGCACCAAAGAGGAATACCGGGCGATTATGGGCACAGATAACTTTTCTGTTGTTATTACAGAGGACGACATTACTGCTTCACACATAGCTGGCTACTGCGCACAAGCTGCCCTAACGAACTTTTCCTGTTCCTCGTACGCCAGCACAGTTTTTGAGGGCAGAGTCCTGGAAGCTGAAGAAATGACCATGATTCTTCACCTTTCCACAGATGGGCTCAAGTTTCTGCAGCCGTGTGTAGTTAATGTGGCAAGGTTCTTGTTGAAAAGCTTTAAACGGAACAAAATGAGCGATATTTTTTTGAGCAGCAATCAACTTTCCATTGCAACTTCACTGGTACCTTCTCTGGTGCAAGACTTTCCGGTCAGCGAGTGTGAAAACGGACATAAAATGAAACTACTGCAGCTTATGGTCAAAGGAGCGGCCAACACTGTGCTGTGTAATTTTTGTAAACAGGAGAGTGGTGACATTCAGGACAGCCTTCAGAAGAAGGCAGCTGCCAGGGAGCTGAAAAAACTTAAGAATTCAAACATTTTATGAAAATGTAAGCACCGAGAGGAATAAAATGTTCATGAAGTCTTCATATTATTCTTTTACGCGACTTCTTTTGTTTATTTCGATGTTTAGCACGCCATCCACTTTCGAAAAAGATTTCAAAAAAATATCAGTCTTTTTAAAAAGCAGTAGATTGCGTGAGATGCAGTATCTATACTGCATCTCTGTGGAATAGGCTCTGTGGAAGCGGCCTTGGCAGGTGCCGGATTGCTGTGTGGTGCTACGGCCATGCGCACCACATCATCGAAGTTTGTTTTGCTGTGAAGGAGAATGTGTTTGTAAGTGCAAAATGCCTTCTCGCTTCTTTAAATGAAATATTTTCCTTTGTCTTTATGGTGGTTATCTTCTTTTTCTTTCTTGCAGGACGAACATGCCCTGGAGAATGCAGAATGGTCTCCATAGTTTGCACAGAGCGGGGCTGCGTCGCATCCGTCAGACTGGTGATCATTAGAAGGAAATTTCGCACAAACTTTGCAACCGTGGCAACTCTGTGAGTCGTGGCCGAACCTTTGACAATTAAAACATCTGCGAGGGTTGGGTATCAATGGTCTTACATTAACTTTCACATATCCCACGTCGATTGTGTCGGGCAATGCGCTGGTGTTGAACGTCAGGATCAAACGTTTGGTGTCTATTTCCTTATTGTCCTTCCGAATTTTGTTTCGGTGGACATCTATGACGTCTTAAATCGATGAGCCCTTAGAGCACTTCTTTTTTGGCGATGTGAACAAAATCATTTTCAGATATTACGCCTCGGACAGTGTTAAGTGATCGATGGGAAGTCACGGAGACAAGGATTTCCCCAAAGGATGTTAGGTTGGAGAGCTTAGAGTGTTGCAGATTGTCGCATAGTTTGAGCAATAAATCGCCGCTGGCCAATTTTGAGAGCTTACAGCCAATGCCTAATGTTTCTGTCAAGCACTTTGACACAAGGAAGGGGGATATTATTCTTGCCTCTTTAGCTTGTTCTTCACTATGGATCACGTGATATTTTGGAAAAGTTACCTTTCTTTTTTGAAAGAAGTCGCCTGCCTCGTTCTGCCCCCTTTTGAGAGAGTAATCTGGTTTTTAAAGGGGGAGCCATAAAAAAAAGTAATTCGGTCATGGTGCGAGCCACCCACCACGGAGTCCAACAAGGGGACGGGACAGGAACTTGAAAGCAAGTCCTGCCCACGCCAGCTGTACACCTCAACTATAACCAAATATGACGCAACTCAGGGCAGTTGGTCACACAAGATTAATGCTCGTCGCCAGGAAAAAAGGAAAAACCAAGAAGTGAGTAGGATATAAGATAGTTGTGAGAAAGAGATAGGAAAGTGAAAGATGGAGAGGATACGAAAAGGCGACTAGCGGTTCCCCCCGTGCGGGTCAGGCCGGAGGTGCCGTCTACAGAAAGCTGGGGCCGAAGTGGTGTGTTGCCTCCGCCGAGGGGTCTTAAAGGTCCAAACGCTCGGCATCGTCTCAACCACCAGGATCCCCTTTTCCCCGGACACGGCGATGCCACGCACGGCTAGGCGCGGCTGCTCGGGTCTGTGGTGATGCACTGTTCACCATCATCCCCTTGCGGGGATGTCGCTGCGGATGCTTGGGAACCCGTGGTGTTGGCACTCACCAATGCCTGCAAGCTGCAGAGACCCCCTGCGGGGATCCCCGCACTGGGGTTAAGTTATTTAATTAGCAACGGCTGCTCACTGAGGAAGGGGGAAATGACCCGCCGGGGCCTAACCTAACCGTGCTCCCTCAAAACCATCGCACACTCTGTGGGGCTGGGGTCACTGAAGTAATAACAATTGG
Organism: Amblyomma americanum; assembly: GCF_052857255.1. Classification (NCBI taxonomy): domain Eukaryota; kingdom Metazoa; phylum Arthropoda; class Arachnida; order Ixodida; family Ixodidae; genus Amblyomma; species Amblyomma americanum. The sequence continues at coordinate 467,795,847 of NC_135497.1, forward strand.
TTTTTTTTGGGAAAGGAAATGGCGCAGTATCTGTCTCATATATCTTTGGACACCTGAGCCGCGCCGTAAGGGAAGGCATAAAGGAGGGAGTGAAAGAAGAAAGGAAGAATAGGTGCCGTAGTGGAGGGCTCCGGAATAATTTCGACCACCTGGGGATCTTAAACGTGCACTGACATCGCACAGCACACGGGCGCCTTAGCGTTTTTCCTCCATAAAAACGCAGCCGCCGCGGTCGGGTTCGAACCCGGGAACTCCGGATCAGTAGTCGAGCGCCCTAACCACTGAGCCACCGCGGCGGGGCTTGGTCGCTGAAATGCAGGCCGGAGTTTTTGCGAGAACTTCGTTGTCGGGTTTACGTTTGCAACTTCAAACGTAAACGTTGAAAATGTAAACGAAGCGACTTTAGCGACCCCCAATAGATGCATTCAACGTGCGGCTGCTGCTACCTTACACCGGTAGCGTCACGTTTCACGTCACTCCGTCGTGTGACGTCATAAGAGGACGCCGTGCCGAGTTTGAATCGTTGTTGTTGTTGTGTTGGGTTTTATGGCGTATAGGCAACTAAGGCCATCATGCGCCAAGCTGGAGGTATAGGAGAAATCTCTGGATGATTTTATAGAAATGTGAAAATCGTCGCTGGTGCAGAGTGCTTAAATAGTTAAAATTACCTCATGATGATGAAGGAAAAAGATGCTAGAAATGGGTACTATTAAAAACGTTTAAAGGGGGTCGGGTCACCTCAGCAGTCATCCTTACCAGGGTAAGGATCTCGAGGCTTCCAACCAATCAAATACAGACCTCACCCTTTTTCTCTGGAATGAGGAATGGCCGAGTTGTATCAGGCGAAGTACTGGGTCATGATTTAAATATTTTTAAGAAAACCAGCTTCTCTTAAAAATCTAAAAACACAGGACATGTCCACAATTGCGTTATCACTCAAGAGCAGTGCTGGATGAAGAGGGATGCATTGGTTATAAAACGGAGAAAAACACATTTTCCGTAGCCTTTCCAGTTTAGAGCATGAAATTAAAATGTGATTCACTGTAAGTTCATCTCCGCATGTACAAACTGGTATGTCTTCTTTCCTTAGTAGAAAGTTGTGTGTGAAGTGTGTGTGACCTATCCGGAGACGGCAGATAATGACCTCTTTGAAACGTTTCTGGTGCACACATGACTTCCATTCACCTAGGACTGGTTTTATTAACCGTAGTTTGTTATTTAGTTCGTTGTTCCTGGTGGACTGCCATTTTTTCCTTGCATTAATATGTATTGAGTTCATGCAATCTCTATAGGGCACATTTATGTTTTTAATTTGCTTTTCACAAGCTTGAGCAGCGCACAAATCTGCTCTTTCATTGCCCTTTATGCCAACATGACTTGGTACCCAGCAGAGTCTTATGTTTTGTCCTTGAGCTATGGCTATTGTAATGTTATGTATGAGGTCGCCAAGCAGCGGGGTTATTGCATTTCTAGGATGAAGGGCTGTGAGCACACTTAGTGAGTCTGTGTAAATAATACTGTTGGGTAGGTTCTCGTTTAGTATTTTTTCTATGGCTACACAAATGGCGTAACATTCCGCAGTGAAGATGGAAGCGCACTGTGGAAGTCTTACTATCTTATTCCAATTTCCCTGTACAACTGCACTTCCAACGTATGCATCTGTTTTTGAACCGTCGGTATAAAATGCTGTGCAAGTAGTATACATTTCCTCGAGTGTGAGCAATTCTTGTATTATATGTTGTTGCGGAATTTGTTTGTTACGGAACTGTGTTAGAGTGAAATCACAGATTTCAGGGAAATTGTGCCATGGCGGCAGTGGACCTCGCCTTCGGGCAATGTTTGGCAATACGTCTAATATGCTAAGGTTCCGGCACATGTCTTCAAATCGCAAGAGGAGAGTTGTGTTGTGTTGGGTTTAATGGCACATAAGCAGCTAAGGCTATCATGCGCCAGGCTCAAGGTATATGAACACTTTTCTGTAGGTGGGAGGAAACATGGTTGTGCAGAGGACCTAAATTGCTATTTCGTTCTGGTAGTAATAAGAAGAAGAAGAAATTTTATAAATGGCTAAAAATAAATGCTTTCAAGAAGGTCAGATAACCTCAGTAGCCATCCTTGGCTGGGCAAGGATCCTGAGGATCCCAACCATTCAAATAACCACCTCAGCCCTCTTCTCATGGAATGAGAAAATGGCTGAAGTGCATCATATTTTAAAGCAAAGCTGTGGATCAAAGTTTACAGTCTCTGAAGAACATCTGCCTCTTTTAAAAAGCTAAAAACGGAAGATATGTTAACAATGGCATTTTCGCCTAAAAGCAGCGCTGGGTGTAAAGGAATGTATTCATTATAAAACTTCGTAAAGTGCTTATTTCTTAGTTTTTCGAGTTTTGCACACGAGAATAAAATATGGTTTATTGTTAGTTCGTCTCCACATCTTTCACAACGAGGTTTATCTTGTTTCGTTAGTAAGAAATTATGTGTAATGTGTGTATGTCCAATGCGGAGACGACATAAAATTACTTCAATAAATCGTTCCTGGTGCCTACAGGTCTTCCATTCACCCAGGACAGGTTTTACAAAGTGCAGCTTGTTGTTAATCTCGTTGTCCCAAGAGGCCTGCCATTTTTCTCTCAATTTATTCTGGACTGACTTGATGCAGTCCTTATGTGGTATGTTTACTGGTTTTATTTTTGCGTTAAGGGCAAGTGCGGCGCTTGCATCAGACCTCTCATTTCCGCTGATGCCCACGTGACTGGGAACCCAGCAAAACTTTATTGTATGTCCTTGTGAATGAGCTCGTATTACATTATGTATTATGTTTCCTATTAAGGGTTCAGTTGCATTTCTGGGGTTTATTGCTGTAATTATGCTGAGAGAGTCACTGTAGATAACACTGTTCTGTATGTTTTTCTTCAATATTTTTTCTACAGCTAGAGCAATGGCGTAGCATTCTGCTGTAAAGATTGAAGCGCATTGAGGCAGCCTGACTACTTTTTCCCATTTCCCTTGCACTATCGCGCTCCCTACATAGAGTGCTGTCTTAGAGCCATCTGTGTAGAAATCTGTGCAATTCTTGTATTTTTCACTTACTCCAAGAAACTCTTGCTGTATATATTCCAGTGGGGTATGTCTTTTTTGAATGTGTGTCAGTGCGAAATCGCATACACCAGGAAACAAGTACCAAGGTGGCAACCTATCGGGTCTCTGGGCAACATCAGGAAGTGCATCTAGTATGTTTATTTCTTGGCATATTTCTTCAAAGCGGAGGAGCAATGGTTTTACAGCTTGAGGTTTGCTGGTGAACAGTGTTCTGGATGGGCATTTTGTAACTATGGTGTAACAAAGATGTTTCGGTAGCGACCTTATCTTCAGTACGTATGCACAGGTAAGCATTGTTCTCCTGTTGGTGAGGGTCGGTTCATTTGCTTCTACGTGAAGGCTATTTATGGGTGATGTTCTGTAAGCACCAGTTGAAAGGCGCAACCCGAGGTTTTGTACTGGATCTAGCTTTTTAAGGTATGATGGCCTCGCAGACCCATACACTATGGATCCATAGTCTAACGAAGAGCGTACTAGAGAGCGATAGATGTGCAATAGGCACCTCCTATCGGATCCCCAACGCTTCCGTGAGAGTACTTTAAGTATATTCAGGGATTGGGTGGCTTTCTTTTTAGGGTGTTTATATGTGGTAGAAACGTTAGCTTTTTGTCAAAAGTTAAGCCTAAAAATTTGTTTTCTTGTTTTACTGGAAGTGTGGTGTCGTTCAGGTGGAGGGTGGGATCAATCTGCAGTCCTCTCTGCAGCGAGAAAAGAACCGCAACAGTTTTCTGTGGAGAAAACCTAAATCCATTTCTGTCTGCCCAAAGTGCTAATTTGTTTATTGTGAGTTGTAGTTGTCTCTCACAAGTTGCCAGGCAAGAAGATGTGCACGCAATTTCAAGGTCATCAACGTAGACCGAGTACATAATGGACTGTGGAATTATACTGGTTAAAGAATTCATTTTTACTATGAACAATGTAGTACTTAAAATGCATCCCTGAGGAACGCCGTTTTCCTGAGTAAAATTATTTGAGAGGGTTGCGCCGAGACGAACTTGGAAAGAACGGTTGGATAAAAAGTCGCTCAAATATTTCAGCATCCTCCCGCGGATACCAAGCTCTGCCAGGTCGCGAAGAATCCCGAACCTCCAGGTCGTGTCATATGCCTTCTCCATATCGAAAAAAACTGAAAGGCAGTGTTGTCTGTGTATAAAGGCCTCTCGGATTGTGTTTTCCAGGCGGATTAAATGGTCGACTGTGGAACATGTTTTTTTAAAACCACATTGGTGGACATCAAGAAGCTCTCGGGATTCTAGAATAAACATTAATCTAATATTTATAACACTCTCAAAAGATTTGGCAAGACAGCTTGTGAGGGTTATAGGCCTGTAACTGTTAGGGGAGGTTGGTGGATTTCCTGGTTTTAGAAATGGAACAATAATGGCTTTTTTCCAAGCAGCTGGTATTTTCCCTACTACCCATATTTTGTTAAAACATTTTAACAGAACTTCTACAGATTGCTCAGATAGATGGAATAGCATTTCATAATGAATTTCGTCGGGGCCTGGTGCAGTTTGTTTACCTATAGACAGTACTCTCTTTATTTCTTGAAGTGTAATCAAATTATTGTAAGGCTCGTTTGTGCTGCCTGCCGTAGGGAGTCTTTGTTTTTCGGTTGTGTTTTTGTATTTTAAGAATGACTGTGTATAGTGGGAAGAACTAGAAACTATAAAAAATGTTCCCCCAAAATGTCTGCTTGTTCTTTAATACTTGTCTGAATTCCAGGATCCGTCAGCAGAGGAAGGGTGAATGGGGAATAGCTGCCATTTACTTTTCTGACCTGCTCCCACAGTTTTTTTGATGTTACCGAGCTGTTTATGGACGACACATAATTTTGTCAAGACATTTTTTCCGCGTTCCGCCGTATATATCGGGCTTTAGCTTTTGCCTTTTTGAAAGTTATTAGATTTTCAAGAGTAGGATACCTACGAAATACACCCCAGGCCTTTTGTTGTTTTTTGGCTTCCCAACATTCTCGCGTCCACCATACCTTGTGGTTCTGGCGCACCACGCCTGTGGACAGGGGAATAGCTAGCCGTGCAGCATCGATGATACGCTTTGTAAGAATTTCATTGATTTCATCTATGCTAAGTGTTTCTGAGTAAATGTCCTCTAATCTGGCCTTTTCTCTAAACAACGCCCAATCAGCTAGATGTAGCTTCCATCGCCGTGGTTTGGTTGGGATGACTGCAGGTGAGAATGATAGGCTTATAAAAACTGGTAGGTGATCACTCCCAAACGGGTTGTCTAAAACGTCCCACTTAAAATCACTAAAAACAGAAGGTGAACAAAAAGACAGGTCTAAACTGCTCATTTTCCCAGACGTTGGGGAACAGTAGGTGGCCTTTTTCGTATTTAAAAGATATACATTATTCGTCAGGATAAAATCTTCGATTATTTGACCTCTAGCGTCACAGCGTTCGCTTCCCCACAGGGAGGAGTGAGCATTAAAATCCCCAAGTAACAGATATGGCTCCGGAAGTTCTCTGATCAGTTGCTGTAGATCATGGAGTGTTAACGTAAACTGTGGAGGAATGTATACGGAACAGATTGTTAGTGTTTTGTAGCTTACGATACTGACTGCAACCGCCTCAAGTTTTGTTTTGAGTTTAATTTCTTGAGCAGGGACACCGCTTTGAACGACTATCGCGACGCCTCCCGATAGCCGATTTGCCTGCTCTCGATCGCGCCTAAAAGTTTTATAATGTTTCAGGATATGTACATGTTCTGGACCAAGATTGGTCTCCTGAAGACATAAAGCTGTGGGTAACATTGACCCTAAAATATGTGTTATGTCGCTGTAATTCCGCATAAGTCCTCTACATTTACAATGGATTAAAAAAGCCATGTTTATGTTTTTGAGAGGAAATGAAAGGGGATTTACTTAAGTAGTGGGCCCGTTATTAGGGGCCTGTCTTTTTTCCGCTCAAGAGAGCTGTTCCGCCTCTGTAGTGGAGGCGGAGTGGCAGTTATATCCATCGCCTCGCGCGAGGCGCTGGAGGACCGCGGGGAAGCCGCGGGTTTGTGGGTTTCAGTCCTCCCCCGGTAGGGGGAAGTCCTGCGGGATGCCGACGCATGGACCGGCGCTCCCTGCTTTGACACTGGCAGGGCAGCTTTCGCTGACCCTGCCTGGGGCGTGAATGGTCCTGCCATTGGCTCGATGGAAGTGGCCTCGGCAGGCACCGGGGTGCTGTGTGGTGCACCGCCCCTGCGCACCACATCAGCAAAGCTGGATTTTGCTGTGAAGGAGAACTGGTTGGTAACGGCAAATCGCCTTCTTGCTTCTCTAAATGAAATGTTTTCCTTGGTTTTTATCGTGATAATCTCTTTTTCCTTCTTCCAGGACGGACAGGCCCTGGAGTATGCAGCATGTTCTCCTTCGCAGTTTGCGCACCGCAGAGCTGCGTCACATTCCTCAGAAACGTGATCCTTGGAAGCACATTTTGCGCACGTTTTGCGGCCGCGGCAGCTCTGTGAGCCGTGGCCAAACCTTTGACAGTTGAAGCATCTTCGTGGGTTTGGAATGTAGTGTCTGACATCTACTTTCAAGTATCCTACATCGATGGTTTCTGGTAATGTACTTGTATTGAATGTTAGGACCAAGTGTTTTGTCTCTATTTCTTTATTGTCTTTCCGGATTTTGATTCTGTGCACATCTGTGACATTTTGGTCAGACAGGCCTTCCAGCAATTCTTTCTCGGTTAGGTGTATGAAGTCGTTTTCAGAGATGACACCACGAACTGAGTTTAGGGATCGGTGCACTGTTATTGAAACTGGGATTTCTCCGATGGATGCAATGTTTGCGATTTTCGAGTTCTGGGTGTTGTCAAGGAGTTCTAACAATAAGTCTCCGCTGGCCATTTTAGACACCTTGCAGCAAGGGCCCAGGGTATCTGTTAGGCATTTAGATACAAGAAACGGAGAAATTATTTTTGCTTGTTTTTCATTACTTTCGCTGTGGATAACATAGAACTTGGTGAATGTCAATGTCGGTTTCTTTTTTGAAAAAAAGTCTGCTGCTTCGTTCCGCCCTCTCTTGAGAGAGCGATCGGGTTTTGAAAGGGGGGGAGCCATAAAAAATGAAGTTTTTCAGCCATGGTGCCAGCCACCCACCATGGAGTCCAACAAGGGGACGGGACAGGAACTTGAAAGCAAGTCCTGCCCACGCCAGCTGTACACCTCAACTATAACCAAATATGACTCAACTCAGGGTAGTTGGTCACACAAGGTTAACCCTCGCCGCCAGGAAAACAGGAAAACCAAGGAGTGAGTAGGATATAGGAGAGTTGTGAGACAGAGATAGGAAAGTGAAAGATGGAGAGGAGGATAGAAAAAGGCGACTGCCGATTCCCCCCGGTCGGGTCAGGCCGGAGGTGCCGTCTGCAGGAAGCTGGGGCCAAAGTCGTGTGTTGCCTCCGCCAAGGGGCCTTAAGGGTCCAAACGCTCGGCATCGGCTCAACCACCAGGATCCCCTTTTCCCCGGACACGGCGATGCCCCGCACGGCGAGGCGCGGGTGCTCGGGTCCGTGGTGATGCACAGTTCACCATCATCCCCTTGCGGGGATGTCCCTGCGGATGCTCGGGAACCCGCGGTGTCGCCACTCACCGTCGCGACGCCTGCAAGCTGCAGGCGCCCCCCTGCGGGGTTCCATACAGACATGTGTGACAGTTAGAATGGTTGCAACCTTGTACATTTGCAGTACATTCTGAAACAACAATTTTTGATTTTTTCTTATAATCAAGAAATGCAAATAAGCTTATTGATTTTCCAAACAACCACTCCACAGCCTGCCGAACAGTGCCCATTGCTCGGTTGAATGCATGTTGCTGCTGGCTTAGTTTGGTGCCAGCATATGGCCGCATGAGGAGAGGGCACAATGGATGGATGTGATCGCCATAAATTATGAAGGTGCAGCCTTAGACCAAATCCACAAGCTTTCCGTAGAGGCCACTGTTATGAAGGATGTCTGCAAAATATGGTAACTAATAAGTGCTCGCCTTGCATGAAAACGTATGTGAGCAATATAACAACAAAATTCTTCATTGTGAAACTAACACATTCAGTGAAATGAGATTTAACCTAGGGAAGAATTCTGTTGAGTGCTACATAAAGATTTCTTATCTGCTAGGGTACATGCCTATTATGCAACAAAACGTAGTATGTCTTCCCATGCAATAGCAAACAAGCTGCCCAAAAACGAAAAATTAAAAGAAGAAACCAACATATTACCACATGCCCATAAGCGAATATCTTAAGAGCACCCATGCCATACTACCCGAATAAAACTGGCACGAGACTTCCTTTTATACTTGGCAATATAACACTACTTAGATATGGAACTCAAAAAGCGATGATGACTACAAAGACAACAGACTTCGGCGCTGTAGAAAACATGAGATATTTTTTAATTTTCTGGCAAAATTGAAGAAATTGACTTTTCATGCTTTTTGCAGAAACTGATAACTAATAACAAAGTAAGTGGAAAAGATAACCACATGCCACCGGTGCAAATCGGACCCACAATGTCTAAGTATGGGTCTGTCGGGCTAATTAACTGAGCTATGGTGATGGTTGTCTTCCTTCCCTTGAAAAAGCACTGGCTTATTTTTTCTTATAGTTCATTCAGTGCTACAAAATGTGACACAGCAAAAAAAGAACTACAGACCGGAGAGGGCACTATTTGCTGGTTTCCTTTGTGAACAAGATGCATGTTTTTTTACTTCCTCAGCAAATACATAGAAAAGCACACAGTTCTGCTTATTACAACTCCCCATTTAGAATAAATATCTTAGCCCTTATATAAAGTCAAGAAAGGCGTGAATGTTTCATTTGCTACCTTTGTTGACTGTTGTCTCCAGAGCCAGGGCTGGAGAACAACATGACGGCACACTCTACTAGCATGACAATATGTCACATGTTCTGCCAGAGGCACTGCCAACCAGCCCGTAAATCCCTGAATTCGACTTTATTGCAGGCAGAATCGGGGAAATCTAAGTACACAACTGAAACTGCCTAGGTAAGCAAAGCAGATAAACTGTTTAAATTTGAAATTTTATGTCTGTTCTGGAACATTTACGATGCGAAAGACATTTCTAATGAGTTTATTTCTAGCTAAGTTTTTTGCATACTAATTACAGCATTTTCACATTATTTTTATTCCAAATTGCAAAAATTAAACATGTTTCACTCACCAGTATCACGTCTGTGACCAGGGTACGGCCCATCAAGCTCACATATTTTGCCGTTAGCACACATTATTTCTTGGTACTTCACAACATGAAGCCTTTTATGCCCAGAGAAATATATCCTCTGATTTGTTGTTGGCCTACAAATAGGCCTGTCTGTCCTGTCCACAAATACCCAGCAGTTGGAAAGGGGGCACCCCAAAGGGGAGCACCCGGGAATAAAACAAGGACATTCCTATTTTGATTTTTCTTTTTATATACCATATTTCATTCCATTTATTTCCATATAGTGATGACATAGCTGGCCCCCGCATATCTGTGAACTCCATCAAAAAGGAAAAACCTGGCCTCAAGCTAGAAAGCTGCGGAGGGTTCTTGAGCGCACTTCAGAGTTATCTCACGGTTCCGTTTTCAGGGGAGTGGCAGGGGAGACTAGGGTGGTGGTGGTGAGGGAGGGGTGATGGTTGCAGGGGAAGGCCATTATTTCTTACACAGCTTTTGTTTTCGCTAAAAAGTTTCGAGCTGAAAGGTAGAGAAAGGAAGATCTTGGGGGGGGGGGGGGGGGGGGGTGCACGGAAGGCGCAGAGCTTAGCTGCGCATGATAGAAACAGCTAGGGGAAAGTAATAAAAATAAGTGCTTCGCGGGGTAGGGGGTTAGCGCGCAGCCTTGAAAAGGGCACGTCCTGGAGATGAGTTGGGGAGATAGGAGACTTCAAATGAGAGAGTGGACGGGGGCCAAAACATGCGAGGTTTGGAATTCTCGGAGAATGAGTCAAGGGCAATTCAGAAGGCAAGACTGTGGCAAAAAACGTGAAGCGTCAGAGTATTGTTGCAAAGCCGCATGAGAAGCACCATGTCCAGGGACTAAAAGCTTTGAAGAGAAAAACGTGGAGCTTCGAGATAGATTTTGAAAAAACGACTTTAGACACTCGTGCATTTTGTGGGGCCGTGTGTTAGTTCAGGATGCCTTAAAATGATATCATGAAATAATAAAAAACATATACAATACATAAAATATCATGAAAGCAAATTTGCACTCTTTCATGGTATTACATAGAGGACATGTCGCAAACAAGCTATGTTAACATGCGTCTAACACCATTTGTAAGTAGATTTATTCGCTGGTCGTCGAAGAATGTCAAACTTTTTGTGGGTGAGGATATTTCACGCAAAAAAGCAAAAACAAACAAAACCGTGTTGAATTGTGACTCGCAACTATCTCTGATGTTTTTATCAATAACGGTGATGTTCGAAAAAAATTAATTTGCGAGAAAATAAGTAAGGACGTCAGCAAGAGCTACAGCCCTCAATGCAAATTCTGCAACAGAACAATAAAATGAACAAAAACAACATTTTGAAACATTACGATCTGCAGAACAGGAAGGAAAAAGCAAATTGGAAAACACAGGGGAAGGCGCGACCACAGGGAACGACGTACAGAAGCGCAGGAACCTTTTACAGCATGATTGCTTGCGTTTATGAAGCGGCGGCCTAATATTTCGCACATGCGCAACCTATATTTGTAAATTTACAAGGCCACTGCTTCGTTTCTAGACGTTGCTAAAATTGCGCACAAAGTCTGCTTAGCGAAAGCACTTGCACTAAGTTATTGCGTTTGATTTATGATCTCCATTAAGCAGGCACCCGCTGCACAGTCTGGCAGTGAATTCTCTAGAGTGAAGCAAAAAAGGTCTTTTAATTAAAAAATTGATGAAATGAAAGTCATTTGATTTTTTCGAAGGAAGCACGCTTGGGCTGGTTTTCAGACACTCGCACAAGAAATGTGCAAAACCACTTTCAAATACATAAACTCCATACAAATAGTTGGGTTATTATGCCCAGAAATCGGACAAAGGCAACAGTGTGAGCTCTGGCTGTGCACGTCCCAAAGAAAGTATGTCTTCTTTATTAGCGTCTTGGCTAAGCCATATATAATTACACGAATCATTACAACTGGGTCATGCCAGTGCGCATTCGTTAACTGCTAAATTTACGAGATCTTTTAAAAGAAATTTTAGCGACTAGTTGCAGCCGCTTCTAGTTGCCCAGTATTAACGATAGTATTCTGTAGATCTGTAGTTCTCAGTCTGGATGGTGTCGTCGTCAGCCTTATGCAACAGACCGGCTCCTCTGTGGCGGAATATGGACAGTCCACTGAACACCACCGAAGTCGACGTCACGTCGTTGAACAACTCAAAATCAGCGAACGGACAGAACAAAAGTTGACAGCAACGACACCATTGCTATACAACAAGCCAATGCGTTTGAAATGCTTCGGAATGCGTTTGGAAATTGTTGTGAGGCACCTTAGAACCCCGTTTGGTCCGAATGCCATTCGAAGTGTCGATTAGCTGAAATGCTTCCGAATGCGTTTGGAAATTGTTGTGAAGCACCTTAGAACCCCGTTTGGTCCGAATGCCATTCGAAGTGTCGATTAGCATTTGACTCAATGATACTTAAAAGTCCACGTAGCATGACTCTTATGGTAGAATTGCAGTAGTAGTAGTAGAGTATAGCACAGCGCTACCACTCTAATACTGCTGAAATGCTATAATGTGCTCAAGGAAAACGTTTTGATCTCAAGGATCACCGTAAAACATCTGCTTTGGCCACGTATACATGACAATTATAGTTACACTGATATGAGACAGGCCTATACAGGTCTTAAACTTCTTATAGGGAGCTCAAGTCAGTTTTTACGAGCTGAACAATTATAAACTGTCTCTTTGTTGTAGCAAACTGAACGTTGCCCTGTAGTTTTAGCAGATGGCACAAGGTTGACCAGCATTTGCCAGTATACTTTTAACACTGGACGTGTGATGGCAAAGGTAGGCCGACAGACAGCTTTCTTGAATGGCATTGCAAATTCTGGAAAACAGACATTCTTGTTCACATGGCCCGCGCTAGCCATGATTCCAAGGTGCCACGGCCAGGAGTGGCAAACAGTAGGAGAATTCTTGCCAACGTAGCCAATGTTAGCCACGATTTGATGATGGCACAGCCAGTACTGGAAAAATGATGAAGAATCAGGGCCATCAATGGATGTGTTAGTAACTGGTTCAGCGAATATCAGATGCTCAATGGGAATTCTGGGCCTACTTATGGCCATACTTTGCCAACGGTTTTCTAATATTGGCCCATTTTAATGTATAACTTGGGATGGTGCAATAAAATATTAACAATACAAATATTACTCATGCAGGATGCTTTCTTTGAGTATTTTATCTATATGTGAGCAAAGGAAGCTGTACATTTTGTTTCCCACGACAAGCTAGAGGCATACGCCCGAGCCATGATCATTTCACGCACCGGTGAGTGCTTGGACTGGCTCGAAATGACGCGACGCGCTTGCAGCGGCACCAAAGCGAAACTAAAAACTGGTTGAACTGTGATTCATGAGAAGTTCTAATGTTTTAGCCAATATAGCCAATGTTTAAAATGTAAAATCCCCAGACGGAAAACAGCAAAGAGATAAGCATCAACAAGGACCAAAAAAACACGCAAGATCAAAGTAAAATACAAGCGTGAACAAGACTTTATATCTCGCTGGTAAGAAAGGAAACAAGAGTGAAAGAAAATGCCTAGTCACATGCGGCTATGTACGGACGATTGGATCTTCTTAAGACATCGCCACCTGCCTTCGGCAAGCTGCCCGAATAGTTGTGATGTGCGCAACTTCTAATTATTAATCATGATGAAATTGCTTAGTCCCTAGTAGCTGAAAAAATTGCGTGCAAATGCCCTTGAGCCAATACATTCATTCACCCCAAGCAAGCACACCAGCACTGCGGAAAAGCTGGCGATGCTGGAGAAAAAAAATTTGCAAGAGGGGATCCCTTCTGTTTACAGTCTTCACAGGATTGAAAAACAAATGAAATAAAGTGGAAGAAGCCTGCACCAGAAGGAATTAAAATGGGTTAAACTACAATGAAATGCCAATTGGTTAAAAACCAGAGTAGTAGACATGCGTAAGGCTAGATGAGCATTAAAGGGCCACCAGTTGTTGGAGAGAGGGCAACGGCGAAACCATGAAAGAAGCTGAGCGCCTATCGGATGTGGAAGCAGCATAAAAACATGACAAAAAGTGTCAAGGTAGTATGGTGTAATCTGTGAAAAATGAGAAAAAATAGACACAAACAGCTCTAAGGAGTGTCGGGATGGAAAGAAAACATGCGTGTAGTAGGGACGCTGAACTCTCGTGCAACTCCATGTCCAGGCCGCAGGCGCAGAGGAAGCCCTCGCCAGTACAGGCCGTCTGGGCGTCCACGACCTCCAGACATCAGATGAGGCACGAGAGAGTGACTAACACACATCAAGGCCAGGACGACGGCAGACAGCCTCAGAGACGATGACCTGAACAATGCGAGCAGTGCGAATGGGAGTGCGTGCACGGGGCGAGTGCAACCGGGAACCGCTAAATTGCAGCGTAATGCGCGCTAATCCGTTGCTAAGGTCGCCAGCAATAGGAACAGTGTAGGAACATGCAGAAGTGTAAGAAGGAGCACACCAAATAGACATGCTCGATCGCTGCAATGGGTCATCATGGGTCGCCCGCAGGACTTCGACACAAAGGGCCATAGGCACGACAAATAGATCGACAGCTTCTGTTGGACTGTAGTTTTTGTTGTACAGGAAGCCGTCACGTAAACAGGACGACAGCCTGCACGAAAAGGTTCATGGGGGAGACTGAGCGCTTCCTTCTAGATGCTCAACGAGGGGACGTAGTTCACTGTCGTCTCTTTGGTGTTGAATGAGAATGGACGTAGAGATGGCACCAAGAAAAACAGAATCATCGTTGGGGCGAGCTCGGCTGTCCTCGATAGGAGCACGAGACAAACAGTCGGCATCACCGTGCTTCCTACCAGACTTATAGATGATGGTGACATCTAATTCCTGAAGTCGAAGGCTCCAGCATGCGAGCCGTATCGAGGGATCTTAGAAGTTCGCCAGCCAACACAGCGAGTGGTGGTCACTGACAACCCTGAAAGGGCGGCCATATAGGTACGGGTGAAATATGGTTACTGCTCACACAATGGCCACGCATTCTTTTTCGGTGGTGGAATAGTTCACCTCAGATCGTGACAAGGCGCGGCTCGCGTATGCGATTACGCGTTCGAGACCATCCTGCCACTGCACAAGGACCGCACCGAGGCCGATGCTGCTGGCGTCTGTGTGTATTTCAGTGCCGGCTGACTCGTCGAAGTGTCCAAGAATGGGCGTACTTTGGAGACGAGTGTGGAGGTCTTCAAAGGCTTGCTCTTGCTCCAGGGCCCAGAAGAACGGTTCGGAATCTTTCGTGAGTCAGGTGAGGGGCTCAGCGATCTGGGAGTTCTGCACAAAATGCCGATAATAGGTGCAGAGACCCAGAAAGCGGCGCACACTGCGCTTATCGGTGGGCACAGGAAAAGCAGCCACGGCAGCAGTCTTATCAGGGTCTGGGCTAACTCCTTTAGCGCTCACGATGTGGCCCAGAAATTCCAACTCTTCAAAAGCGAAGTGACACTTTTCGGGCTTCAGGGAAAGAATGGCCAACCGAATTGCTTCGAACACAGTGTGCAGGCGTCTCGGGTGCTTTTCGAACGTGTCAGAGAAGATGACATTATCTAAATACACGAGACAGGACTGCCATTTGAGATCGGCAAGACGGTATGCACCATCCTCTGGAAAGTTGCAAGCGCTGAGCACAGGCCGAAAGGGAGCACCCGGAATTTGTACAGACCATCCGGTGTAGCAAACGTGGTCTTTTCCCGGTCGCATTCATCCATCTCCATTTGCCAATAGCCACTTCGTAAATCTAGCGATGAGAAATACTTGGTGTGGTGCAGCCAGTTAAGGGAGTCATCAATACGTGGGAGACGATACACATACTTTTTTGTGACATTGTTTAAACGTCTCCAATCAATGCAGAACCGTAGGGTTCCATCTTTCTTTGCTACTAGAACAACAGGCGATCCCCACGGGCTCTTCGACGGCTGTATCATGCCGTCCTGGAGCATTTCTTGAACTCAGCGGTGAATGGCATCACACTTCTTCGAAGAGATCCGGTAAGGTGGCTGACATAACGGCCGCTGGTTGGCGTCAACTATAATTCGGTGCTTTGTGAGCGGTGTCTGCCTAACCTTGGAGGTCGAGGCAAAGCAGTCGCAGAAAGACTAAATAACACTTTCCAGGCAGCATTTTTGATTAGATGGGAGGTTTGCGTTCATGTCAGTTTTTATGGGAGTGGTCAGTTCCACCACTGATTCCGGGGCTCTGCAAAAAGTGTGCTGCCACGCGAATTCGCCGAGTTCCTCGAAATACGCAATAGCTGTTCTGCAAGGCAAACAGAGAGGTTCACAGCAAAAATTGGTCACCAAGAGCTCGGTTCGGTCATTGTTCAGTTCAACAATTCCTCGAGCAACAGACTTGCCAACCAAGGAGCAGCGACGTGCTGGTTTTAGCAATGCCACGAATTCCGGTGCTGTTATCGCAATCTATAGTAACAAACACGTTGTATCTTGACGGGATCAAAACATGGTCGTCACAAATGCGTAAATTAGTCCTGCATGACTCGGGATCACCGTCAACAGGGGGTTGATTGGAAAATGACACGACCAGCTCCTGAAGGTTGATGACGGCATCGTACTCCCGAAGGAAATCCAAACCGAGTATCAGGTCTTTGGAGCACATGGGCAGCACAGCAAAGCAACCAGGGAAAGTAGCACCACAGATCTGTATTCGTGATGTGCAGATGCCAATCGCCGTGGCCACATGGCCGCCGGAGGTGCTGGTCTGCGGTCCAGACCAAGGGGTCAGAACCTTTCTGAGGGCCGTCGCTAACCGACTCCTCATTACAGAAAAATCAGCGCCAGTACCCACAATTGCTGTCACATCGTGGTTATCAGAGCTTACTGGGATTTCGGCAGACAACAGTCAGTCACAGCACGTTGTTGTCGTTGAGGGCATCGGGTGAGGTCGTTGGTTGGATCGTAGCATGGAATCATCGATTTCGGCAGAAACCAGTCTGTCACAGCGTGTCGTCATTGAGGTCGTGAGGTCAAGTAGTCGTCGGTCAGATCCTAGCCGCAGATCGTCGGGTGGAGGCTCTTCACTTGGTCCAATAGCGGGGGCCCTACCCCCGGAGTGCGCCGTCTTCAGTTTCCCCGATGTGGGGATGTGCCTCTGAACTGGCCAGAACACGACGGGCGGCTTGGGGAAAAAAACCGCCTTGGGGATGGCGACCGGGACTGGTGTCGCTGCACGGTCGATGGCTCCACATTGTCAGACAGATATTGCTTGATATCCCGCGGCCGTTCTCCGTAGCGCAGTTGAGGAGCGTCAGGGGGGAACCCCCCGCAAGCCCATTCTGTGGTAGGGGCAGTGACGGAGGATGTGGCGGGTTCCCCGCTGTGGTAGCAGAGTGGCCGTTTGGCGTACGCCAAACATGCGCTTTTCTTATGGTGGACCGGGACTCCCGCGGTACGGCGGGTACAGCTGCAATTCGATACTGCAGTGAAGGCACAGCAGTGACGGGGGAAAAGGCTTGCACCACTGGCCCAGGATGGATTTGTAGTGGCTCATTTTATGTCATCACATAGGGCACCGGCTGCGGAGCCGGTGGCGGCTGAACAACTCGCCGGACTTCATCCCGGACCACGTCCGATATGGCTGCGGCGCTGGCCTGTGCAGCTTCGAAGCGAAGTTTCTCGAGTTCTTCGAATACCAGGCTCCTCACAAGCTCTCGAAGCTCCTCAGTGGGTAGCGAAGTAGGCGTACAGTGGCGAGCGGCTGCTACACTCGCCTGACAACCATAATGTGCGCCACGTTCCTGCAGAGAACGCTCCATGCTTGTTGCCTCCTTGGCAAAATCGGCCGCTGTTCTTGGTGGGTCACATACCAGTGTGGCAAACAGTTGCTCTTTTATGCCGCGCATTAAGTGGCATACCTTCTTGGCATCGGGCATACACCAAGGTCGGCGCGATTGAAAAGTCGCGTCATGTCCTCAATGAACATGGCGACGCTCTCGTTCGGCTGCTGCGACCTCGATTGCAAGGCGATTTCAGCTAACTCCTTTCTCTCGCTGGTGTTGAACGTGGTTAAGAGCTCTCGGCAAAAACCTCCCAGTTATTGAAGGAAGCTTCATGGTTCTCATACCACGTCTTGGCCGAGTCCTGTAGTGCAAAGTAGACATTCCATAATTTGCGCTCACCGTCCCACTCGTTCAAACCCGCCAAACGGTCATAGCTGGCCAACCAGTCTTCGAAATCCTCAAACCTCTCACCGTGGAACGATGGGGGCGACCGAGGTGTGTGGAGGACGAACGGCGGGGCATTCCCGGAATGCTGACTTGCCTGGCTAGCCGTAGTGGACGTCATGGCCCTTGCCAATGTTGTGAGTTGGCCAAACTCGGGTTGTGGGCCTCGCAGGCGGCGGCTTGCCTTGTGGACTGCTGTTGGAGCCAAGCATTGAGAACTGACGTCAAAGGTGTCCTCGAGGCCAGCGTACATGGGCCGTTACCCAGCTGCTCCACCAAGTTATGTCACTGAGAAACTGTTGAAGTAAGCAGGGCTGGTTTACTTGCGTTACTTATATGCGCAAGAAGTTGGGACGTGCAAGGCAGCAGGCAGCCCGAGAGATGAAGACGACAAAGCATCTAGCCCCGAGATGGCTCAAGGCTCGCTAACTGCCAGGAAATGCAGTTTAGCCGCGGTATGGCGCCACTAGAGGAGTTAGTAGTGTGGCAATATCGAGAATAATTAGGATAAGTGGAATGGAGAGAAAATGTGAAAGAACCTGAATTACCCTAAATGCGTGACTTTGGCGCCAATGCTTATAATTAACGCGTGGTGCTCATTTCGACGTTTACTTTTGGTGCAATGTGCGGTTTGTTCTGTGGTTGCTCGGCTTCACAAAGCCCTGTTCTGGATGATGACGCTGTTCGTTCTTTTTTTTAGATGACCATGTACTCAAGCATGCATAGTTAGATGAAAACGTTTCTTATAAAAATAACATAGCACTGAATGTGTAGGGAAAAAAAATCGAGATTTATTACACCCTTCAATGTCTCAGGAATAGTTTGCGACAAATAGAATCATTCTAATTTCATGTATTACGAAATTACGAAGGGGTGAGTAATGCCAATGGCAGAAAATGTAAAAGGTGAGAAAATGATCCTTAATGTTTTTCCCTCGTTTTTGGCCCCTTCGGTTTCGCTCAGGAAAAAAAATGCAGAACTGAAAGCAAAGAAAACCTATAAAAATTAAAGAAATTACCTATATTTTCGACGACCACACATCTTAAAAGCGTAGTTTATAAACCTCTACTGAATTTTTCGTCACGAAACAGAAGACTTTAAGGCTAGCAAAGAAAATAATCCCAGAAATAAAAAATTTTCACCAAATCGACCAGTTTAACAAACGGGGAAGTTGGCCTGGCTGGTGCGTAATCTTGCGGCTAAAAACAGCGCTTACGCGAGACAGCGAACAGAGACACGACTATGTCCCCACTTTTCGCACAGCGCGACACGTGTGTCAACAGACGGCGAGCGCACGTCTTGCCAGCGCTTCCCCTCTCTACTGTCCCGAAGTAAAATCATTCTGGCAGGTGGAAAGTGTCATTGGGCGAGCGGTAATGTGTATTGGGCGAGCGATGTCAAGAGATGCACAGGACTCCACACGAAGTGAAGCGGCGGCAATGGGAGCGAAAGATCGCGCAGCAAGAGGCAACACCTGCAAGCCACAAGGGGCGCCAGAGGAAATAACGTGAGGACTTTCGCTTTCGAGAAGACTCCTTTTCATCCATGCTCCTTTCCCAAGCTTGAATCCGCTGCCATTGCGAAGACTCCGCCGCCGCCGAGGGGTGCTCGAACTCGAGGCACCCGAGGGTAGAAAGTGAATGAAATGGTTAGAAATAGAACTGCAGTCAAACGACGAAGCAGTAGGTGTATGCGCGCTATGCGAGACACATCTCAGGGATCAAAAAGATCCACTGTTTACTGGTGGCTACGTCTGGGTAGGGAGCTAGAGAAGAACAACTGAGAGGAAGGGGGGAGGGATAGGCATGCTGATACATCAAGGAACAAATTGGAAAAGAATAAAATCAAGTTGTACAGAACATGTCTGTGTATATATATCAAGTACATAGCCGGTAAAAGGACAAGACTAGGGGTAGTTTATTTAGGAACCGGGGATATATGCAGGAGAGAAAACAAGGATCTAGTTTAGTGTCTAAATGACGATATAAAGCAGTTTGGAGACAGTGCCGAGATTATTCTGCTGGGTGACATGAATGGCCACATCAAGTATCTGGATGGATTCACAGATTGTAACGGGAATTTAATGCTAGACTTCTGGGAGTGACACAACCTCGTTATTTTAAGTAGCGAAACTAAATATGAGGGACAAATCTCGTGGGAATCCTGTAACAGGCAGATGACTATGGAGTACAGACTAATGTCGCAGAGGGATCTATAGCAAGCTCGCAAAAATGGAAACAAGTAAAGAAGGAAAGTGCAGCCTGGGAAGTGATCATAAGTGCATTAGTCTACAGTTGGCAGCCCTGATCGAAAAATGGAGAGAAGCCAACAAGAGAACGCAAAATTAAATGACGAACAAATACCGCTAATAGCTGCCGGCATAAAGAAAGCAATGGAGAAATGCCCCATGGAAAAAAAGAATAATAATCAACTAGAACTACTCATTAGTATAAAAATAAAACAAGTGAAAGGAGTAAACCACAGGAGAAGAAACCACAAAGCTGGCGGTATAAAGAAATTAGGGAGGCCATCAAACGGTTGGTTGCCTTCAAGGGAACACAGAGAAGCAAAAGGGGCGCAGTTATCTGAAGGAAAAATAGGCCAAAAATGGGAAACTTATCAACAAAAACAACAGCAAGTGCATACCCGGATATTGTTCACCACTGTTCGTTTCATTTACTCTGGCTCCAATCCATAGCAGTCATAATTGACCACTTCAGCAAGTATTTTTCAGAAGTTTTAAGCTGCCTGAAATGAAATGCAAACAGGCAGACCAAGACAGAAGTTCTGAAGACAGGACTTTTCGATTTTCAGTTTCTCAGGCAGTTGTTAAAGAGCCTGCTTAAGGAGCAAAACACCATGCCTGGCGAAATGGAGGATGACCTCCTGAAAAACAGAGTCACGCGGATGGTAACGAAAAACAAAAGGATGTAATCAGATTTTGGGAAACATTGAAGCCGATCTCAAACCATCCTGCTATCGATCCTCTCCACACCAGCGTAGGAGCCGAGGCGCATTCATATTTTCAGCCTTTCCTGCGCCTCGACCAGTCAGAAAGCAGGGGTGACTCGGTACACACATATTTTTCTGAGGCATGGTGCGCTAGAATATGAACATATCAGATGCCTTAACTGGTTCTCCAGTCATAGGCTAAAAAAATGAAGGAAATTGACCACTCCAGAACAAATAGAATGCAGCTACGGCGGCTACTAAACACTAGAAACTCACGGTGAAATCAATGTTTGTAGCTAATTTATCGTGTGACACGGAGTACTTGTTCGAGATACCTACTAACAAGGCAGAGATACTAAGTGATGCTTTCTTGTGCATTTTTTCCTTCTGGCACACAATAAACCTGGCACTGTATTTTGTCACGAAGGTGCGCGTGGTCATCAGTGTTCGCTTCGACAGTTGTCGTAGAGTCTCTATTTTGTATTTCTGTTTGCACGCATTGCGACCTCCATAAAATAAAATAATGCGACCCGCATAAAACTACAAGCTGTCTCTGAAAGCAAGAAGAATGAAGTGCTTGGCAGCGACCAGCTTCATTGCTTTCAAAAGCACTGATCATAAGGCAGTACCGGTCGAGCCGCAGCTGTGTGCCTGCAAGTGGTTTGAAGCAACTGTGTGAGGGGTTACGGGAACCAAGTGACATCCAGCAGCCGAGAAAGCTCGTCGCCAACAGAAGGCTTGTGTAAATAGTCCTTTGTGGAGGGACCGCTAAGACACCTGTTCAACAGAGTTTGCAACAGAGTGTCTCGGATGCGGCAACTCTGCTGAAATGCGCCACACAAAAATACTGCAGTCGCGGCCGGCTTTTCGAAGGTAATCAGGTTCACCTAATCATCAAAGATGGTAGTCTGCCAATCACCGCCAAACTTGATCGAATAGGCTTTGTGCCATCTCCACCTCCTAAGCTGCCATGGAAGGGTAAGCCCGATATCGTTAAAGCGAGAGCCCAAGGGTCACCTTTTGTGGCAGGTTGAGTGGCGCAAGCAGGCCGGCCTCGACAGGCGTATATGTACCCATTCAGCCGACGTGGTTTCTGCACGGAAGTGTTCGGTGATGTCGAGACTTGTGCAAGAGACTATTATATAAGGACATTCAGCCTGTGTTCATGAGTGTGGTGTGCGGATTTGTGAACCCCTATAAACAATGTAATTATTGGGTGCATGTGTCTCTGCACATGAATGTGGAATCTGTGCAGTTTGTGATGTGGCTACCCATTCAGCAGATCTGTATGCCAGCATGCACCAATGTTGCGTTTTATAGCTTTTTGCTTTAAGTGCATGGTTCTCGAAGTGTCGAGTAACCAGGAGGAACTGTGCGCCCACGAGGGCTGACATTTGTGAAGTGAAAGTGTTGCGGTCTCATTGAAACGAGCTGATAGCAAGCTCGGTTATATACTTAGGGGGGGGGGGGAAGGCGTGTAAGGCCACCGCTCTTTTCCAGCTGCGTCCCTTGCAGGATGCCGGCACACGCGGAAGCGGCTTTCCATTACAAGGGAGAGCCTCCGCAAGTAGAGTGCATACGGGAAATAGATAGGGTCGTTTGACGCACCGCCGCCTACTTAATAAGACTCCCTTATGACGCAGGCTATCGTCAAAGAGGCACCCGATGTCCCAGAGTGGGCCGCAGCGCCGCATGGCCAAACAAAGGCATGTTTCAAGGATGGCAGTGACGAACACCTGCCGTACTCACCCAAGCCCTGAGAAAACAGGAGCGTTCCCTATCTGGTTTGAGGAGGCGGTAAAGAGCACTGAAAAAGGCAATTACAGTGTTTCTCTGGCAATGAGCGGCAAATAAGCCGATGCATTCTTATTACCCAAGCGTCTCGGCGTCTGTGGTGTAGGAGCGTCGTGGCCCTTTTGCTTTCTCATCTGTTGCTGTTGGGCAACACAGACTGATGATGGGTGGGTGCGCATCAGTGTCAAGAACTTGACGAGCAACGTGAGCAGAAAGGGGGTAGCGGTGTGCCTGAGAAAAGTCGGAATACCTCCGAAGGGTGAGCGTGAGGATACTCTTACTTGAGAGAGTAGTGGCATATTTGTTTCTGATTTGGTTTGCGTTGTTAACGAGACCCTGGTTTCGAGGCTAAGCCCAACACATGGGGTAGTCACCATCTCACGTTATTTTTGTTTGGAGAATTGATGCTTAGGGCGGGCCACTGAAGATGCCTGCCCTTAATCCTTTGTTAATTAAGGGTTTAAAAGCGCAAGTGAACGGATGGAGTCCAGTCCAGTCTGAGCTTGGGCTAAGTGCTTAGCGTGTAACACGGTTCTACTTAGGCTCTAACCTGTCGGGTCGATGAGTAAAGTAGCGCAAAATTTGTTCTTCCGTAAATTCATTTCTGCTTCTGGTTTTACTCTCTGTATATTTATGCTGTAAATATATGCTCTGCTGTCATCATCTGCAAGCACGCCTCCTGTTCATCTTCCATGCTAAAAGACACTAGAGGAAGGGTTCGTAAACCTACCTCGAAGAATCGAATCACCTGAAATTCTACTCCAGGTTTCTATTTTGCTAGTGCTAGGGCCAAAGTAACATTTTCTGCCCTTTAAACACGTTCCAGTAATCCTTACGTGTATCTGCTGCAAAGAGAATGGTGGTGCCCTGTACAACTTCGTTGTCTCCGTGTAACCACCTTCATCAGTTCTTAAATTTTGTAAACTGTGCCTCAGCTTTTTTTTGGAATGGAACACAAACTAATAGATGATATTTGTCTTTGGACAAGCAACTTCTGTTTCCTTGTTAGCTACCAGTACCACTTAGCCAGCCCAAACTTGGAGAACTTACCAGCAATTGGTGCTAAAAGATGTTCACTCTTGGTATTGACTCTCCCATTTATTGGTATTTATTTCTATGCTTGTTTGGGGTATGTTTGAAGGTTAGTAATGCCTGCTCCATAATGATGAGTTGTCTACGTTTAGGCATTGCAATGGAAATTGTAATGCTGAACCTTGCTGGTCCATATTAATTGCCTGCTCTGTTTAGTGCCTTGTAGTAAAGAGGAAATTTAGTTCAGTAATCTTCTTTGCCTTTGATGCTTGGTCTTGGCTGTAGGTTTTGATGACACATTTCTACATGAAAGTCATTGCAGGATTTATTGCAATGCCATTTCATGGCATACTAGCTACTGGGTGAGATTCAATGATTCACCTAAATTTTTTATACCGTTACATGGACAGTTTCAATGCCCATTGTGCCAATAAACGTCGCACTCATTGGGGATCTCTCAGTACCACACGGCAGTTTTCAATGACCACTGAACTCTATTGATATCCACTAAAAAGAGGTTTCCAAATGGCCATTGGAATTCTTTGTCGAATAGACGGATCTCATCGAGAGGAGGTCAGAGATACCAAAATGTCCGATGTGGGACTCCTTTTTCCGATTTCTTTGGAGTTTTCGTGTTCAGCGCATAATGTGGCGAAGCTAGGCCTAAAGCAGTCCAGCCTTCCAAAGCGGACTGAAGTCACGGTGACCCCTTCAGGGCACCACACCCGGCTTGTGATGCCGGCTTGTGATGCCCGGCGGACCTGAGGAAATTGAAGTGCCCGGCCAGTGGTAGGCTAGCAAGAAAGGAAAATACCTGCCACTCGAGAGGAGCGCGCAGCTTATTGCAAAGCAACGCGCTGCTGTAAAGCAGGCTCAGAGATACCAAAATGTCAGATGTGGGACTTTTTTTCGATTTCTTTGAAGTTTTCGTGCTCAGCGCACCATGTGGCGAAGCTAGGCCTAAAGCAGTCCAGCCTTCCAAAGCAGACTGATGTCGCGGTGACCCCTTCGGGGGACCACACCCAGCTTGTGATGCGACCAAAGATCGAAATATGCAAGTGATCGAGGGAACGTCGGGCAGACCTGAGGAATTTGAAGTGCCCGGCCAGTGGTAGGCTAGCAGGAAAGGAAAATACCTGCCAGTTGAGAAGAGCGCGCAGCTTATTGCAAAGTAACGCGCTGCTGTAAAGCAGGCGGGCAGCAAGGTGGTGGAAAATTCGATAAAGAAGGAGAATGCGGATCCTGAAAGGAGCCGAAAAGATCATTTTGAAGCCACACGGCAGCCTGGTGCGCCTAGTCCAGCGTGGCAATGCCTATTTGATTGACGCAATCAAGAAAGAGGGTGGCGGGAGTGAACCCACGTGTGGAGGAGGATGACGTGGTCTCCTTAAATATCAAGCTGCACTCGATTCTCGTAGCACAATGAGCACAGAGAGAAAGCTGCACTAGGCGAGCCTTATGCACATCACGTTCCAGGACGAGAAGATAGCAACGACAGTCACTGTGGTGACTCCGGAAGATTGTGGCAATGGCGTGATTAAGAACATGCCACTAGAGTATATTCCATCGACAAAATACGTACAGACTGGACCGGTGTGGCAACCTGAAAGCTTTGGTCGTTTGCAGGCTCGGAAGATAATCGAGAGCCGTGCTTATTCTCTTCGAAGAGAGTGAAGTTCCAAGAAACATTGTTCTGAACGAGGTGTCCTTAGGAGACCATGTACACCGTAAAAAGTGCGATGTTTGCAACGTTTGTGGCAGACTCAGCTACAGGGAAGACGTCTGCCCAGACCCGAGCGACTACAAATGCAAAGGCTGCGGACGGGAGAAACCACCAAGAGACCGCCAAATTGAGGCGAAGTGTTAGCTATGTGGCAAAGGCCATGTATTGGGCAAGCGAAAATGTCAAGAGATGTACAGTGTACAGGACTCCACTCGAAGTGAAAAAGCGGCAATGGGAGCGAAAGATTGCGCAGCAAGAGGCAACACGTGCAAGCAACCAGGGGCGCCAAAGGAAATAACGGGCGGACTTCAGCATTCGAGAAGACTCCTTTCCATCCATGCTCCTTTCCCAAGCTTGAATCCGCCGCTATTGCGAGACTCCTCCGCTGCCGAGGGGGTGCTCAAGTTTATAGACCATAGGGCGCTCGAACTCGAGGCACCCGGGGGTAGAAATTGAGAAATATGGTTAGAAATAGAGCAGTAGTTAAAGGATGAAGCAGTAGGTGTTTACGCGCTATGTGAGAAACATCTCAGGGATCAAGAAGATCCACCGTTTATTGGTGGCTACGTCTGGGAAGGGAGCTACAGAAGAACAAATGAGAGGAAGGGAGGAGGGATAGGCATGCTGATACATCAAGGAACAAATTGGCAAAGAATAAAATCGAGTTGTAGAGAACATGTCTGTGTATATCAGGTACAATGCCAGTAAAAGTACATGGCTACGGGTAGTTTATTTAGGGACAGGGAATATATGCAGGAGAGAAAACAAGGATCTAGTTAAGTGTCTCAATGACGATATAAAGCAGTTTGGAGACAGTGCCAAGATTATTCTCCTGGGTGACATGAATGGCCACATCAAGTATCTGGATGGATTCACAGATTGTAACGGGAAGTTAATGCTAGTCTTCTGGGAGTGACAACCTAGTTATTGCAAGTAGAGAAACTAAATATGAGGGACAAATTTCGTGGGAATCTTGTAACAGGCAGACGACTATTGAGTACTGACTAATGTCGCAGAGGGATATATAGCAAGCTCGCAATAATGGAAACAGCTAAAGAGAGGAAGTGCAGCCTGGGAAGTGATCATAAGTGCATTAGTCTACAGTTGGCAGCCCTGATCGAAAAAATGCAGAGAAGCCAACATGAGAACGCAAAATTAATTGAACAAATACCGCTAGTAGCTGCCGGCATAAAGGAAGAAATGGAGAAATGCCCCATGGAAAAAAAGAATTATAATCAACTAGAACTACTCATTAGTATAAAAATAAAACAAATTAATGGAGTAAACCACTGGAGAAGAAACGACAAAGCTGGTGGGATAAAGAAATTACGGAGGCCATTGAACAAACGGTTGCCTTCAAGGGAACACAGAGAAGCAAAGGGGGCGCAGTTATCTGAAGGAAAAATAGGCCAAAAATGGGAACCTTATCAACAAAAGCAACAGCAAATGCATACCCTGATATTGTTCACCGCTGTTCATTTCATTTACTCTGGCTCCAATCCATAGCAGTCCTAACTGAACTCTTCAGCAAGTATTTTTTAAAAGTTTTAAGCTGCCTGAAATGAATTGCAAAATGGCAGACAAAGACAAAAGTTTTGAAGACAGGACTTTTCGATTATCAGTTTCTCAGGCAGTTGTTAAAGAGCCTGCTTAAGGAGCAAGACGCCACGCCTGGCGAAATGAACGACGACCTCCTGAAAACAGTCATGCGGCTGGCAACGGAAACCAAAAGGATGTAATGAGATTTTGGGAAACATTGAAGCTGATCTCAAACCATCCTGCTATCGATCCTCTTTGCACCAGCGTAGGAGCCGAGGCGCATTCATATTTCCAGCCTTTCCTGCGCCTCGAGCAGTCAGATCGCAGGGGTGACCCGGTACATACATATTTTTCTGAGGCATGGTGCGCTAGAATATGAACATATCAGATACCTTAACTGGTTCTCCAGTCATAGGCTGAAAAAAAAATGAAGGAAACTGACCACTCCAGGACAAATAAAATGCAGCTACTGATGCACGGCGGCTGGCTAAAACACTAGAAACTCACGGTGAAAGCAGTGTTTGTGCCTAATTTATTGCGTGACACGGAGTACTGGTACGAGATACCTAATAACAAGGCAGAGATACTAAGTGATGTTTTCTTGCGCATTTTTTTCATCTGGCACAAAATAAACCTGGCACTGTATTTTGTCACGAAGGTGCGCGTGGTCATCAGTGTTCGCGTCGACAGTTGTCGTAGAGTCTATTTTTTATTTCTGTTTGCACGCATTGCGACCCGCATAAAATAAAATAATGCGACCCGTATAAAACTACAAGCTGTCTCCGAAAACAAGAAGAATGAAGTGCTTGGCAGCGACCAGCTTCATTGCTTTCAAAAGCACTGATCATAAGGCAGTACCGGTCGAGCCGCAGCTGTGTGCCTGCAAGTGGTTTGAAGCAACTGTGTGAGGGGTTACGGGAACCAAGTGACATCCAGCAGCCGAGAAAGCTCGTGCCGAATAGAAGGTAAGCGCGAGAGCAGCTGTGCTTGTGTGAATAGCCCTTTGTGGAGGGATCGCTAAGACACCTGTGCGACAGAGTTTGTAACAGAGTGTCTCGGATGTGGCACAACTGCTGAAATGCGCCACACAGAAATACTGCAGTCACGGCTGGCTTTTCGAAGGTAATCAGGTTCACTTCATCATCAAAGATGGTAGGCTGCCAATCACTGCCAAATTTGATCGGATAGGATTTGTGCCATCTCCACCTCCTAAGCCGCCATGAAAGGGTAAGCCCGATATCGTTAAAGCGAGTGGCCAAGGGTCACCTTTTGTGGCAAGTCAAGTGGCACAACTAGGCTGGCTTTGCAAGGCGTAAATGTTCCCATTCAGCCGACGTGGTTTGGCACAGAGATTTCAGTGATGTAATGCTGACGTCGTAAGAATAATCTCAATATGTGAGACACACTGCACGATTCTGGATGGATTACTGGGCCTAGGTGTGGCTGACCTGATGGGGGTACGAAATGGCAGATGCATATTCAAGTTTCAGCCTGACCAAAGTTAAATAGGCAGTTAGTGTAGCAGATAAGACTAATCGTTTTTTTATTGACTGTGTGTATTCCTTTTCTTCGCTTCAAAAGAAGGTCGAGTTTTTACTTCAATGTGTCCATCCTGTTTGTGGAGATCAGTAAAGTAATTGCTTAGCCCGAAGGCGCAAATGTCTAGAAGCTTGTAGGTATAGCAGAGGTATCTCAATCCTTGAACAAGCTCTGCTCTGAGTCATTTTTCTTGGTGTCCAAGGCCATCGCTTGCGTCTAAGCTCTTCAGGAGAGTATTTATTTATCCCGCCTTCTTTGCAGTAGCATTGGGAATTTCACTGAGCACCTTCGACTTGCAATATTCATTGATGTGTTTATGCAGAAAAATGCTTGGAAAAAAGGAATTACTGAAGGAAAATGCTGGCTGGAGATTTCTTTCCTCTTTTTGTTTTTCAGGTTGAAAGCCGGTCTTCCCACATTTTTGATGAAGTCCCAGCCTCCACTTTCGCTGTCCGTATCACAACTCATGGACACTCTGAATAAGGACTCCGTCATCGAATGCGACAAAGATGAAAACAGCGAGTTTCCAAACACGCAAGCTGAACCTCCGTTTTCCCAAAATGACCTGGACATCAAGCCTAACTCGGGAGGCGACCAGCCTGAAGGATCCCGTCTAACATGAGTGCCTTTTCACTGGATAGGGCAGAAGGAGGAGGTGCCCATAAGAGCTGCAACTAGCAACCACCATGGCCGAAGACCTGCACACAATGTCCAACGTGAACGAACAGATGACTTCTAAGCTGGGAGAACTTAAGATCTCTTCACACAAACAGCAAATGCGGAATTATAACCTTGAATGTGTAAACTCCATTCTGGCTGAATATATCAGCCACTACAACACACATAATGAAGAGGACATAGGGAATTCAGAGGACACAGAGAACGCAGAGACAGAGTAGATGGTAGAGGCCATCCTGGGTCTCCTGGGCCTAGTCAAGCTCAGAGCTTCTAGCTCAGGAGACCTTTCCAATTTCTGGAAAAATAAAACATGTATGTATGTATGTAAAAAACTCTCTGGCAAGACATGTTCCTTGCCTTCTGTTCTTTGTACAGTGCACTGTGTTCAGACATGTTTTGGCATTTGTGATGACATTCTCTTCACGTTCAAGGAGTATTGGAAAAATCCAATGCCTTTCGTTCTGCATTTTAGATCTTTTATTGCTTTCCTAAGTTTACACAGATTTGCTTCGCACATTTTCACTCTCTGTTCTCATGGGCTGTTAGTTTCTGGCCATTTCATGCTTCAGCTCACTTCTGACACTGAAGGTGCACCTTGATGTACTGCTGAAGTGAAGCTATGGACATTGCCATGATATTAGTTGTACTTGATTGAAAATCCTGTTTGAAGATCAGACCCATCTAATTAGTAATATGTGCTATAGGCGACACTGATCATCAGAAATTTTAATTGATGATTCTAAAAGAATCGAATTGTGGGATGGAGATCCCTTGAACTTATTTACAAATACTGTGTTACATGTTTGTTTTGAATTTCCATCCCCTCCTTGATGTATTTGCATTTGGTTGATGTCTTCTGAAATTGTGCATATGCACAATTTAAGGAGTAACAGGGAATGTTGATTAGTAGGTGCAAACCAACGTTCTTTCCTAATGGCTTCTTGAACTGTGAGAAGCAGTTCTTACTCTATTTCTCAGCTTCTAGATTTCACACATATGCTTCCATGTGCTGTGTTGTATTTGACTAAGCTCGAAGCAGGCTCCTAGTTGTGGTATGGCATGTAATACCTATAATATTTAGCACACATTAGTATTTGCAATCAAAATTTTTATTTGTACATGCTTCTGGGATTAAGCCTGTCTTGTGCAGTGCGAGAGCTCCCAATCACCTTCTACTGGACCCCACCACTGAGGGTCCTAATGAGTGACATGTGTTGTTGTTCTTTCGTGAGATTAGTTGGGAAGATTGTGTATTGCACAATGTTCTATTTATGGCCTCGTTGTTTGCCTTCTGGCACTGTGGCTGAAAATTAAATTTTGAGGCCAGTTGTCAGGGGAAAATTTTTTTGTGCGTGTGAGAAATAGAGATTA
Organism: Amblyomma americanum; assembly: GCF_052857255.1. Classification (NCBI taxonomy): domain Eukaryota; kingdom Metazoa; phylum Arthropoda; class Arachnida; order Ixodida; family Ixodidae; genus Amblyomma; species Amblyomma americanum. The sequence continues at coordinate 467,825,993 of NC_135497.1, forward strand.
AGCGAGGAGATGGCATTGCTTACTGATGGGGTTTATACGTGCAGGTCAGGCACGGAGGAACAGTATGACGAGAAGTAAAGAATACTCCAGGAAATATCCGACATCGCTCGCGAGCATGGAGATAAGGTGAAGCCGGCATCCACAAAAAAGTCTCCTGTGCTCGGTGACAGCTACCAACTACGCTAGTTGCGGAGCGGAACTCTGTGACTTTGACCAGAATCCGGCTACCGCCGCTCATGCCGCTGCCCTGGACGCCGGCCCCTGCACCGCAGATGTGTCATCGCCCAAGGAGCACCCGTGTGAGAATATTTTTATGGGCAATTTCAGACAAATGTGATGTCAGGCAGGCATTCAGGACACGGTCACGCCGCAGTAGCGCTTCGACCAGCGGTGGCTAGAGTATGTTTTATTGCCAAAGCAGCTTTATCGTGAATGTCCTAATTTAACGAGTCTAGTCGGAGCTCGCGAATGGGCCATCCAAAAGTCAGTGTTCCCTAAAACAAGCTTCATCGATCAGAAAGCACTTCTGTTTAGTTAACCATCTCTTGTGCATTCTTGAATGTGAAGGCAAGTTGCAGTATATGCAGTTTGGCTATGTTAATCTGTGCTGCCCATAACCTTCCACATTGCAACAGCTACTGCTGTATCACCATTCAACGTGCTGTAAAGCCGACCTTCAACCTAGATTTTTGAATTCAGGTGGCACATTCCACTTTGAACAATGTGAAAACTGTTACGAAGCATTTGTCTTCGAAAATATTGTGGTTACTGTAAAAAAATTCCTGGATCTATTTATTACAATGCTTTAGTACAAACACTGCAGGCCACTTGTGCATTAAAATCTGTTAGGAATATATAAAATCAGTCTCTGAGATGTGGACTTTGCAATAGTTACTGTTCATTAGGGAAACATTGCTCTGTATGTGTGCTACCCTTTTTTAGGGCAATCAGCTGGTGACCCATCCCCAGCAGCAAATATATTGCAGTAAATATATCGAGTGGATACAGCTGAAGATGTGCCAGCAACAGGTGATGGTGGCACACATCCAGATTGCGAGCTCGGCTCCAGTGTGCAGCTGCCAGCAGCCGTTTCCCAACCAAGCCTTGGCCACTGCTGCACAGGTTCTCAGCCTGAAAGGCGAGGTAAGTTAACTGCACCACATATAATTAGGCAGCTAAATGCAAAGCAACGCACTGCTGTAAAGCAAGCTCAGAGATACCGAAATGTCCGATATGGGACTTATTTTTCCGATTTCTTTGCAGTTTTCGTGCTCAGCGCACCATGTGGCGAAGCTAGGCCTAAAGCAGTCCAGCCTTCCAAAGCAGACTGAAGTCGCGGTGACCCCTTCGGGGGACCACACCCAGCTTGTGATGCGACCAAAGATCCAAATATGTAAGTGATAGAGGGAACGTCGGGCAGACATGAGGAATTTGAAGTGCCCGGCCAGTAGTAGACTAGCAAGAAAGGAAAATACCTGCCACTCGAGAGGAGTGTGCAGCTTATTGCAAAGCAACGCGCTGCTGTAAAGCAGGGGGGCAGCAAGATGGCGGAACATTCGATAAAGAAGGAGAATGCAGATCCCGAAAGGAGCCGAAAAGATCCTTTTGAAGCCACACAGCAGCCTGGTGTGCCTAGTCAAGCGTGGCAATGCCTATTTGATTGACGCAATCAAGAGGGTGGCGGGAGTGAACCCACGTGTGGAGGAGGATGACGTGGTCTCCTTAAATATGAAGCTGCACTCGATTCTCGTAGCCACTACAAGCACAGATAGAAAGCTGCACTAGGCGAGCCTTATGCACATCACGTTCCAGGACTAGAAGATAGCAATGACAGTCTCTGTGGTGACTCCGGAAGATTGTGGCAATGGCGTGATTAAGAACATGCCACTAGAGTATATTCCTTCGACAAAATACGTACAGACTGGACCAGTGTAGCAACCTGAAAGCTTTGGTCGTTCGCAGGCTTGGAAGATAATCGAGAACCGTGCTTATTCTCATCGAAGAGAGAGAAGTTCCAAGATACATTGTTCTGAACGAGGTGTCCTTAAGATGCCATGTATACCGTAAAAAGTGCGATGTTTGCAACGTTTGCGGCAGACTCAGCTACAGGGAAGACGTCTGCCCAGACCCGAGCGACTACAAACCCAAAGTCTGCGGACTGGAGAAATCCTCAAGAGACCGCTAAATTGAGGCGAAGTGTTAGCCATGTGGCAGAGGCCATGTATTGGGCAAGCGAAAATGTCAAGAGATGTACAGTGCACAGGACTCCACTCGAAGTGAAGAAGCGGCAATGGGAGCGAACGATTGCGCAGAAAGAGGCAACACCAGCAAGCCACCAGGGGCACAAAAGGAAATAACGGGAGGACTTCAGCATTCGAGAAGACTCCTTTCCATCCATGTTCTTTTCCTAAGCTTGAATCCGCCGCTGTTACGAGACTCCGCCGCTGCCGAGGGGGTGCTCAAGTTTATAGACCATGGGGCGCACGAACTCGAGGTACCCGGGGGTAGAAATTGAGAAATAAAGTTAGAAATAGAGCAGTAGTTAAACGATGAAGCAGTAGGTGTTTACGCGCTATGCAAGACACATCTCAGGGATCAAGAAGATCCACCGTTTATTGGTGGCTACGTCTGGGAAGGGAGCTACAGAAGAACAACTGAGAGGAAGGGAGGAGGGATAGGCATGCTGATACATCAAGGAACAAATTGGCAAATAAAATCAAGTTGTAGAGAACATGTCTGTGTATATCAGGTACAATGACAGTAAAAGGACATGGCTAGGGGTAGTTTATTTAGGGACAGGGGATATATGCAGGAGAGAAAACAAGGATCTAGTTAAGTGTCTCAATGACGATATAAAGCAGTTTGGAGACAGTGCCGAGATTATTCTGCTGGGTGACATGAATGGCCACATCAAGTATCTGGATGGATTCACAGATTGTAACGGGAAGTTAATGCTAGACTTCTGGGAGTGACACAACCTAGTTATTGCTAGTAGAGAAACTAAATATGAGGAACAAATCTCGTGGGAATCCTGTAAGAGGCAGACGACTATTGAGTACTGACTAATGTCGCAGAGGCATATATAGCAAGCTCGCATAATGGAAACAAGTAAAGAGGGGAAAGGATCATAAGTGCATTAGTCTACAGTTGGCAGCCCTGATCGAAAAATGCAGAGAATTCAACAAGAGAACGCAAAATTAAATGACGAACAAATACTGCTAATAGCTGCCGGCATAAAGGAAGCAATGGAGAAATGCCCCATGGAAAAAAAGAATTGTAATCAGCTAGAACTACCCATTAGTATAAAAATAAAACAAGTGAAATGAGTAAACCACTGGAGAAGAAACCACAAAGCTGGTGGGATAAAGAAATTAGGGAGGCCATTGAACAAACGGATGCCTTCAAGGGAACACAGAGAAGCAAAGGGGGCGCAGTTATCTGAAGGAAAAATATGCCAAAATGGGAACCTTATCAACGAAAGCAAAAGCAAGTGCATACCCGGATATTGTTCACCACTGTTCGTTTCATTTACTCTGACTCCAATCCATAGCAGTCCTAACTGACCACTTCAGCAAGTATTTTTTAGAAGTTTTAAGCTGCCTGAAATAAATTGCAAACAGGCAGACCAAGACAAAAGTTTTGAAGACAGGACTTTTCGATTTTCAGTTTTTCAGGTAGTTGTTAAAGAGCCTGCTTAAGGCGATCGATGGGAAGTCACGGAGACAAGGATTTCCCCAAAGGATGTTAGGTTGGAGAGCTTAGAGTGTTGCAGATTGTCGCATAGTTTGAGCAATAAATCGCCGCTGGCCAATTTTGAGAGCTTACAGCCAATGCCCAATGTTTCTGTCAAGCACTTTGACACAAGGAAGGGGGATATTATTCTTGCCTCTTTAGCTTGTTCTTCACTATGGATCACGTGATATTTTGGAAAAGTTACCTTTCTTTTTTGAAAGAAGTCGCCTGCCTCGTTCTGCCCCCTTTTGAGAGAGTAATCTGGTTTTTAAAGGGGGAGCCATAAAAAAAAGTAATTCGGTCATGGTGCGAGCCACCCACCACGGAGTCCAACAAGGGGACGGGACAGGAACTTGAAAGCAAGTCCTGCCCACGCCAGCTGTACACCTCAACTATAACCAAATATGACGCAACTCAGGGCAGTTGGTCACACAAGATTAATGCTCGTCGCCAGGAAAAAAGGAAAAACCAAGAAGTGAGTAGGATATAAGATAGTTGTGAGAAAGAGATAGGAAAGTGAAAGATGGAGAGGATACGAAAAGGCGACTAGCGGTTCCCCCCGTGCGGGTCAGGCCGGAGGTGCCGTCTACAGAAAGCTGGGGCCGAAGTGGTGTGTTGCCTCCGCCGAGGGGTCTTAAAGGTCCAAACGCTCGGCATCGTCTCAACCACCAGGATCCCCTTTTCCCCGGACACGGCGATGCCACGCACGGCTAGGCGCGGCTGCTCGGGTCTGTGGTGATGCACTGTTCACCATCATCTCCTTGCGGGGATGTCGCTGCGGATGCTTGGGAACCCGTGGTGTTGGCACTCACCAATGCCTGCAAGCTGCAGAGACCCCCTGCGGGGATCCCCGCACTGGGGTTAAGTTATTTAATTAGCAACGGCTGCTCACTGAGGAAGGGGGAAATGACCCGCCGGGGCCTAACCTAACCGTGCTCCCTCAAAACCATCGCACACTCTGTGGGGCTGGGGTCACTGAAGTAATAACAATTGGTTTTTTTTGGGAAAGGAAATGGCGCAGTATCTGTCTCATATATCTTTGGACACCTGAACCGCGCCGTAAGGGAAGGCATAAAGGAGGGAGTGAAAGAAGAAAGGAAGAATAGGTGCCGTAGTGGAGGGCTCCGGAATAATTTCGACCACCTGGGGATCTTAAACGTGCACTGACATCGCACAGCACACGGGCGCCTTAGCGTTTTTCCTCCATAAAAACGCAGCCGCCGCGGTCGGGTTCGAACCCGGGAACTCCGGATCAGTAGTCGAGCGCCCTAACCACTGAGCCACCGCGGCGGGGCTTGGTCGCTGAAATGCAGGCCGGAGTTTTTGCGAGAACTTCGTTGTCGGGTTTACGTTTGCAACTTCAAACGTAAACGTTGAAAATGTAAACGAAGCGACTTTAGCGGCCCCCAATAGATGCATTCAACGTGCGGCTGCTGCTACCTTACACCGGTAGCGTCACGTTTCACGTCACTCCGTCGTGTGACGTCATAAGAGGACGCCGTGCCGAGTTTGAATCGTTGTTGTTGTTGTGTTGGGTTTTATGGCGTATAGGCAACTAAGGCCATCATGCGCCAAGCTGGAGGTATAGGAGAAATCTCTGGATGATTTTATAGAAATGTGAAAATCGTCGCTGGTGCAGAGTGCTTAAATAGTTAAAATTACCTCATGATGATGAAGGAAAAAGATGCTAGAAATGGGTACTATTAAAAACGTTTAAAGGGGGTCGGGTCACCTCAGCAGTCATCCTTACCAGGGTAAGGATCTCGAGGCTTCCAACCAATCAAATACAGACCTCACCCTTTTTCTCTGGAATGAGGAATGGCCGAGTTGTATCAGGCGAAGTACTGGGTCATGATTTAAATATTTTTAAGAAAACCAGCTTCTCTTAAAAATCTAAAAACACAGGACATGTCCACAATTGCGTTATCACTCAAGAGCAGTGCTGGATGAAGAGGGATGCATTGGTTATAAAACGGAGAAAAACACATTTTCCGTAGCCTTTCCAGTTTAGAGCATGAAATTAAAATGTGATTCACTGTAAGTTCATCTCCGCATGTACAAACTGGTATGTCTTCTTTCCTTAGTAGAAAGTTGTGTGTGAAGTGTGTGTGACCTATCCGGAGACGGCAGATAATGACCTCTTTGAAACGTTTCTGGTGCACACATGACTTCCATTCACCTAGGACTGGTTTTATTAACCGTAGTTTGTTATTTAGTTCGTTGTTCCTGGTGGACTGCCATTTTTTCCTTGCATTAATATGTATTGAGTTCATGCAATCTCTATAGGGCACATTTATGTTTTTAATTTGCTTTTCACAAGCTTGAGCAGCGCACAAATCTGCTCTTTCATTGCCCTTTATGCCAACATGACTTGGTACCCAGCAGAGTCTTATGTTTTGTCCTTGAGCTATGGCTATTGTAATGTTATGTATGAGGTCGCCAAGCAGCGGGGTTATTGCATTTCTAGGATGAAGGGCTGTGAGCACACTTAGTGAGTCTGTGTAAATAATACTGTTGGGTAGGTTCTCGTTTAGTATTTTTTCTATGGCTACACAAATGGCGTAACATTCCGCAGTGAAGATGGAAGCGCACTGTGGAAGTCTTACTATCTTATTCCAATTTCCCTGTACAACTGCACTTCCAACGTATGCATCTGTTTTTGAACCGTCGGTATAAAATGCTGTGCAAGTAGTATACATTTCCTCGAGTGTGAGCAATTCTTGTATTATATGTTGTTGCGGAATTTGTTTGTTACGGAACTGTGTTAGAGTGAAATCACAGATTTCAGGGAAATTGTGCCATGGCGGCAGTGGACCTCGCCTTCGGGCAATGTTTGGCAATACGTCTAATATGCTAAGGTTCCGGCACATGTCTTCAAATCGCAAGAGGAGAGTTGTGTTGTGTTGGGTTTAATGGCACATAAGCAGCTAAGGCTATCATGCGCCAGGCTCAAGGTATATGAACACTTTTCTGTAGGTGGGAGGAAACATGGTTGTGCAGAGGACCTAAATTGCTATTTCGTTCTGGTAGTAATAAGAAGAAGAAGAAATTTTATAAATGGCTAAAAATAAATGCTTTCAAGAAGGTCAGATAACCTCAGTAGCCATCCTTGGCTGGGCAAGGATCCTGAGGATCCCAACCATTCAAATAACCACCTCAGCCCTCTTCTCATGGAATGAGAAAATGGCTGAAGTGCATCATATTTTAAAGCAAAGCTGTGGATCAAAGTTTACAGTCTCTGAAGAACATCTGCCTCTTTTAAAAAGCTAAAAACGGAAGATATGTTAACAATGGCATTTTCGCCTAAAAGCAGCGCTGGGTGTAAAGGAATGTATTCATTATAAAACTTCGTAAAGTGCTTATTTCTTAGTTTTTCGAGTTTTGCACACGAGAATAAAATATGGTTTATTGTTAGTTCGTCTCCACATCTTTCACAACGAGGTTTATCTTGTTTCGTTAGTAAGAAATTATGTGTAATGTGTGTATGTCCAATGCGGAGACGACATAAAATTACTTCAATAAATCGTTCCTGGTGCCTACAGGTCTTCCATTCACCCAGGACAGGTTTTACAAAGTGCAGCTTGTTGTTAATCTCGTTGTCCCAAGAGGCCTGCCATTTTTCTCTCAATTTATTCTGGACTGACTTGATGCAGTCCTTATGTGGTATGTTTACTGGTTTTATTTTTGCGTTAAGGGCAAGTGCGGCGCTTGCATCAGACCTCTCATTTCCGCTGATGCCCACGTGACTGGGAACCCAGCAAAACTTTATTGTATGTCCTTGTGAATGAGCTCGTATTACATTATGTATTATGTTTCCTATTAAGGGTTCAGTTGCATTTCTGGGGTTTATTGCTGTAATTATGCTGAGAGAGTCACTGTAGATAACACTGTTCTGTATGTTTTTCTTCAATATTTTTTCTACAGCTAGAGCAATGGCGTAGCATTCTGCTGTAAAGATTGAAGCGCATTGAGGCAGCCTGACTACTTTTTCCCATTTCCCTTGCACTATCGCGCTCCCTACATAGAGTGCTGTCTTAGAGCCATCTGTGTAGAAATCTGTGCAATTCTTGTATTTTTCACTTACTCCAAGAAACTCTTGCTGTATATATTCCAGTGGGGTATGTCTTTTTTGAATGTGTGTCAGTGCGAAATCGCATACACCAGGAAACAAGTACCAAGGTGGCAACCTATCGGGTCTCTGGGCAACATCAGGAAGTGCATCTAGTATGTTTATTTCTTGGCATATTTCTTCAAAGCGGAGGAGCAATGGTTTTACAGCTTGAGGTTTGCTGGTGAACAGTGTTCTGGATGGGCATTTTGTAACTATGGTGTAACAAAGATGTTTCGGTAGCGACCTTATCTTCAGTACGTATGCACAGGTAAGCATTGTTCTCCTGTTGGTGAGGGTCGGTTCATTTGCTTCTACGTGAAGGCTATTTATGGGTGATGTTCTGTAAGCACCAGTTGAAAGGCGCAACCCGAGGTTTTGTACTGGATCTAGCTTTTTAAGGTATGATGGCCTCGCAGACCCATACACTATGGATCCATAGTCTAACGAAGAGCGTACTAGAGAGCGATAGATGTGCAATAGGCACCTCCTATCGGATCCCCAACGCTTCCGTGAGAGTACTTTAAGTATATTCAGGGATTGGGTGGCTTTCTTTTTAGGGTGTTTATATGTGGTAGAAACGTTAGCTTTTTGTCAAAAGTTAAGCCTAAAAATTTGTTTTCTTGTTTTACTGGAAGTGTGGTGTCGTTCAGGTGGAGGGTGGGATCAATCTGCAGTCCTCTCTGCAGCGAGAAAAGAACCGCAACAGTTTTCTGTGGAGAAAACCTAAATCCATTTCTGTCTGCCCAAAGTGCTAATTTGTTTATTGTGAGTTGTAGTTGTCTCTCACAAGTTGCCAGGCAAGAAGATGTGCACGCAATTTCAAGGTCATCAACGTAGACCGAGTACATAATGGACTGTGGAATTATACTGGTTAAAGAATTCATTTTTACTATGAACAATGTAGTACTTAAAATGCATCCCTGAGGAACGCCGTTTTCCTGAGTAAAATTATTTGAGAGGGTTGCGCCGAGACGAACTTGGAAAGAACGGTTGGATAAAAAGTCGCTCAAATATTTCAGCATCCTCCCGCGGATACCAAGCTCTGCCAGGTCGCGAAGAATCCCGAACCTCCAGGTCGTGTCATATGCCTTCTCCATATCGAAAAAAACTGAAAGGCAGTGTTGTCTGTGTATAAAGGCCTCTCGGATTGTGTTTTCCAGGCGGATTAAATGGTCGACTGTGGAACATGTTTTTTTAAAACCACATTGGTGGACATCAAGAAGCTCTCGGGATTCTAGAATAAACATTAATCTAATATTTATAACACTCTCAAAAGATTTGGCAAGACAGCTTGTGAGGGTTATAGGCCTGTAACTGTTAGGGGAGGTTGGTGGATTTCCTGGTTTTAGAAATGGAACAATAATGGCTTTTTTCCAAGCAGCTGGTATTTTCCCTACTACCCATATTTTGTTAAAACATTTTAACAGAACTTCTACAGATTGCTCAGATAGATGGAATAGCATTTCATAATGAATTTCGTCGGGGCCTGGTGCAGTTTGTTTACCTATAGACAGTACTCTCTTTATTTCTTGAAGTGTAATCAAATTATTGTAAGGCTCGTTTGTGCTGCCTGCCGTAGGGAGTCTTTGTTTTTCGGTTGTGTTTTTGTATTTTAAGAATGACTGTGTATAGTGGGAAGAACTAGAAACTATAAAAAATGTTCCCCCAAAATGTCTGCTTGTTCTTTAATACTTGTCTGAATTCCAGGATCCGTCAGCAGAGGAAGGGTGAATGGGGAATAGCTGCCATTTACTTTTCTGACCTGCTCCCACAGTTTTTTTGATGTTACCGAGCTGTTTATGGACGACACATAATTTTGTCAAGACATTTTTTCCGCGTTCCGCCGTATATATCGGGCTTTAGCTTTTGCCTTTTTGAAAGTTATTAGATTTTCAAGAGTAGGATACCTACGAAATACACCCCAGGCCTTTTGTTGTTTTTTGGCTTCCCAACATTCTCGCGTCCACCATACCTTGTGGTTCTGGCGCACCACGCCTGTGGACAGGGGAATAGCTAGCCGTGCAGCATCGATGATACGCTTTGTAAGAATTTCATTGATTTCATCTATGCTAAGTGTTTCTGAGTAAATGTCCTCTAATCTGGCCTTTTCTCTAAACAACGCCCAATCAGCTAGATGTAGCTTCCATCGCCGTGGTTTGGTTGGGATGACTGCAGGTGAGAATGATAGGCTTATAAAAACTGGTAGGTGATCACTCCCAAACGGGTTGTCTAAAACGTCCCACTTAAAATCACTAAAAACAGAAGGTGAACAAAAAGACAGGTCTAAACTGCTCATTTTCCCAGACGTTGGGGAACAGTAGGTGGCCTTTTTCGTATTTAAAAGATATACATTATTCGTCAGGATAAAATCTTCGATTATTTGACCTCTAGCGTCACAGCGTTCGCTTCCCCACAGGGAGGAGTGAGCATTAAAATCCCCAAGTAACAGATATGGCTCCGGAAGTTCTCTGATCAGTTGCTGTAGATCATGGAGTGTTAACGTAAACTGTGGAGGAATGTATACGGAACAGATTGTTAGTGTTTTGTAGCTTACGATACTGACTGCAACCGCCTCAAGTTTTGTTTTGAGTTTAATTTCTTGAGCAGGGACACCGCTTTGAACGACTATCGCGACGCCTCCCGATAGCCGATTTGCCTGCTCTCGATCGCGCCTAAAAGTTTTATAATGTTTCAGGATATGTACATGTTCTGGACCAAGATTGGTCTCCTGAAGACATAAAGCTGTGGGTAACATTGACCCTAAAATATGTGTTATGTCGCTGTAATTCCGCATAAGTCCTCTACATTTACAATGGATTAAAAAAGCCATGTTTATGTTTTTGAGAGGAAATGAAAGGGGATTTACTTAAGTAGTGGGCCCGTTATTAGGGGCCTGTCTTTTTTCCGCTCAAGAGAGCTGTTCCGCCTCTGTAGTGGAGGCGGAGTGGCAGTTATATCCATCGCCTCGCGCGAGGCGCTGGAGGACCGCGGGGAAGCCGCGGGTTTGTGGGTTTCAGTCCTCCCCCGGTAGGGGGAAGTCCTGCGGGATGCCGACGCATGGACCGGCGCTCCCTGCTTTGACACTGGCAGGGCAGCTTTCGCTGACCCTGCCTGGGGCGTGAATGGTCCTGCCATTGGCTCGATGGAAGTGGCCTCGGCAGGCACCGGGGTGCTGTGTGGTGCACCGCCCCTGCGCACCACATCAGCAAAGCTGGATTTTGCTGTGAAGGAGAACTGGTTGGTAACGGCAAATCGCCTTCTTGCTTCTCTAAATGAAATGTTTTCCTTGGTTTTTATCGTGATAATCTCTTTTTCCTTCTTCCAGGACGGACAGGCCCTGGAGTATGCAGCATGTTCTCCTTCGCAGTTTGCGCACCGCAGAGCTGCGTCACATTCCTCAGAAACGTGATCCTTGGAAGCACATTTTGCGCACGTTTTGCGGCCGCGGCAGCTCTGTGAGCCGTGGCCAAACCTTTGACAGTTGAAGCATCTTCGTGGGTTTGGAATGTAGTGTCTGACATCTACTTTCAAGTATCCTACATCGATGGTTTCTGGTAATGTACTTGTATTGAATGTTAGGACCAAGTGTTTTGTCTCTATTTCTTTATTGTCTTTCCGGATTTTGATTCTGTGCACATCTGTGACATTTTGGTCAGACAGGCCTTCCAGCAATTCTTTCTCGGTTAGGTGTATGAAGTCGTTTTCAGAGATGACACCACGAACTGAGTTTAGGGATCGGTGCACTGTTATTGAAACTGGGATTTCTCCGATGGATGCAATGTTTGCGATTTTCGAGTTCTGGGTGTTGTCAAGGAGTTCTAACAATAAGTCTCCGCTGGCCATTTTAGACACCTTGCAGCAAGGGCCCAGGGTATCTGTTAGGCATTTAGATACAAGAAACGGAGAAATTATTTTTGCTTGTTTTTCATTACTTTCGCTGTGGATAACATAGAACTTGGTGAATGTCAATGTCGGTTTCTTTTTTGAAAAAAAGTCTGCTGCTTCGTTCCGCCCTCTCTTGAGAGAGCGATCGGGTTTTGAAAGGGGGGGAGCCATAAAAAATGAAGTTTTTCAGCCATGGTGCCAGCCACCCACCATGGAGTCCAACAAGGGGACGGGACAGGAACTTGAAAGCAAGTCCTGCCCACGCCAGCTGTACACCTCAACTATAACCAAATATGACTCAACTCAGGGTAGTTGGTCACACAAGGTTAACCCTCGCCGCCAGGAAAACAGGAAAACCAAGGAGTGAGTAGGATATAGGAGAGTTGTGAGACAGAGATAGGAAAGTGAAAGATGGAGAGGAGGATAGAAAAAGGCGACTGCCGATTCCCCCCGGTCGGGTCAGGCCGGAGGTGCCGTCTGCAGGAAGCTGGGGCCAAAGTCGTGTGTTGCCTCCGCCAAGGGGCCTTAAGGGTCCAAACGCTCGGCATCGGCTCAACCACCAGGATCCCCTTTTCCCCGGACACGGCGATGCCCCGCACGGCGAGGCGCGGGTGCTCGGGTCCGTGGTGATGCACAGTTCACCATCATCCCCTTGCGGGGATGTCCCTGCGGATGCTCGGGAACCCGCGGTGTCGCCACTCACCGTCGCGACGCCTGCAAGCTGCAGGCGCCCCCCTGCGGGGTTCCATACAGACATGTGTGACAGTTAGAATGGTTGCAACCTTGTACATTTGCAGTACATTCTGAAACAACAATTTTTGATTTTTTCTTATAATCAAGAAATGCAAATAAGCTTATTGATTTTCCAAACAACCACTCCACAGCCTGCCGAACAGTGCCCATTGCTCGGTTGAATGCATGTTGCTGCTGGCTTAGTTTGGTGCCAGCATATGGCCGCATGAGGAGAGGGCACAATGGATGGATGTGATCGCCATAAATTGTGAAGGTGCAGCCTTAGACCAAATCCACAAGCTTTCCGTAGAGGCCACTGTTATGAAGGATGTCTGCAAAATATGGTAACTAATAAGTGCTCGCCTTGCATGAAAACGTATGTGAGCAATATAACAACAAAATTCTTCATTGTGAAACTAACACATTCAGTGAAATGAGATTTAACCTAGGGAAGAATTCTGTTGAGTGCTACATAAAGATTTCTTATCTGCTAGGGTACATGCCTATTATGCAACAAAACGTAGTATGTCTTCCCATGCAATAGCAAACAAGCTGCCCAAAAACGAAAAATTAAAAGAAGAAACCAACATATTACCACATGCCCATAAGCGAATATCTTAAGAGCACCCATGCCATACTACCCGAATAAAACTGGCACGAGACTTCCTTTTATACTTGGCAATATAACACTACTTAGATATGGAACTCAAAAAGCGATGATGCCTACAAAGACAACAGACTTCGGCGCTGTAGAAAACATGAGATATTTTTTAATTTTGCTGGCAAAATTGAAGAAATTGACTTTTCATGCTTTTTGCAGAAACTGATAACTAATAACAAAGTAAGTGGAAAAGATAACCACATGCCACCGGTGCAAATCGGACCCACAATGTCTAAGTATGGGTCTGTCGGGCTAATTAACTGAGCTATGGTGATGGTTGTCTTCCTTCCCTTGAAAAAGCACTGGCTTATTTTTTCTTATAGTTCATTCAGTGCTACAAAATGTGACACAGCAAAAAAAGAACTACAGACCGGAGAGGGCACTATTTGCTGGTTTCCTTTGTGAACAAGATGCATGTTTTTTTACTTCCTCAGCAAATACATAGAAAAGCACACAGTTCTGCTTATTACAACTCCCCATTTAGAATAAATATCTTAGCCCTTATATAAAGTCAAGAAAGGCGTGAATGTTTCATTTGCTACCTTTGTTGACTGTTGTCTCCAGAGCCAGGGCTGGAGAACAACATGACGGCACACTCTACTAGCATGACAATATGTCACATGTTCTGCCAGAGGCACTGCCAACCAGCCCGTAAATCCCTGAATTCGACTTTATTGCAGGCAGAATCGGGGAAATCTAAGTACACAACTGAAACTGCCTAGGTAAGCAAAGCAGATAAACTGTTTAAATTTGAAATTTTATGTCTGTTCTGGAACATTTACGATGCGAAAGACATTTCTAATGAGTTTATTTCTAGCTAAGTTTTTTGCATACTAATTACAGCATTTTCACATTATTTTTATTCCAAATTGCAAAAATTAAACATGTTTCACTCACCAGTATCACGTCTGTGACCAGGGTACGGCCCATCAAGCTCACATATTTTGCCGTTAGCACACATTATTTCTTGGTACTTCACAACATGAAGCCTTTTATGCCCAGAGAAATATATCCTCTGATTTGTTGTTGGCCTACAAATAGGCCTGTCTGTCCTGTCCACAAATACCCAGCAGTTGGAAAGGGGGCACCCCAAAGGGGAGCACCCGGGAATAAAACAAGGACATTCCTATTTTGATTTTTCTTTTTATATACCATATTTCATTCCATTTATTTCCATATAGTGATGACATAGCTGGCCCCCGCATATCTGTGAACTCCATCAAAAAGGAAAAACCTGGCCTCAAGCTAGGAAGCTGCGGAGGGTTCTTGAGCGCACTTCAGAGTTATCTCACGGTTCCGTTTTCAGGGGAGTGGCAGGGGAGACTAGGGTGGTGGTGGTGAGGGAGGGGTGATGGTTGCAGGGGAAGGCCATTATTTCTTACACAGCTTTTGTTTTCGCTAAAAAGTTTCGAGCTGAAAGGTAGAGAAAGGAAGATCTTGGGGGGGGGGGGGGGGGGTGCACGGAAGGCGCAGAGCTTAGCTGCGCATGATAGAAACAGCTAGGGGAAAGTAATAAAAATAAGTGCTTCGCGGGGTAGGGGGTTAGCGCGCAGCCTTGAAAAGGGCACGTCCTGGAGATGAGTTGGGGAGATAGGAGACTTCAAATGAGAGAGTGGACGGGGGCCAAAACATGCGAGGTTTGGAATTCTCGGAGAATGAGTCAAGGGCAATTCAGAAGGCAAGACTGTGGCAAAAAACGTGAAGCGTCAGAGTATTGTTGCAAAGCCGCAGGAGAAGCACCATGTCCAGGGACTAAAAGCTTTGAAGAGAAAAACGTGGAGCTTCGAGATAGATTTTGAAAAAACGACTTTAGACACTCGTGCATTTTGTGGGGCCGTGTGTTAGTTCAGGATGCCTTAAAATGATATCATGAAATAATAAAAAACATATACAATACATAAAATATCATGAAAGCAAATTTGCACTCTTTCATGGTATTACATAGAGGACATGTCGCAAACAAGCTATGTTAACATGCGTCTAACACCATTTGTAAGTAGATTTATTCGCTGGTCGTCGAAGAATGTCAAACTTTTTGTGGGTGAGGATATTTCACGCAAAAAAGCAAAAACAAACAAAACCATGTTGAATTGTGACTCGCAACTATCTCTGATGTTTTTATCAATAACGGTGATGTTCGAAAAAAATTAATTTGCGAGAAAATAAGTAAGGACGTCAGCAAGAGCTACAGCCCTCAATGCAAATTCTGCAACAGAACAATAAAATGAACAAAAACAACATTTTGAAACATTACGATCTGCAGAACAGGAAGGAAAAAGCAAATTGGAAAACACAGGGGAAGGCGCGACCACAGGGAACGACGTACAGAAGCGCAGGAACCTTTTACAGCATGATTGCTTGCGTTTATGAAGCGGCGGCCTAATATTTCGCACATGCGCAACCTATATTTGTAAATTTACAAGGCCACTGCTTCGTTTCTAGACGTTGCTAAAATTGCGCACAAAGTCTGCTTAGCGAAAGCACTTGCACTAAGTTATTGCGTTTGATTTATGATCTCCATTAAGCAGGCACCCGCTGCACAGTCTGGCAGTGAATTCTCTAGAGTGAAGCAAAAAAGGTCTTTTAATTAAAAAATTGATGAAATGAAAGTCATTTGATTTTTTCGAAGGAAGCACGCTTGGGCTGGTTTTCAGACACTCGCACAAGAAATGTGCAAAACCACTTTCAAATACATAAACTCCATACAAATAGTTGGGTTATTATGCCCAGAAATCGGTCAAAGGCAACAGTGTGAGCTCTGGCTGTGCACGTCCCAAAGAAAGTATGTCTTCTTTATTAGCGTCTTGGCTAAGCCATATATAATTACACGAATCATTACAACTGGGTCATGCCAGTGCGCATTCGTTAACTGCTAAATTTACGAGATCTTTTAAAAGAAATTTTAGCGACTAGTTGCAGCCGCTTCTAGTTGCCCAGTATTAACGATAGTATTCTGTAGATCTGTAGTTCTCAGTCTGGATGGTGTCGTCGTCAGCCTTATGCAACAGACCGGCTCCTCTGTGGCGGAATATGGACAGTCCACTGAACACCACCGAAGTCGACGTCACGTCGTTGAACAACTCAAAATCAGCGAACGGACAGAACAAAAGTTGACAGCAACGACACCATTGCTATACAACAAGCCAATGCGTTTGAAATGCTTCGGAATGCGTTTGGAAATTGTTGTGAGGCACCTTAGAACCCCGTTTGGTCCGAATGCCATTCGAAGTGTCGATTAGCTGAAATGCTTCCGAATGCGTTTGGAAATTGTTGTGAAGCACCTTAGAACCCCGTTTGGTCCGAATGCCATTCGAAGTGTCGATTAGCATTTGACTCAATGATACTTAAAAGTCCACGTAGCATGACTCTTATGGTAGAATTGCAGTAGTAGTAGTAGAGTATAGCACAGCGCTACCACTCTAATACTGCTGAAATGCTATAATGTGCTCAAGGAAAACGTTTTGATCTCAAGGATCACCGTAAAACAACTGCTTTGGCCACGTATACATGACAATTATAGTTACACTGATATGAGACAGGCCTATACAGGTCTTAAACTTCTTATAGGGAGCTCAAGTCAGTTTTTACGAGCTGAACAATTATAAACTGTCTCTTTGTTGTAGCAAACTGAACGTTGCCCTGTAGTTTTAGCAGATGGCACAAGGTTGACCAGCATTTGCCAGTATACTTTTAACACTGGACGTGTGATGGCAAAGGTAGGCCGACAGACAGCTTTCTTGAATGGCATTGCAAATTCTGGAAAACAGACATTCTTGTTCACATGGCCCGCGCTAGCCATGATTCCAAGGTGCCACGGCCAGGAGTGGCAAACAGTAGGAGAATTCTTGCCAACGTAGCCAATGTTAGCCACGATTTGATGATGGCACAGCCAGTACTGGAAAAATGATGAAGAATCAGGGCCATCAATGGATGTGTTAGTAACTGGTTCAGCGAATATCAGATGCTCAATGGGAATTCTGGGCCTACTTATGGCCATACTTTGCCAACGGTTTTCTAATATTGGCCCATTTTAATGTATAACTTGGGATGGTGCAATAAAATATTAACAATACAAATATTACTCATGCAGGATGCTTTCTTTGAGTATTTTATCTATATGTGAGCAAAGAAAGCTGTACATTTTGTTTCCCACGACAAGCTAGAGGCATACGCCCGAGCCATGATCATTTCACGTACCGGTGAGTGCTTGGACTGGCTCGAAATGACGCGACGCGCTTGCAGCGGCACCAAAGCGAAACTAAAAACTGGTTGAACTGTGATTCATGAGAAGTTCTAATGTTTTAGCCAATATAGCCAATGTTTAAAATGTAAAATCCCCAGACGGAAAACAGCAAAGAGATAAGCATCAACAAGGACCAAAAAAACACGCAAGATCAAAGTAAAATACAAGCGTGAACAAGACTTTATATCTCGCTGGTAAGAAAGGAAACAAGAGTGAAAGAAAATGCCTAGTCACATGCGGCTATGTACGGACGATTGGATCTTCTTAAGACATCGCCACCTGCCTTCGGCAAGCTGCCCGAATAGTTGTGATGTGCGCAACTTCTAATTATTAATCATGATGAAATTGCTTAGTCCCTAGTAGCTGAAAAAATTGCGTGCAAATGCCCTTGAGCCAATACATTCATTCACCCCAAGCAAGCACACCAGCACTGCGGAAAAGCTGGCGATGCTGGAGAAAAAAAATTTGCAAGAGGGGATCCCTTCTGTTTACAGTCTTCACAGGATTGAAAAACAAATGAAATAAAGTGGAAGAAGCCTGCACCAGAAGGAATTAAAATGGGTTAAACTACAATGAAATGCCAATTGGTTAAAAACCAGAGTAGTAGACATGCGTAAGGCTAGATGAGCATTAAAGGGCCACCAGTTGTTGGAGAGAGGGCAACGGCGAAACCATGAAAGAAGCTGAGCGCCTATCGGATGTGGAAGCAGCATAAAAACATGACAAAAAGTGTCAAGGTAGTATGGTGTAATCTGTGAAAAATGAGAAAAAATAGACACAAACAGCTCTAAGGAGTGTCGGGATGGAAAGAAAACATGCGTGTAGTAGGGACGCTGAACTCTCGTGCAACTCCATGTCCAGGCCGCAGGCGCAGAGGAAGCCCTCGCCAGTACAGGCCGTCTGGGCGTCCACGACCTCCAGACATCAGATGAGGCACGAGAGAGTGACTAACACACATCAAGGCCAGGACGACGGCAGACAGCCTCAGAGACGATGACCTGAACAATGCGAGCAGTGCGAATGGGAGTGCGTGCACGGGGTGAGTGCAACCGGGAACCGCTAAATTGCAGCGTAATGCGCGCTAATCCGTTGCTAAGGTCGCCAGCAATAGGAACAGTGTAGGAACATGCAGAAGTGTAAGAAGGAGCACACCAAATAGACATGCTCGATCGCTGCAATGGGTCATCATGGGTCGCCCGCAGGACTTCGACACAAAGAGCCATAGGCACGACAAATAGATCGACAGCTTCTGTTGGACTGTAGTTTTTGTTGTACAGGAAGCCGTCACGTAAACAGGACGACAGCCTGCACGAAAAGGTTCATGGGGGAGACTGAGCGCTTCCTTCTAGATGCTCAACGATGGGACGTAGTTCACTGTCGTCTCTTTGGTGTTGAATGAGAATGGACGTAGAGATGGCACCAAGAAAAACAGAATCATCGTTGGGGCGAGCTCGGCTGTCCTCGATAGGAGCACGAGACAAACAGTCGGCATCACCGTGCTTCCTACCAGACTTATAGATGATGGTGACATCTAATTCCTGAAGTCGAAGGCTCCAGCATGCGAGCCGTATCGAGGGATCTTAGAAGTTCGCCAGCCAACACAGCGAGTGGTGGTCACTGACAACCCTGAAAGGGCGGCCATATAGGTACGGGTGAAATATGGTTACTGCTCACACAATGGCCACGCGTTCTTTTTCGGTGGTGGAATAGTTCACCTCAGATCGTGACAAGGCGCGGCTCGCGTATGCGATTACGCGTTCGAGACCATCCTGCCACTGCACAAGGACCGCACCGAGGCCGATGCTGCTGGCGTCTGTGTGTATTTCAGTGCCGGCTGACTCGTCGAAGTGTCCAAGAATGGGCGTACTTTGGAGACGAGTGTGGAGGTCTTCAAAGGCTTGCTCTTGCTCCAGGGCCCAGAAGAACGGTTCGGAATCTTTCGTGAGTCAGGTGAGGGGCTCAGCGATCTGGGAGTTCTGCACAAAATGCCGATAATAGGTGCAGAGACCCAGAAAGCGGCGCACACTGCGCTTATCGGTGGGCACAGGAAAAGCAGCCACGGCAGCAGTCTTATCAGGGTCTGGGCTAACTCCTTTAGCGCTCACGATGTGGCCCAGAAATTCCAACTCTTCAAAAGCGAAGTGACACTTTTCGGGCTTCAGGGAAAGAATGGCCAACCGAATTGCTTCGAACACAGTGTGCAGGCGTCTCAGGTGCTTTTCGAACGTGTCAGAGAAGATGACATTATCTAAATACACGAGACAGGACTGCCATTTGAGATCGGCAAGACGGTATGCACCATCCTCTGGAAAGTTGCAAGCGCTGAGCACAGGCCGAAAGGGAGCACCCGGAATTTGTACAGACCATCCGGTGTAGCAAACGTGGTCTTTTCCCGGTCGCATTCATCCATCTCCATTTGCCAATAGCCACTTCGTAAATCTAGCGATGAGAAATACTTGGTGTGGTGCAGCCAGTTAAGGGAGTCATCAATACGTGGGAGACGATACACATCCTTTTTTGTGACATTGTTTAAACGTCTCCAATCAATGCAGAACCGTAGGGTTCCATCTTTCTTTGCTACTAGAACAACAGGCGATCCCCACGGGCTCTTCGACGGCTGTATCATGCCGTCCTGGAGCATTTCTTGAACTCAGCGGTGAATGGCATCACACTTCTTCGAAGAGATCCGGTAAGGTGGCTGACATAACGGCCGCTGGTTGGCGTCAACTATAATTCGGTGCTTTGTGAGCGGTGTCTGCCTAACCTTGGAGGTCGAGGCAAAGCAGTCGCAGAAAGACTAAATAACACTTTCCAGGCAGCATTTTTGATTAGATGGGAGGTTTGCGTTCATGTCAGTTTTTATGGGAGTGGTCAGTTCCACCACTGATTCCGGGGCTCTGCAAAAAGTGTGCTGCCACGCGAATTCGCCGAGTTCCTCGAAATACGCAATAGCTGTTCTGCAAGGCAAACAGAGAGGTTCACAGCAAAAATTGGTCACCAAGAGCTCGGTTCGGTCATTGTTCAGTTCAACAATTCCTCGAGCAACAGACTTGCCAACCAAGGAGCAGCGACGTGCTGGTTTTAGCAATGCCACGAATTCCGGTGCTGTTATCGCAATCTATAGTAACAAACACGTTGTATCTTGACGGGATCAAAACATGGTCGTCACAAATGCGTAAATTAGTCCTGCATGACTCGGGATCACCGTCAACAGGGGGTTGATTGGAAAATGACACGACCAGCTCCTGAAGGTTGATGACGGCATCGTACTCCCGAAGGAAATCCAAACCGAGTATCAGGTCTTTGGAGCACATGGGCAGCACAGCAAAGCAACCAGGGAAAGTAGCACCACAGATCTGTATTCGTGATGTGCAGATGCCAATCGCCGTGGCCACATGGCCGCCGGAGGTGCTGGTCGGTCTGCGGTCCAGACCAAGGGGTCAGAACCTTTCTGAGGGCCGTCGCTAACCGACTCCTCATTACAGAAAAATCAGCGCCAGTACCCACAATTGCTGTCACATCGTGGTTATCAGAGCTTACTGGGATTTCGGCAGACAACAGTCAGTCACAGCACGTTGTTGTCGTTGAGGGCATCGGGTGAGGTCGTTGGTTGGATCGTAGCATGGAATCATCGATTTCGGCAGAAACCAGTCTGTCACAGCGTGTCGTCATTGAGGTCGTGAGGTCAAGTAGTCGTCGGTCAGATCCTAGCCGCAGATCGTCGGGTGGAGGCTCTTCACTTGGTCCAATAGCGGGGGCCCTACCCCCGGAGTGCGCCGTCTTCAGTTTCCCCGATGTGGGGATGTGCCTCTGAACTGGCCAGAACACGACGGGCGGCTTGGCGAAAAAAACCGCCTTGGGGATGGCGACCGGGACTGGTGTCGCTGCACGGTCGATGGCTCCACATTGTCAGACAGATATTGCTTGATATCCCGCGGCCGTTCTCCGTAGCGCAGTTGAGGAGCGTCAGGGGGGAACCCCCCGCAAGCCCATTCTGTGGTAGGGGCAGTGACGGAGGATGTGGCGGGTTCCCCGCTGTGGTAGCAGAGTGGCCGTTTGGCGTACGCCAAACATGCGCTTTTCTTATGGTGGACCGGGACTCCCGCGGTACGGCGGGTACAGCTGCAATTCGATACTGCAGTGAAGGCACAGCAGTGACGGGGGAAAAGGCTTGCACCACTGGCCCAGGATGGATTTGTAGTGGCTCATTTTATGTCATCACATAGGGCACCGGCTGCGGAGCCGGTGGCGGCTGAACAACTCGCCGGACTTCATCCCGGACCACGTCCGATATGGCTGCGGCGCTGGCCTGTGCAGCTTCGAAGCGAAGTTTCTCGAGTTCTTCGAATACCAGGCTCCTCACAAGCTCTCGAAGCTCCTCAGTGGGTAGCGAAGTAGGCGTACAGTGGCGAGCGGCTGCTACACTCGCCTGACAACCATAATGTGCGCCACGTTCCTGCAGAGAACGCTCCATGCTTGTTGCCTCCTTGGCAAAATCGGCCGCTGTTCTTGGTGGGTCACATACCAGTGTGGCAAACAGTTGCTCTTTTATGCCGCGCATTAAGTGGCATACCTTCTTGGCATCGGGCATACACCAAGGTCGGCGCGATTGAAAAGTCGCGTCATGTCCTCAATGAACATGGCGACGCTCTCGTTCGGCTGCTGCGACCTCGATTGCAAGGCGATTTCAGCTAACTCCTTTCTCTCGCTGGTGTTGAACGTGGTTAAGAGCTCTCGGCAAAAACCTCCCAGTTATTGAAGGAAGCTTCATGGTTCTCATACCACGTCTTGGCCGAGTCCTGTAGTGCAAAGTAGACATTCCATAATTTGCGCTCACCGTCCCACTCGTTCAAACCCGCCAAACGGTCATAGCTGGCCAACCAGTCTTCGAAATCCTCAAACCTCTCACCGTGGAACGATGGGGGCGACCGAGGTGTGTGGAGGACGAACGGCGGGGCATTCCCGGAATGCTGACTTGCCTGGCTAGCCGTAGTGGACGTCATGGCCCTTGCCAATGTTGTGAGTTGGCCAAACTCGGGTTGTGGGCCTCGCAGGCGGCGGCTTGCCTTGTGGACTGCTGTTGGAGCCAAGCATTGAGAACTGATGTCAAAGGTGTCCTCGAGGCCAGCGTACATGGGCCGTTACCCAGCTGCTCCACCAAGTTATGTCACTGAGAAACTGTTGAAGTAAGCAGGGCTGGTTTACTTGCGTTACTTATATGCGCAAGAAGTTGGGACGTGCAAGGCAGCAGGCAGCCCGAGAGATGAAGACGACAAAGCATCTAGCCCCGAGATGGCTCAAGGCTCGCTAACTGCCAGGAAATGCAGTTTAGCCGCGGTATGGCGCCACTAGAGGAGTTAGTAGTGTGGCAATATCGAGAATAATTAGGATAAGTGGAATGGAGAGAAAATGTGAAAGAACCTGAATTACCCTAAATGCGTGACTTTGGCGCCAATGCTTATAATTAACGCGTGGTGCTCATTTCGACGTTTACTTTTGGTGCAATGTGCGGTTTGTTCTGTGGTTGCTCGGCTTCACAAAGCCCTGTTCTGGATGATGACGCTGTTCGTTCTTTTTTTTAGATGACCATGTACTCAAGCATGCATAGTTAGATGAAAACGTTTCTTATAAAAATAACATAGCACTGAATGTGTAGGGAAAAAAAATCGAGATTTATTACACCCTTCAATGTCTCAGGAATAGTTTGCGACAAATAGAATCATTCTAATTTCATGTATTACGAAATTACGAAGGGGTGAGTAATGCCAATGGCAGAAAATGTAAAAGGTGAGAAAATGATCCTTAATGTTTTTCCCTCGTTTTTGGCCCCTTCGGTTTCGCTCAGGAAAAAAAATGCAGAACTGAAAGCAAAGAAAACCTATAAAAATTAAAGAAATTACCTATATTTTCGACGACCACACATCTTAAAAGCGTAGTTTATAAACCTCTACTGAATTTTTCGTCACGAAACAGAAGACTTTAAGGCTAGCAAAGAAAATAATCCCAGAAATAAAAAATTTTCACCAAATCGACCAGTTTAACAAACGGGGAAGTTGGCCTGGCTGGTGCGTAATCTTGCGGCTAAAAACAGCGCTTACGCGAGACAGCGATCAGAGACACGACTATGTCCCCACTTTTCGCACAGCGCGACACGTGTGTCAACAGACGGCGAGCGCACGTCTTGCCAGCGCTTCCCCTCTCTACTGTCCCGAAGTAAAATCATTCTGGCAGGTGGAAAGTGTCATTGGGCGAGCGATAATGTGTATTGGGCGAGCGATGTCAAGAGATGCACAGGACTCCACACGAAGTGAAGCGGCGGCAATGGGAGCGAAAGATCGCGCAGCAAGAGGCAACACCTGCAAGCCACAAGGGGCGCCAGAGGAAATAACGTGAGGACTTTCGCTTTCGAGAAGACTCCTTTTCATCCATGCTCCTTTCCCAAGCTTGAATCCGCTGCCATTGCGAAGACTCCGCCGCCGCCGAGGGGTGCTCGAACTCGAGGCACCCGAGGGTAGAAAGTGAATGAAATGGTTAGAAATAGAACTGCAGTCAAACGACGAAGCAGTAGGTGTATGCGCGCTATGCGAGACACATCTCAGGGATCAAAAAGATCCACTGTTTACTGGTGGCTACGTCTGGGTAGGGAGCTACAGAAGAACAACTGAGAGGAAGGGGGGAGGGATAGGCATGCTGATACATCAAGGAACAAATTGGAAAAGAATAAAATCAAGTTGTACAGAACATGTCTGTGTATATATATCAAGTACATAGCCGGTAAAAGGACAAGGCTAGGGGTAGTTTATTTAGGAACCGGGGATATATGCAGGAGAGAAAACAAGGATCTAGTTTAGTGTCTAAATGACGATATAAAGCAGTTTGGAGACAGTGCCGAGATTATTCTGCTGGGTGACATGAATGGCCACATCAAGTATCTGGATGGATTCACAGATTGTAAGGGGAATTTAATGCTAGACTTCTGGGAGTGACACAACCTCGTTATTTTAAGTAGCGAAACTAAATATGAGGGACAAATCTCGTGGGAATCCTGTAACAGGCAGATGACTATGGAGTACAGACTAATGTCGCAGAGGGATCTATAGCAAGCTCGCAAAAATGGAAACAGGTAAAGAAGGAAAGTGCAGCCTGGGAAGTGATCATAAGTGCATTAGTCTACAGTTGGCAGCCCTGATCGAAAAAAGGAGAGAAGCCAACAAGAGAACGCAAAATTAAATGACGAACAAATACCGCTAATAGCTGCCGGCATAAAGAAAGCAATGGAGAAATGCCCCATGGAAAAAAAGAATAATAATCAACTAGAACTACTCATTAGTATAAAAATAAAACAAGTGAAAGGAGTAAACCACAGGAGAAGAAACCACAAAGCTGGCGGTATAAAGAAATTAGGGAGGCCATCAAACGGTTGGTTGCCTTCAAGGGAACACAGAGAAGCAAAAGGGGCGCAGTTATCTGAAGGAAAAATAGGCCAAAAATGGGAAACTTATCAACAAAAACAACAGCAAGTGCATACCCGGATATTGTTCACCACTGTTCGTTTCATTTACTCTGGCTCCAATCCATAGCAGTCATAATTGACCACTTCAGCAAGTATTTTTCAGAAGTTTTAAGCTGCCTGAAATGAAATGCAAACAGGCAGACCAAGACAGAAGTTCTGAAGACAGGACTTTTCGATTTTCAGTTTCTCAGGCAGTTGTTAAAGAGCCTGCTTAAGGAGCAAAACACCATGCCTGGCGAAATGGAGGATGACCTCCTGAAAAACAGAGTCACGCGGATGGTAACGAAAAACAAAAGGATGTAATCAGATTTTGGGAAACATTGAAGCCGATCTCAAACCATCCTGCTATCGATCCTCTCCACACCAGCGTAGGAGCCGAGGCGCATTCATATTTTCAGCCTTTCCTGCGCCTCGACCAGTCAGAAAGCAGGGGTGACTCGGTACACACATATTTTTCTGAGGCATGGTGCGCTAGAATATGAACATATCAGATGCCTTAACTGGTTCTCCAGTCATAGGCTAAAAAAATGAAGGAAATTGACCACTCCAGAACAAATAGAATGCAGCTACGGCGGCTACTAAACACTAGAAACTCACGGTGAAATCAATGTTTGTAGCTAATTTATCGTGTGACACGGAGTACTTGTTCGAGATACCTACTAACAAGGCAGAGATACTAAGTGATGCTTTCTTGTGCATTTTTTCCTTCTGGCACACAATAAACCTGGCACTGTATTTTGTCACGAAGGTGCGCGTGGTCATCAGTGTTCGCTTCGACAGTTGTCGTAGAGTCTCTATTTTGTATTTCTGTTTGCACGCATTGCGACCTCCATAAAATAAAATAATGCGACCCGCATAAAACTACAAGCTGTCTCTGAAAGCAAGAAGAATGAAGTGCTTGGCAGCGACCAGCTTCATTGCTTTCAAAAGCACTGATCATAAGGCAGTACCGGTCGAGCCGCAGCTGTGTGCCTGCAAGTGGTTTGAAGCAACTGTGTGAGGGGTTACGGGAACCAAGTGACATCCAGCAGCCGAGAAAGCTCGTCGCCAACAGAAGGCTTGTGTAAATAGTCCTTTGTGGAGGGACCGCTAAGACACCTGTTCAACAGAGTTTGCAACAGAGTGTCTCGGATGCGGCAACTCTGCTGAAATGCGCCACACAAAAATACTGCAGTCGCGGCCGGCTTTTCGAAGGTAATCAGGTTCACCTAATCATCAAAGATGGTAGTCTGCCAATCACCGCCAAACTTGATCGAATAGGCTTTGTGCCATCTCCACCTCCTAAGCTGCCATGGAAGGGTAAGCCCGATATCGTTAAAGCGAGAGCCCAAGGGTCACCTTTTGTGGCAGGTTGAGTGGCGCAAGCAGGCCGGCCTCGACAGGCGTATATGTACCCATTCAGCCGACGTGGTTTCTGCACGGAAGTGTTCGGTGATGTCGAGACTTGTGCAAGAGACTATTATATAAGGACATTCAGCCTGTGTTCATGAGTGTGGTGTGCGGATTTGTGAACCCCTATAAACAATGTAATTATTGGGTGCATGTGTCTCTGCACATGAATGTGGAATCTGTGCAGTTTGTGATGTGGCTACCCATTCAGCAGATCTGTATGCCAGCATGCACCAATGTTGCGTTTTATAGCTTTTTGCTTTAAGTGCATGGTTCTTGAAGTGTCGAGTAACCAGGAGGAACTGTGCGCCCACGAGGGCTGACATTTGTGAAGTGAAAGTGTTGCGGTCTCATTGAAACGAGCTGATAGCAAGCTCAGTTATATACTTAGGGGGGGGGGGGGGGGGGGGGGGGGGAAGGCTTGTAAGGCCACCGCTCTTTTCCAGCTGCGTCCCTTGCAGGATGCCGGCACACGCGGAAGCGGCTTTCCATTACAAGGGAGAGCCTCCGCAAGTAGAGTGCATACGGGAAATAGATAGGGTCGTTTGACGCACCGCCGCCTACTTAATAAGACTCCCTTATGACGCAGGCTATCGTCAAAGAGGCACCCGATGTCCCAGAGTGGCCCGCAGCGCCGCATGGCCAAACAAAGGCATGTTTCAAGGATGGCAGTGACGAACACCTGCCGTACTCACCCAAGCCCTGAGAAAACAGGAGCGTTCCCTATCTGGTTTGAGGAGGCGGTAAAGAGCACTGAAAAAGGCAATTACAGTGTTTCTCTGGCAATGAGCGGCAAATAAGCCGATGCATTCTTATTACCCAAGCGTCTCGGCGTCTGTGGTGTAGGAGCGTCGTGGCCCTTTTGCTTTCTCATCTGTTGCTGTTGGGCAACACAGACTGATGATGGGTGGGTGCGCATCAGTGTCAAGAACTTGACGAGCAACGTGAGCAGAAAGGGGGGTAGCGGTGTGCCTGAGAAAAGTCGGAATACCTCCGAAGGGTGAGCGTGAGGATACTCTTACTTGAGAGAGTAGTGGCATATTTGTTTCTGATTTGGTTTGCGTTGTTAACGAGACCCTGGTTTCGAGGCTAAGCCCAACACATGGGGTAGTCACCATCTCACGTTATTTTTGTTTGGAGAATTGATGCTTAGGGCGGGCCACTGAAGATGCCTGCCCTTAATCCTTTGTTAATTAAGGGTTTAAAAGCGCAAGTGAACGGATGGAGTCCAGTCCAGTCTGAGCTTGGGCTAAGTGCTTAGCGTGTAACACGGTTCTACTTAGGCTCTAACCTGTCGGGTCGATGAGTAAAGTAGCGCAAAATTTGTTCTTCCGTAAATTCATTTCTGCTTCTGGTTTTACTCTCTGTATATTTATGCTGTAAATATATGCTCTGCTGTCATCATCTGCAAGCACGCCTCCTGTTCATCTTCCATGCTAAAAGACACTAGAGGAAGGGTTCGTAAACCTACCTCGAAGAATCGAATCACCTGAAATTCTACTCCAGGTTTCTATTTTGCTAGTGCTAGGGCCAAAGTAACATTTTCTGCCCTTTAAACACGTTCCAGTAATCCTTATGTGTATCTGCTGCAAAGAGAATGGTGGTGCCCTGTACAACTTCGTTGTCTCCGTGTAACCACCTTCATCAGTTCTTAAATTTTGTAAACTGTGCCTCAGCTTTTTTTTGGAATGGAACACAAACTAATAGATGATATTTGTCTTTGGACAAGCAACTTCTGTTTCCTTGTTAGCTACCAGTACCACTTAGCCAGCCCAAACTTAGAGAACTTACCAGCAATTGGTGCTAAAAGATGTTCACTCTTGGTATTGACTCTCCCATTTATTGGTATTTATTTCTATGCTTGTTTGGGGTATGTTTGAAGGTTAGTAATGCCTGCTCCATAATGATGAGTTGTCTACGTTTAGGCATTGCAATGGAAATTGTAATGCTGAACCTTGCTGGTCCATATTAATTGCCTGCTCTGTTTAGTGCCTTGTAGTAAAGAGGAAATTTAGTTCAGTAATCTTCTTTGCCTTTGATGCTTGGTCTTGGCTGTAGGTTTTGATGACACATTTCTACATGAAAGTCATTGCAGGATTTATTGCAATGCCATTTCATGGCATACTAGCTACTGGGTGAGATTCAATGATT
The DNA here is from genome assembly GCF_052857255.1 of Amblyomma americanum. NCBI lineage: Eukaryota > Metazoa > Arthropoda > Arachnida > Ixodida > Ixodidae > Amblyomma > Amblyomma americanum. Next base: position 467,854,410 of record NC_135497.1, read on the forward strand.
CACCTAAATTTTTTATACCGTTACATGGACAGTTTCAATGCCCATTGTGCCAATAAACGTCGCACTCATTGGGGATCTCTCAGTACCACACGGCAGTTTTCAATGACCACTGAACTCTATTGATATCCACTAAAAAGAGGTTTCCAAATGGCCATTGGAATTCTTTGTCGAATAGACGGATCTCATCGAGAGGAGGTCAGAGATACCAAAATGTCCGATGTGGGACTCCTTTTTCCGATTTCTTTGGAGTTTTCGTGTTCAGCGCATAATGTGGCGAAGCTAGGCCTAAAGCAGTCCAGCCTTCCAAAGCGGACTGAAGTCACGGTGACCCCTTCAGGGCACCACACCCGGCTTGTGATGCCGGCTTGTGATGCCCGGCGGACCTGAGGAAATTGAAGTGCCCGGCCAGTGGTAGGCTAGCAAGAAAGGAAAATACCTGCCACTCGAGAGGAGCGCGCAGCTTATTGCAAAGCAACGCGCTGCTGTAAAGCAGGCTCAGAGATACCAAAATGTCAGATGTGGGACTTTTTTTCGATTTCTTTGAAGTTTTCGTGCTCAGCGCACCATGTGGCGAAGCTAGGCCTAAAGCAGTCCAGCCTTCCAAAGCAGACTGAAGTCGCGGTGACCCCTTCGGGGGACCACACCCAGCTTGTGATGCGACCAAAGATCGAAATATGCAAGTGATCGAGGGAACGTCGGGCAGACCTGAGGAATTTGAAGTGCCCGGCCAGTGGTAGGCTAGCAGGAAAGGAAAATACCTGCCAGTTGAGAAGAGCGCGCAGCTTATTGCAAAGTAACGCGCTGCTGTAAAGCAGGCGGGCAGCAAGGTGGTGGAAAATTCGATAAAGAAGGAGAATGCGGATCCTGAAAGGAGCCGAAAAGATCATTTTGAAGCCACACGGCAGCCTGGTGCGCCTAGTCCAGCGTGGCAATGCCTATTTGATTGACGCAATCAAGAAAGAGGGTGGCGGGAGTGAACCCACGTGTGGAGGAGGATGACGTGGTCTCCTTAAATATCAAGCTGCACTCGATTCTCGTAGCACAATGAGCACAGAGAGAAAGCTGCACTAGGCGAGCCTTATGCACATCACGTTCCAGGACGAGAAGATAGCAACGACAGTCACTGTGGTGACTCCGGAAGATTGTGGCAATGGCGTGATTAAGAACATGCCACTAGAGTATATTCCATCGACAAAATACGTACAGACTGGACCGGTCTGGCAACCTGAAAGCTTTGGTCGTTTGCAGGCTCGGAAGATAATCGAGAGCCGTGCTTATTCTCTTCGAAGAGAGTGAAGTTCCAAGAAACATTGTTCTGAACGAGGTGTCCTTAGGAGGCCATGTACACCGTAAAAAGTGCGATGTTTGCAACGTTTGTGGCAGACTCAGCTACAGGGAAGACGTCTGCCCAGACCCGAGCGACTACAAATGCAAAGGCTGCGGACGGGAGAAACCACCAAGAGACCGCCAAATTGAGGCGAAGTGTTAGCTATGTGGCAAAGGCCATGTATTGGGCAAGCGAAAATGTCAAGAGATGTACAGTGTACAGGACTCCACTCGAAGTGAAGAAGCGGCAATGGGAGCGAAAGATTGCGCAGCAAGAGGCAACACGTGCAAGCAACCAGGGGCGCCAAAGGAAATAACGGGCGGACTTCAGCATTCGAGAAGACTCCTTTCCATCCATGCTCCTTTCCCAAGCTTGAATCCGCCGCTATTGCGAGACTCCGCCGCTGCCGAGGGGGTGCTCAAGTTTATAGACCATAGGGCGCTCGAACTCGAGGCACCCGGGGGTAGAAATTGAGAAATATGGTTAGAAATAGAGCAGTAGTTAAAGGATGAAGCAGTAGGTGTTTACGCGCTATGTGAGAAACATCTCAGGGATCAAGAAGATCCACCGTTTATTGGTGGCTACGTCTGGGAAGGGAGCTACAGAAGAACAAATGAGAGGAAGGGAGGAGGGATAGGCATGCTGATACATCAAGGAACAAATTGGCAAAGAATAAAATCAAGTTGTAGAGAACATGTCTGTGTATATCAGGTACAATGCCAGTAAAAGTACATGGCTACGGGTAGTTTATTTAGGGACAGGGAATATATGCAGGAGAGAAAACAAGGATCTAGTTAAGTGTCTCAATGACGATATAAAGCAGTTTGGAGACAGTGCCAAGATTATTCTCCTGGGTGACATGAATGGCCACATCAAGTATCTGGATGGATTCACAGATTGTAACGGGAAGTTAATGCTAGTCTTCTGGGAGTGACAACCTAGTTATTGCAAGTAGAGAAACTAAATATGAGGGACAAATTTCGTGGGAATCTTGTAACAGGCAGACGACTATTGAGTACTGACTAATGTCGCAGAGGCATATATAGCAAGCTCGCATAATGGAAACAAGTAAAGAGGGGAAGTGATCATAAGTGCATTAGTCTACAGTTGGCAGCCCTGATCGAAAAATGCAGAGAATTCAACAAGAGAACGCAAAATTAAATGACGAACAAATACCACTAGTAGCTGCCGGCATAAAGGAAGAAATGGAGAAATGCCCCATGGAAAAAAAGAATTATAATCAACTAGAACTACTCATTAGTATAAAAATAAAACAAATTAAAGGAGTAAACCACTGGAGAAGAAACGACAAAGCTGGTGGGATAAAGAAATTACGGAGGCCATTGAACAAACGGTTGCCTTCAAGGGAACACAGAGAAGCAAAGGGGGCGCAGTTATCTGAAGGAAAAATAGGCCAAAAATGGGAACCTTATCAACAAAAGCAACAGCAAATGCATACCCTGATATTGTTCACCGCTGTTCATTTCATTTACTCTGGCTCCAATCCATAGCAGTCCTAACTGAACTCTTCAGCAAGTATTTTTTAAAAGTTTTAAGCTGCCTGAAATGAATTGCAAAATGGCAGACAAAGACAAAAGTTTTGAAGACAGGACTTTTCGATTATCAGTTTCTCAGGCAGTTGTTAAAGAGCCTGCTTAAGGAGCAAGACGCCACGCCTGGCGAAATGAACGACGACCTCCTGAAAACAGTCATGCGGCTGGCAACGGAAACCAAAAGGATGTAATGAGATTTTGGGAAACATTGAAGCTGATCTCAAACCATCCTGCTATCGATCCTCTTTGCACCAGCGTAGGAGCCGAGGCGCATTCATATTTCCAGCCTTTCCTGCGCCTCGAGCAGTCAGATCGCAGGGGTGACCCGGTACATACATATTTTTCTGAGGCATGGTGCGCTAGAATATGAACATATCAGATACCTTAACTGGTTCTCCAGTCATAGGCTGAAAAAAAATGAAGGAAACTGACCACTCCAGGACAAATAAAATGCAGCTACTGATGCACGGCGGCTGGCTAAAACACTAGAAACTCACGGTGAAAGCAGTGTTTGTGCCTAATTTATTGCGTGACACGGAGTACTGGTACGAGATACCTAATAACAAGGCAGAGATACTAAGTGATGTTTTCTTGCGCATTTTTTTCATCTGGCACAAAATAAACCTGGCACTGTATTTTGTCACGAAGGTGCGCGTGGTCATCAGTGTTCGCGTCGACAGTTGTCGTAGAGTCTATTTTTTATTTCTGTTTGCACGCATTGCGACCCGCATAAAATAAAATAATGCGACCCGTATAAAACTACAAGCTGTCTCCGAAAACAAGAAGAATGAAGTGCTTGGCAGCGACCAGCTTCATTGCTTTCAAAAGCACTGATCATAAGGCAGTACCGGTCGAGCCGCAGCTGTGTGCCTGCAAGTGGTTTGAAGCAACTGTGTGAGGGGTTACGGGAACCAAGTGACATCCAGCAGCCGAGAAAGCTCGTGCCCAATAGAAGGTAAGCGCGAGAGCAGCTGTGCTTGTGTGAATAGCCCTTTGTGGAGGGATCGCTAAGACACCTGTGCGACAGAGTTTGTAACAGAGTGTCACGGATGTGGCACAACTGCTGAAATGCGCCACACAGAAATACTGCAGTCACGGCTGGCTTTTCGAAGGTAATCAGGTTCACTTCATCATCAAAGATGGTAGGCTGCCAATCACTGCCAAATTTGATCGGATAGGATTTGTGCCATCTCCACCTCCTAAGCCGCCATGAAAGGGTAAGCCCGATATCGTTAAAGCGAGTGGCCAAGGGTCACCTTTTGTGGCAAGTCAAGTGGCACAACTAGGCTGGCTTTGCAAGGCGTAAATGTTCCCATTCAGCCGACGTGGTTTGGCACAGAGATTTCAGTGATGTAATGCTGACGTCGTAAGAATAATCTCAATATGTGAGACACACTGCACGATTCTGGATGGATTACTGGGCCTAGGTGTGGCTGACCTGATGGGGGTACGAAATGGCAGATGCATATTCAAGTTTCAGCCTGACCAAAGTTAAATAGGCAGTTAGTGTAGCAGATAAGACTAATCGTTTTTTTATTGACTGTGTGTATTCCTTTTCTTCGCTTCAAAAGAAGGTCGAGTTTTTACTTCAATGTGTCCATCCTGTTTGTGGAGATCAGTAAAGTAATTGCTTAGCCCGAAGGCGCAAATGTCTAGAAGCTTGTAGGTATAGCAGAGGTATCTCAATCCTTGAACAAGCTCTGCTCTGAGTCATTTTTCTTGGTGTCCAAGGCCATCGCTTGCGTCTAAGCTCTTCAGGAGAGTATTTATTTATCCCGCCTTCTTTGCAGTAGCATTGGGAATTTCACTGAGCACCTTCGACTTGCAATATTCATTGATGTGTTTATGCAGAAAAATGCTTGGAAAAAAGGAATTACTGAAGGAAAATGCTGGCTGGAGATTTCTTTCCTCTTTTTGTTTTTCAGGTTGAAAGCCGGTCTTCCCACATTTTTGATGAAGTCCCAGCCTCCACTTTCGCTGTCCGTATCACAACTCATGGACACTCTGAATAAGGACTCCGTCATCGAATGCGACAAAGATGAAAACAGCGAGTTTCCAAACACGCAAGCTGAACCTCCGTTTTCCCAAAATGACCTGGACATCAAGCCTAACTCGGGAGGCGACCAGCCTGAAGGATCCCGTCTAACACGAGTGCCTTTTCACTGGATAGGGCAGAAGGAGGAGGTGCCCATAAGAGCTGCAACTAGCAACCACCATGGCCGAAGACCTGCACACAATGTCCAACGTGAACGAACAGATGACTTCTAAGCTGGGAGAACTTAAGATCTCTTCACACAAACAGCAAATGCGGAATTATAACCTTGAATGTGTAAACTCCATTCTGGCTGAATATATCAGCCACTACAACACACATAATGAAGAGGACATAGGGAATTCAGAGGACACAGAGAACGCAGAGACAGAGTAGATGGTAGAGGCCATCCTGGGTCTCCTGGGCCTAGTCAAGCTCAGAGCTTCTAGCTCAGGAGACCTTTCCAATTTCTGGAAAAATAAAACATGTATGTATGTATGTAAAAAACTCTCTGGCAAGACATGTTCCTTGCCTTCTGTTCTTTGTACAGTGCACTGTGTTCAGACATGTTTTGGCATTTGTGATGACATTCTCTTCACGTTCAAGGAGTATTGGAAAAATCCAATGCCTTTCGTTCTGCATTTTAGATCTTTTATTGCTTTCCTAAGTTTACACAGATTTGCTTCGCACATTTTCACTCTCTGTTCTCATGGGCTGTTAGTTTCTGGCCATTTCATGCTTCAGCTCACTTCTGACACTGAAGGTGCACCTTGATGTACTGCTGAAGTGAAGCTATGGACATTGCCATGATATTAGTTGTACTTGATTGAAAATCCTGTTTGAAGATCAGACCCATCTAATTAGTAATATGTGCTATAGGCGACACTGATCATCAGAAATTTTAATTGATGATTCTAAAAGAATCGAATTGTGGGATGGAGATCCCTTGAACTTATTTACAAATACTGTGTTACATGTTTGTTTTGAATTTCCATCCCCTCCTTGATGTATTTGCATTTGGTTGATGTCTTCTGAAATTGTGCATATGCACAATTTAAGGAGTAACAGGGAATGTTGATTAGTAGGTGCAAACCAACGTTCTTTCCTAATGGCTTCTTGAACTGTGAGAAGCAGTTCTTACTCTATTTCTCAGCTTCTAGATTTCACACATATGCTTCCATGTGCTGTGTTGTATTTGACTAAGCTCGAAGCAGGCTCCTAGTTGTGGTATGGCATGTAATACCTATAATATTTAGCACACATTAGTATTTGCAATCAAAATTTTTATTTGTACATGCTTCTGGGATTAAGCCTGTCTTGTGCAGTGCGAGAGCTCCCAATCACCTTCTACTGGACCCCACCACTGAGGGTCCTAATGAGTGACATGTGTTGTTGTTCTTCCGTGAGATTAGTTGGGAAGATTGTGTATTGCACAATGTTCTATTTATGGCCTCGTTGTCTGCCTTCTGGCACTGTGGCTGAAAATTAAATTTTGAGGCCAGTTGTCAGGGGAAAATTTTTTTGTGCGTGTGAGAAATAGAGATTAAGCGAGGAGATGGCATTGCTTACTGATGGGGTTTATACGTGCAGGTCAGGCACGGAGGAACAGTATGACGAGAAGTAAAGAATACTCCAGGAAATATCCGACATCGCTCGCGAGCATGGAGATAAGGTGAAGCCGGCATCCACAAAAAAGTCTCCTGTGCTCGGTGACAGCTACCAACTACGCTAGTTGCGGAGCGGAACTCTGTGACTTTGACCAGAATCCGGCTACCGCCGCTCATGCCGCTGCCCTGGACGCCGGCCCCTGCACCGCAGATGTGTCATCGCCCAAGGAGCACCCGTGTGAGAATATTTTTATGGGCAATTTCAGACAAATGTGATGTCAGGCAGGCATTCAGGACACGGTCACGCCGCAGTAGCGCTTCGACCAGCGGTGGCTAGAGTATGTTTTATTGCCAAAGCAGCTTTATCGTGAATGTCCTAATTTAACGAGTCTAGTCGGAGCTCGCGAATGGGCCATCCAAAAGTCAGTGTTCCCTAAAACAAGCTTCATCGATCAGAAAGCACTTCTGTTTAGTTAACCATCTCTTGTGCATTCTTGAATGTGAAGGCAAGTTGCAGTATATGCAGTTTGGCTATGTTAATCTGTGCTGCCCATAACCTTCCACATTGCAACAGCTACTGCTGTATCACCATTCAACGTGCTGTAAAGCCGACCTTCAACCTAGATTTTTGAATTCAGGTGGCACATTCCACTTTGAACAATGTGAAAACTGTTACGAAGCATTTGTCTTCGAAAATATTGTGGTTACTGTAAAAAAATTCCTGGATCTATTTATTACAATGCTTTAGTACAAACACTGCAGGCCACTTGTGCATTAAAATCTGTTAGGAATATATAAAATCAGTCTCTGAGATGTGGACTTTGCAATAGTTACTGTTCATTAGGGAAACATTGCTCTGTATGTGTGCTACCCTTTTTTAGGGCAATCAGCTGGTGACCCATCCCCAGCAGCAAATATATTGCAGTAAATATATCGAGTGGATACAGCTGAAGATGTGCCAGCAACAGGTGATGGTGGCACACATCCAGATTGCGAGCTCGGCTCCAGTGTGCAGCTGCCAGCAGCCGTTTCCCAACCAAGCCTTGGCCACTGCTGCACAGGTTCTCAGCCTGAAAGGCGAGGTAAGTTAACTGCACCACATATAATTAGGCAGCTAAATGCAAAGCAACGCACTGCTGTAAAGCAAGCTCAGAGATACCGAAATGTCCGATATGGGACTTATTTTTCCGATTTCTTTGCAGTTTTCGTGCTCAGCGCACCATGTGGCGAAGCTAGGCCTAAAGCAGTCCAGCCTTCCAAAGCAGACTGAAGTCGCGGTGACCCCTTCGGGGGACCACACCCAGCTTGTGATGCGACCAAAGATCCAAATATGTAAGTGATAGAGGGAACGTCGGGCAGACATGAGGAATTTGAAGTGCCCGGCCAGTAGTAGACTAGCAAGAAAGGAAAATACCTGCCACTCGAGAGGAGTGTGCAGCTTATTGCAAAGCAACGCGCTGCTGTAAAGCAGGGGGGCAGCAAGATGGCGGAACATTCGATAAAGAAGGAGAATGCAGATCCCGAAAGGAGCCGAAAAGATCCTTTTGAAGCCACACGGCAGCCTGGTGTGCCTAGTCAAGCGTGGCAATGCCTATTTGATTGACGCAATCAAGAGGGTGGCGGGAGTGAACCCACGTGTGAAGGAGGATGACGTGGTCTCCTTAAATATGAAGCTGCACTCGATTCTCGTAGCCACTACAAGCACAGATAGAAAGCTGCACTAGGCGAGCCTTATGCACATCACGTTCCAGGACTAGAAGATAGCAATGACAGTCTCTGTGGTGACTCCGGAAGATTGTGGCAATGGCGTGATTAAGAACATGCCACTAGAGTATATTCCTTCGACAAAATACGTACAGACTGGACCAGTGTAGCAACCTGAAAGCTTTGGTCGTTCGCAGGCTTGGAAGATAATCGAGAACCGTGCTTATTCTCATCGAAGAGAGAGAAGTTCCAAGATACATTGTTCTGAACGAGGTGTCCTTAAGATGCCATGTATACCGTAAAAAGTGCGATGTTTGCAACGTTTGCGGCAGACTCAGCTACAGGGAAGACGTCTGCCCAGACCCGAGCGACTACAAACCCAAAGTCTACGGACTTGAGAAATCCTCAAGAGACCGCCAAATTGAGGCGAAGTGTTAGCCATGTGGCAGAGGCCATGTATTGGGCAAGCGAAAATGTCAAGAGATGTACAGTGCACAGGACTCCACTCGAAGTGAAGAAGCGGCAATGGGAGCGAACGATTGCGCAGAAAGAGGCAACACCAGCAAGCCACCAGGGGCGCAAAAGGAAATAACGGGAGGACTTCAGCATTCGAGAAGACTCCTTTCCATCCATGTTCTTTTCCTAAGCTTGAATCCGCCGCTGTTACGAGACTCCGCCGCTGCCGAGGGGGTGCTCAAGTTTATAGACCATGGGGCGCACGAACTCGAGGTACCCGGGGGTAGAAATTGAGAAATAAAGTTAGAAATAGAGCAGTAGTTAAACGATGAAGCAGTAGGTGTTTACGCGCTATGCAAGACACATCTCAGGGATCAAGAAGATCCACCGTTTATTGGTGGCTACGTCTGGGAAGGGAGCTACAGAAGAACAACTGAGAGGAAGGGAGGAGGGATAGGCATGCTGATACATCAAGGAACAAATTGGCAAATAAAATCAAGTTGTAGAGAACATGTCTGTGTATATCAGGTACAATGACAGTAAAAGGACATGGCTAGGGGTAGTTTATTTAGGGACAGGGGATATATGCAGGAGAGAAAACAAGGATCTAGTTAAGTGTCTCAATGACGATATAAAGCAGTTTGGAGACAGTGCCGAGATTATTCTGCTGGGTGACATGAATGGCCACATCAAGTATCTGGATGGATTCACAGATTGTAACGGGAAGTTAATGCTAGACTTCTGGGAGTGACACAACCTAGTTATTGCTAGTAGAGAAACTAAATATGAGGAACAAATCTCGTGGGAATCCTGTAAGAGGCAGACGACTATTGAGTACTGACTAATGTCGCAGAGGCATATATAGCAAGCTCGCATAATGGAAACAAGTAAAGAGGGGAAGTGATCATAAGTGCATTAGTCTACAGTTGGCAGCCCTGATCGAAAAATGCAGAGAATTCAACAAGAGAACGCAAAATTAAATGACGAACAAATACCGCTAATAGCTGCCGGCATAAAGGAAGCAATGGAGAAATGCCCCATGGAAAAAAAGAATTGTAATCAGCTAGAACTACCCATTAGTATAAAAATAAAACAAGTGAAATGAGTAAACCACTGGAGAAGAAACCACAAAGCTGGTGGGATAAAGAAATTAGGGAGGCCTTTGAACAAACGGATGCCTTCAAGGGAACACAGAGAAGCAAAGGGGGCGCAGTTATCTGAAGGAAAAATATGCCAAAATGGGAACCTTATCAACGAAAGCAAAAGCAAGTGCATACCCGGATATTGTTCACCACTGTTCGTTTCATTTACTCTGACTCCAATCCATAGCAGTCCTAACTGACCACTTCAGCAAGTATTTTTTAGAAGTTTTAAGCTGCCTGAAATAAATTGCAAACAGGCAGACCAAGACAAAAGTTTTGAAGACAGGACTTTTCGATTTTCAGTTTTTCAGGCAGTTGTTAAAGAGCCTGCTTAAGGAGCAAGACGCCACGCCTGGCGAAATGAACGACGACCTCTTGAAAACAGTCATGCGGCTGGCAACGGAAACCAAAAGGATGTAATGAGATTTTGGGAAACATTGAAGCTGATCTCAAACCATCCTGCTATCGATCCTCTTTGCACCAGCGTAGGAGCCGAGGCGCATTCATATTTCCAGCCTTTCCTGCGCCTCGAGCAGTCAGATCGCAGGGGTGACCCGGTACATACATATTTTTCTGAGGCATGGTGCGCTAGAATATGAACATATCAGATACCTTAACTGGTTCTCCAGTCATAGGCTGAAAAAAAATGAAGGAAACTGACCACTCCAGGACAAATAAAATGCAGCTACTGATGCACGGCGGCTGGCTAAAACACTAGAAACTCACGGTGAAAGCAGTGTTTGTGCCTAATTTATTGCGTGACACGGAGTACTGGTACGAGATACCTAATAACAAGGCAGAGATACTAAGTGATGTTTTCTTGCGCATTTTTTTCATCTGGCACAAAATAAACCTGGCACTGTATTTTGTCACGAAGGTGCGCGTGGTCATCAGTGTTCGCGTCGACAGTTGTCGTAGAGTCTATTTTTTATTTCTGTTTGCACGCATTGCGACCCGCATAAAATAAAATAATGCGACCCGTATAAAACTACAAGCTGTCTCCGAAAACAAGAAGAATGAAGTGCTTGGCAGCGACCAGCTTCATTGCTTTCAAAAGCACTGATCATAAGGCAGTACCGGTCGAGCCGCAGCTGTGTGCCTGCAAGTGGTTTGAAGCAACTGTGTGAGGGGTTACGGGAACCAAGTGACATCCAGCAGCCGAGAAAGCTCGTGCCCAATAGAAGGTAAGCGCGAGAGCAGCTGTGCTTGTGTGAATAGCCCTTTGTGGAGGGATCGCTAAGACACCTGTGCGACAGAGTTTGTAACAGAGTGTCTCGGATGTGGCACAACTGCTGAAATGCGCCACACAGAAATACTGCAGTCACGGCTGGCTTTTCGAAGGTAATCAGGTTCACTTCATCATCAAAGATGGTAGGCTGCCAATCACTGCCAAATTTGATCGGATAGGATTTGTGCCATCTCCACCTCCTAAGCCGCCATGAAAGGGTAAGCCCGGTATCGTTAAAGCGAGTGGCCAAGGGTCACCTTTTGTGGCAAGTCAAGTGGCACAACTAGGCTGGCTTTGCAAGGCGTAAATGTTCCCATTCAGCCGACGTGGTTTGGCACAGAGATTTCAGTGATGTAATGCTGACGTCGTAAGAATAATCTCAATATGTGAGACACACTGCACGATTCTGGATGGATTACTGGGCCTAGGTGTGGCTGACCTGATGGGGGTACGAAATGGCATATGCATATTCAAGTTTCAGCCTGACCAAAGTTAAATAGGCAGTTAGTGTAGCAGATAAGACTAATCGTTTTTTTATTGACTGTGTGTATTCCTTTTCTTCGCTTCAAAAGAAGGTCGAGTTTTTACTTCAATGTGTCCATCCTGTTTGTGGAGATCAGTAAAGTAATTGCTTAGCCCGAAGGCGCAAATGTCTAGAAGCTTGTAGGTATAGCAGAGGTATCTCAATCCTTGAACAAGCTCTGCTCTGAGTCATTTTTCTTGGTGTCCAAGGCCATCGCTTGCGTCTAAGCTCTTCAGGAGAGTATTTATTTATCCCGCCTTCTTTGCAGTAGCATTGGGAATTTCACTGAGCACCTTCGACTTGCAATATTCATTGATGTGTTTATGCAGAAAAATGCTTGGAAAAAAGGAATTACTGAAGGAAAATGCAGGCTGGAGATTTCTTTCCTCTTTTTGTTTTTCAGGTTGAAAGCCGGTCTTCCCACATTTTTGATGAAGTCCCAGCCTCCACTTTCGCTGTCCGTATCACAACTCATGGACACTCTGAATAAGGACTCCGTCATCGAATGCGACAAAGATGAAAACAGCGAGTTTGCAAACACGCAAGCTGAACCTCCGTTTTCCCAAAATGACCTGGACATCAAGCCTAACTCGGGAGGCGACCAGCCTGAAGGATCCCGTCTAACACGAGTGCCTTTTCACTGGATAGGGCAGAAGGAGGAGGTGCCCATAAGAGCTGCAACTAGCAACCACCATGGCCGAAGACCTGCACACAATGTCCAACGTGAACGAACAGATGACTTCTAAGCTGGGAGAACTTAAGATCTCTTCACACAAACAGCAAATGCGGAATTATAACCTTGAATGTGTAAACTCCGTTCTGGCTGAATATATCAGCCACTACAACACACATAATGAAGAGGACATAGGGAATTCAGAGGACACAGATAACGCAGAGACAGAGTAGATGGTAGAGGCCATCCTGGGTCTCCTGGGCCTAGTCAAGCTCAGAGCTTCTAGCTCAGGAGACCTTTCCAATTTCTGGAAAAATAAAACATGTATGTATGTATGTAAAAAACTCTCTGGCAAGACATGTTCCTTGCCTTCTGTTCTTTGTACAGTGCACTGTGTTCAGACATGTTTTGGCATTTGTGATGACATTCTCTTCACGTTCAAGGAGTATTGGAAAAATCCAATGCCTTTCGTTCTGCATTTTAGATCTTTTATTGCTTTCCTAAGTTTACACAGATTTGCTTCGCACATTTTCACTCTCTGTTCTCATGGGCTGTTAGTTTCTGGCCATTTCATGCTTCAGCTCACTTCTGACACTGAAGGTGCACCTTGATGTACTGCTGAAGTGAAGCTATGGACATTGCCATGATATTAGTTGTACTTGATTGAAAATCCTGTTTGAAGATCAGACCCATCTAATTAGTAATATGTGCTATAGGCGACACTGATCATCAGAAATTTTAATTGATGATTCTAAAAGAATCGAATTGTGGGATGGAGATCCCTTGAACTTATTTACAAATACTGTGTTACATGTTTGTTTTGAATTTCCATCCCCTCCTTGATGTATTTGCATTTGGTTGATGTCTTCTGAAATTGTGCATATGCACAATTTAAGGAGTAACAGGGAATGTTGATTAGTAGGTGCAAACCAACGTTCTTTCCTAATGGCTTCTTGAACTGTGAGAAGCAGTTCTTACTCTATTTCTCAGCTTCTAGATTTCACACATATGCTTCCATGTGCTGTGTTGTATTTGACTAAGCTCGAAGCAGGCTCCTAGTTGTGGTATGGCATGTAATAACTATAATATTTAGCACACATTAGTATTTGCAATCAAAATTTTTATTTGTACATGCTTCTGGGATTAAGCCTGTCTTGTGCAGTGCGAGAGCTCCCAATCACCTTCTACTGGACCCCACCACTGAGGGTCCTAATGAGTGACATGTGTTGTTGTTCTTCCGTGAGATTAGTTGGGAAGATTGTGTATTGCACAATGTTCTATTTATGGCTTCGTTGTCTGCTTTCTGGCACTGTGGCTGAAAATTAAATTTTGAGGCCATGTTGCCAGGGGAAAATTTTTTTGTGCGTGTGAGAAATAGAGATTAAGCGAGGAGATGGCATTGCTTACTGATGGGGTTTATACGTGCAGGTCAGGCACGGAGGAACAGTATGACGAGAAGTAAAGAATACTCCAGGAAATATCCGACATCGCTCGCGAGCATGGAGATAAGGTGAAGCCGGCATCCACAAAAAAGTTTCCTGTGCTCGGTGACAGCTACCAACTACGCTAGTTGCGGAGCGGAACTCTGTGACTTTGACCAGAATCCGGCTACCGCCGCTCATGCCGCTGCCCTGGACGCCGGCCCCTGCACCGCAGATGTGTCATCGCCCAAGGAGCACCCGTGTGAGAATATTTTTATGGGCAATTTCAGACAAATGTGATGTCAGGCAGGCATTCAGGACACGGTCACGCCGCAGTAGCGCTTCGACCAGCGGTGGCTAGAGTATGTTTTATTGCCAAAGCAGCTTTATCGTGAATGTCCTAATTTAACGAGTCTAGTCGGAGCTCGCGAATGGGCCATCCAAAAGTCAGTGTTCCCTAAAACAAGCTTCATCGATCAGAAAGCACTTCTGTTTAGTTAACCATCTCTTGTGCATTCTTGAAAGTGAAGGCAAGTTGCAGTATATGCAGTTTGGCTATGTTAATCTGTGCTGCCCATAACCTTCCACATTGCAACAGCTACTGCTGTATCACCATTCAACGTGCTGTAAAGCCGACCTTCAACCTAGATTTTTGAATTCAGGTGGCACATTCCACTTTGAACAATGTGAAAACTGTTACGAAGCATTTGTCTTCGAAAATATTGTGGTTACTGTAAAAAAATTCCTGGATCTATTTATTACAATGCTTTAGTACAAACACTGCAGGCCACTTGTGCATTAAAATCTGTTAGGAATATATAAAATCAGTCTCTGAGATGTGGACTTTGCAATAGTTACTGTTCATTAGGGAAACATTGCTCTGTATGTGTGCTACCCTTTTTTAGGGCAATCAGCTGGTGACCCATCCCCAGCAGCAAATATATTGCAGTAAATATATCGAGTGGATACAGCTGAAGATGTGCCAGCAACAGGTGATGGTGGCACACATCCAGATTGCGAGCTCGGCTCCAGTGTGCAGCTGCCTGCAGCCGTTTCCCAACCAAGCCTTGGCCACTGCTGCACAGGTTCTCAGCCTGAAAGGCGAGGTAAGTTAACTGCACCACATATAATTAGGCAGCTAATTGCAAAGCAACGCGCTGCTGTAAAGCAAGCTCAGAGATACCAAAATGTCCGATATGGGAGTTATTTTTCCGATTTCTTTGCAGTTTTCGTGCTCAGCGCACCATGTGGCGAAGCTAGGCCTAAAGCAGTCCAGCCTTCCGAAGCAGACTGAAGTCGCGGTGACCCCTTCGGGGGACCACACCCAGCTTGTGATGCGACCAAAGATCCAAATATGTAAGTGATAGAGAGAACGTCGGGCAGACATGAGGAATTTGAAGTGCCCGGCCAGTAGTAGGCTAGCAAGAAAGGAAAATACCTGCCACTCGAGAGGAGTGTGCAGCTTATTGCAAAGCAACGCGCTGCTGTAAAGCAGGGGGGCAGCAAGATGGCGGAAAATTCGATAAAGAAGGAGAATGCAGATCCCGAAAGGAGCCGAAAAGATCCTTTTGAAGCCACACGGCAGCCTGGTGTGCCTAGTCAAGCGTGGCAATGCCTATTTGATTGACGCAATCAAGAGGGTGGCGGGAGTGAACCCACGTGTGGAGGAGGATGACGTGGTCTCCTTAAATATGAAGCTGCACTCGATTCTCGTAGCCACTACAAGCACAGATAGAAAGCTGCACTAGGCGAGCCTTATGCACATCACGTTCCAGGACTAGAAGATAGCAATGACAGTCTCTGTGGTGACTCCGGAAGATTGTGGCAATGGCGTGATTAAGAACATGCCACTAGAGTATATTCCTTCGACAAAATACGTACAGACTGGACCAGTGTAGCAACCTGAAAGCTTTGGTCGTTCGCAGGCTTGGAAGATAATCGAGAACCGTGCTTATTCTCATCGAAGAGAGAGAAGTTCCAAGATACATTGTTCTGAACGAGGTGTCCTTAAGATGCCATGTATACCGTAAAAAGTGCGATGTTTGCAACGTTTGCGGCAGACTCAGCTACAGGGAAGACGTCTGCCCAGACCCGAGCGACTACAAACCCAAAGTCTGCGGACTGGAGAAACCCTCAAGAGACCGCCAAATTGAGGCGAAGTGTTAGCCATGTGGCAGAGGCCATGTATTGGGCAAGCGAAAATGTCAAGAGATGTACAGTGCACAGGACTCCACTCGAAGTGAAGAAGCGGCAATGGGAGCGAACGATTGCGCAGAAAGAGGCAACACCAGCAAGCCACCAGGGGCGCAAAAGGAAATAACGGGAGGACTTCAGCATTCGAGAAGACTCCTTTCCATCCATGTTCTTTTCCTAAGCTTGAATCCGCCGCTGTTACGAGACTCCGCCGCTGCCGAGGGGGTGCTCAAGTTTATAGACCATGGGGCGCACGAACTCGAGGTACCCGGGGGTAGAAATTGAGAAATAAAGTTAGAAATAGAGCAGTAGTTAAACGATGAAGCAGTAGGTGTTTACGCGCTATGCAAGACACATCTCAGGGATCAAGAAGATCCACCGTTTATTGGTGGCTACGTCTGGGAAGGGAGCTACAGAAGAACAACTGAGAGGAAGGGAGGAGGGATAGGCATGCTGATACATCAAGGAACAAATTGGCAAATAAAATCAAGTTGTAGAGAACATGTCTGTGTATATCAGGTACAATGACAGTAAAAGGACATGGCTAGGGGTAGTTTATTTAGGGACAGGGGATATATGCAGGAGAGAAAACAAGGATCTAGTTAAGTGTCTCAATGACGATATAAAGCAGTTTGGAGACAGTGCCGAGATTATTCTGCTGGGTGACATGAATGGCCACATCAAGTATCTGGATGGATTCACAGATTGTAACGGGAAGTTAATGCTAGACTTCTGGGAGTGACACAACCTAGTTATTTCTAGTAGAGAAACTAAATATGAGGAACAAATCTCGTGGGAATCCTGTAAGAGGCAGACGACTATTGAGTACTGACTAATGTCGCAGAGGCATATATAGCAAGCTCGCATAATGGAAACAAGTAAAGAGGGGAAGTGATCATAAGTGCATTAGTCTACAGTTGGCAGCCCTGATCGAAAAATGCAGAGAATTCAACAAGAGAACGCAAAATTAAATGACGAACAAATACCGCTAATAGCTGCCGGCATAAAGGAAGCAATGGAGAAATGCCCCATGGAAAAAAAGAATTGTAATCAGCTAGAACTACCCATTAGTATAAAAATAAAACAAGTGAAATGAGTAAACCACTGGAGAAGAAACCACAAAGCTGGTGGGATAAAGAAATTAGGGAGGCCATTGAACAAACGGATGCCTTCAAGGGAACACAGAGAAGCAAAGGGGGCGCAGTTATCTGAAGGAAAAATATGCCAAAATGGGAACCTTATCAACGAAAGCAAAAGCAAGTGCATACCCGGATATTGTTCACCACTGTTCGTTTCATTTACTCTGACTCCAATCCATAGCAGTCCTAACTGACCACTTCAGCAAGTATTTTTTAGAAGTTTTAAGCTGCCTGAAACAAATTGCAAACAGGCAGACCAAGACAAAAGTTTTGAAGACAGGACTTTTCGATTTTCAGTTTTTCAGGCAGTTGTTAAAGAGCCTGCTTAAGGAGCAAGACGGGACGCCTGGCGAAATGAACGACGACCTCTTGAAAACAGTCATGCGGCTGGCAACGGAAACCAAAAGGATGTAATGAGATTTTGGGAAACATTGAAGCTGATCTCAAACCATCCTGCTATCGATCCTCTTTGCACCAGCGTAGGAGCCGAGGCGCATTCATATTTCCAGCCTTTCCTGCGCCTCGAGCAGTCAGATCGATGAACATATCAGATACCTTAACTGGTTCTCCAGTCATAGGCTGAAAAAAAATGAAGGAAACTGACCACTCCAGGACAAATAAAATGCAGCTACTGATGCACGGCGGCTGGCTAAAACACTAGAAACTCACGGTGAAAGCAGTGTTTGTGCCTAATTTATTGCGTGACACGGAGTACTGGTACGAGATACCTAATAACAAGGCAGAGATACTAAGTGATGTTTTCTTGCGCATTTTTTTCATCTGGCACAAAATAAACCTGGCACTGTATTTTGTCACGAAGGTGCGCGTGGTCATCAGTGTTCGCGTCGACAGTTGTCGTAGAGTCTATTTTTTATTTCTGTTTGCACGCATTGCGACCCGCATAAAATAAAATAATGCGACCCGTATAAAACTACAAGCTGTCTCCGAAAACAAGAAGAATGAAGTGCTTGGCAGCGACCAGATTCATTGCTTTCAAAAGCACTGATCATAAGGCAGTACCGGTCGAGCCGCAGCTGTGTGCCTGCAAGTGGTTTGAAGCAACTGTGTGAGGGGTCACGGGAACCAAGTGACATCCAGCAGCCGAGAAAGCTCGTGCCCAATAGAAGGTAAGCGCGAGAGCAGCTGTGCTTGTGTGAATAGCCCTTTGTGGAGGGATCGCTAAGACACCTGTGCGACAGAGTTTGTAACAGAGTGTCTCGGATGTGGCACAACTGCTGAAATGCGCCACACAGAAATACTGCAGTCACGGCTGGCTTTTCGAAGGTAATCAGGTTCACTTCATCATCAAAGATGGTAGGCTGCCAATCACTGCCAAATTTGATCGGATAGGATTTGTGCCATCTCCACCTCCTAAGCCGCCATGAAAGGGTAAGCCCGATATCGTTAAAGCGAGTGGCCAAGGGTCACCTTTTGTGGCAAGTCAAGTGGCACAACTAGGCTGGCTTTGCAAGGCGTAAATGTTCCCATTCAGCCGACGTGGTTTGGCACAGAGATTTCAGTGATGTAATGCTGACGTCGTAAGAATAATCTCAATATGTGAGACACACTGCACGATTCTGGATGGATTACTGGGCCTAGGTGTGGCTGACCTGATGGGGGTACGAAATGGCAGATGCATATTCAAGTTTCAGCCTGACCAAAGTTAAATAGGCAGTTAGTGTAGCAGATAAGACTAATCGTTTTTTTATTGACTGTGTGTATTCCTTTTCTTCGCTTCAAAAGAAGGTCGAGTTTTTACTTCAATGTGTCCATCCTGTTTGTGGAGATCAGTAAAGTAATTGCTTAGCCCGAAGGCGCAAATGTCTAGAAGCTTGTAGGTATAGCAGAGGTATCTCAATCCTTGAACAAGCTCTGCTCTGAGCCATTTTTCTTGGTGTCCAAGGCCATCGCTTGCGTCTAAGCTCTTCAGGAGAGTATTTATTTATCCCGCCTTCTTTGCAGTAGCATTGGGAATTTCACTGAGCACCTTCGACTTGCAATATTCATTGATGTGTTTATGCAGAAAAATGCTTGGAAAAAAGGAATTACTGAAGGAAAATGCTGGCTGGAGATTTCTTTCCTCTTTTTGTTTTTCAGGTTGAAAGCCGGTCTTCCCACATTTTTGATGAAGTCCCAGCCTCCACTTTCGCTGTCCGTATCACAACTCATGGACACTCTGAATAAGGACTCCGTCATCGAATGCGACAAAGATGAAAACAGCGAGTTTGCAAACACGCAAGCTGAACCTCCGTTTTCCCAAAATGACCTGGACATCAAGCCTAACTCGAGAGGCGACCAGCCTGAAAGATCCCGTCTAACACGAGTGCCTTTTCACTGGATAGGGCAGAAGGAGGAGGTGCCCATAAGAGCTGCAACTAGCAACCACCATGGCCGAAGACCTGCACACAATGTCCAACGTGAACGAACAGATGACTTCTAAGCTGGGAGAACTTAAGATCTCTTCACACAAACAGCAAATGCGGAATTATAACCTTGAATGTGTAAACTCCGTTCTGGCTGAATATATCAGCCACTACAACACACATAATGAAGAGGACATAGGGAATTCAGAGGACACAGATAACGCAGAGACAGAGTAGATGGTAGAGGCCATCCTGGGTCTCCTGGGCCTAGTCAAGCTCAGAGCTTCTAGCTCAGGAGACCTTTCCAATTTCTGGAAAAATAAAACATGTATGTATGTATGTAAAAAACTCTCTGGCAAGACATGTTCCTTGCCTTCTGTTCTTTGTACAGTGCACTGTGTTCAGACATGTTTTGGCATTTGTGATGACATTCTCTTCACGTTCAAGGAGTATTGGAAAAATCCAATGCCTTTCGTTCTGCATTTTAGATCTTTTATTGCTTTCCTAAGTTTACACAGATTTGCTTCGCACATTTTCACTCTCTGTTCTCATGGGCTGTTAGTTTCTGGCCATTTCATGCTTCAGCTCACTTCTGACACTGAAGGTGCACCTTGATGTACTGCTGAAGTGAAGCTATGGACATTGCCATGATATTAGTTGTACTTGATTGAAAATCCTGTTTGAAGATCAGACCCATCTAATTAGTAATATGTGCTATAGGCGACACTGATCATCAGAAATTTTAATTGATGATTCTAAAAGAATCGAATTGTGGGATGGAGATCCCTTGAACTTATTTACAAATACTGTGTTACATGTTTGTTTTGAATTTCCATCCCCTCCTTGATGTATTTGCATTTGGTTGATGTCTTCTGAAATTGTGCATATGCACAATTTAAGGAGTAACAGGGAATGTTGATTAGTAGGTGCAAACCAACGTTCTTTCCTAATGGCTTCTTGAACTGTGAGAAGCAGTTCTTACTCTATTTCTCAGCTTCTAGATTTCACACATATGCTTCCATGTGCTGTGTTGTATTTGACTAAGCTCGAAGCAGGCTCCTAGTTGTGGTATGGCATGTAATAACTATAATATTTAGCACACATTAGTATTTGCAATCAAAATTTTTATTTGTACATGCTTCTGGGATTAAGCCTGTCTTGTGCAGTGCGAGAGCTCCCAATCACCTTCTACTGGACCCCACCACTGAGGGTCCTAATGAGTGACATGTGTTGTTGTTCTTCCGTGAGATTAGTTGGCAAGATTGTGTATTGCACAATGTTCTATTTATGGCTTCGTTGTCTGCTTTCTGGCACTGTGGCTGAAAATTAAATTTTGAGGCCATGTTGCCAGGGGAAAATTTTTTTGTGCGTGTGAGAAATAGAGATTAAGCGAGGAGATGGCATTGCTTACTGATGGGGTTTATACGTGCAGGTCAGGCACGGAGGAACAGTATGACGAGAAGTAAAGAATACTCCAGGAAATATCCGACATCACTCGCGAGCATGGAGATAAGGTGAAGCCGGCATCCACAAAAAAGTTTCCTGTGCTCGGTGACAGCTACCAACTACGCTAGTTGCGGAGCGGAACTCTGTGACTTTGACCAGAATCCGGCTACCGCCGCTCATGCCGCTGCCCTGGACGCCGGCCCCTGCACCGCAGATGTGTCATCGCCCAAGGAGCACCCGTGTGAGAATATTTTTATGGGCAATTTCAGACAAATGTGATGTCAGGCAGGCATTCAGGACACGGTCACGCCGCAGTAGCGCTTCGACCAGCGGTGGCTAGAGTATGTTTTATTGCCAAAGCAGCTTTATCGTGAATGTCCTAATTTAACGAGTCTAGTCGGAGCTCGCGAATGGGCCATCCAAAAGTCAGTGTTCCCTAAAACAAGCTTCATCGATCAGAAAGCACTTCTGTTAGTTAACCATCTCTTGTGCATTCTTGAAAGTGAAGGCAAGTTGCAGTATATGCAGTTTGGCTATGTTAATCTGTGCTGCCCATAACCTTCCACATTGCAACAGCTACTGCTGTATCACCATTCAACGTGCTGTAAAGCCGACCTTCAACCTAGATTTTTGAATTCAGGTGGCACATTCCACTTTGAACAATGTGAAAACTGTTACGAAGCATTTGTCTTCGAAAATATTGTGGTTACTGTAAAAAAATTCCTGGATCTATTTATTACAATGCTTTAGTACAAACACTGCAGGCCACTTGTGCATTAAAATCTGTTAGGAATATATAAAATCAGTCTCTGAGATGTGGACTTTGCAATAGTTACTGTTCATTAGGGAAACATTGCTCTGTATGTGTGCTACCCTTGTTTAGGGCAATCAGCTGGTGACCCATCCCCAGCAGCAAATATAATGCAGTAAATATATCGAGTGGATACAGCTGAAGATGTGCCAGCAACAGGTGATGGTGGCACACATCCAGATTGCGAGCTCGGCTCCAGTGTGCAGCTGCCTGCAGCCGTTTCCCAACCAAGCCTTGGCCACTGCTGCACAGGTTCTCAGCCTGAAAGGCGAGGTAAGTTAACTGCACCACATATAATTAGGCAGCTAATTGCAAAGCAACGCGCTGCTGTAAAGCAAGCTCAGAGATACCAAAATGTCCGATATGGGACTTATTTTTCCGATTTCTTTGCAGTTTTCGTGCTCAGCGCACCATGTGGCGAAGCTAGGCCTAAAGCAGTCCAGCCTTCCAAAGCAGACTGAAGTCGCGGTGACCCCTTCGGGGGACCACACCCAGCTTGTGATGCGACCAAAGATCCAAATATGTAAGTGATAGAGGGAACGTCGGGCAGACATGAGGAATTTGAAGTGCCCGGCCAGTAGTAGGCTAGCAAGAAAGGAAAATACCTGCCACTCGAGAGGAGTGTGCAGCTTATTGCAAAGCAACGCGCTGCTGTAAAGCAGGGGGGCAGCAAGATGGCGGAAAATTCGATAAAGAAGGAGAATGCAGATCCCGAAAGGAGCCGAAAAGATCCTTTTGAAGCCACACGGCAGCCTGGTGTGCCTAGTCAAGTGTGGCAATGCCTATTTGATTGACGCAATGAAGAGGGTGGCGGGAGTGAACCCACGTGTGGAGCAGGATGACGTGGTCTCCTTAAATATGAAGCTGCACTCGATTCTCGTAGCCACTACAAGCACAGATAGAAAGCTGCACTAGGCGAGCCTTATGCACATCACGTTCCAGGACTAGAAGATAGCAATGACAGTCTCTGTGGTGACTCCGGAAGATTGTGGCAATGGCGTGATTAAGAACATGCCACTAGAGTATATTCCTTCGACAAAATACGTACAGACTGGACCAGTGTAGCAACCTGAAAGCTTTGGTCGTTCGCAGGCTTGGAAGATAATCGAGAACCGTGCTTATTCTCATCGAAGAGAGAGAAGTTCCAAGATACATTGTTCTGAACGAGGTGTCCTTAAGATGCCATGTATACTGTAAAAAGTGCGATGTTTGCAACGTTTGCGGCAGACTCAGCTACAGGGAAGACGTCTGCCCAGACCCGAGCGACTACAAACCCAAAGTCTGCGGACTGGAGAAACCCTCAAGAGACCGCCAAATTGAGGCGAAGTGTTAGCCATGTGGCAGAGGCCATGTATTGGGCAAGCGAAAATGTCAAGAGATGTACAGTGCACAGGACTCCACTCGAAGTGAAGAAGCGGCAATGGGAGCGAACGATTGCGCAGAAAGAGGCAACACCAGCAAGCCACCAGGGGCGCAAAAGGAAATAACGGGAGGACTTCAGCATTCGAGAAGACTCCTTTCCATCCATGTTCTTTTCCTAAGCTTGAATCCGCCGCTGTTACGAGACTCCGCCGCTGCCGAGGGGGTGCTCAAGTTTATAGACCATGGGGCGCACGAACTCGAGGTACCCGGGGGTAGAAATTGAGAAATAAAGTTAGAAATAGAGCAGTAGTTAAACGATGAAGCAGTAGGTGTTTACGCGCTATGCAAGACACATCTCAGGGATCAAGAAGATCCACCGTTTATTGGTGGCTACGTCTGGGAAGGGAGCTACAGAAGAACAACTGAGAGGAAGGGAGGAGGGATAGGCATGCTGATACATCAAGGAACAAATTGGCAAATAAAATCAAGTTGTAGAGAACATGTCTGTGTATATCAGGTACAATGACAGTAAAAGGACATGGCTAGGGGTAGTTTATTTAGGGACAGGGGATATATGCAGGAGAGAAAACAAGGATCTAGTTAAGTGTCTCAATGACGATATAAAGCAGTTTGGAGACAGTGCCGAGATTATTCTGCTGGGTGACATGAATGGCCACATCAAGTATCTGGATGGATTCACAGATTGTAACGGGAAGTTAATGCTAGACTTCTGGGAGTGACACAACCTAGTTATTGCTAGTAGAGAAACTAAATATGAGGAACAAATCTCATGGGAATCCTGTAAGAGGCAGACGACTATTGAGTACTGACTAATGTCGCAGAGGCATATATAGCAAGCTCGCATAATGGAAACAAGTAAAGAGGGGAAGTGATCATAAGTGCATTAGTCTACAGTTGGCAGCCCTGATCGAAAAATGCAGAGAATTCAACAAGAGAACGCAAAATTAAATGACGAACAAATACCGCTAATAGCTGCCGGCATAAAGGAAGCAATGGAGAAATGCCCCATGGAAAAAAAGAATTGTAATCAGCTAGAACTACCCATTAGTATAAAAATAAAACAAGTGAAATGAGTAAACCACTGGAGAAGAAACCACAAAGCTGGTGGGATAAAGAAATTAGGGAGGCCATTGAACAAACGGATGCCTTCAAGGGAACACAGAGAAGCAAAGGGGGCGCAGTTATCTGAAGGAAAAATATGCCAAAATGGGAACCTTATCAACGAAAGCAAAAGCAAGTGCATACCCGGATATTGTTCACCACTGTTCGTTTCATTTACTCTGACTCCAATCCATAGCAGTCCTAACTGACCACTTCAGCAAGTATTTTTTAGAAGTTTTAAGCTGCCTGAAATAAATTGCAAACAGGCAGACCAAGACAAAAGTTTTGAAGACAGGACTTTTCGATTTTCAGTTTTTCAGGCAGTTGTTAAAGAGCCTGCTTAAGGAGCAAGACGCCACGCCTGGCGAAATGAACGACGACCTCTTGAAAACAGTCATGCGGCTGGCAACGGAAACCAAAAGGATGTAATGAGATTTTGGGAAACATTGAAGCTGATCTCAAACCATCCTGCTATCGATCCTCTTTGCACCAGCGTAGGAGCCGAGGCGCATTCATATTTCCAGCCTTTCCTGCGCCTCGAGCAGTCAGATCGATGAACATATCAGATACCTTAACTGGTTCTCCAGTCATAGGCTGAAAAAAAAATGAAGGAAACTGACCACTCCAGGACAAATAAAATGCAGCTACTGATGCACGGCGGCTGGCTAAAACACTAGAAACTCACGGTGAAAGCAGTGTTTGTGCCTAATTTATTGCGTGACACAGAGTACTGGTACGAGATACCTAATAACAAGGCAGAGATACTAAGTGATGTTTTCTTGCGCATTTTTTTCATCTGGCACAAAATAAACCTGGCACTGTACTTTGTCACGAAGGTGCGCGTGGTCATCAGTGTTCGCGTCGACAGTTGTCGTAGAGTCTATTTTTTATTTCTGTTTGCACGCATTGCGACCCGCATAAAATAAAATAATGCGACCCGTATAAAACTACAAGCTGTCTCCGAAAACAAGAAGAATGAAGTGCTTGGCAGCGACCAGCTTCATTGCTTTCAGAAGCACTGATCATAAGGCAGTACCGGTCGAGCCGCAGCTGTGTGCCTGCAAGTGGTTTGAAGCAACTGTGTGAGGGGTTACGGGAACCAAGTGACATCCAGCAGCCGAGAAAGCTCGTGCCCAATAGAAGGTAAGCGCGAGAGCAGCTGTGCTTGTGTGAATAGCCCTTTGTGGAGGGATCGCTAAGACACCTGTGCGACAGAGTTTGTAACAGAGTGTCTCGGATGTGGCACAACTGCTGAAATGCGCCACACAGAAATACTGCAGTCACGGCTGGCTTTTCGAAGGTAATCAGGTTCACTTCATCATCAAAGATGGTAGGCTGCCAATCACTGCCAAATTTAATCGGATAAGATTTGTGCCATCTCCACCTCCTAAGCCGCCATGAAAGGGTAAGCCCGATATCGTTAAAGCGAGTGGCCAAGGGTCACCTTTTGTGGCAAGTCAAGTGGCACAACTAGGCTGGCTTTGCAAGGCGTAAATGTTCCCATTCAGCCGACGTGGTTTGGCACAGAGATTTCAGTGATGTAATGCTGACGTCGTAAGAATAATCTCAATATGTGAGACACACTGCACGATTCTGGATGGATTACTGGGCCTAGGTGTGGCTGACCTGATGGGGGTACGAAATGGCAGATGCATATTCAAGTTTCAGCCTGACCAAAGTTAAATAGGCAGTTAGTGTAGCAGATAAGACTAATCGTTTTTTTATTGACTGTGTGTATTCCTTTTCATCGCTTCAAAAGAAGGTCGAGTTTTTACTTCAATGTGTCCATCCTGTTTGTGGAGATCAGTAAAGTAATTGCTTAGCCCGAAGGCGCAAATGTCTAGAAGCTTGTAGGTATAGCAGAGGTATCTCAATCCTTGAACAAGCTCTGCTCTGAGTCATTTTTCTTGGTGTCCAAGGCCATCGCTTGCGTCTAAGCTCTTCAGGAGAGTATTTATTTATCCCGCCTTCTTTGCAGTAGCATTGGGAATTTCACTGAGCACCTTCGACTTGCAATATTCATTGATGTGTTTATGCAGAAAAATGCTTGGAAAAAAGGAATTACTGAAGGAAAATGCTGGCTGGAGATTTCTTTCCTCTTTTTGTTTTTCAGGTTGAAAGCCGGTCTTCCCACATTTTTGATGAAGTCCCAGCCTCCACTTTCGCTGTCCGTATCACAACTCATGGACACTCTGAATAAGGACTCCGTCATCGAATGCGACAAAGATGAAAACAGCGAGTTTGCAAACACGCAAGCTGAACCTCCGTTTTCCCAAAATGACCTGGACATCAAGCCTAACTCGGGAGGCGACCAGCCTGAAGGATCCCGTCTAACACGAGTGCCTTTTCACTGGATAGGGCAGAAGGAGGAGGTGCCCATAAGAGCTGCAACTAGCAACCACCATGGCCAAAGACCTGCACACAATGTCCAACGTGAACGAACAGATGACTTCTAAGCTGGGAGAACTTAAGATCTCTTCACACAAACAGCAAATGCGGAATTATAACCTTGAATGTGTAAACTCCGTTCTGGCTGAATATATCAGCCACTACAACACACATAATGAAGAGGACATAGGGAATTCAGAGGACACAGATAACGCAGAGACAGAGTAGATGGTAGAGGCCATCCTGGGTCTCCTGGGCCTAGTCAAGCTCAGAGCTTCTAGCTCAGGAGACCTTTCCAATTTCTGGAAAAATAAAACATGTATGTATGTATGTAAAAAACTCTCTGGCAAGACATGTTCCTTGCCTTCTGTTCTTTGTACAGTGCACTGTGTTCAGACATGTTTTGGCATTTGTGATGACATTCTCTTCACGTTCAAGGAGTATTGGAAAAATCCAATGCCTTTCGTTCTGCATTTTAGATCTTTTATTGCTTTCCTAAGTTTACACAGATTTGCTTCGCACATTTTCACTCTCTGTTCTCATGGGCTGTTAGTTTCTGGCCATTTCATGCTTCAGCTCACTTCTGACACTGAAGGTGCACCTTGATGTACTGCTGAAGTGAAGCTATGGACATTGCCATGATATTAGTTGTACTTGATTGAAAATCCTGTTTGAAGATCAGACCCATCTAATTAGTAATATGTGCTATAGGCGACACTGATCATCAGAAATTTTAATTGATGATTCTAAAAGAATCGAATTGTGGGATGGAGATCCCTTGAACTTATTTACAAATACTGTGTTACATGTTTGTTTTGAATTTCCATCCCCTCCTTGATGTATTTGCATTTGGTTGATGTCTTCTGAAATTGTGCATATGCACAATTTAAGGAGTAACAGGGAATGTTGATTAGTAGGTGCAAACCAACCTTCTTTCCTAATGGCTTCTTGAACTGTGAGAAGCAGTTCTTACTCTATTTCTCAGCTTCTAGATTTCACACATATGCTTCCATGTGCTGTGTTGTATTTGACTAAGCTCGAAGCAGGCTCCTAGATGTGGTATGGCATGTAATAACTATAATATTTAGCACACATTAGTATTTGCAATCAAAATTTTTATTTGTACATGCTTCTGGGATTAAGCCTGTCTTGTGCAGTGCGAGAGCTCCCAATCACCTTCTACTGGACCCCACCACTGAGAGTCCTAATGAGTGACATGTGTTGTTGTTCTTCCGTGAGATTAGTTGGCAAGATTGTGTATTGCACAATGTTCTATTTATGGCTTCGTTGTCTGCTTTCTGGCACTGTGGCTGAAAATTAAATTTTGAGGCCATGTTGCCAGGGGAAAATTTTTTTGTGCGTGTGAGAAATAGAGATTAAGCGAGGAGATGGCATTGCTTACTGATGGGGTTTATACGTGCAGGTCAGGCACGGAGGAACAGTATGACGAGAAGTAAAGAATACTCCAGGAAATATCCGACATCACTCGCGAGCATGGAGATAAGGTGAAGCCGGCATCCACAAAAAAGTTTCCTGTGCTCGGTGACAGCTACCAACTACGCTAGTTGCGGAGCGGAACTCTGTGACTTTGACCAGAATCCGGCTACCGCCGCTCATGCCGCTGCCCTGGACGCCGGCCCCTGCACCGCAGATGTGTCATCGCCCAAGGAGCACCCGTGTGAGAATATTTTTATGGGCAATTTCAGACAAATGTGATGTCAGGCAGGCATTCAGGACACGGTCACGCCGCAGTAGCGCTTCGACCAGCGGTGGCTAGAGTATGTTTTATTGCCAAAGCAGCTTTATCGTGAATGTCCTAATTTAACGAGTCTAGTCGGAGCTCGCGAATGGGCCATCCAAAAGTCAGTGTTCCCTAAAACAAGCTTCATCGATCAGAAAGCACTTCTGTTTAGTTAACCATCTCTTGTGCATTCTTGAAAGTGAAGGCAAGTTGCAGTATATGCAGTTTGGCTATGTTAATCTGTGCTGCCCATAACCTTCCACATTGCAACAGCTACTGCTGTATCACCATTCAACGTGCTGTAAAACCGACCTTCACCCTAGATTTTTGAATTCAGGTGGCACATTCCACTTTGAACAATGTGAAAACTGTTACGAAGCATTTGTCTTCGAAAATATTGTGGTTACTGTAAAAAAATTCCTGGATCTATTTATTACAATGCTTTAGTACAAACACTGCAGGCCACTTGTGCATTAAAATCTGTTAGGAATATATAAAATCAGTCTCTGAGATGTGGACTTTGCAATAGTTACTGTTCATTAGGGAAACATTGCTCTGTATGTGTGCTACCCTTTTTTAGGGCAATCAGCTGGTGACCCATCCCCAGCAGCAAATATATTGCAGTAAATATATCGAGTGGATACAGCTGAAGATGTGCCAGCAACAGGTGATGGTGGCACACATCCAGATTGCGAGCTCGGCTCCAGTGTGCAGCTGCCAGCAGCCGTTTCCCAACCAAGCCTTGGCCACTGCTGCACAGGTTCTCAGCCTGAAAGGCGAGGTAAGTTAACTGCACCACATATAATTAGGCAGCTAAATGCAAAGCAACGCGCTGCTGTAAAGCAAGCTCAGAGATACCAAAATGTCCGATATGGGACTTATTTTTCCGATTTCTTTGCAGTTTTCGTGCTCAGCGCACCATGTGGCGAAGCTAGGCCTAAAGCAGTCCAGCCTTCCAAAGCAGACTGAAGTCGCGGTGACCACTTCGGGGGACCACACCCAGCTTGTGATGCGACCAAAGATCCAAATATGTAAGTGATAGAGGGAACGTCGGGCAGACATGAGGAATTTGAAGTGCCCGGCCAGTAGTAGGCTAGCAAGAAAGGAAAATACCTGCCACTCGAGAGGAGTGTGCAGCTTATTGCAAAGCAACGCGCTGCTGTAAAGCAGGGGGGCAGCAAGATGGCGGAAAATTCGATAAAGAAGGAGAATGCAGATCCCGAAAGGAGCCGAAAAGATCCTTTTGAAGCCACACGGCAGCCTGGTGTGCCTAGTCAAGCGTGGCAATGCCTATTTGATTGACGCAATCAAGAGGGTGGCGGGAGTGAACCCACGTGTGGAGGAGGATGACGTGGTCTCCTTAAATATGAAGCTGCACTCGATTCTCGTAGCCACTACAAGCACAGATAGAAAGCTGCACTAGGCGAGCCTTACGCACATCACGTTCCAGGACTAGAAGATAGCAATGACAGTCTCTGTGGTGACTCCGGAAGATTGTGGCAATGGCGTGATTAAGAACATGCCACTAGAGTATATTCCTTCGACAAAATACGTACAGACTGGACCAGTGTAGCAACCTGAAAGCTTTGGTCGTTCGCAGGCTTGGAAGATAATCGAGAACCGTGCTTATTCTCATCGAAAAGAGAGAAGTTCCAAGATACATTGTTCTGAACGAGGTGTCCTTAAGATGCCATGTATACCGTAAAAAGTGCGATGTTTGCAACGTTTGCGGCAGACTCAGCTACAGGGAAGACGTCTGCCCAGACCCGAGCGACTACAAACCCAAAGTCTGCGGACTGGAGAAACCCTCAAGAGACCGCCAAATTGAGGCGAAGTGTTAGCCATGTGGCAGAGGCCATGTATTGGGCAAGCGAAAATGTCAAGAGATGTACAGTGCACAGGACTCCACTCGAAGTGAAGAAGCGGCAATGGGAGCGAACGATTGCGCAGAAAAAGGCAACACCAGCAAGCCACCAGGGGCGCAAAAGGAAATAACGGGAGGACTTCAGCATTCGAGAAGACTCCTTTCCATCCATGTTCTTTTCCTAAGCTTGAATCCGCCGCTGTTACGAGACTCCGCCGCTGCCGAGGGGGTGCTCAAGTTTATAGACCATGGGGCGCACGAACTCGAGGTACCCGGGGGTAGAAATTGAGAAATAAAGTTAGAAATAGAGCAGTAGTTAAACGATGAAGCAGTAGGTGTTTACGCGCTATGCAAGACACATCTCAGGGATCAAGAAGATCCACCGTTTATTGGTGGCTACGTCTGGGAAGGGAGCTACAGAAGAACAACTGAGAGGAAGGGAGGAGGGATAGGCATGCTGATACATCAAGGAACAAATTGGCAAATAAAATCAAGTTGTAGAGAACATGTCTGTGTATATCAGGTACAATGACAGTAAAAGGACATGGCTAGGGGTAGTTTATTTAGGGACAGGGGATATATGCAGGAGAGAAAACAAGGATCTAGTTAAGTGTCTCAATGACGATATAAAGCAGTTTGGAGACAGTGCCGAGATTATTCTGCTGGGTGACATGAATGGCCACATCAAGTATCTGGATGGATTCACAGATTGTAACGGGAAGTTAATGCTAGACTTCTGGGAGTGACACAACCTAGTTATTGCTAGTAGAGAAACTAAATATGAGGAACAAATCTCGTGGGAATCCTGTAAGAGGCAGACGACTATTGAGTACTGACTAATGTCGCAGAGGCATATATAGCAAGCTCGCATAATGGAAACAAGTAAAGAGGGGAAGTGATCATAAGTGCATTAGTCTACAGTTGGCAGCCCTGATCGAAAAATGCAGAGAATTCAACAAGAGAACGCAAAATTAAATGACGAACAAATACCGCTAATAGCTGCCGGCATAAAGGAAGCAATGGAGAAATGCCCCATGGAAAAAAAGAATTGTAATCAGCTAGAACTACCCATTAGTATAAAAATAAAACAAGTGAAATGAGTAAACCACTGGAGAAGAAACCACAAAGCTGGTGGGATAAAGAAATTAGGGAGGCCTTTGAACAAACGGATGCCTTCAAGGGAACACAGAGAAGCAAAGGGGGCGCAGTTATCTGAAGGAAAAATATGCCAAAATGGGAACCTTATCAACGAAAGCAAAAGCAAGTGCATACCCGGATATTGTTCACCACTGTTCGTTTCATTTACTCTGACTCCAATCCATAGCAGTCCTAACTGACCACTTCAGCAAGTATTTTTTAGAAGTTTTAAGCTGCCTGAAATAAATTGCAAACAGGCAGACCAAGACAAAAGTTTTGAAGACAGGACTTTTCGATTTTCAGTTTTTCAGGCAGTTGTTAAAGAGCCTGCTTAAGGAGCAAGACGCCACGCCTGGCGAAATGAACGACGACCTCTTGAAAACAGTCATGCGGCTGGCAACGGAAACCAAAAGGATGTAATGAGATTTTGGGAAACATTGAAGCTGATCTCAAACCATCCTGCTATCGATCCTCTTTGCACCAGCGTAGGAGCCGAGGCGCATTCATATTTCCAGCCTTTCCTGCGCCTCGAGCAGTCAGATCGCAGGGGTGACCCGGTACATACATATTTTTCTGAGGCATGGTGCGCTAGAATATGAACATATCAGATACCTTAACTGGTTCTCCAGTCATAGGCTGAAAAAAAATGAAGGAAACTGACCACTCCAGGACAAATAAAATGCAGCTACTGATGCACGGCGGCTGGCTAAAACACTAGAAACTCACGGTGAAAGCAGTGTTTGTGCCTAATTTATTGCGTGACACGGAGTACTGGTACGAGATACCTAATAACAAGGCAGAGATACTAAGTGATGTTTTCTTGCGCATTTTTTTCATCTGGCACAAAATAAACCTGGCACTGTATTTTGTCACGAAGGTGCGCGTGGTCATCAGTGTTCGCGTCGACAGTTGTCGTAGAGTCTATTTTTTATTTCTGTTTGCACGCATTGCGACCCGCATAAAATAAAATAATGCGACCCGTATAAAACTACAAGCTGTCTCCGAAAACAAGAAGAATGAAGTGCTTGGCAGCGACCAGCTTCATTGCTTTCAAAAGCACTGATCGTAAGGCAGTACCGGTCGAGCCGCAGCTGTGTGCCTGCAAGTGGTTTGAAGCAACTGTGTGAGGGGTTACGGGAACCAAGTGACATCCAGCAGCCGAGAAAGCTCGTGCCCAATAGAAGGTAAGCGCGAGAGCAGCTGTGCTTGTGTGAATAGCCCTTTGTGGAGGGATCGCTAAGACACCTGTGCGACAGAGTTTGTAACAGAGTGTCTCGGATGTGGCACAACTGCTGAAATGCGCCACACAGAAATACTGCAGTCACGGCTGGCTTTTCGAAGGTAATCAGGTTCACTTCATCATCAAAGATGGTAGGCTGCCAATCACTGCCAAATTTGATCGGATAGGATTTGTGCCATCTCCACCTCCTAAGCCGCCATGAAAGGGTAAGCCCGATATCGTTAAAGCGAGTGGCCAAGGGTCACCTTTTGTGGCAAGTCAAGTGGCACAACTAGGCTGGCTTTGCAAGGCGTAAATGTTCCCATTCAGCCGACGTGGTTTGGCACAGAGATTTCAGTGATGTAATGCTGACGTCGTAAGAATAATCTCAATATGTGAGACACACTGCACGATTCTGGATGGATTACTGGGCCTAGGTGTGGCTGACCTGATGGGGGTACGAAATGGCAGATGCATATTCAAGTTTCAGCCTGACCAAAGTTAAATAGGCAGTTAGTGTAGCAGATAAGACTAATCGTTTTTTTATTGACTGTGTGTATTCCTTTTCTTCGCTTCAAAAGAAGGTCGAGTTTTTACTTCAATGTGTCCATCCTGTTTGTGGAGATCAGTAAAGTAATTGCTTAGCCCGAAGGCGCAAATGTCTAGAAGCTTGTAGGTATAGCAGAGGTATCTCAATCCTTGAACAAGCTCTGCTCTGAGTCATTTTTCTTGGTGTCCAAGGCCATCGCTTGCGTCTAAGCTCTTCAGGAGAGTATTTATTTATCCCGCCTTCTTTGCAGTAGCATTGGGAATTTCACTGAGCACCTTCGACTTGCAATATTCATTGATGTGTTTATGCAGAAAAATGCTTGGAAAAAAGGAATTACTGAAGGAAAATGCTGGCTGGAGATTTCTTTCCTCTTTTTGTTTTTCAGGTTGAAAGCCGGTCTTCCCACATTTTTGATGAAGTCCCAGCCTCCACTTTCGCTGTCCGTATCACAACTCATGGACACTCTGAATAAGGACTCCGTCATCGAATGCGACAAAGATGAAAACAGCGAGTTTCCAAACACGCAAGCTGAACCTCCGTTTTCCCAAAATGACCTGGACATCAAGCCTAACTCGGGAGGTGACCAGCCTGAAAGATCCCGTCTAACACGAGTGCCTTTTCACTGGATAGGGCAGAAGGAGGAGGTGCCCATAAGAGCTGCAACTAGCAACCACCATAACCGAAGACCTGCACACAATGTCCAACGTGAACGAACAGATGACTTCTAAGCTGGGAGAACTTAAGATCTCTTCACACAAACAGCAAATGCGGAATTATAACCTTGAATGTGTAAACTCCGTTCTGGCTGAATATATCAGCCACTACAACACACATAATGAAGAGGACATAGGGAATTCAGAGGACACAGATAACGCAGAGACAGAGTAGATGGTAGAGGCCATCCTGGGTCTCCTGGGCCTAGTCAAGCTCAGAGCTTCTAGCTCAGGAGACCTTTCCAATTTCTGGAAAAATAAAACATGTATGTATGCATGTAAAAAACTCTCTGGCAAGACATGTTCCTTGCCTTCTGTTCTTTGTACAGTGCACTGTGTTCAGACATGTTTTGGCATTTGTGATGACATTCTCTTCACGTTCAAGGAGTATTGGAAAAATCCAATGCCTTTCGTTCTGCATTTTAGATCTTTTATTGCTTTCCTAAGTTTACACAGATTTGCTTCGCACATTTTCACTCTCTGTTCTCATGGGCTGTTAGTTTCTGGCCATTTCATGCTTCAGCTCACTTCTGACACTGAAGGTGCACCTTGATGTACTGCTGAAGTGAAGCTATGGACATTGCCATGATATTAGTTGTACTTGATTGAAAATCCTGTTTGAAGATCAGACCCATCTAATTAGTAATATGTGCTATAGGCGACACTGATCATCAGAAATTTTAATTGATGATTCTAAAAGAATCGAATTGTGGGATGGAGATCCCTTGAACTTATTTACAAATACTGTGTTACATGTTTGTTTTGAATTTCCATCCCCTCCTTGATGTATTTGCATTTGGTTGATGTCTTCTGAAATTGTGCATATGCACAATTTAAGGAGTAACAGGGAATGTTGATTAGTAGGTGCAAACCAACGTTCTTTCCTAATGGCTTCTTGAACTGTGAGAAGCAGTTCTTACTCTATTTCTCAGCTTCTAGATTTCACACATATGCTTCCATGTGCTGTGTTGTATTTGACTAAGCTCGAAGCAGGCTCCTAGTTGTGGTATGGCATGTAATAACTATAATATTTAGCACACATTAGTATTTGCAATCAAAATTTTTATTTGTACATGCTTCTGGGATTAAGCCTGTCTTGTGCAGTGCGAGAGCTCCCAATCACCTTCTACTGGACCCCACCACTGAGGGTCCTAATGAGTGACATGTGTTGTTGTTCTTCCGTGAGATTAGTTGGGAAGATTGTGTATTGCACAATGTTCTATTTATGGCTTCGTTGTCTGCTTTCTGGCACTGTGGCTGAAAATTAAATTTCGAGGCCATGTTGCCAGGGGAAAATTTTTTTGTGCGTGTGAGAAATAGAGATTAAGCGAGGAGATGGCATTGCTTACTGATGGGGTTTATACGTGCAGGTCAGGCACGGAGGAACAGTATGACGAGAAGTAAAGAATACTCCAGGAAATATCCGACATCGCTCGCGAGCATGGAGATAAGGTGAAGCCGGCATCCACAAAAAAGTTTCCTGTGCTCGGTGACAGCTACCAACTACGCTAGTTGCGGAGCGGAACTCTGTGACTTTGACCAGAATCCGGCTACCGCCGCTCATGCCGCTGCCCTGGACGCCGGCCCCTGCACCGCAGATGTGTCATCGCCCAAGGAGCACCCGTGTGAGAATATTTTTATGGGCAATTTCAGACAAATGTGATGTCAGGCAGGCATTCAGGACACGGTCACGCCGCAGTAGCGCTTCGACCAGCGGTGGCTAGAGTATGTTTTATTGCCAAAGCAGCTTTATCGTGAATGTCCTAATTTAACGAGTCTAGTCGGAGCTCGCGAATGGGCCATCCAAAAGTCAGTGTTCCCTAAAACAAGCTTCATCGATCAGAAAGCACTTCTGTTTAGTTAACCATCTCTTGTGCATTCTTGAATGTGAAGGCAAGTTGCAGTATATGCAGTTTGGCTATGTTAATCTGTGCTGCCCATAACCTTCCACATTGCAACAGCTACTGCTGTATCACCATTCAACGTGCTGTAAAGCCGACCTTCAACCTAGATTTTTGAATTCAGGTGGCACATTCCACTTTGAACAATGTGAAAACTGTTACGAAGCATTTGTCTTCGAAAATATTGTGGTTACTGTAAAAAAATTCCTGGATCTATTTATTACAATGCTTTAGTACAAACACTGCAGGCCACTTGTGCATTAAAATCTGTTAGGAATATATAAAATCAGTCTCTGAGATGTGGACTTTGCAATAGTTACTGTTCATTAGGGAAACATTGCTCTGTATGTGTGCTACCCTTTTTTAGGGCAATGAGCTGGTGACCCATCCCCAGCAGCAAATATATTGCAGTAAATATATCGAGTGGATACAGCTGAAGATGTGCCAGCAACAGGTGATGGTGGCACACATCCAGATTGCGAGCTCGGCTCCAGTGTGCAGCTGCCAGCAGCCGTTTCCCAACCAAGCCTTGGCCACTGCTGCACAGGTTCTCAGCCTGAAAGGCGAGGTAAGTTAACTGCACCACATATAATTAGGCAGCTAAATGCAAAGCAACGCGCTGCTGTAAAGCAAGCTCAGAGATACCAAAATGTCCGATATGGGACTTATTTTTCCGATTTCTTTGCAGTTTTCGTGCTCAGCGCACCATGTGGCGAAGCTAGGCCTAAAGCAGTCCAGCCTTCCAAAGCAGACTGAAGTCGCGGTGACCACTTCGGGGGACCACACCCAGCTTGTGATGCGACCAAAGATCCAAATATGTAAGTGATAGAGGGAACGTCGGGCAGACATGAGGAATTTGAAGTGCCCGGCCAGTAGTAGGCTAGCAAGAAAGGAAAATACCTGCCACTCGAGAGGAGTGTGCAGCTTATTGCAAAGCAACGCGCTGCTGTAAAGCAGGGGGGCAGCAAGATGGCGGAAAATTCGATAAAGAAGGAGAATGCAGATCCCGAAAGGAGCCGAAAAGATCCTTTTGAAGCCACACGGCAGCCTGGTGTGCCTAGTCAAGCGTGGCAATGCCTATTTGATTGACGCAATCAAGAGGGTGGCGGGAGTGAACCCACGTGTGGAGGAGGATGACGTGGTCTCCTTAAATATGAAGCTGCACTCGATTCTCGTAGCCACTACAAGCACAGATAGAAAGCTGCACTAGGCGAGCCTTACGCACATCACGTTCCAGGACTAGAAGATAGCAATGACAGTCTCTGTGGTGACTCCGGAAGATTGTGGCAATGGCGTGATTAAGAACATGCCACTAGAGTATATTCCTTCGACAAAATACGTACAGACTGGACCAGTGTAGCAACCTGAAAGCTTTGGTCGTTCGCAGGCTTGGAAGATAATCGAGAACCGTGCTTATTCTCATCGAAAAGAGAGAAGTTCCAAGATACATTGTTCTGAACGAGGTGTCCTTAAGATGCCATGTATACCGTAAAAAGTGCGATGTTTGCAACGTTTGCGGCAGACTCAGCTACAGGGAAGACGTCTGCCCAGACCCGAGCGACTACAAACCCAAAGTCTGCGGACTGGAGAAACCCTCAAGAGACCGCCAAATTGAGGCGAAGTGTTAGCCATGTGGCAGAGGCCATGTATTGGGCAAGCGAAAATGTCAAGAGATGTACAGTGCACAGGACTCCACTCGAAGTGAAGAAGCGGCAATGGGAGCGAACGATTGCGCAGAAAGAGGCAACACCAGCAAGCCACCAGGGGCGCAAAAGGAAATAACGGGAGGACTTCAGCATTCGAGAAGACTCCTTTCCATCCATGTTCTTTTCCTAAGCTTGAATCCGCCGCTGTTACGAGACTCCGCCGCTGCCGAGGGGGTGCTCAAGTTTATAGACCATGGGGCGCACGAACTCGAGGTACCCGGGGGTAGAAATTGAGAAATAAAGTTAGAAATAGAGCAGTAGTTAAACGATGAAGCAGTAGGTGTTTACGCGCTATGCAAGACACATCTCAGGGATCAAGAAGATCCACCGTTTATTGGTGGCTACGTCTGGGAAGGGAGCTACAGAAGAACAACTGAGAGGAAGGGAGGAGGGATAGGCATGCTGATACATCAAGGAACAAATTGGCAAATAAAATCAAGTTGTAGAGAACATGTCTGTGTATATCAGGTACAATGACAGTAAAAGGACATGGCTAGGGGTAGTTTATTTAGGGACAGGGGATATATGCAGGAGAGAAAACAAGGATCTAGTTAAGTGTCTCAATGACGATATAAAGCAGTTTGGAGACAGTGCCGAGATTATTCTGCTGGGTGACATGAATGGCCACATCAAGTATCTGGATGGATTCACAGATTGTAACGGGAAGTTAATGCTAGACTTCTGGGAGTGACACAACCTAGTTATTGCTAGTAGAGAAACTAAATATGAGGAACAAATCTCGTGGGAATCCTGTAAGAGGCAGACGACTATTGAGTACTGACTAATGTCGCAGAGGCATATATAGCAAGCTCGCATAATGGAAACAAGTAAAGAGGGGAAGTGATCATAAGTGCATTAGTCTACAGTTGGCAGCCCTGATCGAAAAATGCAGAGAATTCAACAAGAGAACGCAAAATTAAATGACGAACAAATACCGCTAATAGCTGCCGGCATAAAGGAAGCAATGGAGAAATGCCCCATGGAAAAAAAGAATTGTAATCAGCTAGAACTACCCATTAGTATAAAAATAAAACAAGTGAAATGAGTAAACCACTGGAGAAGAAACCACAAAGCTGGTGGGATAAAGAAATTAGGGAGGCCTTTGAACAAACGGATGCCTTCAAGGGAACACAGAGAAGCAAAGGGGGCGCAGTTATCTGAAGGAAAAATATGCCAAAATGGGAACCTTATCAACGAAAGCAAAAGCAAGTGCATACCCGGATATTGTTCACCACTGTTCGTTTCATTTACTCTGACTCCAATCCATAGCAGTCCTAACTGACCACTTCAGCAAGTATTTTTTAGAAGTTTTAAGCTGCCTGAAATAAATTGCAAACAGGCAGACCAAGACAAAAGTTTTGAAGACAGGACTTTTCGATTTTCAGTTTTTCAGGCAGTTGTTAAAGAGCCTGCTTAAGGAGCAAGACGCCACGCCTGGCGAAATGAACGACGACCTCTTGAAAACAGTCATGCGGCTGGCAACGGAAACCAAAAGGATGTAATGAGATTTTGGGAAACATTGAAGCTGATCTCAAACCATCCTGCTATCGATCCTCTTTGCACCAGCGTAGGAGCCGAGGCGCATTCATATTTCCAGCCTTTCCTGCGCCTCGAGCAGTCAGATCGCAGGGGTGACCCGGTACATACATATTTTTCTGAGGCATGGTGCGCTAGAATATGAACATATCAGATACCTTAACTGGTTCTCCAGTCATAGGCTGAAAAAAAATGAAGGAAACTGACCACTCCAGGACAAATAAAATGCAGCTACTGATGCACGGCGGCTGGCTAAAACACTAGAAACTCACGGTGAAAGCAGTGTTTGTGCCTAATTTATTGCGTGACACGGAGTACTGGTACGAGATACCTAATAACAAGGCAGAGATACTAAGTGATGTTTTCTTGCGCATTTTTTTCATCTGGCACAAAATAAACCTGGCACTGTATTTTGTCACGAAGGTGCGCGTGGTCATCAGTGTTCGCGTCGACAGTTGTCGTAGAGTCTATTTTTTATTTCTGTTTGCACGCATTGCGACCCGCATAAAATAAAATAATGCGACCCGTATAAAACTACAAGCTGTCTCCGAAAACAAGAAGAATGAAGTGCTTGGCAGCGACCAGCTTCATTGCTTTCAAAAGCACTGATCGTAAGGCAGTACCGGTCGAGCCGCAGCTGTGTGCCTGCAAGTGGTTTGAAGCAACTGTGTGAGGGGTTACGGGAACCAAGTGACATCCAGCAGCCGAGAAAGCTCGTGCCCAATAGAAGGTAAGCGCGAGAGCAGCTGTGCTTGTGTGAATAGCCCTTTGTGGAGGGATCGCTAAGACACCTGTGCGACAGAGTTTGTAACAGAGTGTCTCGGATGTGGCACAACTGCTGAAATGCGCCACACAGAAATACTGCAGTCACGGCTGGCTTTTCGAAGGTAATCAGGTTCACTTCATCATCAAAGATGGTAGGCTGCCAATCACTGCCAAATTTGATCGGATAGGATTTGTGCCATCTCCACCTCCTAAGCCGCCATGAAAGGGTAAGCCCGATATCGTTAAAGCGAGTGGCCAAGGGTCACCTTTTGTGGCAAGTCAAGTGGCACAACTAGGCTGGCTTTGCAAGGCGTAAATGTTCCCATTCAGCCGACGTGGTTTGGCACAGAGATTTCAGTGATGTAATGCTGACGTCGTAAGAATAATCTCAATATGTGAGACACACTGCACGATTCTGGATGGATTACTGGGCCTAGGTGTGGCTGACCTGATGGGGGTACGAAATGGCAGATGCATATTCAAGTTTCAGCCTGACCAAAGTTAAATAGGCAGTTAGTGTAGCAGATAAGACTAATCGTTTTTTTATTGACTGTGTGTATTCCTTTTCTTCGCTTCAAAAGAAGGTCGAGTTTTTACTTCAATGTGTCCATCCTGTTTGTGGAGATCAGTAAAGTAATTGCTTAGCCCGAAGGCGCAAATGTCTAGAAGCTTGTAGGTATAGCAGAGGTATCTCAATCCTTGAACAAGCTCTGCTCTGAGTCATTTTTCTTGGTGTCCAAGGCCATCGCTTGCGTCTAAGCTCTTCAGGAGAGTATTTATTTATCCCGCCTTCTTTGCAGTAGCATTGGGAATTTCACTGAGCACCTTCGACTTGCAATATTCATTGATGTGTTTATGCAGAAAAATGCTTGGAAAAAAGGAATTACTGAAGGAAAATGCTGGCTGGAGATTTCTTTCCTCTTTTTGTTTTTCAGGTTGAAAGCCGGTCTTCCCACATTTTTGATGAAGTCCCAGCCTCCACTTTCGCTGTCCGTATCACAACTCATGGACACTCTGAATAAGGACTCCGTCATCGAATGCGACAAAGATGAAAACAGCGAGTTTCCAAACACGCAAGCTGAACCTCCGTTTTCCCAAAATGACCTGGACATCAAGCCTAACTCGGGAGGTGACCAGCCTGAAAGATCCCGTCTAACACGAGTGCCTTTTCACTGGATAGGGCAGAAGGAGGAGGTGCCCATAAGAGCTGCAACTAGCAACCACCATAACCGAAGACCTGCACACAATGTCCAACGTGAACGAACAGATGACTTCTAAGCTGGGAGAACTTAAGATCTCTTCACACAAACAGCAAATGCGGAATTATAACCTTGAATGTGTAAACTCCGTTCTGGCTGAATATATCAGCCACTACAACACACATAATGAAGAGGACATAGGGAATTCAGAGGACACAGATAACGCAGAGACAGAGTAGATGGTAGAGGCCATCCTGGGTCTCCTGGGCCTAGTCAAGCTCAGAGCTTCTAGCTCAGGAGACCTTTCCAATTTCTGGAAAAATAAAACATGTATGTATGCATGTAAAAAACTCTCTGGCAAGACATGTTCCTTGCCTTCTGTTCTTTGTACAGTGCACTGTGTTCAGACATGTTTTGGCATTTGTGATGACATTCTCTTCACGTTCAAGGAGTATTGGAAAAATCCAATGCCTTTCGTTCTGCATTTTAGATCTTTTATTGCTTTCCTAAGTTTACACAGATTTGCTTCGCACATTTTCACTCTCTGTTCTCATGGGCTGTTAGTTTCTGGCCATTTCATGCTTCAGCTCACTTCTGACACTGAAGGTGCACCTTGATGTACTGCTGAAGTGAAGCTATGGACATTGCCATGATATTAGTTGTACTTGATTGAAAATCCTGTTTGAAGATCAGACCCATCTAATTAGTAATATGTGCTATAGGCGACACTGATCATCAGAAATTTTAATTGATGATTCTAAAAGAATCGAATTGTGGGATGGAGATCCCTTGAACTTATTTACAAATACTGTGTTACATGTTTGTTTTGAATTTCCATCCCCTCCTTGATGTATTTGCATTTGGTTGATGTCTTCTGAAATTGTGCATATGCACAATTTAAGGAGTAACAGGGAATGTTGATTAGTAGGTGCAAACCAACGTTCTTTCCTAATGGCTTCTTGAACTGTGAGAAGCAGTTCTTACTCTATTTCTCAGCTTCTAGATTTCACACATATGCTTCCATGTGCTGTGTTGTATTTGACTAAGCTCGAAGCAGGCTCCTAGTTGTGGTATGGCATGTAATAACTATAATATTTAGCACACATTAGTATTTGCAATCAAAATTTTTATTTGTACATGCTTCTGGGATTAAGCCTGTCTTGTGCAGTGCGAGAGCTCCCAATCACCTTCTACTGGACCCCACCACTGAGGGTCCTAATGAGTGACATGTGTTGTTGTTCTTCCGTGAGATTAGTTGGGAAGATTGTGTATTGCACAATGTTCTATTTATGGCTTCGTTGTCTGCTTTCTGGCACTGTGGCTGAAAATTAAATTTCGAGGCCATGTTGCCAGGGGAAAATTTTTTTGTGCGTGTGAGAAATAGAGATTAAGCGAGGAGATGGCATTGCTTACTGATGGGGTTTATACGTGCAGGTCAGGCACGGAGGAACAGTATGACGAGAAGTAAAGAATACTCCAGGAAATATCCGACATCGCTCGCGAGCATGGAGATAAGGTGAAGCCGGCATCCACAAAAAAGTTTCCTGTGCTCGGTGACAGCTACCAACTACGCTAGTTGCGGAGCGGAACTCTGTGACTTTGACCAGAATCCGGCTACCGCCGCTCATGCCGCTGCCCTGGACGCCGGCCCCTGCACCGCAGATGTGTCATCGCCCAAGGAGCACCCGTGTGAGAATATTTTTATGGGCAATTTCAGACAAATGTGATGTCAGGCAGGCATTCAGGACACGGTCACGCCGCAGTAGCGCTTCGACCAGCGGTGGCTAGAGTATGTTTTATTGCCAAAGCAGCTTTATCGTGAATGTCCTAATTTAACGAGTCTAGTCGGAGCTCGCGAATGGGCCATCCAAAAGTCAGTGTTCCCTAAAACAAGCTTCATCGATCAGAAAGCACTTCTGTTTAGTTAACCATCTCTTGTGCATTCTTGAATGTGAAGGCAAGTTGCAGTATATGCAGTTTGGCTATGTTAATCTGTGCTGCCCATAACCTTCCACATTGCAACAGCTACTGCTGTATCACCATTCAACGTGCTGTAAAGCCGACCTTCAACCTAGATTTTTGAATTCAGGTGGCACATTCCACTTTGAACAATGTGAAAACTGTTACGAAGCATTTGTCTTCGAAAATATTGTGGTTACTGTAAAAAAATTCCTGGATCTATTTATTACAATGCTTTAGTACAAACACTGCAGGCCACTTGTGCATTAAAATCTGTTAGGAATATATAAAATCAGTCTCTGAGATGTGGACTTTGCAATAGTTACTGTTCATTAGGGAAACATTGCTCTGTATGTGTGCTACCCTTTTTTAGGGCAATGAGCTGGTGACCCATCCCCAGCAGCAAATATATTGCAGTAAATATATCGAGTGGATACAGCTGAAGATGTGCCAGCAACAGGTGATGGTGGCACACATCCAGATTGCGAGCTCGGCTCCAGTGTGCAGCTGCCAGCAGCCGTTTCCCAACCAAGCCTTGGCCACTGCTGCACAGGTTCTCAGCCTGAAAGGCGAGGTAAGTTAACTGCACCACATATAATTAGGCAGCTAAATGCAAAGCAACGCGCTGCTGTAAAGCAAGCTCAGAGATACCAAAATGTCCGATATGGGACTTATTTTTCCGATTTCTTTGCAGTTTTCGTGCTCAGCGCACCATGTGGCGAAGCTAGGCCTAAAGCAGTCCAGCCTTCCAAAGCAGACTGAAGTCGCGGTGACCACTTCGGGGGACCACACCCAGCTTGTGATGCGACCAAAGATCCAAATATGTAAGTGATAGAGGGAACGTCGGGCAGACATGAGGAATTTGAAGTGCCCGGCCAGTAGTAGGCTAGCAAGAAAGGAAAATACCTGCCACTCGAGAGGAGTGTGCAGCTTATTGCAAAGCAACGCGCTGCTGTAAAGCAGGGGGGCAGCAAGATGGCGGAAAATTCGATAAA
Organism: Amblyomma americanum; assembly: GCF_052857255.1. NCBI lineage: Eukaryota > Metazoa > Arthropoda > Arachnida > Ixodida > Ixodidae > Amblyomma > Amblyomma americanum. The sequence goes on from NC_135497.1 coordinate 467,898,185, forward strand.
GAAGGAGAATGCAGATCCCGAAAGGAGCCGAAAAGATCCTTTTGAAGCCACACGGCAGCCTGGTGTGCCTAGTCAAGCGTGGCAATGCCTATTTGATTGACGCAATCAAGAGGGTGGCGGGAGTGAACCCACGTGTGGAGGAGGATGACGTGGTCTCCTTAAATATGAAGCTGCACTCGATTCTCGTAGCCACTACAAGCACAGATAGAAAGCTGCACTAGGCGAGCCTTACGCACATCACGTTCCAGGACTAGAAGATAGCAATGACAGTCTTTGTGGTGACTCCGGAAGATTGTGGCAATGGCGTGATTAAGAACATGCCACTAGAGTATATTCCTTCGACAAAATACGTACAGACTGGACCAGTGTAGCAACCTGAAAGCTTTGGTCGTTCGCAGGCTTGGAAGATAATCGAGAACCGTGCTTATTCTCATCGAAAAGAGAGAAGTTCCAAGATACATTGTTCTGAACGAGGTGTCCTTAAGATGCCATGTATACCGTAAAAAGTGCGATGTTTGCAACGTTTGCGGCAGACTCAGCTACAGGGAAGACGTCTGCCCAGACCCGAGCGACTACAAACCCAAAGTCTGCGGACTGGAGAAACCCTCAAGAGACCGCCAAATTGAGGCGAAGTGTTAGCCATGTGGCAGAGGCCATGTATTGGGCAAGCGAAAATGTCAAGAGATGTACAGTGCACAGGACTCCACTCGAAGTGAAGAAGCGGCAATGGGAGCGAACGATTGCGCAGAAAGAGGCAACACCAGCAAGCCACCAGGGGCGCAAAAGGAAATAACGGGAGGACTTCAGCATTCGAGAAGACTCCTTTCCATCCATGTTCTTTTCCTAAGCTTGAATCCGCCGCTGTTACGAGACTCCGCCGCTGCCGAGGGGGTGCTCAAGTTTATAGACCATGGGGCGCACGAACTCGAGGTACCCGGGGGTAGAAATTGAGAAATAAAGTTAGAAATAGAGCAGTAGTTAAACGATGAAGCAGTAGGTGTTTACGCGCTATGCAAGACACATCTCAGGGATCAAGAAGATCCACCGTTTATTGGTGGCTACGTCTGGGAAGGGAGCTACAGAAGAACAACTGAGAGGAAGGGAGGAGGGATAGGCATGCTGATACATCAAGGAACAAATTGGCAAATAAAATCAAGTTGTAGAGAACATGTCTGTGTATATCAGGTACAATGACAGTAAAAGGACATGGCTAGGGGTAGTTTATTTAGGGACAGGGGATATATGCAGGAGAGAAAACAAGGATCTAGTTAAGTGTCTCAATGACGATATAAAGCAGTTTGGAGACAGTGCCGAGATTATTCTGCTGGGTGACATGAATGGCCACATCAAGTATCTGGATGGATTCACAGATTGTAACGGGAAGTTAATGCTAGACTTCTGGGAGTGACACAACCTAGTTATTGCTAGTAGAGAAACTAAATATGAGGAACAAATCTCGTGGGAATCCTGTAAGAGGCAGACGACTATTGAGTACTGACTAATGTCGCAGAGGCATATATAGCAAGCTCGCATAATGGAAACAAGTAAAGAGGGGAAGTGATCATAAGTGCATTAGTCTACAGTTGGCAGCCCTGATCGAAAAATGCAGAGAATTCAACAAGAGAACGCAAAATTAAATGACGAACAAATACCGCTAATAGCTGCCGGCATAAAGGAAGCAATGGAGAAATGCCCCATGGAAAAAAAGAATTGTAATCAGCTAGAACTACCCATTAGTATAAAAATAAAACAAGTGAAATGAGTAAACCACTGGAGAAGAAACCACAAAGCTGGTGGGATAAAGAAATTAGGGAGGCCATTGAACAAACGGATGCCTTCAAGGGAACACAGAGAAGCAAAGGGGGCGCAGTTATCTGAAGGAAAAATATGCCAAAATGGGAACCTTATCAACGAAAGCAAAAGCAAGTGCATACACGGATATTGTTCACCACTGTTCGTTTCATTTACTCTGACTCCAATCCATAGCAGTCCTAACTGACCACTTCAGCAAGTATTTTTTAGAAGTTTTAAGCTGCCTGAAATAAATTGCAAACAGGCAGACCAAGACAAAAGTTTTGAAGACAGGACTTTTCGATTTTCAGTTTTTCAGGCAGTTGTTAAAGAGCCTGCTTAAGGAGCAAGACGCCACGCCTGGCGAAATGAACGACGACCTCTTGAAAACAGTCATGCGGCTGGCAACGGAAACCAAAAGGATGTAATGAGATTTTGGGAAACATTGAAGCTGATCTCAAACCATCCTGCTATCGATCCTCTTTGCACCAGCGTAGGAGCCGAGGCGCATTCATATTTCCAGCCTTTCCTGCGCCTCGAGCAGTCAGATCGCAGGGGTGACCCGGTACATACATATTTTTCTGAGGCATGGTGCGCTAGAATATGAACATATCAGATACCTTAACTGGTTCTCCAGTCATAGGCTGAAAAAAAATGAAGGAAACTGACCACTCCAGGACAAATAAAATGCAGCTACTGATGCACGGCGGCTGGCTAAAACACTAGAAACTCACGGTGAAAGCAGTGTTTGTGCCTAATTTATTGCGTGACACGGAGTACTGGTACGAGATACCTAATAACAAGGCAGAGATACTAAGTGATGTTTTCTTGCGCATTTTTTTCATCTGGCACAAAATAAACCTGGCACTGTATTTTGTCACGAAGGTGCGCGTGGTCATCAGTGTTCGCGTCGACAGTTGTCGTAGAGTCTATTTTTTATTTCTGTTTGCACGCATTGCGACCCGCATAAAATAAAATAATGCGACCCGTATAAAACTACAAGCTGTCTCCGAAAACAAGAAGAATGAAGTGCTTGGCAGCGACCAGCTTCATTGCTTTCAAAAGCACTGATCGTAAGGCAGTACCGGTCGAGCCGCAGCTGTGTGCCTGCAAGTGGTTTGAAGCAACTGTGTGAGGGGTTACGGGAACCAAGTGACATCCAGCAGCCGAGAAAGCTCGTGCCCAATAGAAGGTAAGCACGAGAGCAGCTGTGCTTGTGTGAATAGCCCTTTGTGGAGGGATCGCTAAGACACCTGTGCGACAGAGTTTGTAACAGAGTGTCTCGGATGTGGCACAACTGCTGAAATGCGCCACACAGAAATACTGCAGTCACTGCTGGCTTTTCGAAGGTAATCAGGTTCACTTCATCATCAAAGATGGTAGGCTGCCAATCACTGCCAAATTTGATCGGATAGGATTTGTGCCATCTCCACCTCCTAAGCCGCCATGAAAGGGTAAGCCCGATATCGTTAAAGCGAGTGGCCAAGGGTCACCTTTTGTGGCAAGTCAAGTGGCACAACTAGGCTGGCTTTGCAAGGCGTAAATGTTCCCATTCAGCCGACGTGGTTTGGCACAGAGATTTCAGTGATGTAATGCTGACGTCGTAAGAATAATCTCAATATGTGAGACACACTGCACGATTCTGGATGGATTACTGGGCCTAGGTGTGGCTGACCTGATGGGGGTACGAAATGGCAGATGCATATTCAAGTTTCAGCCTGACCAAGTTAAATAGGCAGTTAGTGTAGCAGATAAGACTAATCGTTTTTTTATTGACTGTGTGTATTCCTTTTCTTCGCTTCAAAAGAAGGTCGAGTTTTTACTTCAATGTGTCCATCCTGTTTGTGGAGATCAGTAAAGTAATTGCTTAGCCCGAAGGCGCAAATGTCTAGAAGCTTGTAGGTATAGCAGAGGTATCTCAATCCTTGAACAAGCTCTGCTCTGAGTCATTTTTCTTGGTGTCCAAGGCCATCGCTTGCGTCTAAGCTCTTCAGGAGAGTATTTATTTATCCCGCCTTCTTTGCAGTAGCATTGGGAATTTCACTGAGCACCTTCGACTTGCAATATTCATTGATGTGTTTATGCAGAAAAATGCTTGGAAAAAAGGAATTACTGAAGGAAAATGCTGGCTGGAGATTTCTTTCCTCTTTTTGTTTTTCAGGTTGAAAGCCGGTCTTCCCACATTTTTGATGAAGTCCCAGCCTCCACTTTCGCTGTCCGTATCACAACTCATGGACACTCTGAATAAGGACTCCGTCATCGAATGCGACAAAGATGAAAACAGCGAGTTTCCAAACACGCAAGCTGAACCTCCGTTTTCCCAAAATGACCTGGACATCAAGCCTAACTCGGGAGGCGACCAGCCTGAAAGATCCCGTCTAACACGAGTGCCTTTTCACTGGATAGGGCAGAAGGAGGAGGTGCCCATAAGAGCTGCAACTAGCAACCACCATGGCCGAAGACCTGCACACAATGTCCAACGTGAACGAACAGATGACTTCTAAGCTGGGAGAACTTAAGATCTCTTCACACAAACAGCAAATGCGGAATTATAACCTTGAATGTGTAAACTCCGTTCTGGCTGAATATATCAGCCACTACAACACACATAATGAAGAGGACATAGGGAATTCAGAGGACACAGATAACGCAGAGACAGAGTAGATGGTAGAGGCCATCCTGGGTCTCCTGGGCCTAGTCAAGCTCAGAGCTTCTAGCTCAGGAGACCTTTCCAATTTCTGGAAAAATAAAACATGTATGTATGCATGTAAAAAACTCTCTGGCAACCCATGTTCCTTGCCTTCTGTTCTTTGTACAGTGCACTGTGTTCAGACATGTTTTGGCATTTGTGATGACATTCTCTTCACGTTCAAGGAGTATTGGAAAAATCCAATGCCTTTTGTTCTGCATTTTAGATCTTTTATTGCTTTCCTAAGTTTACACAGATTTGCTTCGCACATTTTCACTCTCTGTTCTCATGGGCTGTTAGTTTCTGGCCATTTCATGCTTCAGCTCACTTCTGACACTGAAGGTGCACCTTGATGTACTGCTGAAGTGAAGCTATGGACATTGCCATGATATTAGTTGTACTTGATTGAAAATCCTGTTTGAAGATCAGACCCGTCTAATTAGTAATATGTGCTATAGGCGACACTGATCATCAGAAATTTTAATTGATGATTCTAAAAGAATCGAATTGCGGGATGGAGATCCCTTGAACTTATTTACAAATACTGTGTTACATGTTTGTTTTGAATTTCCATCCCCTCCTTGATGTATTTGCATTTGGTTGATGTCTTCTGAAATTGTGCATATGCACAATTTAAGGAGTAACAGGGAATGTTGATTAGTAGGTGCAAACCAACGTTCTTTCCTAATGGCTTCTTGAACTGTGAGAAGCAGTTCTTACTCTATTTCTCAGCTTCTAGATTTCACACATATGCTTCCATGTGCTGTGTTGTATTTGACTAAGCTCGAAGCAGGCTCCTAGTTGTGGTATGGCATGTAATAACTATAATATTTAGCACACATTAGTATTTGCAATCAAAATTTTTATTTGTACATGCTTCTGGGATTAAGCCTGTCTTGTGCAGTGCGAGAGCTCCCAATCACCTTCTACTGGACCCCACCACAGAGGGTCCTAATGAGTGACATGTGTTGTTGTTCTTCCGTGAGATTAGTTGGGAAGATTGTGTATTGCACAATGTTCTATTTATGGCTTCGTTGTCTGCTTTCTGGCACTGTGGCTGAAAATTAAATTTTGAGGCCATGTTGCCAGGGGAAAATTTTTTTGTGCGTGTGAGAAATAGAGATTAAGCGAGGAGATGGCATTGCTTACTGATGGGGTTTATACGTGCAGGTCAGGCACGGAGGAACAGTATGACGAGAAGTAAAGAATACTCCAGGAAATATCCGACATCGCTCGCGAGCATGGAGATAAGGTGAAGCCGGCATCCACAAAAAAGTTTCCTGTGCTCGGTGACAGCTACCAACTACGCTAGTTGCGGAGCGGAACTCTGTGACTTTGACCAGAATCCGGCTACCGCCGCTCATGCCGCTGCCCTGGACGCCGGCCCCTGCACCGCAGATGTGTCATCGCCCAAGGAGCACCCGTGTGAGAATATTTTTATGGGCAATTTCAGACAAATGTGATGTCAGGCAGGCATTCAGGACACGGTCACGCCGCAGTAGTGCTTCGACCAGCGGTGGCTAGAGTATGTTTTATTGCCAAAGCAGCTTTATCGTGAATGTCCTAATTTAACGAGTCTAGTCGGAGCTCGCGAATGGGCCATCCAGAAGTCAGTGTTCCCTAAAACAAGCTTCATCGATCAGAAAGCACTTCTGTTTAGTTAACCATCTCTTGTGCATTCTTGAATGTGAAGGCAAGTTGCAGTATATGCAGTTTGGCTATGTTAATCTGTGCTGCCCATAACCTTCCACATTGCAACAGCTACTGCTGTATCACCATTCAACGTGCTGTAAAGCCGACCTTCAACCTAGATTTTTGAATTCAGGTGGCACATTCCACTTTGAACAATGTGAAAACTGTTACGAAGCATTTGTCTTCGAAAATATTGTGGTTACTGTAAAAAAATTCCTGGATCTATTTATTACAATGCTTTAGTACAAACACTGCAGGCCACTTGTGCATTAAAATCTGTTAGGAATATATAAAATCAGTCTCTGAGATGTGGACTTTGCAATAGTTACTGTTCATTAGGGAAACATTGCTCTGTATGTGTGCTACCCTTTTTTAGGGCAATCAGCTGGTGACCCATCCCCAGCAGCAAATATATTGCAGTAAATATATCGAGTGGATACAGCTGAAGATGTGCCAGCAACAGGTGATGGTGGCACACATCCAGATTGCGAGCTCGGCTCCAGTGTGCAGCTGCCAGCAGCCGTTTCCCAACCAAGCCTTGGCCACTGCTGCACAGGTTCTCAGCCTGAAAGGCGAGGTAAGTTAACTGCACCACATATAATTAGGCAGCTAAATGCAAAGCAACGCGCTGCTGTAAAGCAAGCTCAGAGATACCAAAATGTCCGATATGGGACTTATTTTTCCGATTTCTTTGCAGTTTTCGTGCTCAGCGCACCATGTGGCGAAGCTAGGCCTAAAGCAGTCCAGCCTTCCAAAGCAGACTGAAGTCGCGGTGACCCCTTCGCGGGACCACACCCAGCTTGTGATGCGACCAAAGATCCAAATATGTAAGTGATAGAGGGAACGTCGGGCAGACATGAGGAATTTGAAGTGCCCGGCCAGTAGTAGGCTAGCAAGAAAGGAAAATACCTGCCACTCGAGAGGAGTGTGCAGCTTATTGCAAAGCAACGCGCTGCTGTAAAGCAGGGGGGCAGCAAGATGGCGGAAAATTCGATAAAGAAGGAGAATGCAGATCCCGAAAGGAGCCGAAAAGATCCTTTTGAAGCCACACGGCAGCCTGGTGTGCCTAGTCCAGCGTGGCAATGCCTATTTGATTGACGCAATCAAGAGGGTGGCGGGAGTGAACCCACGTGTGGAGGAGGATGACGTGGTCTCCTTAAATATGAAGCTGCACTCGATTCTCGTAGCCACTACAAGCACAGATAGAAAGCTGCACTAGGCGAGCCTTATGCACATCACGTTCCAGGACTAGAAGATAGCAATGACAGTCTCTGTGGTGACTCCGGAAGATTGTGGCAATGGCGTGATTAAGAACATGCCACTAGAGTATATTCCTTCGACAAAATACGTACAGACTGGACCAGTGTAGCAACCTGAAAGCTTTGGTCGTTCGCAGGCTTGGAAGATAATCGAGAACCGTGCTTATTCTCATCGAAGAGAGAGAAGTTCCAAGATACATTGTTCTGAACGAGGTGTCCTTAAGATGCCATGTATACCGTAAAAAGTGCGATGTTTGCAACGTTTGCGGCAGACTCAGCTACAGGGAAGACGTCTGCCCAGACCCGAGCGACTACAAACCCAAAGTCTGCGGACTGGAGAAACCCTCAAGAGACCGCCAAATTGAGGCGAAGTGTTAGCCATGTGGCAGAGGCCATGTTTTGGGCAAGCGAAAATGTCAAGAGATGTACAGTGCACAGGACTCCACTCGAAGTGAAGAAGCGGCAATGGGAGCGAACGATTGCGCAGAAAGAGGCAACACCAGCAAGCCACCAGGGGCGCAAAAGGAAATAACGGGAGGACTTCAGCATTCGAGAAGACTCCTTTCCATCCATGTTCCTTTCCTAAGCTTGAATCCGCCGCTATTGCGAGACTCCGCCGCTGCCGAGGGGGTGCTCAAGTTTATAGACCATGGGGCGCACGAACTGGAGGTACCCGGGGTAGAAATTGAGAAATAAAGTTAGAAATAGAGCAGTAGTTAAACGATGAAGCAGTAGGTGTTTACGCGCTATGCAAGACACAAGGGATCAAGAAGATCCACCGTTTATTGGTGGCTACGTCTGGGAAGGGAGCTACAGAAGAACAACTGAGAGGAAGGGAGGAGGGATAGGCATGCTGATACATCAAGGAACAAATTGGCAAATAAAATCAAGTTGTAGAGAACATGTCTGTGTATATCAGGTACAATGACAGTAAAAGGACATGGCTAGGGGTAGTTTATTTAGGGACAGGGGATATATGCAGGAGAGAAAACAAGGATCTAGTTAAGTGTCTCAATGACGATATAAAGCAGTTTGGAGACAGTGCCGAGATTATTCTGCTGGGTGACATGAATGGCCACATCAAGTATCTGGATGGATTCACAGATTGTAACGGGAAGTTAATGCTAGACTTCTGGGAGTGACACAACCTAGTTATTGCTAGTAGAGAAACTAAATATGAGGAACAAATCTCGTGGGAATCCTGTAAGAGGCAGACGACTATTGAGTACTGACTAATGTCGCAGAGGCATATATAGCAAGCTCGCATAATGGAAACAAGTAAAGAGGGGAAAGGATCATAAGTGCATTAGTCTACAGTTGGCAGCCCTGATCGAAAAATGCAGAGAATTCAACAAGAGAACGCAAAATTAAATGACGAACAAATACCGCTAATAGCTGCCGGCATAAAGGAAGCAATGGAGAAATGCCCCATGGAAAAAAAGAATTGTAATCAGCTAGAACTACCCATTAGTATAAAAATAAAACAAGTGAAATGAGTAAACCACTGGAGAAGAAACCACAAAGCTGGTGGGATAAAGAAATTAGGGAGGCCATTGAACAAACGGATGCCTTCAAGGGAACACAGAGAAGCAAAGGGGGCGCAGTTATCTGAAGGAAAAATATGCCAAAATGGGAACCTTATCAACGAAAGCAAAAGCAAGTGCATACCCGGATATTGTTCACCACTGTTCGTTTCATTTACTCTGACTCCAATCCATAGCAGTCCTAACTGACCACTTCAGCAAGTATTTTTTAGAAGTTTTAAGCTGCCTGAAATAAATTGCAAACAGGCAGACCAAGACAAAAGTTTTGAAGACAGGACTTTTCGATTTTCAGTTTTTCAGGCAGTTGTTAAAGAGCCTGCTTAAGGAGCAAGACGCCACGCCTGGCGAAATGAACGACGACCTCTTGAAAACAGTCATGCGGCTGGCAACGGAAACCAAAAGGATGTAATGAGATTTTGGGAAACATTGAAGCTGATCTCAAACCATCCTGCTATCGATCCTCTTTGCACCAGCGTAGGAGCCGAGGCGCATTCATATTTCCAGCCTTTCCTGCGCCTCGAGCAGTCAGATCGCAGGGGTGACCCGGTACATACATATTTTTCTGAGGCATGGTGCGCTAGAATATGAACATATCAGATACCTTAACTGGTTCTCCAGTCATAGGCTGAAAAAAAATGAAGGAAACTGACCACTCCAGGACAAATAAAATGCAGCTACTGATGCACGGCGGCTGGCTAAAACACTAGAAACTCACGGTGAAAGCAGTGTTTGTGCCTAATTTATTGCGTGACACGGAGTACTGGTTCGAGATACCTAATAACAAGGCAGAGATACTAAGTGATGTTTTCTTGCGCATTTTTTTCATCTGGCACAAAATAAACCTGGCACTGTATTTTGTCACGAAGGTGCGCGTGGTCATCAGTGTTCGCGTCGACAGTTGTCGTAGAGTCTATTTTTTATTTCTGTTTGCACGCATTGCGACCCGCATAAAATAAAATAATGCGACCCGAATAAAACTACAAGCTGTCTCCGAAAACAAGAAGAATGAAGTGCTTGGCAGCGACCAGCTTCATTGCTTTCAGAAGCACTGATCATAAGGCAGTACCGGTCGAGCCGCAGCTGTGTGCCTGCAAGTGGTTTGAAGCAACTGTGTGAGGGGTTACGGGAACCAAGTGACATCCAGCAGCCGAGAAAGCTCGTGCCCAATAGAAGGTAAGCGCAAGAGCGGCTGTGCTTGTGTGAATAGCCCTTTGTGGAGGGATCGCTAAGACACCTGTGCGACAAAGTTTGTAACAGAGTGTCTCGGATGTGGCACAACTGCTGAAATGCGCCACACAGAAATACTGCAGTCACGGCTGGCTTTTCGAAGGTAATCAGGTTCACTTCATCATCAAAGATGGTAGGCTGCCAATCACTGCCAAATTTGATCGGATAGGATTTGTGCCATCTCCACCTCTTAAGCCGCCATGAAAGGGTAAGCCCGATATCGTTAAAGCGAGTGGCCAAGGGTCACCTTTTGTGGCAAGTCAAGTGGCACAACTAGGCTGGCTTTGCAAGGCGTAAATGTTCCCATTCAGCCGACGTGGTTTGGCACAGAGATTTCAGTGATGTAATGCTGACGTCGTAAGAATAATCTCAATATGTGAGACACACTGCACGATTCTGGATGGATTACTGGGCCTAGGTGTGGCTGACCTGATGGGGGTACGAAATGGCAGATGCATGTTCAAGTTTCAGCCTGACCAAAGTTAAATAGGCAGTTAGTGTAGCAGATAAGACTAATCGTTTTTTTATTGACTGTGTGTATTCCTTTTCTTCGCTTCAAAAGAAGGTCGAGTTTTTACTTCAATGTGTCCATCCTGTTTGTGGAGATCAGTAAAGTAATTGCTTAGCCCGAAGGCGCAAATGTCTAGAAGCTTGTAGGTATAGCAGAGGTATCTCAATCCTTGAACAAGCTCTGCTCTGAGTCATTTTTCTTGGTGTCCAAGGCCATCGCTTGCGTCTAAGCTCTTCAGGAGAGTATTTATTTATCCCGCCTTCTTTGCAGTAGCATTGGGAATTTCACTGAGCACCTTCGACTTGCAATATTCATTGATGTGTTTATGCAGAAAAATGCTTGGAAAAAAGGAATTACTGAAGGAAAATGCTGGCTGGAGATTTCTTTCCTCTTTTTGTTTTTCAGGTTGAAAGCCGGTCTTCCCACATTTTTGATGAAGTCCCAGCCTCCACTTTCGCTGTCCGTATCACAACTCATGGACACTCTGAATAAGGACTCCGTCATCGAATGCGACAAAGATGAAAACAGCGAGTTTCCAAACACGCAAGCTGAACCTCCGTTTTCCCAAAATGACCTGGACATCAAGCCTAACTCGGGAGGCGACCAGCCTGAAGGATCCCGTCTAACACGAGTGCCTTTTCACTGGATAGGGCAGAAGGAGGAGGTGCCCATAAGAGCTGCAACTAGCAACCACCATGGCCGAAGACCTGCACACAATGTCCAACGTGAACGAACAGATGACTTCTAAGCTGGGAGAACTTAAGATCTCTTCACACAAACAGCAAATGCGGAATTATAACCTTGAATGTGTAAACTCCATTCTGGCTGAATATATCAGCCACTACAACACACATAATGAAGAGGACATAGGGAATTCAGAGGACACAGAGAACGCAGAGACAGAGTAGATGGTAGAGGCCATCCTGGGTCTCCTGGGCCTAGTCAAGCTCAGAGCTTCTAGCTCAGGAGACCTTTCCAATTTCTGGAAAAATAAAACATGTATGTATGTATGTAAAAAACTCTCTGGCAAGACATGTTCCTTGCCTTCTGTTCTTTGTACAGTGCACTGTGTTCAGACATGTTTTGGCATTTGTGATGACATTCTCTTCACGTTCAAGGAGTATTGGAAAAATCCAATGCCTTTCGTTCTGCATTTTAAATCTTTTATTGCTTTCCTAAGTTTACACAGATTTGCTTCGCACATTTTCACTCTCTGTTGTCATGGGCTGTTAGTTTCTGGCCATTTCATGCTTCAGCTCACTTCTGACACTGAAGGTGCACCTTGATGTACTGCTGAAGTGAAGCTATGGACATTGCCATGATATTAGTTGTACTTGATTGAAAATCCTGTTTGAAGATCAGACCCATCTAACTAGTAATATGTGCTATAGGCGACACTGATCATCAGAAATTTTAATTGATGATTCTAAAAGAATCGAATTGTGGGATGGAGATCCCTTGAACTTATTTACAAATACTGTGTTACATGTTTGTTTTGAATTTCCATCCCCTCCTTGATGTATTTGCATTTGGTTGATGTCTTCTGAAATTGTGCATATGCACAATTTAAGGAGTAACAGGGAATGTTGATTAGTAGGTGCAAACCAACGTTCTTTCCTAATGGCTTCTTGAACTGTGAGAAGCAGTTCTTACTCTATTTCTCAGCTTCTAGATTTCACACATATGCTTCCATGTGCTGTGTTGTATTTGACTAAGCTCGAAGCAGGCTCCTAGTTGTGGTATGGCATGTAATAACTATAATATTTAGCACACATTAGTATTTGCAATCAAAATTTTTATTTGTACATGCTTCTGGGATTAAGCCTGTCTTGTGCAGTGCGAGAGCTCCCAATCACCTTCTACTGGACCCCACCACTGAGGGTCCTAATGAGTGACATGTGTTGTTGTTCTTCCGTGAGATTAGTTGGGAAGATTGTGTATTGCACAATGTTCTATTTATGGCTTCGTTGTCTGCTTTCTGGCACTGTGGCTGAAAATTAAATTTTGAGGCCATGTTGCCAGGGGAAAATTTTTTTGTGCGTGTGAGAAATAGAGATTAAGCGAGGAGATGGCATTGCTTACTGATGGGGTTTATACGTGCAGGTCAGGCACGGAGGAACAGTATGACGAGAAGTAAAGAATACTCCAGGAAATATGCGACATCGCTCGCGAGCATGGAGATAAGGTGAAGCCGGCATCCACAAAAAAGTTTCCTGTGCTCGGTGACAGCTACCAACTACGCTAGTTGCGGAGCGGAACTCTGTGACTTTGACCAGAATCCGGCTACCGCCGCTCATGCCGCTGCCCTGGACGCCGGCCCCTGCACCGCAGATGTGTCATCGCCCAAGGAGCACCCGTGTGAGAATATTTTTATGGGCAATTTCAGACAAATGTGATGTCAGGCAGGCATTCAGGACACGGTCACGCCGCAGTAGCGCTTCGACCAGCGGTGGCTAGAGTATGTTTTATTGCCAAAGCAGCTTTATCGTGAATGTCCTAATTTAACGAGTCTAGTCGGAGCTCGCGAATGGGCCATCCAAAAGTCAGTGTTCCCTAAAACAAGCTTCATCGATCAGAAAGCACTTCTGTTTAGTTAACCATCTCTTGTGCATTCTTGAAAGTGAAGGCAAGTTGCAGTATATGCAGTTTGGCTATGTTAATCTGTGCTGCCCATAACCTTCACATTGCAACAGCTACTGCTGTATCACCATTCAACGTGCTGTAAAGCCGACCTTCAACCTAGATTTTTTAATTCAGGTGCACATTCCACTTTGAACAATGTGAAAACTGTTACGAAGCATTTGTCTTCGAAAATATTGTGGTTACTGTAAAAAAATTCCTGGATCTATTTATTACAATGCTTTAGTACAAACACTGCAGGCCACTTGTGCATTAAAATCTGTTAGGAATATATAAAATCAGTCTCTGAGATGTGGACTTTGCAATAGTTACTGTTCATTAGGGAAACATTGCTCTGTATGTGTGCTACCCTTTTTTAGGGCAATCAGCTGGTGACCCATCCCCAGCAGCAAATATATTGCAGTAAATATATCGAGTGGATACAGCTGAAGATGTGCCAGCAACAGGTGATGGTGGCACACATCCAGATTGCGAGCTCGGCTCCAGTGTGCAGCTGCCTGCAGCCGTTTCCCAACCAAGCCTTGGCCACTGCTGCACAGGTTCTCAGCCTGAAAGGCGAGGTAAGTTAACTGCACCACATATAATTAGGCAGCTTATTGCAAAGCAACGCGCTGCTGTAAGGCAAGCTCAGAGATACCAAAATGTCCGATATGGGACTTATTTTGCCGATTTCTTTGCAGTTTTCGTGCTCAGCGCACCATGTGGCGAAGCTAGGCCTAAAGCAGTCCAGCCTTCCAAAGCAGACTGAAGTCGCGGTGACCCCTTCGGGGGACCACACCCAGCTTGTGATGCGACCAAAGATCCAAATATGTAAGTGATAGAGGGAACGTCGGGGGCAGACATGAGGAATTTGAAGTGCCCGGCCAGTAGTAGGCTAGCAAGAAAGGAAAATACCTGCCACTCGAGAGGAGTGTGCAGCTTATTGCAAAGCAACGCGCTGCTGTAAAGCAGGGGGGCAGCAAGATGGCGGAAAATTCGATAAAGAAGGAGAATGCAGATCCCGAAAGGAGCCGAAAAGATCCTTTTGAAGCCACACGGCAGCCTGGTGTGCCTAGTCCAGCGTGGCAATGCCTATTTGATTGACGCAATCAAGAGGGTGGCGGGAGTGAACCCACGTGTGGAGGAGGATGACGTGGTCTCCTTAAATATGAAGCTGCACTCGATTCTCGTAGCCACTACAAGCACAGATAGAAAGCTGCACTAGGCGAGCCTTATGCACATCACGTTCCAGGACTAGAAGATAGCAATGACAGTCTCTGTGGTGACTCCGGAAGATTGTGGCAATGGCGTGATTAAGAACATGCCACTAGAGTATATTCCTTCGACAAAATACGTACAGACTGGACCAGTGTAGCAACCTGAAAGCTTTGGTCGTTCGCAGGCTTGGAAGATAATCGAGAACCGTGCTTATTCTCATCGAAGAGAGAGAAGTTCCAAGATACATTGTTCTGAACGAGGTGTCCTTAAGATGCCATGTATACCGTAAAAAGTGCGATGTTTGCAACGTTTGCGGCAGACTCAGCTACAGGGAAGACGTCTGCCCAGACCCGAGCGACTACAAACCCAAAGTCTGCGGACTGGAGAAACCATCAAGAGACCGCCAAATTAAGGCGAAGTGTTAGCCATGTGGCAGAGGCCATGTATTGGGCAAGCGAAAATGTCAAGAGATGTACAGTGCACAGGACTCCACTCGAAGTGAAGAAGCGGCAATGGGAGCGAACGATTGCGCAGCAAGAGGCAACACCAGCAAGCCACCAGGGGCGCCAAAGGAAATAACGGGAGGACTTCAGCATTCGAGAAGACTCCTTTCCATCCATGTTCCTTTCCTAAGCTTGAATCCGCCGCTATTGCGAGACTCAGCCGCTGCCGAGGGGGTGCTCAAGTTTATAGACCATGGGGCGCACGAACTCGAGGTACCCGGGGGTAGAAATTGAGAAATAAAGTTAGAAATAGAGCAGTAGTTAAACGATGAAGCAGTAGGTGTTTACGCGCTATGCAAGACACATCTCAGGGATCAAGAAGATCCACCGTTTATTGGTGGCTACGTCTGGGAAGGGAGCTACAGAAGAACAACTGAGAGGAAGGGAGGAGGGATAGGCATGCTGATACATCAAGGAACAAATTGGCAAATAAAATCAAGTTGTAGAGAACATGTCTGTGTATATCAGGTACAATGCCAGTAAAAGGACATGGCTAGGGGTAGTTTATTTAGGGACAGGGGATATATGCAGGAGAGAAAACAAGGATCTAGTTAAGTGTCTCAATGACGATATAAAGCAGTTTGGAGACAGTGCCGAGATTATTCTGCTGGGTGACATGAATGGCCACATCAAGTATCTGGATGGATTCACAGATTGTAACGGGAAGTTAATGCTAGACTTCTGGGAGTGACACAACCTAGTTATTGCTAGTAGAGAAACTAAATATGAGGAACAAATCTCGTGGGAATCCTGTAAGAGGCAGACGACTATTGAGTACTGACTAATGTCGCAGAGGCATATATAGCAAGCTCGCATAATGGAAACAAGTAAAGAGGGGAAAGGATCATAAGTGCATTAGTCTACAGTTGGCAGCCCTGATCGAAAAATGCAGAGAATTCAACAAGAGAACGCAAAATTAAATGACGAACAAATACCGCTAATAGCTGCCGGCATAAAGGAAGCAATGGAGAAATGCCCCATGGAAAAAAAGAATTGTAATCAGCTAGAACTACCCATTAGTATAAAAATAAAACAAGTGAAATGAGTAAACCACTGGAGAAGAAACCACAAAGCTGGTGGGATAAAGAAATTAGGGAGGCCATTGAACAAACGGTTGCCTTCAAGGGAACACAGAGAAGCAAAGGGGGCGCAGTTATCTGAAGGAAAAATATGCCAAAATGGGAACCTTATCAACGAAAGCAAAAGCAAGTGCATACCCGGATATTGTTCACCACTGTTCGTTTCATTTACTCTGACTCCAATCCATAGCAGTCCTAACTGACCACTTAAGCAAGTATTTTTTAGAACTTTTAAGCTGCCTGAAATGAATTGCAAACAGGCAGACCAAGACAAAAGCTCTGAAGATAGGACTTTTCGTTTTTCAGTTTCTCAGACAGTCGTTAAAGAGCCTGCTTAAGGAGCAAGACGCCACGCCTGGCGAAATGAACGACGACCTCCTGAAAACAGTCATGCGGCTGGCAACGGAAACCAAAAGGATGTAATGACATTTTGGGAAACATTGAAGCCGATCTCAAACCATCCTGCTATCGATCCTCTCCGCAGCAGCGTAGGAGACGAGGCAGATTCATATTTCCAGCCTTTCCTGCGCCTCGAGCAGTCAGATCGCATGGGTGACCCGGTACATACATATTTTTCTGAGGCATGGTGCGCTAGAATATGAACATATCAGATGCCTTAGGTGGTTCTCTAGTCATAGGCTGAAAAACAAATGAAGGAAATTGACCACTCCAGAACAAACAAATAGAATGCAGCTACTGATGCACGGCGGCTGGCTAAAACACTAGAAACTCGCGGTGAAATCAGTGTTTGTGCCTAATTTATTGCGTGACACGGAGTACTGGTTCGATACCTACTAATAAGGCAGGGATACTAAGTGATGTTTTCATGTGCATTTTTTTCACCTGGCACAAAATAAACCTGGCACTGTATTTTGTCACAAAGGTGCGCGAGGTCATCAGTGTTCGCGTCGGCAGTTGTAGAGTATTTTTTATTTCTGTTTGCATGCATTGCGACCTGGATAAAATAAAATAATGTGACCCGCATAAAACTACAAGCTGTCTCCGAAAAACAAGAAGAATGAAGTGCTAGGCAGCGATCAGCTTCATTGCTTTCAAAAGCACTGATCATAAGGCAGTACCGGTCGAGCCGCAGCTGTGTGCTTGCAAGTGGTTTGAAGGCAACTGTGTGAGGGGTTACGGGAACCAAGTGACATCCAGCAGCCGAAAAAGCTCGTGCCCAATACAAGGTAAGCGCGAGAGCAGCTGTGCTTGCGTGAATAGCCCTTTGAGGAGGGATCGTTAAGACACCTGTGCGACAGAGTTTGTAACAGAGTGTCTCGGATGTGGCACAACTGCTGAAATGCTCCGCATAGAAATACTACAGTCACGGCCGGCTTTTCAAAGGTAATCAAGTTCACTTGATAATCAAAGATGGTAATCTGCCAATCACTGCCAATTTTGATCGGATAGGCTTTGTGCCATCTCCACCTCCTAAGCTGCCATGGAAGGGTAAGCCCGATATCATTAAAGCGAGTGGCCAAGGGTCACCTTTTGTGGCAGGTCAAGTGGCACAACTAGGCCGGCCTTGACAGGCGTAAATGTTCCCATTCAGCCGACATGGTTTGTGCACAGAGATTTCAGTGATGTAACGCTGGCGTCGTAAGAATAATCTCAATATGTGAGACACACTGCACTATTCTGGATGGATTTTTGGGCCTAGGTGTGGTTGACCTGATGGGGGTACGCAATGGCAGATGCATATTCAAGTTTCGGCCTGACCAAAGTTAAATAGGCAGTTATACCCCTGTCACACGGGACTTCTCGGCCTTTGCCGTAAAGTTGTCTTATTGCACTAAAAGAGGAAAACCGAAAAGGAGCAGCGATGCTGCTACACGGCAAATCCAAAGGAGCTAGAACGCGGCCTCTGTGAATGCCAAAAGTCACCGCTGTGTGTGCAGCAGCGCTAGTAACATTATGAAATTAAAGCAGACTGTAGCACTTCAGCTAAGAGTGCTTTCGTTTATGTTGGAAAAAGTAGCTATCACAGTAATAAACGAGCGTTCTGACGATGAGAAACGGATATTTTGAAAGTTTCTTTTTTTTTTCATCGTTCTCGGTCCGACCACGGTAGGCGCACTTTTCCGTTCGGCTCCTCGTCGTGTTCGAGAAGCGTGCTTTGTTGCTTGTGTCTTTGTGCACACAAGCAAACTCAAAACACGCACACAAGAACGAGCAAACAAAGAAAAAACAGCAAAGCGAGATGCGCAAGCACGTGTGTGTCGATGCGGCTGCTGAAAAGCGTTCAAGTCCTTTCTTAGCAGTGTAGATGTCTTTAGTCATAGCCTCCTCTACGGTTAAGTGCACTGTAACACAAAATTAACCATTAAATAAGATAAATTAGATATTTTTTTACGGTTTCAAAACAAAATTGCGTCAATTTTTTATTCTTTGAGCTCGCTAGCTGGCGCTGCCGTCTGGGTTGCTCCTTTAAGCAACTTTAAGGCCGCTGACGGCCGCCTTTATTGCTACGGACCTTTATCGCAAAGGTCTCAACGCTTTCCCGTGTAGATGCATGTCACGTGCCTTTGGGGCAAAGGAACTTAATTTCTAAGGCCTTACAAGTGCCCATGTGACAGGGGTATAAGTGTGGCAGATAAGACTAATCGTTTTTTTTACTGACTGTGTGTATTCCTTTTCTTCTCTTCAAAAGAAGGTCGAGTTTTTACTTCAATGTGTCCATCCTGTTTGTGGAGATCAGCAAAGTAATTGCTTAGCCAGAATGCGCAAATGTCTAGAAGCTTGTAGGTATGGCTGAGGTATCTCTATCCTTGAACAAGCTCTGCTCCGAGCCATTTTTCTTGGTGCCCAAGGCCATCGCTTGCATCTAAACTCTTCAGGAGAATATCTATTTATCCCACCTTCTTTGCAGTAGCATTGGGAATTTCACTGAGCACCTTCGACTTGCACTATTCATTGATGTGTTTATGCAGAAAAATGCTTGGAAAAAAGAATTACTGAAGGAAAATGATGGCTGGAGATTTCTTTCCTCTTTTTGTTTTTCAGGTTGAAAGCCAGTCTTCCCACATTTTTGATGAAGTCCCAGCATCCACTTTCGCTGTCCGTGTCACAACTCATGGACGCTCTGAATAAGGACTCCGTGATCGAATGCAACAACGATAAAAACAGCGCGTTTCCCAACGCACAAGCTTAACCTCCGTTTTCCCAAAATGACCTGGACATCAAGCCTAACTCGGGAGGTGACCAGCCTGAAGGATCCCGTTCTAACACGAGTGCCTTTTCACTGGATAGGGCAGAAGAAGGAGGTGCCCAAAAGAGCTGCAACTAGCAACCACCATGGCCGAAGACCTGCACACAATGTCCAACGTGAACGAACAGGTGACTTCTAAGCTGGGAGAATTTAAGATGTCTTCACACAATAAGCAAATGTGGAATTATAGCCTTGAATGTGTAAATTCCATTCTGGCTGAATATATCAGCCACTACAATGCAGATAATGAAGAGAACATAGGGAATTGAGAGGATACAGAGAACGCAGAGACAGAGTAGATGGTAGAGGCTATCCTGGGTCTCCTGGGCCTAGTCAAGCTCAGAGCTTTTAGCTCAGGAGACCTTTCCAATTTCTGGAAAAATAAAATATGTATGTATGTAAAAAACTCTCTGGCAAGACATGTTCCTTGCCTTCTGTTCTTTGTACAGTGCACTGTGTTCAGACATGTTTTGGCATTTGTGATGGCATGCTCTTCACGTTCAAGGAGTATTAAAAAAATCCAATTCCTTTCATTCTGCATTTTAGATCTTTTATTGCTTTCCTAAGTTTACTCAGATTTGCTTCGCACATTTTCACTGTCTGTTCTCATGGGCAGTTAATTTCTGGCCATTTCATGCTTCAGCTCACTTCTGACATTGAAGGTGCACCTTGATGTACTGCTGAAGTGAAGCTATGGTCATTGCCATGATATTAGTTGTACTTGATTGAAAATCCTGTTTAAAGATCAGACCCATCTAATTAGTAATATGTGCTATAGGCAACACTGATCATCAGAAATTTTAATTGATGATTCTAAAAGAATCCAATTGTGGGATGGAGATCCCGTGAACTTATTTACAAATACTGTGTTACATGCTTGGTTTGAATTTCCATCCCCTCCTTGATGTATTTGCATTTGGTTGATGTCTTTTGAAATTGGGTATATGCAGAATTTAAGGAGTAACAGGGAATGTTGATTAGAAGGCGTAACCAACGTTCTTTCCTAATGGCTTCTTGAACAGTGAGAAGTAGCTCTTATTCTTTATTTCTCAACTTCTAGATTTCACTCATATCCTTCCATGTGCTAAGCTCGAAGCAGGCTCCTAGATGTGGTATGGCATGTAATAATTATAATCATTAGCACATATTAGTATTTGTAATCAAATTTTTTATTTGTACATGCTTCTGGGATGAAGTCTGTCTTGTGCAGTGCGAGAGCTCCCAGTCAGCTGCTACTGGGCCCCACCACTGAGGGTTCTAATGAGTGACATGTATTGTTATTCTGTGAGATTGGTTGGGAAGATTGTGTATTGCACAATGCTCCATTCATGGCTTCGTTGTCTGCTTTCCGGCACTGTGGCAGAAAATTAATTTTTGAGGCCATGTTGTGAGGGGAAATATTTTTGTGCGTGAGGAGTAGAGATTAAGCGAGAAGATGGCATTGCGTTCTGATAGGGTTTATACATGCAGGCCAGGCACGGAGGAACAGTATGACGAGAAGGAAAGACTCCTCCAGGAAATATCCGACATCGCTTGCGAGCATGGATATAAGGTGAAGCCGGCAGCCACAAAAAAAGTTTCCTGTGCTCGGCGGCAGCTAGCAACTACGCTGGTTGCGGGTCTGCGGTCCAGACCAAGGGGTTAGAACCTTTTTCTAAGGGCCGTCGCTAACCGACTCCTAATTACAGAAAAATCAGCGCCGGTACCCACAATTGCTGTCACATAGTGGTTATCAGAGCTTACTGGGATTTCGGCAGACACCAGTCAGTCACATCACGTTGTTGTCGTTGAGGGCATCGGATGAGGTCGTCGGTTGGATCGTAGCAGGGAATCATCGATTTCGGCAGAAACCAGTCGGTCGCAGCGTGTCGTCATTGAGGTCGTGAGGTCAAGTAGTCGGTCAGATCGTAGCAGCAGATCGTCGGGTGGAGGCTCTTCACTTGGTCCAATAGCAGCGGCCCAACCCCCGGAGGACGCCGCCTTCAGTTTCCCCGATGTGGGGATGTGCCTCTGAACTGGCCAGAACACGACGGGCGGCATGGCGAACAAAACCGCCTTGGGGATAGCGACCGGGACTGGCGTCGCTGCGCGGTCGATGGCTGCACATTATCAGACAGATATTGCTTGATATCCCGCGGCCGTTCTCCATAGCGCGGTTGAGGTGCATCAGGGGGGAGCCCCACAAGCCCATTCTGTGGTAGGGGCAGTGACGGAGGATGTGGCCGGGTTCCCCGCTGTGGTAGCAGAGTGGCCTATTGTTTGGCGTACGCCAAACATGCGATTTTCTCATGGTGGACCGGGACTCCTGCGGTACGGTGGGTACAGCTGCAATTCCATACTGCAGTGAAGG
This sequence comes from Amblyomma americanum, assembly GCF_052857255.1. Lineage (NCBI taxonomy): Eukaryota > Metazoa > Arthropoda > Arachnida > Ixodida > Ixodidae > Amblyomma > Amblyomma americanum. Next base: position 467,919,875 of record NC_135497.1, read on the forward strand.
CACAGCAGTGATGGGGGAAAAGGCTTGCAGCACTGGCCCAGGACGGCTTTTTAGCGGTTCACTCTATGTCATCACGTAGGGCACTGGCTGCGGAGCTGGTGGCGGCTGAACAACTCGCCGAACTTTATCCCGGACCACGTCCGGTATGGCTGCGATGCTGGCCTGTGGATCTTCGAAGTGAAGTTTCTCAAATTCTTCGCATACTAGGCTAATCACAAGCTCTCGAAGCTCCTTAGTTGGTAGCGAGTTAGGCGTACAGTGGAGAGCGGCTGCTACACTCGCCTGACGACCATAATGCGCTCCACGTTCCTGCAGATAACGCTCCATGCTTGTTGCCTTCTTTGCAGAGTTGGCCACTGTTCTTGGCAGGTCACATACCAGACCGGCAAACAGTTGCTGTTTTACGCCGCGCATTAAGTGGCGTACCTTCTTGGCATCGGGCATACCAAGGTCGGCGCGATTGAAAAGTCGCGTCATGTCCTCAATGAATATGACGACGCTCTCGTTCGGCTGCTGCGACCTCGATTGCAAGACGAATTCAGCCTTCTCCTTTCTTTCGCTGGTGTTGAACGTGGCTAAGAGCTCTCGGCGAAAAACCTCCCAATTAGTGAAGGAAGCTTCATGGTTCTCATACCACGTCTTGGCCAAGTCCTGTAGTGCAAAGAAGACATTCCGTAATTTGCACTCACCGTTGCACTCGTTGAAACCCGCCAAACGGTAAAAGCTGGCCAACCAGTCTTCGACATCCTCAAACCTCTCACCGTGGAACGATGGGGGCAACCGAGGTGTGTGGAGGACGAACGGCGGGGCATTCCCAGAATGCTGACTTGCCTGGCTAGCCATAGTGGACGTCATGGCCCTTGCCAGTGTTGTGAGTTGGCCAAACTCGGGTTGTAGGCCTCGCAGGCGGCGGCTCGCCTTGTGGACTGGTGTAGCCACGCATTGAGAACTGACGTCAACGGTGTCCTCGAGGTCAGCGTACATGGGCCATTACCCAGCTGCTCCACCAAGTATGTCACTGAGAAACGGTTGCCGTAAGCAGGGCTGGTTTACTTGCATTACTTATACGCGCAAGATGTTGGGATGTGCAAGGCAGCAGGCAGCCCGAGAGATGAAGACGACAAAGCATCTAGCCCCGAGATGGCTCAAGGCTTGCCAACTGCTAGGAAATGCAGTTTAGCCGCGGTATGGCGCCACTAGAGGAGTTAGTAGTGTGGCAATATCCAGAATAATTAGGATAACTGGAATGCAGAGTAAATGAGAAAGAACCGGAATTACCCTAAATGCGACCAATGCTTATAATTAACGCGTGTTGCTCATTTCGACGTTTACTTTTGGTGCAATGTGCGGTTTGTTCTCTGGTTGCCCGGCTAGGGTACAAATGTGATGCGTCACCTACGCGCTGGAAAAGACCTTTTGAACCTGAAGCTCTCGTGAAAAAGCTCCAATGTCATAGCCTTTATATGGTGTGAATCTCAAGGCAGTTGTACAGTATGTAGGTTCATAATTGCGATAAAACAGAAGGTGCGAAAAGCACTGTCAGGGAGGCGCATGTTTTCTTCCATTGATTCGCGACTGAGTTTTCCATATTCTCCTATTGCCTTTGAAGTGCGGATGTGGCCCGCGTACGAAGTGTATTAGTGCCTAAATTATGGCCCATCATGGAAAGCACAGGTAGATTGAAAATGTAAAAGTTGTCTACGTTAACAGTTTGCCAACTAATTTCATAAAGGCTTTCTGAGTCGAAGTCTCCAACCATATACTACTGCACGGTACTTTGCGCTCTGTAGTAGCTTTCTTTAGGAAAGCTTAAGTGTTCTCTTAGATTTGCGAACTTCAGTCGCACATTTTTCACTTATTTCCCAATCACTGAGTGGAATGAGGTCATGCAGTGCGTTGGTGCAGCAAGGAGTTTGTCAAATATGTTCACGCCCATATGTTTATGCCCACATGGCAGCTTTGTCAAACATGTTTATGGCCACAGGGCTCAATGCTGGGCCAGGTAACAGGACCATGTATTGCACCCTTAGATATACATGTTCCTGGATTGTGAGCAGGCCCCTCTTCCTTACTCCTGTGCAGCTGTGGATCATCAAACTTGCTTTCAGAGCCCTGATGCGTGATTCATCAGTGAACCTTGTAGGCAGGTGTAAGGCCCTATGGTGGGCGAGTGCCGAAAAAAGAAAACAAAACCAGGGGGCACATTACGCAACTGTGACAAATTCTGTCACAAGTTATTGACAGTGACCTCAAAATGACGACACGATGAGACGTCACGTGACGCAACAAGGAACAAGCCAATTACAGCAGGGCGGCACCCCAAGAGCATTCGAAGAACCGTCTGATAAATTTTTGTAAAAAGAATTAATAAGTAACGATGAAAATAACTAATTTTTTATTTTGACTTAACATTGTGTTCAAGGTCCGAAAATATTAAGCGAAACAAAAAGCCTTCGAAGTTGTGCTATTAAATTGGCTGGTGGGTAACTTTCGGTGCCGCAGGGGTGTGCCGACGGCAGTAAAAAGGCCGCTTTGCACGAAAGCAGCTGTTTCACGCCGTGTTATTGTTTTTTGCGCGGCGCCTGTAATCGAGCTACTGTGCGGATGGCCTAAGGGCACAGAAAAATTTCAACGAATGCAGTGAAGGCTACGTGCCTACCGAGAGAACTTGCAAGAGGCACATGGTACGAAATCGACGAAGACACCTTGTTGAAGTCTGTGTTGTTCGGCTACTTCGATTGACGACAAAAATGCCAAAAGGTAAGGCGTTGCAGTATGTGACGAGTGGTTGTTTGTTTCTTTCCCCTTGGGAAAGAGAAGATGACCACGAAGTGCCATTTGCTGGGAAAAATAAAGTGCTTTGCCAGCATAAGCGTGTCTTATTGATATGTAGCTGTGTCACAGAGGTGACGACGGAACCCACCTCTTCTGTGCACTAACTTGACAAATTGCCTCCAACACCCGCTGTACGCATTTGCTCACAGCCGGTTGTGCGATGCAGACCTACACCTCATTAACAACGGCAGCCTGAAAGCCGCCCGTGGCAAAGAACCGCAGTCCACGTAGCACCTGCCGCCTCACCGACAGTGCACTCGCGCGCAAACCTCTCAGTTCATTGGCGACTTCGTCGCATAGCCACTCCACAGTCTGCTTCTCCAGTAGAAAAAGGCGTCGAAACAGCTCGTCTGGCCAGTCAAACGCGTCTTCGTGCGCCCTCCTTCGACATTGCTCGCGCCAGCGCAGCCGCCTCAGTCGTATCGCTGCGTACACCGCCGCCATTTTCGGTCACAAAGGCAACGGCCAAATTGACAGCCTCAAAACTGTGACAAAAAACTGTCAAATAGTGGCTGCATAATAAGGTGTGCAACGTCATCACTTCTGCAACATCCGTGACGTCATCTGCAGCCACCCATGGCGCAAAAAAGCAATAAGCCGCCGGCCACGACGGACCAATAGGAGCGAGGCTTATTGACACCTTTGTGACAAGTTTTTGACAAATTTTTTAATTGACATTTACATAATCTGGCCCCAGATCTCCTGGGCATTACCGAAGGCGCGCGGCTGCAAGTGCATCACAGCACAGGGGCCAGGACCTCCTCCCCGCGACCTTGGTGAAGAAGGCGGCGCATGTACATGTGTTCTATAGACCTCATTCATCCCGCATCGTCACAAAGATGTGGTGGCGCTGATGTCAGCAGAGACTTCCGCACGGTAGGCAAAACAGGTTCCACCTGCCTGTGCCTACCACAGCTGCAGCAGCTACCGGCGGCTGCATCATGCCTGCACACTGCAGAGGCAGCATGTAATAACCAGCTGCATCACCGTTGGATCGGCACAGTGGCATGAAAGGAAATTTAAATTAGCCTCGATAGGTTTTCGCAGATAAATATCACATTATTAAACTGGCTAACAGGGAGTGGGCTACGGCAGTAAAGCACGAAGTCTGGGAGTCGATCGGCCCTGCCACTCAATGTACTTAATAGCATGTAAGTTACTGCGTTCATTCACCTGAACATCAGCATAGTACGCTTTACTGCGCAAGGAAAAAAAGCACATATGTAGCTGCAGACGTATTTATCACCTTGAGCCGGTGTGCACGGGGTGCCAGCAGATTCACTTGGCCCCAAGGAATACGTTCTTTTGTTGACAGAACAGCATGTTTTAATGGCACGTTTTGTGGCATTTAATATTTTCTTGAAGCTGTTTCCTATTATGACCAATATAATTTGATTCGAGTAGAAAGTAGTCTGGTAAGTTGTGGTAATCTTGTGCGGTCACATAGGCGTGCTTAGAATAGAGTACCTTAAGTGTGCTAAAAGCTACTTCCTCTTTCATTGCGTCATGCATTTGTCATGTTTCATGAGGTAGTACATGATCGCAAAGCTTGTTTGGAAAGCAGCAGGCCTGCTACTAACAGACACGTGGCGATATTGAGGGGACACGCAGCAATGAAAAGTGTTTTTGGTATTTATGCATGCGATATGTAACTAAATTTGGTGCAAATATGAAACTGCTACGCTAGTTTCTGTAATGCATTTTATTTTTAGCTATACGTGGTGCAGTTCTTGGGTAATTATAATTAGCACCCTCGTCATGCCACCCTAAGGTCTTAAACAATTGAGTAGAAAGTGCGCGAATTTTTTAATGTCAGCACCTTCACAAAGCCCTGTTCTGGATGATGACGCTGTTCTTTCTTTCTTTAGAAGGCCATATACTCAAGCATGCATAGTTACATGAAAACGTTTCTTACAAAAATAACATAGCACTGCACGTGTAGGGAAAATAAATCGAGATTCATTACACCCTTCAATGTCTCAGGAATCGTTTGCGACAAATAGAATCATTCTAATTTTATGTATTACGAAATTACGAAGGGGTGAGCGATGCTTATCGCAGAAAATGTGAAAGGTCAGAAAATGAACCTTAAGGTTTATTCCCTCGTTTAATGGCCCCTTCGCTTTCATTCAGGTAAAAAAATGCAAAACTGAAAGCAATGAAAACCTAAAAAATTAAAGAAATTACCTAAATTTTCGACGACCACACATCTAAAAAGCGTAGTTTATAAACCTCTACTGAATTTTTCGTCACGAAACAGAAGACTTCAAGGCTAGCAAAGAAAATAATTCCGGAAATAAAAATTTTCCCCAAATCGACCAGTTTAACAAAGGGGGAAGCTGGCCTGGCTGGTGCATGATCTTGCAGCTAAAAACAGTGCTTATGCGAGACAAGAGTTCACAGACACGACGATGTCCTCACTTTTCGCACAGCGCGACACGTGTGTCAACACACGGCGAGCGCACGTCTTGCCAGAGCTTCCCCTCGCTACTGTCCTGAAGTAAAATCATTCTGGCAGGTGGAAAGTGTTAAAAACATTTTATTCAATGTCTAGCATACAAATCAATAGCAGACACGCCTTCTGTTTACTACTAACCATATATACAACACAAAGTGGCGAACTATTTCTCTGAATACGCCAGAAGGCCAACGCAACCTCGTGTCCTTCGAGAAATTACAAAGTTGAAAGCGCACCTGCAAGCATTGAAAACCCGCGCTCAACACCTCTCCGCGATGCCACTCCCTCGCCTTTTGCTTACCGCGAGCACGCTAGCGACTGCAGCGCCACTTCGTTTGTTTGCAAACATCAAGGATGTCTATAGGTTGCTATAGGTTGCTCTAGCGCTCTCCAGAATCCGGGGGGAGCGAGTTGTACTCTAAGGCGTGTTCACACGGGACATGGGCACGGATGAATGTTGAGAGGAGGAGGTGAGCGATGCCAGCAATCTGCCGAAGTTCGCCTCTGGTCTTGGATTCACGATTCAAGGGGTATTGGTATTCACACGGGCGATGTTATCCCTCCCTGAGTGACGGTGGCTGCGCACACGTCATGCCTTCGAGAGTGCTCACCGTGACGCAGTTTCCGGTTTTGGTCCTGATCTGGCGGCCGCCGCCAACCGAGGAGGGGACCGTTCGTTCGGCCTGTATGTTCAGTACCTGTCTCCCTGGGAGATGTGGCCTTCCGTGGCATCCGTGGGGTGCAGCCTGACCCCGTCTTTCTTTTTTTGGCTGTTCCCCCTCGAGTTTCTTTTCTCTTATCTCCCCTTCTATCCCGCATCTATGCTGTTTCTCCCTTAGTCTTTTTTTTTCGTCACAACCCTGCAAGGGGGCATTGTGTTGGCCCCTTCCTTCCTTCCTTTCGGACCCGTGCCCCTCTGCCTCCGCAGCCCGCTCGCTTCGCTCATCCCTCTCGGCGTCTCCCTGCTGCTCGCGTGAATCGTGAATACATGAGCAGGGGCGGACTGCGGTTGATAGGTGACATCGCTCACCTTCTCACCACAAACATCCCCGCAGATGTCCCCCTGTGAATACCGGTTAACACAGGCAGCAAGAAGATGCCAAAAGGGACAAGCGAAGCGGCTGGGCTGATGAGGTAGTGGGGCAGGGGTCAGAAAGGAAGCAGGGGCCAACACAGTGCCCCCTTGCAGGGTTGTGGCGAAAAAAAAAAGACTAAGGGGGAAACTATAGATGCTCGATAGGAGGGGAGATAAGAGAAAGGAAACCCGAGGGGGAACAGCCAAAAAAAGAAAAACAGGAGTGGGTGGCACCCCACACATGCCAGAGAAGGCCACATCACCCAAGGGAGACAACGATTGAACATACAGGCCAAACAAATGATCCCCTCCTTGGTGGGCGGCAACGGCCGCTGGAGCAAAACCGGAAGCTGCGTCACCATGAGCACTCTAGAAGGCGTCACGTGTACACAGCCGCCGTCACTTGGGGAGGGATTACATCGACCGTGTGAAAACCTCTTTAACGTGTGCTGCTACGCCGTCTCTCTTTTCCGGCAGCCTCGCCCGTTTCTGGAAGTTTCGAACTGTTTTTTAAGAGCTCGTTGCGTCATGTTGCGGTTTTCGGTCAGGCTTCGCGCAGCGGAGTAGGCAGGCCCCGGCTTTCGGCAAGCTGTGAAGAGCGAGCTTGGAGCTCGAGCGTTAATTTGTGTCAGCTTTGGTAGCTGAGTGTGCAGCCCCTGTTTCTTTGTATAGTTGTTTGTGTAGTGTTTTTCAAGTGTTACAAAAGTCCAGTTTCTTCGTTCGTCCATCTGTCATCGATCGTCTGGCTGTCGGCTACAGGTCCGATGCCAAATAAGCGAGCACTTAGAAGGAAGTGAGGTGCGAAGAACGAAGAAACAATTTAAGATCTTTACTGGTGCAGTCACAACAGGAGTTGGCAACCACTGGCACTCCGCAAGAGCCAGTCCGTAACACAAGCCGGCCTAACGTCTTCCTAAGCTCATAGGGACTCCCGCTCATTCAAGGCGGGAACGGAACCTTAGACGAGTGCAAGGCAACCAGGTGCTGCAATCGAAGAGGGCCTGAGGCACCAACATCAGGAGGTGGCTCCGGAGCGAGGAATGGCGCGGCAAGAAAGGAGCAATGGTTGCTCAGCTCAGTTCTTGCGTCCGTTGGTGTGTGGGGCTCAGGCATCAGAGCTTTAGACGAGTAGCACGACAGCAGCGATGGGTAGGAAGGAGGAAGATGAGGGGAACTGGTGAGACTAGCTAATCGAGGCGGCTTGAGTACAAGCTGAAGATTTGTGAAACAGAGGGAGCAGCCGAAATGTCAAGAACAGAAGCCCAAAGGGCAGAAGCAGAAGCAAAAGTCTGAAAGGCAGAAGAAATGCGGAGAAGAAAGAGATATTGAGGCCGATGAGCGCATCGCGATGTGAAATTCCCTGTCGAGGTCTACGAGTGGCACAGACCACAGCTGGTCAAGATACCAATGGGTACATGTGATGAGGCGTGGACCCGGTCACTCAATGCGCTAAAATCATCGGTCTCAACCTGCCGGACGATGCGGACATACCGTTATGGTCTGCCAAGGTAGAAGCATGTTCATTTCATACAACGTGCCTCATGACAGTCGCCTACACCTCATCATGACAGCTCTGACCAAGCGGGTGCGGTACCTCCTGCAGGGACTAGGAGCCGAAGAACGCAATAGCTATAGTGTGGTGAAGGCCGCAGTACTCAACGAGCTGAAGCTGACCCCAGCAGAGTACCTGGAGCGCTTTGAAAAGGCGCTCTAGAGGAAAGATGAGACATGGATGCATTTCGCCTCCTGTACGCACGCGCACATTCTTCGACTATTACCTCCAGTCCAGAAAGGCGGAAACAAAGGAAGAAATCGTTTCTTTAGTTGTAACAGACCGCATGAAAGCGGGCCTCAGCGCTGGAGGACTAGAGTACATCCGGCTGCATGAGGGCAAGAAGTGGTTCATACCTCAGGAGCTAGGCAGCGAGCTCGACACAATTAAGGACGCAAAGGGCAGGGGTGCAGCTGTGTGACAACCGGCGACAGCGCATGAGCGTACGAAGGAGCGTGGTGAACCAGGGAAAACAGACCGGCTGCTTCGAATGTCACGAAGTAGGTCACATCGCTAGAAATTGTCCGCTCTCTGGACGGACCAGCAAAAGCAAGGACAACATCCCCGAAACAGGTCGTGAACCCACAGGGCAGCGACAGCAAGCGAGGAAAACAGCGAGCCATCTGGAACAGTCCAAGGTACCAGAGCACTGGTCGCTGAGATAACTGTGCTTAGGGTGAGCGAAGAAATGCGCATTTCCAAGTTACAAAAAGTAGAAATAGAATGTGCGGGTGTCCCCACCGCCGCTATTCTCGACACGGGAACGGAGATCACCGTGATTAGGGAAGACGTCGTACCACGTTACGACCACAAACAGATGGGAAACATCAATTTGAACTCTGTTTTTGGCGAAAAAATCCAAGCCACACCAGTCAGCTTACCTGTGAACTTAAGGGGGGACGCGGGTCCTAGAATGGTGAAAAATGTCCAAAAAATCGATTTTTAGAAAAACGCATTTTCAGACTGTTTGAAGCTTCGAGCACCTGCCCTCAAAATATTAATGCTGAATTCGATTAGCAAATACGATAATATCTGCTTTCAAAACACCACAGGAGTGGCGAAATACTCTGAAACAGGCAAAACTTGTTCAAACTTTCTGCGCGCGCCACGGGCGAAGCCGTCGGCCGATCGCTGCCACCTTGGTCTTGTTTTGAAGCTTGTTTCTTTGTGCGCATTTTCCGGCGTCTCCAAATGGCGTCGCTCATGCAGAACAGCCACCGTTGCGGGTTTTCCGAAGAGCGTTTCCAGGCCGCTGATTGGCTGGAGCGCGCGCGTGCGCGAGGTGTTCCGCGCCTCCCATTGGCCGGCATGACGGCCGCGTCATCTTTTTTTTGCCCATTTTGTTTTCCGTTCTACGCTGCGGCTGCTGTTTCCCGTGTGTGCTTTTTTGCCATCGTGTCTTCAAGAGAGCGTGTTTCCCGACGCAGTTTTTCCGTTTTGTTCCGGGATGGCCGGAGACGCTCGCCTAAAGAAGAAGACATGTCAAGCGTATGGAAAAAAACGAAAACGCGCGTGGAACGCGCAGTCGAAGGAGGATGGCGCGTCAGCACCGTTGCAACCATCAGAAGACAGCGTGCTGCCAGCATCACCTGTAACGTCCGAAGCGGCGCCCACAGTGCGTTCTCAGCCGATACGTAGCACATCGGGCATCATCAAGTCGTCGGCAAGTGCTGCCAGCCGCATCCAAGGCTGCATCGATATGGTGTACTATTCCGCTGACGAATCTCCCGAGTGCGCGAGAAATGCAGCTAACTTGAAAGAGCGTCTGGCGTCGCAGTGCGCAACGGAACGAAAGTTCAACCTGCTGGACGTTGAATTGGTGAGCGACAACAAAGAAAATGGCACAGAATTTGTCACCGGGGATTTAGCAGTGATGAATGCGTTGTTTGGGACTGTTCTTTGCCCCAAGTGTGGCATGAAAGGTATGACTCTGTCTAAGTTGGGTAAAGAGTATGGGCTCTCTTCAAAGCTCGTGCTCTCCTGCAGCACCTGCGACTTCAGCGAAGAGCGCTTCTCGTCTCCAAGTGTATCCAGCGGTGCTCAGTCCAAGGTAACGCCTTTTGAAGTCAACATGTGCGCAATGAAGGCCATACAGAGCATTGGCAAGGAAGCAGCAGCCCTCGGCGACTTTTTCGCCATAATGAATATATCGCATCGTGGCCTGCATCACAAGACTTATCAGAGTTACATGAAAATGATGGTGGAAGCTTGCACTGTGACTGCTACCGAGTGCGAGGCTGCTAGTGTTGCTCGCGTAAAGGAATTGTACGCGGAGCTTGGCAGCACGCCAGGAAACATCGACGTCTCCGATGGCACCTGGCTTACTCGTGGACATAGCTCCCACATTTGTGTTGGGTGCATTATTGAGATGCACACGGGGCTTGTAATAGACCATGTTATGCTGTCGAACTTTAGCCTTGGCTGCGCAAATGGGCCAAAAGAAAATGAGCAAGACCATGCAGCCTTGCTCACCCAGCATGCTCCACTGTGCCAGAAGAACGTGGACTGTAAAGCAGGGCAAATGGAAGCGGAAGCAGCCGTGTTTGTTTCGGCACTCATTCGAGAAGCACAAGCTTCGCTACACTACCATGCTCTTGGAAGGGGATAGCCGAACCTTTCATGCACTGACTGAAGATGCTGTCTATGGCTTCATAAAGGTTGAATAAAAAGACTGCATCAACCATGTGCACAAGCGCATGGGAGCTGCCTTGCGCACCCTTTCGGACAAAAAAAAGCCCAAGGTGAGCCACTTGGGGGTAAAGGGCGACTAACGCAAGAGAGGATCAAGAAGATCACTAATTATTATGGCTACGCTTTACGGAGCCACAAAAATGATGTGCAAAGCATGAAGAAAGCCATTCAGGCCACACTGCAACACAAGTCGTCGTCAGACGAGGCACCGAGACATGACCTTTGCCCTGAAGGCCCAGAGTCATGGTGCAAATTCAATAGGGCCAGAGCTAAGAACGAGGAGCCCCTGCCACACCAGAATAGCCTGCCTGACTTTGTGTGCCAGGCATTGGAGCCTGTGTTTAGGCGGCTGAGCGATGACGCTCTGTTGAAGCGGTGCAGTGATGGGATCATGCAGAATTCCAAAGAAAGCCTGCACGCCATGATTTGGGACCATGTCCCGAAGAACCAACATGCCGCACTGAAAGGGGAGTGGCTGAGGCTATTAGCCCCTTCAACCAGGGAATAATGAAGAGTAGCACACAAATTGCTGAAAAATTTGGCTACAGTGCGGGAACCTGCTTAGTGCGCCACAGCCTTGAGAAGGATAAAAGCAGGCTTCTCAATTCTCAAAAGGAGCACTTGGTTGCAACTGGTACCAAAACTAGGCTTGCAAAGCGCCACAAGCCATCAGGTGACCCTGCATACAGCCCTGGTCTGCTGTAGACCAATTTCATCCTGGGACAGTGAACAGTTTTAGGTCATCTAAATACATATGCTGCTGTGGTTTAGCTATAAACATTGCGTAAGTTTGTTCATCTGTGGCAAGACCACTTTATTAAACAATTTGAATTGTTCTTTAGAGTACAGGGCACTGAAACAAGCACATGAAGGTGGTAGATGTAGTTTCTTATACCAACCCTAGGGGTAGTACATGGCTTTATGGCAAGCTTTTGCAATTTGGATTGGAGGGTACCGTCACATATTTAGTATGGTCTTTCTCTTGAAGAACAGAGCTACACAATGATGCCATTCACACTGCAGTAGCTGCATTCTAGCAAAAGTTATAGTTGTCTCAAACTTCAAATGCGTTTTTCTCAGTTCGATGTTTTTGGCCACCACACTCAGCCTTACGGGGCTTTTTTCTGTTTTTTTTGAGCGACACTAACAAATTTGATATTATTGTAATCGTGTTGAAAAGATCTAGGGGGTGATGCTGTTTATATCACTCTAGCATCATTTTGCAACTTGCAAATTAAGATGGTAATGCGAGAAAATTAGACAAAATTATTTGCAGTAAATGTTGGTTCATTTTTTTGTCTATAAATTACTTTCAAATAAATAAAAATATCATACCCCCTAGAGTATGTCTTTGGCATTGAGGCCAAGCACTTACTTATCATGTTTGGCAAGGCGAAATTGCCCAAAAGCCCCGTAAGAAGTACCCTTTAATTTTTCTATATCTTAAGCTGTACCTGAACCGGTGCAGCTATCAAAAATCCAATTACAGATTTGAAATCAGTGCAAAAAGCTTATTAAGGCTATGAAGTTTTGTTCAGATCAGAACAAGAATAAAAAAAAAATTTAAGGCCCACTTCCCCCCTTAAAGGGGCCATGCCATGGTCGTCCTTCATATTGCAGTTTTGTGCTTCAGTAACTCATACACGAGCTTATATTCGATTTCCGAAATTTGGCTGCATGAACGCGCTGTATATTCGAAAAAATGTGATCGAAATTGAGACCGGAAGACTCCATCCACTGGCAGCGACCGCCATATTGAATGCTGTTGTGACGTCACTACGGCATGCACGGAGCAACGTCGTCTGCTCTCGTTGCTGCAATATGTGCAGCGAGGTCTCATTCCGCCCTGTACTTTCGTGGACGATTGAAGTAGCAGTGCTCCCCCATACATGAGTGACTGGTGCCGCAAAACCGATAATAACAGTAATCCAGTTTTTCTTCGGTATAGGTAGGGTCCGGTCACACTATAGGCCAATGCGATGGCGATCGACGGTCAGTGGGCTCGTCAGTATGGAAATGCCATCGCTGACGCACTGGTCTGTCACGCTAGACAGTCACGACGCCAGCACGATCAACGACCGCGTATCGTAGTAATGTTAACAGTCGGCTTAGTTGGAATTGGCAGTGTGTGGTGGGGGACTAGTTGGTATGACATTCTATAAACTTAAGAATTTTAAAACTTATTGGACCTCATGCTAGCCACAGCAACATACGCGATGTGCATACACCAGCGAAGATGTGCTTTCAATCAGTGCCTGCGCATAAAACTGATCGGCGAGGCAAGCGAAACGGGCAGAAAACACCACACGACGGTGCCGCTCGTTGCTCGCGGGCCTGTCACTTGGGCCTGTGCGGCCGAGCGAAAGCTACGCCCGGTGAGGCGACAGCCGGAAAAACAGCGCTTGTGTACACTATTCATATCAAAAAAAGTGAAAGGAGTGGCTACATATCATACCTTCACACTTTCTTACTAATCAGCAAGGACCTTTCCTTAGGAAACTAATTACCACCTCTTGTCCTGCCCCACGGGCAGTACCATGTATTGCCCATCCAACAAGTAAATAAATAAATAAATATATATTCTTGAATTTCGGTTGACGGACCACCGGCCCCTTTCGTGACGAGGCCTAGCGAGTACAGGATTTGTGTGTGCGATTTCGGCGATTGTGGAGAGCGAATTCGCAAGTTTCAGTGCCTGCAAATAGCTGTGAAGCATAGTTTTGGCCACAGTGCCCTCAAAGCGACGGCTGCCTACATCGCCAGACGCGAGTGCAATTAGGGGGAAATGCCAATATGTGACCCAGTCTGCATAGCATGTTCATACACAGCCGGCAGCAGCCGTTGGCATCGACTGTGGACAAAAAATCTGGTTGTTTTCATTAATTCAAGTAATGTCCAAACTTATTTTCAGCTAAAGCGATCTAAAATTAAATTTTGGTGACATAAGAAAAAGCTGATACAATTAGCACGAAGCGCCAGTATCCAATGCGAAGCGTTTCCCAAGCAGGCGATGTAGCATCATCGGCGCTTATTGCAGTGTTACCATGGTGTGTAAATGAGCAAAAGTGCAATTTGTGAACAAGAGTACGTAATATTTAAGATAAGAGGAACCCACACATCACTTTATGCCACGCAAACTAGCAGTACTCTTTGCACACAGCCATGTAAACAACCTCAGCGCGGGGCTGCAGTTGTAATCGTCGCACTCCCGGGGCACGATGCGCATGCACAGCAAAATGCTAAATGCTGTACTATTATTTTGAAGCACTCATTTAGACGGCGGCGACTATTCATCGGTGCGGAAAGTGAAGGCATTCGAGTCACGTAGGGTTTTGCAAGCAGCTTGGTTCCTGCAAATAAAAAGTTTCTATGAGTCGAAGGAAATGTATGTTCGACTTACAAACGCGTACATGCAGCGCGGAAGTCATCACACCCGGCCCTCTTCACTGCTCTTTTCGTGCCTCAAAGTTACTGTGGTCCACCTTTACATAATTTCAGTTTAATTATCGAGCGATGAATAGCGGACAAGAACTTGGTAGCTACCTACAAAACGCCGCGGCTTTCATGGCGCACATCAGCGAAGGCATGCACGGCACGTGCCGCTTTTCACATACGGGAGCACTTGACTGCTCAAAAGAGACCACACTCATAACACACAAACAGCATGCTTCTAAGCATAAATAATAAAGCAGGGGTCCATCAATTTCTGTTTCCTCAACAATAGGAAAGTGGGCACCACAAACAAGTCCGCTTTCCCAAGGATCACTCAGCTCGCGTACTAAGTTGAAGGCTTCCCAAAAGAGAGCACGGAAAATGCATTTTATTTCACTAGGCTAAAAGAAAAAACTTTTTGAGCGACCACTGTCTATGGTGTGCATGCAAGCACCTCAACAGCTCACAGCAGACGACGCGTGGCATGTATGCGCTCGTGACGTCAGCAATTAGAGGTTGCAAGACCACCAACCAGTTTGCAAAAGAACGAAAAAAATTTGTTTTAAAAATATTTACCGCACAGAATCTACTGAAAATTGGGGGTAATTTAACCTGTTGGGAAATAAAGGCGATAAGCACGGTATGCATGAAAATAGGCTGTCATGGCCCCTTTAAGAGCCAATTCAATCCCCAATGCAACGTTTTTACAAATCCAGCCTAACTGGTGGCAGAACTCGCCTGCCGTACCTAGTCACTTGCACTGGGCCTGTGTGGTGGTTTGACAGACCAAGTGGAGGTGACCTTGTTTTTATGGGCGTAGTCACTTTTCGGGGTGTAGTCACACTTCTTTGCTGCCGACTTGTCAGTGGCTGCTGTCAATGATGTAGTGCCTTAGTGTCTTCCCCACAAACTGCTTCTTGGAGGCACTGTAGTTCTTCTGGTTGGCTCAGGACCAGGGTGCACCGATTACGCTGCAGGATTGCTTCCTCCTCTGCTTCAAATGTGAAACACCTTGGATGCTGTGAAGGGCTCAGAACTGTTGCCTTGACACTTTCTGGTTGCATCCACACCTGGGCACCATCTTGAAGTGTTGGGAGGTCTCTGGTGTGATGTCGCCGATTGAAGTTGGCCGCCTGTTTTTTCTTGTAGTGTGCGTCTTTGTCACTCACATCTTGTTCCGCTACTTTTGCAGGCAGCATTAGCTGTTTCTACTTGGGCAGCCTTGTTCAGTCTTCTGCTCATCAGAAGTTGCACAGGGCTAAACCCTGTCACGGCCACTGCATCTCTATAGTTCAAAAGAGCCAGGTAGGGGTCTGCTACCTTGCGGAACAAGTTCTTTACAGTGCGCACCATGCACTCAGCCTCACCATTAGACTGAGGATAGTTTGGGCTGCGTGTCACATGTTCACTGCCGTATGAAGCCATGAAGTGCGCGGATTCCTTGGACTGGAATGGAGGCCCATTGTCCGATCACAGCATTTTCGGGATGCCATGTCGTGAGAAAATACTTTTCATGATTTAGATGACTTGGCAGGCTGTTGTGGCCAGGGTGACCACCTCGGGGTAGCAGTATTAGTAGTAGTCGACTACACGGAAAGTCTGTCCATTTAGATGAAAGAGGTCTGGGCCATCCCCAGGGATGATGTGGAAGCACTGTGCAGCAGAGTGGCTCTGCTGGATTTGCCTGATATGAAGCACACTGCTCCCACTTAAGAGACAAGAACCTCGATGTCTGAACCAATGCCAGGCCACCACACTGACTCACGGGCTTGGGACCTGCATCTGCTGATGCCTTGATGACCTTCATGAATCAGCGCCAACATGCTTGACCATAAGGCAGCTGGCACAACCATGGCACCTTTCAGAAGAAGGCCCTTGCAGACCAAAAGCTCATCAATGATAGCTGCATATAATGCAAGATGCAACGTAAGCTTGTCTTTCCTTGGGAAGCCACTCTGGCAGCGAGAAATAAATGTGCTGCACTCAGCATTCTGTGCTTGCACCCTCTTGACCAGGACATGCAGACCATACAGACCGTGCCTTCGAAACCTTCCAAAATTGTAGACATTTGCTTTTGAAAAAATTCTTGTGCTGATGTGATGCCAAAGGGCATCCGACAAAAGCAGCAGCGCCTGAAAGAGTAAACGAAGATTGTAAGCTCCTGCGATTTTTCCACAAGCAGGACTTGATAAAAACGAGACGTTGCATCCAGTTTTGTGAATATCTTCACATCTCCCAGAAGGCCAAGGACTTGGTCTACAGTTTGTAGATTGTAGCGTTCCCACAAGAGGACTTTGTTCAAATTTGTGAGGTCAACACACAGCCTGTGGCCCCTGAAAGTTTTAGAGATGGCCACAAGACCTGTGCACCACTGCGTTGGCTTGCCTACCTTGCGTATCACTCACTGTTGTTCCAGCTACTGAGACTCCACCTTAACAACTTCTTGAAGTGGAATAGGAATGCATCGTGGCACACTGAGGAAATAGGGCACCGCATACAGCTGAAGGCGTATCTTGTACTCTTGGGAAGCAGTACAGAGTCCTTTGAACAGATCATCAGATGGCTTGACACAGACCTTGTTGACGAACTTCAAGACTCCCAGAGCTTCCAGTGCCGGAAAGCCCAATAGCAGTAATGACAGGGCCTTGACAACATACAAGCATGGAACAACGGACTTGCTTTTCCATAGCAAAGATGCTGTGAAGGATTCCAGGACGTTGAGAGGCTGTTCTCCCGGACCTGAGAGGATGCTGTCGACTCTGTCTAGGGGTTGCGGAAGGCTTGGGAATGTATCCAGAACGGCAGAAACATCTGCACGCGAGTCGACTTTGAAGATGGCTGTGTAGCTATCAATTGTGATTTCGACAAGCTTAGCATTGCCCGAGTGGTGAACTGTATCCGCTGAATTGCAGACATCCTGGCCTGTCTTGTCTTTTGAACACGACAAACATCTAGAAAATATCCTTTTTTCTGCGAGTTGCCTGCTGGACACACAAAGCGGGTATGTGGGGTGCGACCGCAGAAATCACACGAATTTTGGCTGGTGGCTTTGCTGCCATCGTCTTGGCGTGTTTGTCACGTCTCGGCTGGAACTGACAGCACTTGGCAACATCGAGGTTTAGTGCCCCTGCCACTGTAGCCTGTGCCCCTAGCTTACTTCTCCATTTTTCGGCGTCTTCCACTTGCCTTGCTTGAATCCATGCCTCCTTGAGGCTCAGCTGAGAGCCCCTGTAGAGTTTATAGGCGAGCGAGGAATCCTGCAGTCCCACTATGAAACGGTCATGGACAAGACGTTTTTCGACTTTGGCGGAAGTATTAAATTTTTCTTTTTCAGTGCAATAAAATTGCTACTCATGAACTGTTCTCTTTAGCCGTAAAAATACAAAGTGGCTTAGGCTATTCATTAAAGTTCCAGTCATGTAAAAGACATTGATCGAAATCAGTGCAACATTTTGTTTGCTTACACCTTATAGTTCCCGAGAAAAGGTACTTAAACCTTAAAAAGGTTGTTTTGAGATCAATGCAAATAAAGCCTCTGAAAACTTACTCTTCTGCTTAACGTGAAGACAAAAAAGATCAAAAAAACATTTTTGAAGTAGCAAATACCGAAGCGTATAATATATTTTAAGAAAGCTAAAGAAATGCTCTGTCAGAAGCTCATAAAAGCCTAAAATCAATTTTTTTTTACCAGTCTCACCCCAACATAAGCCAACCAGCCTAAAGAGCTGGAATCACAAGAAGCAGCGGTCATATTGCAGCTTACTTCATGCCTTGTGTGACCTATACTGCCCTTTGATACCGCAGCCATTGCTCAACTATTGAAATCTAAAGAAAAACAGGTTAGAGAAGAAATTCAATTACATGTTATTTAGTGACTTGGTGAATACTACCAATCAATGATCCATGTATAGTAATGTTTTATGCATCATTGCAAAGAAAATGTGCAACCAATATTTAGTGTTTAACATGACAATTTAGTGTCTTAACATGACAAAAATGCATGGTCCCCATGGAGCTTTATATATTTTCACCCTGGCTGTTATCTGGACAGCAAGTTTCCATATTAATGAGGCCTGGCCTGAATTAACGAGGCCTGAAAGTCTGGTCACCAGAAATATTGTTCACAGTTCATGTTGTCCGCAACAAGATGGCACAACTGCACTTGTAATTCAAGAAGGGGCATGTTATGTATTGTCACCCTCTTCCCATGCAAATATTTCAATGAATGCCAGGCTCAGTTGGTCGATGTCACTTGTCTCCCACACTAAAGTATCGTCCGTGTTGCTTTCAGCCATGAGTTACTGCATCTCTAATGCAAAGACCCAAACGATGTAACAGGTTCCCTGGGTTGGCTTTGATGCATTGTACATCTTGCCATCTTAGTGAAAGGGTAAAGGTCCTTACCAGCTGATTACTTTCTTTGCTTGCGATGAACTCTGTCTTCTTTAAATGGGTCCTGTGCCACAAATAAACCTGATTTTTCTGGTTTGTAATGTATCACACATGGAATATGGTAATGCCACAACAGTAAAAAGGAGACTGCCGAAGTTATAATATTCGCTCCAGACTCACTTTTGGCCGATAATGTTGAAACAGTGAAATATCGAGTAGCAACTAAACCAGACGCTGCCATTTTGACCGACTGGTCATCTTCTAGTCTCAGCTTAACCCCTTTATACTTGGGAAATGAATCTGAGACAGGACGTCCCTCAGTACTGCAAGCTTCTCACACAGGAAACTAATTGAAAAGAAGAACACACAAGTGAATACCAATGGCTAATAAAAATGATGCTACAGCCGATGTTTTTCATTTTGCCTCAGACTGTCATGGAGGCAAGGACAGCTGTTCAAGCTGCCAATACTGAGAAGGCAGCAAGAAAAAAAATGGTCAACATAAGAAAATAGTACGCATGGTGAGGGAGAACCGGTGGAAGCTTTCCAATCCCACCAACAGCAAAAAGCAAGGGAGCCCTGCTGCGGTTCCATGCTTCACAGCCTTGTTGGTGATTTGTGTGCTGGGTACAGTTCTGATTGGTACCGCCCAATTGTGGCACTGGGCAAGTGAAATGCGATTTTTTCCGATCTGTTTATTTTGAACTTTGTAACTGGAATAACTTGCTTTTGCATGTTTTGATTTCTACGACTGTTTTTGCACTGGTCCTTGAAATGCATGAGAAATCCTTTGGACGTCGCAGTGCCCTTTAAAATCTCGTAGTCAGTTGGTACACTCGATAAAACCAACCCGACTATCGGGAAGCTTTGCAGCTCTTGAGTTTAGTGCGCTAAGGCTGCGTGTAGGTCTTACTGAAGAAGGATATAGTGGATAGAAACCCTTCTATGTCTAATGTTCTCCTAGGTGCTCTGCCATATGCAGTAAGGTAGCTGGGGATACCCCAAGCACCGCATGCACATTGCATCTATAGATTATAGCCCACTGCAGGGGTTTTCCCATGCAGCCAGTTGAAAAAAATATTTGAGGGTAGAATTGAATTGCTCAGTCTGACCATTCAATTCTGGATGGCACACAGTTCGATGCTGCATTGTTCAGCGCTTGTCCTACATTGTTCTCCTGCTGCGTGTGTTTTTCGGCGCTACAATTTACTTTCTCAAGCAGAGCTGTTCCGAAAACTCAAAGGAATTCGCAGAGTGAACTCCAGACTTTTAAACTGTTACAGCCTCGTCTAGGTAGCCTTCCTTGAAGAACACCCAAAAAAGAAAATCTTTCACATTTGCTGGAGATACCCTAAGCACCGCATACACATTGCATCTATAGATTATAGCCCACTGCAGGGGTTTTCCCATGCAGCCAGTTGGAAAAAATATTTGAGGGTAGAATTGAACTGCTCAGTCCAACCATTCAATTCTGGATGGCACACAGTTCGATGCCGCATTGTTCAGCGCTTGTCCTACATTATTCTCCTGCTGCGTGTGGTTTTCGGCGCTACAATTTACTTTCTCGAGCAGAGCTGTTCCGAAAACTGAGAAGAATTCACAGAGTGAATGCCAGACGTTTAAAATGTTACAGCCTTGTCAAGGTAGCCTTCCTTGAAGAACAACCAAAGAGAAAATCTCACATTTGCCGGTGAAAACTCGTGGTCAACCTCACTTTAGACCATTTCAGGAAGTAAATGACCAAGGTGATGCCACATCTGCAGTTCTGCAGAGTTCTTTCAGTGGGTACAATAATATCCAGTGCTAACTATAGTAGGGGCATTCTGGCGAGGCTACAGATGTGCAAATGAAGTCCGGAGGCTTTGAGAATGGCCGTTTCAGTGCCCCGACAGGTGAGCTGATGTTCGCTGCAGTCTCGGCATGTCACTAGAAAGGCCACATTAATTGCACCGTCCCCATGGCCTTTGGCACTGCAGCAGAGGCACCAAGTACCCAGACCTTTAAGAAAACGTAAGCATAATGTGAATGACCATTAATATGGTGCATCTTGGCTGCTCCACCACATCAAGAAACCTATGCTAAGAATGGAAGCACAAATTTGGGCCACAAGTAGAACTGCTTCAAACATCACCCAGCTCATAGCAAGTTTTGATTTCCAAGTTTAAATTAAAAAAAGTTTCAAGGTTTTCGACTGGACTGCAAATTTGGCTTTTCAGGCTGCAATTGAGTTTCCAAACCGACTGGTCGAATGTACACTTGGGGCCCCAGTTGGAATGCCAAATGGCAACTGAACGCTTTACTTCCAATGTGTGAATCTGACTGCTTTTTCAGAATCCAGTTGGACTTCAATGTCAAGCGGGAATTAAATATAGTGGGCCACACTGCCAACTGGCAACATGGAAAACTTGCCTGGCCGGCCAGGTGCCGGCAGATATTCCCCCAGCCAGCAGCTAGGCTTTCTTTGGGATGGAACACCAGAAGGAACCATGCAGTCACAGTTAGTCCCAAATAGAGAGCCAGAGTCTGATGGTTCCTTCAATTGATAATGCCATTGAAGTTGGAAGTCCCAAATGGTTTGGTTTGTGTTATGGGGTCTTAACATTCCAAAGTGACTCAGGCTATGAGGGATGCTGTAGTGAAGGGATCCGGAAATTTCGACCACCTGGGGTTCTTTAATGCGCACTGACATCGCACAGTACACGGGCCTCTAGAATTTTGCCGCGGCCAGGATCGAACCCGCATCTTTTGAGTCAGTAGCCAAGCGCCATAACCACTCAGCCACCACGGCGGCCAGTCCCAAATTCATCTTCCTAGTTGGCCCATATGAAACAGGAAAGTCCAATTGAAAGCTAATTTTATTGTTTATTGAATACCTGCACCACCTTGATGGCATTACAGCAAAGAGGAAACAATGCACTACACTTGAGTTAGAAATGAACCTTATAAACTGAAATTTAAAAATTACCTGCTCACATGGCTAAATAACGCACTCAATGTGAGGTAAAATGCATTGTCTGCTGTATTGGAATCAATTTTGGCCTACAGAGCATTCCATTGGGTTTTTTTTCCCTTGAATATGGGATCTACATACTGACCTCAACAAGCACAAGATGAACTAATCGGGTTATTGCAAAAAAAAAATAACAGCAGCTCAGTCTTTGCTGAACTGTTTTCAACACACACACCATCACTGTGGTTGTGACCAAATGAAGACTTTGCTCAACAGGCAAGCATCATTGCCTCCAGTAAGAGAGTCCAATAAATGGGATATAAAGACCTTTTCAAAAGGAGGTCTATGGCGCCGCCATATTGGGTACAGGGCTGTGCTCGTGGTACAAGAAAGAGTAGAGGGTTAAGCTCCCCCTGTTCTCCACACAGCCCAGGAAATCGGTTTTCCCGAGTGTCGTGATAAAGTCTATATAAGCTCGAAGGAAAATTTTACTTTCTGATCATATCTCCTATACGGGTTTGTAACCTTCCTGGGGCTTTTTGCCGTGGACGCTAGCAGTTGCTACATGTTTCCAGACAATCAGGAAGCTTTCTGACTGGATTTTCCGGTTGGAAGCAAGCTTAATATTTTTTATGTGCTTAATTCAGCTAGGCACTCCAAACAGAAGTTCCAAATGGAGCTTTCAATTGTTTCCAAATACCCCACTGGGAACTTCGTAACTGGAAGGAGACGGTTTCATTTTAACTTGGACGTGCGCCGTGCTGCACAATTGCATGCCATAAGAAAGGCACAGCAACAACGTACCATACTCTGCTCTCACCTCAGGGTTCAGGATGAGCACGTCCAGCACGCGTTTTAGTGCAGCTGTCATCATGTGGTTACCAGCTCACCTGAGGGCTTGCCGAATCGAAGTACCGCAGTTGAAACAAACTCGCAGCCATATGCCACAGCCAGAGGACTAAGTCCTGAAATAAAAAATTAGCTGTGGTTTAATTACTGTTAAACCTGGTTAGAAAGCGAATGCTGTGGTGTAATCGGGCAACTAGACGCAGCTTAGCATCTGTAACATTGACTGTGTTTCGGACAACTGCAAGCACCGGAGCTCATTGAAGTGCCTGCATCATTACTGCCGAAGTCACCCGTTCATGCATGCCTCAATACATAACTCAAAGATACGTTTCTAAGACATCTGTGCCTTCACTAGATGTGTGCCATCTGCAGGACCATCACCGTACATTGCGTGTTGGGGTCTCAGTGGGCGCCACGTGATGGCGATACGACTGCACTCAATGCAAGAAGGAAATTCACTGGAAACGTACTTCGCTACTTGCTTAATTGGGATATCTGTGATTTTGATGCTTAAAATTATATTCATACACAACTCAGTACATATCTTGAAGATACGTTTCTTAGACATCTGTGCATTCACTACATGCATCTTCATTCACTTCGCAAAGTCGAACAGTCGTAGCGGAGTGGAAGTGTTTCCATCTCACATGCCAGAGGCCCGGGTTCGATTGTCACCTACAGCCCAATTTTCTTCTCTTTTTATTAATTGACGCCACTTCAGTCATATCTGCACTGTCCATGGTCATTCGTGAAAGCACAGGTAATTCGGCGAAAGTAGGCTAGTAAAGCTCTCGCTTTAAAACATGCAAAGCAAATAAGTTTTCCCAGCACACAGATCAGCACAGCTGATGGCAGTTTAGAGCATCTGATGAACATGTATGTGCGTACTCACCTTGCTATTGCACTTGTTGCGGATCTGTGTTGTCCACGCTACCCACTGCTACCGGCATAAAGCATGCGGTGAATTCGATATGCTGAAAGCACAGAGAAAGAACGTGTTAAAAAGCAGACACTCCCATACAGTCCAGTAGTCCAACTGACTGCAGTGCACCAAGCAGCTGGACGGGCTACTTCTGGTTTTGGTTTTAAGCGCATGCAGCATGAATCCTAACATGTGCTACGACCACCTGTGATTGGCACCCTGCTATTCTTGGTGCGGTCTTCTATCGTTGAGGCGTGAAAACTAATTTTAGTCTAGTAAAATGCGAAAATAAATTAGACTGGGTGTGCTTTTTACCAGCCATCAATGCAGCCCTGCCAAAGCCTTTGTCCAACAGTGACATTCCAGAAAGCACACACCAGGCAACTTGAGAACTGAACATTCATTTTGTTTCATATATCATCCATTCCTCAACACATGCAATTAACTAGATAAACCAGATGCCACCTGAGGTAATCTTCTGGAGGCCACCACATTGCCTTGTGTATAAATTCACAACCCCTCACACTACCCCCTCTCCTTCATATCACAATTTTAGGCATTATGCATCCAATAGACAATATACAGCAATCTTCCCGAGACCACCCCAAGACCACCACCTTAGATGCTCGCCTTAGGTTAAAATAAACGACCATACACTTGGCATTTCAGACCTGCTACTCATTCGTTTACAAAACATACACCGCACCTCCGCTGAAGCCACTGCCACCACAGCACCCCTCCCCAACCACCACTTAGTTTAATGAATAAGTGGTCAGACCTTTTCGAGTTGCTACTCACCGGAAACAAGGAAGCAGTAGAAGCCCTGAAATGCCAATATGTTTTTATAAATTTCATTGCTGGGCTAGTTGGTCGTCAGACATTATAGAAGCATTTTAGCAACAAGACTACACAAAAGAAATAGGATGACATGGGCGCTTACTCAAAGCTGTTTAACAAGGTGAAAGTGGTCGGCATATATACCCTCCCAAAAAGAGTGCGCATGCAGACGGTTAAATGCAGAGGGTAGATATGTCGACCACTTTCACCTCATTAAACAGTTGTGAGTAAGCGCCCATGTCGTCTTCTTTCTTGTGTGTAGTTAATGGTTTACACGGGCTTAACGTCCTGAAGCAACTCAGGCTATGAGGGACGCCGTAGTGAAGGGCTCCGGAAATTTCGACCACCTGGGGTTCTTTAATGTGCACTGGCATCACACAGTGCATAGGCCTCAAGCAATTCGCCTCCATCAAAATGCGAGCACTGTTGCCGGGATCGAACCTGCGTCTTTCAGATCAGCAGCCAAGCACCATAACCACTGCGCCACCGCGACAGCTGTGTGTAGTCTTGGTGCTAAAACCCTTTAATAATGCCAATTATGTTTTCTTTAAAGGAAGTGCAGCATTGCCCTTTAAATTTAACTGGAGATACAGGTCTTGAAATGAATATTTTTATTGTTATAGACATCGTAATGAAATTGGGTGTGCATGTGCATTTCTTCTTCCTGTTTTCAAAAATACAATAAGTTTCACTATATCTCAATTAATTCCCACAACATATGAAAATAACAAGCATAATTAGCTAAAATTTTACGTTATTAAGACACCTTCTACACTTTTTGGTTTTGATTGATATCAGGCTGTAGCTAAAGACCTGCCATCTGGAGCTATGTTAAATATACTGTTCTTGAAATACATCATCATATAAAAATGTTCAGTTATGTGCAAGCACCATTATAATGAAATATAGTTAGGTGACATTATGGTTCACAAAAGTTGTAATGTTCAACTCAGCTAAAAAGATAGGACAGCTCCACTGTTAATTTCTTTCTGAATTCAACAACATAAGAATCATTGAAAAAGCACCATAAAAACATGATAAAAACTTTTGCAAGGCTAGTTAGGTTAGAAAAAGCATGAAGCTGAGAAAATTGCATTTGAACTGCGTGCGCCAGCCATTCGAAGGTCATTGTAGGGGCCTGAAAAAAAACAGTGGAATACGGACGTTCCCAAAATACTTCGCTGCAGTGGTTATTACCAGCATGTGGAGGGAGGGGTACAGTTTTCAAATAAAACGAAGATGGCGACCATCAGGGATGCGGTCGTGGGAAGCGACGTGTGCGAAGTCCTGTGGCGTTTTGCTTCGAAATCGCCATTTCTAGGTTTCGTAGGTCCGAAATATAGATATTTTATTAGTTGGAGGTCGAATTAGGCCCTGAAACCTTTTAGGCAGGTACTTTAGAGTGCATACATCCCAAAAATGTTATTTTTGCAAAATGAAATTTTTGCTGCATCTCCACTTATTGAGCTGCAAGGCTAAAATAGATGACTGAAACTGAACATTATCTAGATTGCGGTTGACAAACTGCTCATGCTAACACAAACAAATCCGGCAACACATTCTGACGAACATCCGTCAACATTCAGTGGAACAAAAATCAAAATACCCAATGTGCTGTCCTGAGTTCAGCTTCGAATTTCCCGCCCAGGCGCCGGCTTCATCTGCGAACACTGGACTCCTCTCTTCTTCGCTGCTTCTTCCTTCTTGTGGCTACATGGGGGGAATGTGCTCATTTTCTTCCACCCATATCCCTTCGCACTGAGATTCGGAAGAAGGGCTGGAAGGTAACGAAATTTACAGACTAGGAAAAATTTCGGAAAGAACGGGATCAAACGGCCCCGACTGAAATCGAAGACATCCAAGATTGGGTTAAATCAATATGTAAGGATGTAGAGTCGCACACAAGCGAAATAACAACAGACGCCGCACAACCTAACCTCGATTCAAGAATGGCACACATGTGGGAGGCAAAAAATAGTCTTATGGAGAGGTGGAAGAGACAGCGACTCAACAAAAGGCTACGAAGTCGAATCGCCCAACTCGAAAGAGAAATTGAACAATATGCGATAGAACTTACCCGGCAACAATGGTATCAAACCTGTGACAGCCTGAACGGACAACTGGGTAGTAAGAGGGCGTGGCACCTGCTCCGCCACCTTCTTGACCCCACACAGTCCAAGTCGGCTGCGCAAGGACAGCTCGCTAAAGTCATCCATCAACACCCCGGGGACGAACACTACTTCTTGGACCTCCTCAGGGACAAATACCTAAATACCGCATGCGACGGAGAAACGAGACCACAGTATTCGGGACAACCAAATCCGCAGCTGGACGAGCCATTCAGTGATGCAGAAGTCTGGGCAGCGCTGGGCCAGCTTAGAACAACCTCAACGGTAGGACCAGATCTGATTACGAATAAGGTCCTCCGTAACCTGGATCTGAAATCTGTCACTGCAGTCACAGATTACTTCAATGTATGCTGGGAGACAGGAATCATTCCCAGCAGCTGGAAACATGCCCGAGTGACATTTATTCCAAAACCCAACAAGAAACTCAACGTGGACAACCTAAGACCCATTTCCCTCACATCCTGTCTCGGGAAACTCATAGAGCACGTGGTTCTGAACAGACTACGGGACTACACCGAAGACCACAACCTCATGCCACACTCCATGGTGGGCTTCAGAAGAGGACTCTCCACCCAAGACGTCATGCTCCAGCTATCACGTGACATACTCGACCCCTCCATTAAGAACACAAGAGCAATATTGAGCCTCGATCTCGAAAAGGCATTCGACAACGTGTCACACAATACCATTCTGAAACACCTAGCCGACCTCAACCCACGCGAATGGGCGTACAATTATGTTAAAGCCTTCCTAGAAAATAGAACGGTGGAGATCACCGTTGGACCACTGAAATCCACCCCAATCAGGCTCGGAAACAGAGGGTCACCACAAGGAGCAGTCTTGTTGCCCTTCCTCTTTAATCTGGCTTTAATCAAGCTTCCAGACAGGCTCAACGCAATTCAAGACATCCATCACACTCTGTACGCAGACAACATAACTATCTGGACGAACCGCGGCTCCGATGGACAAATTGAAGAAGCTCTCCAAGCAGCGGCTGAAACGGTTGAGTTGGAGGCAAGGAGAGCCGGCCTCGAGTGTTCCCAACCAAAATCAGAACTCCTAATCGTACGGCGGAGCAAGAAACCTGAAGACAGGATCCCCATCAACATTACGATCCAAGGCAAAAACATAGATGAAGTGGAGAACATACGGGTCTTAGGACTCCACATCTCCAACACCTCCCGCAACACTGTAGCACTGGGGAGACTCGAAAGCTCAGTACACCGGGTGGCGCGCATGATCAGGCGCATCGCCAACAAGAGACGAGGCATGAAGGAGCACGACCTATACAAACTCCTTCAAGCATTCGTCATCAGCAAAATTACATATGCCTTCCCATACCTCCATCTCAAGAAAGGAGAAGAACAAAAGATCGATACCCTAATATGGCATGCATACAAAACGGCGTTGGGCCTTCCTAAATTCACAGCCAACGAGAAACTCCTCGCCCTGGGAGTACACAATACCTGTTCTGAACTTAAGGAAGCCCACCTAACAACACAGACGGCTCGACTCTCCAGCACTGCAGCAGGCAGAATCATCCTGGACAGACTTGGCATCGAAGGGGAGCCTATGGCGGACCATCCAGGCCCCGTTCCTAGCCATATCCGAAAAAAGATAAAAATGTTACCTCTACCCAAGAACATGAACCTGCAAACCCAACAGGGTCGGCGGGAAGCAAGAGCCAGAGCTCTGCATCGACGCTTGCAGTCTTTCAGACGTCATCTACGTCGATGCAGCCAACTACCAAGACAGCCCCCACAGATTTGCCATCTGTGGGGTATCTCATCCTCAGGACCCGGACCCGGCCACTCCACTCATGGCCGCTACAGTATTTACCAAGAGAGCGGAAACCGCGGAAGAAGCTGCAATTACAGCTGCTATCGCCTTTACGGACGCTACAACCATCGTTAGCGATTCCAAATATGCCATTGCGAACTTTGCCAAAGGCCGCATCTCACTCACGGCCAGAAATATCCTGGAAAATGTTAAAGACACATCCCCCCTCCGAGACATTGACCTGGTATGGGTCCCGGCGCACGCCGGAAACCCCAGAAACGAGGCCGCCAACGCACAAGCTCGAGTTAAAGCCGGCCGAGCAGTAGACGGTCCGAACCCGGAGGCAACCGGTGAAGCGCTAACCTCCTATCACGACCACACCACCCATTTTAGACTCGCACGTAGGCAGTTCCCGGCGCCGCACCCCTCCCTGTCAAGGGAGCAGCAGGTGGTGTGGAGAAGACTACAAACCGACTCTTTCCCCAACCCAAATGTGTACTCGCACATATTTATTACAACCTCCAGCCCTAACTGCCGCTTCTGCGGTGCAAAAGCTACTTTAGGCCACATAATCTGGGACTGTAAAGCACATCCCCCACCCCCAGATCTCATGGCTGCTCCCTCACCTGACGCGTGGCTTTCAGTAAAGGTCAGCGACGACCGAGGCACTCAAGTCAAGGCTGTCGAATGGGCCTGTGCGGTACGAGACCTACATGGACTGGACCTCACTTACTGACCACGAATCTACACTTTCTTTCAATAAAGTTTTTACTCACTCACTTCCACCCATATCGCGGGGGCACAGCTTGGAGCGGGGATGTGGAGAGGGGATGCGGGCGGGGGGGGATGTCCGCTTGCGTCGCGCGCTGGTGGTCCTCGGCATGCAGGAAGGCATGGTCAGCGCAGCAGCAGCAGCCACAGCAGCGCAGGAATGAACGGCACGCGCTGGGAATGGCGCGCGCGCGTCTGGGGCTTGCAGCAGGCAAGCAGCCCATGACCCCGGACCAGCCGAAAGGCTGGGCGGAGGTGGGCAAGGACTGCAGCTCAGCCGGGGTTGGCTGCAGGAAGCCACCACGTGGCGGCCGGTGAGGACCGCCGAGAAACTGCTGCAGGGCAGCAGCGCGGCGGGGTGCGCTGAATGTCGCAGTTTCCGGCGGTGCGCAGGAGCTGTGTAACAGCCGGGGCGTCAGCGGGCTGGCGCACAAGGACCGGCGACCGCGTCCAGGATCACGGGATGGGGCCTGGCCGTACCGCCGGGGGCTGCGTCAGGACACCAGCAGGGGAAACGCTGAAGACCGCCATGGAAGACGGCGCGTCGGGCCAGTGCGTGCGGGGCGGGCGGAGGGCAGCAGGGAAGCCGCGCTCTCGACCAGGGCAGCACAGCAGGCGTCGTGGTGGTGAACGAGCCGCCGCCAACGTCGTCAGCTGCGCCGGCTGCTAGGAGGTTTCAGGAACATGGGCCGTCGCCGCTGCAGCTGACGACGACGGCCCGAAGAGGCTCTCCCGGCGGGCGAGGGTTACCCGGTCGCTCAAGCGACCGCCGGGTAAGTAGGCCTACGAGGAGTAGGGCGAGGGGCGCCTACGCGGGCGACGGGTTGGCCTAGTAGCTCCTTGGGAGGGGCACCGGACGGCGCTGGGCGCGCTCGGTGCTCCTGGCGATCGTCCAAAGGGTGGGCAGGAGCGTGCACTTCTCTTGTGGCTATGTGGGGGGAATGTGCTCGATTTCTGCCACCCATATCGCGGGGGCACAGCTTGGAGCGGGGATGGGGAAAGGGGATGTGGGGAGGGGATGTGCACTGGGCGCGGCTGAGGCGAGACTGCGTCTTCGAAGAGAACGAACGCGTCTCGGGAGGAGAGGCAGGAGACATCCGCTCTCCTCGAAGGTCCAGACGAGTCTCCGCCCCGTGCACCTTCACTCTCGCCTGCGTTCTCTCTCCCTCTTAAGTGCTCCCTCTCCCGGAGTTTCACGTTAGGAGCTCGCGGCTCGCGACTCATTCGCGACTCATTCGTTGTCTTCGCCCTTCCTATTCAAACCCCTTTCCCCTAAGCGGCGCGACGACCATTTCCTCCTCAAGGAGAGAGATTACTGCACGCGCCGTCTTCTCCTTTCTAATTTCCACAAGAAAATCATCTCTCTCATTCGTTGTTTCAACCGCGCTGCACGACTGTGGCCGCACCGCGTTTTTACAAGTTTGTAAATGCAAGATAAAGTTTTAATTTTCCTTGTGTTTGCGACTTGTTAACTATCTGAGGAGTGGCGGCAGCCCCAACGCGTGCCACGGAATCAGAACAGTAAAAAACGCGATGAACGTCGAGTCAGTCTCTCACGCGCTCTCCATTTTCCGTTTTTGCATTGCAGCCACGGACGGAATGGCGTCGCAAGAATTCAAGTCGCCCGCCGCTCAAGTGAGTCCGGAACAATCTCATCTCGCATGCTCTGAGAAAATGGCAAGCTCTGTGCAGTCACGGCATTCGTCGCGCTCAGCTCGTTCGGAGCGTTCGACCGTCTCGACAACGCCAGGCATGCTCGCCGCCAGAGGAAGAGCAGAGGCCACCGCGGCACGACTACAGGCTTCTCTTACGAAGAAGCCGTGGTGAAACTGGAAGAACAAGAGAAAAACGCGGCTGCGGAAATCGAACTCAAGAAAGTGGAGCTGGACACTGAGTTACATGTGATGCAGTTCGAAAGAAGCAGCCGCCGCGGAAGCACAAGCAGAGATCCTGGAGGCTGCCGTAGATCAGCACGGCGGGGACCATCACATCTGTCGGACTGTCTCCGAGGCACCCGAAGACCGCGCTCAACGTACCTTTGACTACGTGCTTGACCAGGCTCACGTGCACATCGGCCCGCACCAGCAATCGCAGCAGCATGACGGCGGAGAGCATTGCGTCTTTCAGAACGTGGATGAAGCACCTGAAGACCACGCTCCATGCACATCAAGCGCTCACATCCAAGGGTTCGCGCAGAACATTGCTCGTCAGCAGGAAGATGAAGCGAACGCCCCCGAACTGACCGCCATGGCAAAGTATCTGATTCGACGCGACCTTGTAAGTACCTCGCTCACGAAGTTCGACGACTGCCCTGAAAACTACCGGTCGTGGAAAGCTGCGTTCAAGGGAATGACACGGACTCTCGAAGTCACGGCAAGCAAAGAACTTGACCTTCTTGTGAAATGGCTCGGGACTGAGTCGTGAAGCTATGGAAAGCGGCTGCGTTCCGTGCATGTCGACAACCCCGAGACCGGGTTAAAGGTAGTTTGGGAAAGACTTGAGGAATGCTATGGTCGCCCGGAAATTATTGAAGAGGCCATCTTCAGGAGAATTTCAAGTTTCCCGAGACTGTCCGAGAAAGACACCCAGAAACAGAGAGCTGGGAGACCTGCTTCTTGAAGTTGAGGCTGTAAAATGTGACCCTCACCTGACGACTTTCCTATCTAGACACTGCAAGAGGGGTAAACCCCATTGTAGAAAAGCTGCCCCAGCGCTTGCAAGACATGTGGATCGCGAAAGGCTCGAAGTACAAACAAAATCATCAGGTCGCCTTTCCCCCTTTCTCGTTCTTTGCCAGCTTTATCAGGGACCAAGCAAAAACGAGAAACGATCCTAGCTTCAAACTCAACTCTGCAAGCAGCACCCCTTCAAGGCTCCCAAGAGCAGACAGATGGGCAACAAATGACAGCACGAGAAGAACGCCCATCTCAGTGCAACTGACAGATGTGGAGGCCAGCACTGACCGTCTGCCCTCAAACGCACCAAAGAAGTGGCATGATACAACCAAGTATTGTCCTCTGCACAGGAAACCTCACCCCCTCCGGAAGTGCCGCGCCTTCAGAAAAGAACCACTGCATGAACGAAAGTTTCTGCTGAAAAATTATGGGATATGCTTCAGGTGCTGTGCTTCCACAGAACACTTTGCAAGAGACTGCAAAACAGTTCTCAAATGTGACGATTGTGGTAGCGATAGGCATGCCACAGCACTTCATGCCAGAAATGTCAGCCATAAGTCTTCTGTAGCTCATAGCGGCTCTGAAGATGCAAGTCTAGACCAAGATTCTGCACTTGAAGTGTCATCTAAGTGTACAGAGGTCTGCGGTCAAAGCAGTGGTGGCAAATCCTGCTTTAAGGTCTGCTTGGTTAAAGTCAGTCATCCGACTAAGCCTCACAACACTGAAAAAAAGTATGCCATCTCAGACGACCACAGCAACAGGTTCCTTGCAAGAACAGTTCTTCAACATTTTCGGGCTCAATGGTGACAGTTCCCCCTACACACTAAGGACATGTGCTGGAACTATAGAGGCAACAGGAAGAAGGGCATCCAGCTTTCTCATTGAAGACATTCATGGCTCCGTAAAGCTACTCTTGCCAACACTCATCGAGTGCAACGAGATGCCTAACAGGAACGAGATTCCAACACCGGAAGTGGCATCGCATCACCCTCATCTCAGAGCTGTAGCTAAATTCATTCCTCGTTTGGACCCGGAGGCCAAGATTCTACTTCTCCTTGGGAAACACATCCTCAGAGTACACAAGGTTCGACAACAGCGCAACGGACTGGCTGATGCTCCATTTGCTCAGAGACTGGATCTGGGATGGGTCATCGTAGATAATGTCTGCATAAGTCGAAGTCGCACACCAGACTGTGTCAGCAACCTCAAAACAAACGTCCTTGAGAATGGACATCCCTCCCTTTTCGAGCCATGTCAGAATCATTTTCTGGTCAAGGAGAAGCTTGCTGGCACGCAAGGGTCGACACACTGTTTCCAACCAGCTCAGCACGCTGCTAGGAAAGACAGCTATGATGATGGGATCGCTGAAACGCTGTTCCAGACAACGGAGGATGACAACAGACCTTCCCTTTCTGTTGAGGACAGGAAGTTCTTGAAGCTGATGGACGAGTGCTCAAGGGATGAATCCAACAGTTGGGTAGCGCCTCTTCCCTTTCGTTCTCCAAGACCTTGGCTTCCAAATAAAAAATGCTTGGCCGAGTCACGCCTCACTGCTGTCCAACGGACCTTGAAGAGAAAGCCAGAACTGAGGGAACAATTCGCGAGCTTCATGGACAAGATGTTCAAGAACGACCATGCCGTGGAAGCTCCACCGGTTCGAGGAGAGGAATATTGGTACCTCCCCACCTTTGGCGTTTGCCACCCACGAAAGCCCGGAGAGACACGAGTCGTGTTCGACTCCAGTGCACAGTTTAAGGGCATGTCTCTAAACAGTGTGCTGCTTACCGGTCCAGACTTGATCAACAGCCTGCTTGGAGTGCTCATCCGATTCCGAAAGGAACCCGTGGCCATAACTGTGGACATTAAGCACATGCTCTACTGCTTCCTGGTACGAGATGACCACCGAAACTATCAAAGATTTCTGTTGTTCCGCAACAACGACATCTACAGGGACGTGGTGGAGTATCAAATGAAGGTACATGTGTTTGGAAACAGCCCTTCACCTGCAGTAGCAACGTACGGGCTGCGGAGAACAGCACGGGAAGGAGAGGTAGAATTTGGCAGCGACGTCAGGCAGTTCATCGAGAGGGATTTCTATGTCGACGATGGGTTGAAGTCTCTCTCCAAAGACAAGGACGCCATCAGCCTAATACGCCGCACGCAACAGATGTTGGCCGCAGCAAACCTTAAGCTCCACAAGATAGTCTCTAACTCCCCTACAGTGTTTGAAGCATTTCCAGAAGACCGTGCCAAGGATTTGAAGGATCTTGACTTGTGTATTGGCTCACAGCCAATCCAACACAGTCTGGGAGTTTCTTGGAATCTGAAGAAGGATGTCTTCACATGTACGACTCCAATCCAAGAAAAGCCATTCACTCGGCATGGTGTCTTGTCAAAGGTGAATAGCCTGTACGATCACTTGGGTTTGTTGCTCCAGTCATCATTCAAAGGAAGTCCCTCCTCCGAGAGCTAGTCACTGAGACATGCGACTGGGACTGCCCACTTCCTGACAAGAGAGCCGCCTGGGAGATGTGGAAAGACTCCTTGCAAGTACTCGAGCAGCTGGACATACCTCGCACCTATGCCCCTGCCTCACTCACTACCGCAGAGTGCAAGGAACTGCACATATTCTCTGACGCATCAACCAAAGCTGTGGCTGCAGTGGCTTACCTCAGAGTGACATATCCAGATGGTGCGTGTCATGTCAGGTTCGTCATAGGAAAGGCTCAGCTAGCACCGCATCCGGAACACACCATCCCAAGGCTTGAACTGCACGGCGCTGTGTTGGCAGTGGAGCTAGTAGAGCTTATCAGTCGTGAAAGATATGGAGCTTGATGCTGTAAACTTCTACACTGACAACAAAGTCGTCCTAGGCTATATACATAATGAGACGCAAAGGTTTTTTGTGTATGTCAGTAACAGGGTGGAATGCATCAGGAGCTCTACACGGCCAGAGCAATGGCACTATGTTCCATCTGACATCAACCCTGCAGATCTCTGGAACCAGGTCTGTGCCAGCAGCCCAAATGGCAGGATCGACGTGGCTGACAGGCCCAGACTTTGTTTTATTAAAATCACTGCTCGCAGGTATTGAAGGGCAAGTTCGACTTGGTCGATGCGGATTCCGACATGGAGGTGCGGCCCCAGGCAAATGTTCTCGCAACCAGTGTACACGTGAAACAACTCGGCAGCAAGCGGTTCGAGCGCTTCTCAAGTTGGATTAAGCTGCCTCGTGCAGTTGCAATGCTCATACGGCTAGTGGACAAAATTCAGGGCACTTCCGAAAACGTGTCAAACTTCCCGCATAACAGCTCATCTCACCAACTGCGACCTTCTGCAGAACACCTAGCCCGAGCAAAGGCAGTCATTATTCTATCTGTCCAGAAGGAAGCCTTTTCAGAGGAGTTGAAAAGCTTGCAACGAGGAAAGCGACTACCGAAGTCAAGCCCTCTGTGGAGACTGGATCCATGGGCTGATTCAGACGGTCTTTTGAGAATTGGTGGCCGACTAGGCAGGGCCAATCATTTCGACCAGCAAGAGAAGCCCATCATCATGCCAGGCCACACCATGTCACCACCCTGATTGTGCGGCATTATCACGAATAGGTCAAACATCAAGGACACCATTTCACTGAGGGAGCAGTCAGGGCAGCTGGGTTCTGAATCGTCGGAGCTAAGCGTAGCATCGCCTCATACATACAGAGCTGTGTTACGTGTTGTAAGCTCAGAGGAAGGCAGCTACAGCAGAAGATGGCAGACCTGCCCGCAGAAAGACCAAGCACCGAGCCACTTTTCACTTATGTCGGACTAGACATATTTGGCCCGTGGCAAGTCGCGTCTCGTCGCACCAGAGGCGGTGAGGCCAACAGCAAACGGTGGGTCGTGCTCTTCACTTGCATAAGTATCCGTGCTGTTCATATCGAAGTAATCGAGAGCATGAACACCTCAAGTTTTATTAAAACGCTCCGGAGATTCTTTGCCCTAAGGAGCCTGGCAAAGCAACTGAGGTCTGACTGCGGGACAAATTTTGTTGGAGCATGCTCCGAACTAAAAGTGAGCACCAGTGGCCCAGACCACGAGAAGCTAGGAACATTCCTGTCAGACCATGGATGCACTTGGGTATTCAATCCCCCTCATGCTTCTCACATGGGAGGAGTGTGGGAAAGAATGATAGGAATCACACAGCGAATTTTGGACTCCATGCTTCTTGAGAGTACCTCTCGTCGCCTCACTCACGAAGTCATGGTAACCATCTTGGCAGAAGTCTCAGGGATCATAAATTCGCGTCCCCTCGTTCCTGTCCCAACGGACCCTGAGTGCTGGGAAGTGCTAACTCCTGCAACGCTTCTGACCCAGAAGGTCAGCGGCAACACAGTGGCACCAGTCTTAAATGACAAAGATATATATATATCGGCGACAGTGACGGCAGGTTCAGTGGCTGGCCGACGCCTTTTGGTGCCGCTGGCGACGCGAGTTCCTTACCACCCTGCATAGTCGTCGTAAGTGGCAGGGCCCAACTTGAAG
This sequence comes from Amblyomma americanum, assembly GCF_052857255.1. Classification (NCBI taxonomy): domain Eukaryota; kingdom Metazoa; phylum Arthropoda; class Arachnida; order Ixodida; family Ixodidae; genus Amblyomma; species Amblyomma americanum. The sequence goes on from NC_135497.1 coordinate 467,955,745, forward strand.
TCTCAAGGCAGGTGACCTCGTTCTCCTGAGAGACAGATAAGTTCATCACAACGAGCGGCCTATGGGACTCATTGTGAACGCTATCGCGAGTGCGGACGGCAAGATGTGAAAGGTCGAGATCAAGACGGCGACACAGGAAGTGAGCAAGACGTTTCTCCATCCTGTGACTGAGACAGTCCTGCTTATTCCGCGTGAGGACTGAAAACATCATATAGTGGTTATATGTATAATGAGACGGGGAGTGTGTTGTCCCGAGTTCAGTTTAGAATTTCCCGTCCAGGCGCCGGCTTCATCTGCGAACAATAGATTCCTCTCTTCTTCACTCTGTTTCTTCCTTCTCCCCGTGCGCCTTCACTCTCGCCTGCGTTCTTTCTCTCTCTTAAGTGCTCCCTCTCCCGGAGTTTCATGTTAGGGGACTTGTGACTCATTCGTTGTTTCAACCGCGCTGCACGACTGTGGCAGCACCGCGTTTTTACAAGTTTGTAAATGCAAGATAAAGTTTTAATTTTCCTTGTGTTTGCGACCTGTTAACTATCTGAGGAGTGGCCGCAGCCCCAACGCGTGCCGCAGAATCAGAATGCCCAACCTACGCGAGACGTTGAAACAAAATATCACATATCCTTGTACAATGTGCAGTAGCCGCCACTAAGGCAAGAAAGTAGGTCTCGAGTTCTTGCACACATGTGAAAGCCATTTGTGAAGGTATAGCCAGATTACAAAAACCTTGCACGGCACATATGACTTTAACATCATAAAATATTGGTGGGGACAAGTCTTTGTGTTGTCAACTTTTACAACTCAGGACAAGTGCAATTTTCACCAGATTTGGCTAGAGACAATTTTACCAAGACGTCCGCAACGTAACAGGCAGCAGAATCATCAATAATGTGAGAGTGAATGTCTGCTGCAATTTCTTAAATGTTTTGTAATCAAGGAAAATCATCAGTTGGAGCCCATTGTACGCTGTCAACTAGAGATGCCCTGCTGATAGAAAATGGTGCGAATTCCTGCAGGAGTTCCACTGTCTCCAAGGTTACCTTGGTCAGACAGTTTAAAGAGCTTTTAAATACAAATGTTTCAAGCCTGAAATGAACCAAGAGATATTGGGATTTGTATTACAACCGTTTCTGCCTGATATGACCGAATGTATTTTCCAGCGGCTTTTGTTGCAGCCGACGGGTGTGCAGATAAATAAACTAACCTTTAGAGAGATCCTCCCAAAGAACACTCTGAATTATCTACCAGCCTATCACTATTTGCGGCAGACGTCTGCCAGCCATGTTCCGTGACTTAATCCACTAAAGCTGATCTTAGAGAAATTCGACAACTTCACAATCATGCTGTTTAAGTACATGGCGATACCTCTGCGCACTTTTTGGGGCTTAAAGTGCTCAAGGCAAAGAGCATATCCATGACTACTCAGAAATATGCTGAGGCTTGCTGTTGCACAAAGCTGCTCTGCATACACTAGGAGGCACTGAGGCTTTCTGCTGCTCTGCTAACCTTCAGATGCGAAAAAGGCTTCCGGTAAATGTCAGCTTCTGGGCCAATCATAAGATTCATAAAAGTGCTCAGTGTGAGACCAATCTACAACTTAGTCCACAATTAATAACTTGCAGAAGTGGACATTGCTGCTGAGGCTTGTCTTCATGAAGTGTGGCACGTCAAAAACAAAGTAAATTTGCTCACCCTGTACTTAAAATTAACTGACAAGACAAGCTAACATTTTTCTTTCCTTGGTCACAAATTTCATTTATTTTTCCTTTAAAGGCCTGACAGGCATTACATAAGGGGATAGCAAAATCAAGACTTTTGTGCTAACAAGAACACATCAAAACACAGAAAGAATAGGGTAAAGAATTGGAAAAAATAACAATACGCAGTAGTTAAATGATGTTGTGAGGGGGTATGCAAAGCTAAGTGAAATACACAGGACTGGTTATAAAAACAAATATATATATATATGAAGGAAGCCAACAGTCATCGAAACCAAGGTGCTCAGGGGAATGTTTCTATTTTTTTTTAATTTGTAATGCCAATCGATTTGAGAATAACACTTCGATTTAGGGAGGAGGAGGAGATCAGAACTAACTTTTTTGTTCCTTGGCAGAAAGGGTTGAAATTTGACACACATGCTGCACATTGCAGTGAAGAGACAATTATAAAATTTCATAAAGATATCTTCATTAGTTTTTGTTTTATAAGAATTTACATGTTTGTTGCTGGTGGAAAGCCTGGCACAGTAACGAATCATAATATTGTGCCGGGAATACATTGCATATTAGCCCAAATGTCTAATCTACACTAAGACAGTGTTGAAATTTTTTTTAGAGTGCTAATAATTTTTTCCTGAACATAACATGCACGTGGCTCTGCTTCACTGCATAAAGCCATGCACTTATTGTGAAATAATAAATTAATGCAAAGGTAAATAAACATGTCAAGACTGTCCTCATGTACAGCAGTTTATAGATCACAGCAAAGCAAACTGGATCAAAATCGGTGCAGCCATTGTTGTGCTATGCTTTCCCCGAGTGAGGTGATCGACAAAAAAAAACTGAGAAAACGGGCTGTAAAGTTTTGCAAGCGCTGCAGATTTATTAAAGAGCACCAGGGCTGTAAAATTTTGTATCATCGCTGTTGGGCATCTTCTTGCACCTTTACCTCTTTGCTTGGTGGGCTTTGGATGCTTTCTTCAGGCATTCTTTGTCCTTTTCCTGAGCCCTCTGGATGGCAAGGGCACCAGGATTTACACCCAAGGTGGCACACATTTCCGAGAAAGCTCTTTGGCTCCCTGAATTGTAATTTATGACTGCCTCATTCACTGCAGTCTCTACCGCAAAAAATGAGGCGTGCTCATCCTTTGAGAGTGCCGACCAAATAACAGAGTGCAGGCTCTCAGCTGCATTCTGGGTCCTTCCACCCTTGCAGCGCTCCAGCAAGTGGATGTCTGAAAGGCATTGATACAGGGGCATCATGGCTTGGGCAACTCTGCTCATAAGCTTATATTTATGAGGAGGCTGTGCTTCATTTTTTGCTTCTGCTGCTCTCTGCACACACCAGCTGAGAGGGCCAGGGGGGCACAGTTCATGGTGGGGGTCACTGTCACTAGATGTCACGTGCTAATAAGTGGCCATGACAGCTTTCTGCATTGCAGCAACCTCATTGACATTCTTGCTGATAGCCAGGCCATAGTAGTTGGTGAGCCTTTTAATCAGCTGTTGTGTCAGCCCACCTTTGCTGCCCAGTGGCTCCCCTTTCTTGGCCTTGCTCACAATGGAGCGAAGACCAGTACCCATTCTTTTTTTTACATGGTTTATGCAGTCTTCTTTTGTGACTGCTATAAACCCATATGGCTGCTCATCCTGCAACGCCTGGAAAACACGGCTGTCTCCATCAGAGATAACTGCTGTATATCGCAGGTCATTCATGGCCAATGAACGGCCAAAAAGTTGCAAAGCAGCCTCCACTTCCATTCGTCCAGAGCCAACTTGTGTTTTTTTGACACTGATGCTGCTGCCTCCACTGAAGGTAGGTGAGCTCAATCTCTGCTGGCCCCAGGCTGCATCCAAGGCAGAAGTTTGAAACAATACTGTCCAGCAAAAGCCCTGTGTGGAACTCAGTTATGCATCTATGACCGCGCATGAGCCAGGTGCCATCGTAAATAACGGTCACATTTTTAGTGAAGCCAACCTCCATCTCGCTGTACACCTTCACAGCAGCTACGACATCCCTAAAGATGTTATTGGCAGCCTCCTCTGCAGCAGGCTTGAACAGGCCCTTCAAGTGGCCCTGGAATGTCTTATGGTGTAAACCACGATGGGACACATTCATAGTGGCCCAGAAATCGTTCAGAGCTGTCTGCCCTTTCCCTATCACTTTGATAGCTTGCATTGAGCGAATGTTCACATCAAACACCCTTACACCTTCCTTCCTTTGGGAAGACAACTGGGACTCAATTGAGCCACAAGTAGTGCACAAAAGCACCATTTTCACTGCCAGACCGAGCCTGGTATCGCAGTGCACACCGAACGCTGTTGGCATCTTGGGCACAGAGTCTTACCAATCAACGAGTTCACCGTGGAAATCTGCACAAGAATAAATTCACTGTCACAAGAGGCCGAAATTTGTTGGCCTTGCTGGTCCATCAAACTGAACTTCCGTTCAGTTGCGGGCACTGCACGAAGGGAATCGCGAATGCTGCGTGCCTGCACTTCTGCCGTCGCTGCTGACACGAAACGTGGCTCGAGGCGCGCCTGAATGGTGCGACGTTCTGGCGATGATTCGTTCCATAAATTATCAGCTATCACACTGTAGCTCGTCGACGGTTGGAGCTCACTCGCAGGCTGCGTGCCCGTGTCGCACGATGCGCCAGAATCGGAGCACACCATCTCTGCCGGCGATGGTGATCTTCGACCCGCGTCGCCTCCAATGATGCGATCTCTGCTACTGATAAGCGCGGCCGTACGCCGAGGCGCGAGAGTCTCCGTTGGCGCGTCTTCCGTCGACGGGGTTATCAGCATCGATCACACAGGGCGATTGTCAGCTTCGCTGCTGAACTCACAGGGTGCAAGATAGCGCGGCACGTTATCCGCTTGTTCAGTAGGGTGCTCCACTTCTCCCGCTGGCCGCCGTCTTTTTCTTGCCATAGGAGGCTTCCTCTTCCGTTTCCCGAAGGCGTGCTTCGTCAACAATTTCTTCTCAAACGAGCGACGATCCATTACTAACGTGAGAGCTGTGAGAAGAGTTGAAATGAACGCCGGCGTGGTCTGCAAAGCAAACAGTGGTGCACGGTGGTTGCCAGCTTCCCCACTGTCACGCAACAGCCAATGGGGAGACGCCTTCCAAACCGGCAGCCAATCGGAGGCCTGCTTTCATCAGAGGGCCCGTGTGACCATCACTGGCAGACCCACGCTTTTGTGTTTGTGTCACTCTTACAAGATGGCAACGACCAAAACATTCAGAAGCAAGATGGCGGAACTTCGAGCTTTCGAACGATACCAGGATGGCGGCGCTCGGTGGCAGGAAAGACAATATGGCTCCGCAAACTCCGGTGATTTTGCGCGTTTTATGGCTGTTTTCTCGCCCTGCGCACTCACAAATTAATTTTTTTCGAGCATTTATAGTGCGTTTTCACCCAAACCATTTTGATACAACGTAGATTAGGTGTTGGAGATACTGAAACGCATGGTTTACAAAAATCAATTTTTTTCGCGATTTTTGCGATCTGATCCCCGCATCCCCCCTTAATCTGTCACTTAAAGTAAATTACTTATAAAGCAGCAGAAAAACAACCATGCCGTCGGTGGAATCCGAACCCACAACCTCCGAATATCGTGTTCGGTGCTGTACCATATGTGCTACGGCGACAGCTGTCCAATCTGCTGCTTTCGTGGGCATTTCTGTTTTGCTTGTACGCGAACCTTGAGAGTTCACCAGTGCATATATATATACACACACACACACACATACCTTCTGGACACCCTTGTGGACTGTAGCTCATCTCACGCCAAGCATGCAGGTGCCTCTTTTTTGGCGGGGGGTTAACTTGGGCGCATTGTAGCAGCCTTCTTCCAATCCCTATAAATACTCATCTGAAATAATCATGTAGCACTCTGAAGAAGGCTGGTCCCCAGTCGAAATATCAGTAAACCCTTGTTTCATTTTTAAGCGTGTGACAGTCTACTTTATAAGTATATAACTTCCGGTTCATGGTGCCTTCCTTGCAAGAGTTTATATATATATATATATATATATATATATATATATATATATATATATATATATATATATATATATATATATATATATATATATATGCAATCAAAAGGAAAATAACTATCACCTGTTTGAAGTGCCGAGATGAATATGATGGAAAAGACTGCCCTCATGAACAACGGTTGCTTAGTTTTTCCCCGAATGATATGCGGTCAGTGCAAAATACGATGGTATTTAGCAGGGCACCCCAGTGTTATAGCGTCCGGGAAAAATGAAGACTTTAGTGCTAAGGTGGAAAAGTTGGTGTGTGCAATGCTGTGATCATGGCTTAGGCGGTTAGACATCCTAAATAGGGGTTGTAGCTTTGCATGTCTTGCACACAAATTATTACTTTGACAGTGATTTCAGCTACTCCAAGTTTCTCAACAAGCAAGGTCAGAAAGTTGCATACGACAGGCACCAGTGCTGGTGTATGCTCTACAGTAAATGCAACTGGCTGAACCCACCTGCTGGAAATCCTAGCCAGGGCAACCATGGATCTGTCAGCAATAGTTTATGACCAATCAGTTCCATCATCTGAAAATTCATGGACAACATCAGGACCTGGATCATAAGAGTAGCTTTTTTTTAAACCTGTTTCATCAAAGATTAAAGTGCACACTCAATCTTGCATATTCCAAGCACCAGTGCTCAATAACAGACAAAATGGTTCTAGGAATCATGCCCGGTATCATGTTAATGCTAGCCAAGCACCGTCTCGAGGAACAGTGGCTAGGCAAACTGAAAATTGGGGCCAAAAATCTGCGAGCTTGAGGCGCACGGAAAATTATATGCAGAGAAAACTTTCTGAGCTGCACAGGGAACCACTTGCCCTTACCCCTCGGCTTTGATGGCACATCTGCACACAGAAGTTAAACATCTAATCTTTGACACATGAACGGATAGCACCTAAGGCCTTTGAAATGGACGGAGGCAACCTGAATTGCTGCTTCTGCAATGTTACGTTGTGATGGTTTTCCAATAGCTTGGAACCTTTGCCTGCAGTCGTTTGACAGTTGCCCCTGCCGTGCACTTTGACCGTTGCAGCCTGCTACTGGAACGCTGCTGAGAACTGCAATAGAAGATAAACAAGTCTATTAAAAAGTGAACCTTGTTACAAGCCCTTAAAAAAAGCTTATTTATTGGTTCTCTCATACTCAACACTGCATTTAAGAAATTGGAAAGTGCTCAATGCAAGGCATTAGGATTCATTTTCAGTCAATACAATGCAATGGTCAGGATTCATCTACACAACTCACGACAGCACCCACTTGACCATAACTGGCACCACAGCAAAATTCCTGCATCCCAAGTTCATCTTCGTAGCTTGAAATTAATATCATATGCATTGGATGAAGGTATCTTATGGCTCTGAGCTCAAATAAACACAAGAATCAAACATAACAGCCACCTGACGGAATACATATCATACTCGCAGTAACCGTCCAAGCTCTCTACAGGGGGGTACTCCTGCTATGTCACGAGCGCCATTTCGGCATCCAATGCCTAGTTTCAGCATAGCAGGCCAGAGGATGGGGGGGGATAAACTGATTATACACAGGCCGTAGCCTATCGCCGTCCATGCTGCACGCCAAAATAGGGGCCACTGAGGCTGGAGTGCGTACCCCCTACCATATAATTTCATCTTGAACTTGAACCAACCTGCCCAAGTTTCAGTGGTGCTTATTCCAAGAAAATGCTACTAAAGAGTGTACTGAATAGCATTAGTCAAATGAAGCACTTACCAGCGCAGTCTCCTTCTTGACAGCTCACAGCCCGTTCGGCCAGGTTAGTCTATTTGTGGACAGGTGGAGAGCCATGGTTCTCAATAAGTCTGTCGTGGTATGGCTGCATTCCACAGACAGAAGTGGCGCTGCAAGGAAAACCAGGGGATACGAACAAAATGTTCAGAATGAACACTGCACGCAATGCCCACATCTCTGCATGCAGGTCCTTCTCCTTAACAAACACAGTTCAAAGGCTCAGCAGAATAAGCACATCAATTAGTTTGAAGCAAGAAGCTGAAAATCTAATGCCAGCAGAAGTGAGCTTCCACATAAGGAAAGATAGGCACCTATACATGAGCCACTGTGTATCAGATGTGGCTATCGTGGAAGCGGCTCAATAACGTGCCAATGCCCCTTCTCCCTTTCCCTTTCTCTGACTGCAGCCGTAGCTATAAATCTATGTGCAGTAAAGTGCCAGGCGTCTTTCCTGGCCTAGCCTACTCACGTGTCATGTCTCTGCATAAAGCGATGGATACATGGTGTCAGAAGTGGCCTTGTTTGCCCAGCTGGATTATTCTCGCAGCCAAAGCAATGCACATCGCGAAACCGCCGACACCACTTCAGCTCACTCGAAATCTCAGAAGAAACTGGCTAGTATTCAAGCAGAAGCTGCAACTGTTACTGACATCGACCACCAGCCCTAAGTCAGCAGCGATCAAAGCAGCGATTTTTCTAAGCACTGCCAGTGTCGAGGCACTGGACATCTACAACAAATAAAAGGTGGTGATTTGGGCTTGTTGGTTCATCACAGAAGAGGAAATTTGCAGCGCAAAAGAATGCACGGACGACAGTATCAGTTGGTAGTGTCAGCGCTTGTGCTTGTGTTTCTTCTGTCGTACATGTGTTGTTTTGCATTGCAAATTTCCTCATCAACAACAACTAGAGCTTCACAAAAGATAAGTCCAAAAACGCGCTGCTCAAGAAATTTGTCAGTTGCTTCCATGTAAAAGAAAATAAGTTCTACAAATAGCACATATTTCGTGTGCGGGTGCAAGGTGAGTCCAAACCATTTCAGCCCCTTGCACGAGACCTCAGAACGCAAGCTAAGCTCTGCAATTTTGGTGGCCTTGAAGAATCCATGGTACGAGACCAGATTGTTTTCGGCACTAATAGTACGGCTATAACAGAAAGATGCTGTGAGATAGGAGTCTCCCATTGCAGAGAGCAGAAGAAATGTGCAAGGCAGCGGAGGTTGCCGCACAGCAAAATGCTACCTGGTCCAAAGGAGACGTCCACGTTGACTACACCATAAGACACCAGCCTGGTAAAGGAAGGCGGATTGGTTGCAAGCATTGCAACCATACGCATGCACCGTGACAATGTCCAGCTTACAGGAAGGGCTGCTACATTTGCAACAGAATGAATCACCTCTCGTTACGCTGCAGAAATCGCCAAGTCAAGCAAATACGTGAAGAAATGAAAACCAATGAAAACTTCTAAGTTTTAGATGTCAGCATATACGGTTTCAACAAGCAAGCAGGGCTAGGTTGGTTGATGCAAGGCCAGATTGCCGGATGCGACGTCAGTTTCAAAGTTGACACGGGCTCCCAGGCAAACCTCCTTCCCCTCATCATCTTTCGACGCATCTGCAGTAGAATGCCTCTGTGCAAGACTACAGCAGTTCTGACTGCCTACAATGGCAGCTCTATCAAGCACGTGGGTATCGCCACGGCATCCCTTGCCCTGAACGGAGCGAAGCACGAGACAAACTTTATCATGAAAAAAGGCCGACAAGCAATCGTTGGCTTTAACAGCTCCTTTGGCTCCTTTTCGGGATTTTTTCTGCTAGTGAGGTCTTCCAGAAGATGCTCACAAGATCTTTGAAGGCCTGCCAGGGGTACATGCCTATGTTGATGATGTACTAACATGACGTAACAGCGAGCAACAGCATGATGAGCGCTTGCTCACAGCACTGAGAAGGACAGAGAAAGCTGGCCTAACGTTCAACTGTGAAAAGTGTGCCTTCGGTGTGAAGGAAATCACATTTCTTGGTGACGTAATCCGTGAACATGGCACACTGCCAAGCTCTGATCCAATTTCAAGCATTCGAGCTATGCACGCCCCCCACCCCACCCCCCCCCTTAATGGCAAAACTGCAGAATACAGAATGCTTGGAATCGAACTATTTCCGCAAGTACGTGTCTCGGGTGAGTGATAAAACGTCCCTGTTTTGCAGCTTGGTGAAGAAAAATGTCGTCTTTGACTGGAGTTCAACTCATGGGTGTGAATGGAAAGAGGTCTGCAAAGCGTTAACAATGTCTGCTCTGCTGGCCTTCTTCGACGCAAAGAAAGAAATCAAAATTTCGGCTGACATAACGGGCCAGGGTCAGGTGCAGCATTGTTGCAGGGGTATGGCAGTGACTGGCACCCAGTAATGTATGCTTCGTGAGCACTGACCGAAAGCAAAACATGGTACTCGCAAATAGAGAAAGAAACCCTGGGCCTTAATTAGGTTCACATGCGAAAAGTTTTGCCAGCTGGTATATGGCCGCAGGATTTTCATTGAAACATATCACAGACCTTTGCTGAATATCGTGAAAAAGACCATTGGAGAAATGCCGCTAAGGCTGCAGCGTTTCTTTATTCGTCTTCTTCAATATGATCATGAACTGGAGTTTGTTCCTGGCAAGGACCTGCTGTTGGCGGACATGCTGTCCCCTGCTCCTGCCATCCTGGAGTCAACCGAAGATGTCGACGTTCATGCTGTGCAAGTTCTGTCAAGCATAGTAAGCCCACCAACAAAACTGCGCCTTCAAAGTTAGACTTTAGCGGATCCATACTTGAGCAATGTCTTAAAGCAGGTGGCACAAGGAGCTAAGATTGCAAGAGAGTTAAAGCCATTTGCAGCAGAACTATCAGCAACTGATGGAATACAGTTAAAAGGATGCAGACATCTTGGACCGAATAAAAGTAAGGCCAGAGCTCGTGGCCTGATCTTCTGGCCAAGAATGAGCAGTGCCATTGAAATGCTCATTCACAAATGTAGCACATGCCAAAAGTATGCATAAAAGCATGCTTCTGAGCCTTTTATTTTGTGGCCAAGAGGGTGCCATGGCACCGGGTGGGAATCGACCTCTTTCACTTTGCTGGTGACATGTACGTAGTAGTATTTGATGCACATTCCAACTTTCCAAAGGTGGAGAAACTCACTGTTACCACTGAGCGCGAAGTCAGTACAAAGGTTGCGGCTATTTTCATGTGGTACAGAATTCCTGCCCAAGTGTGTACCGACAATGGACGTCAGTTTGCTTCCCAGGAGTTCGCAGAGTTTGCACGCCACTATGACTTTGTCCATATTGTCACCGAAAGCCGCAGAAAGGGCAGAAGGGCACACCAGTACTAGCCAGGCAGACACACTCAGCGAACCAATGCACGAGCCAGGGAAGACAAAGACCAGCAGGTGCTGCCCCACCACATGGTGGCGCCAGTAAATGGCTAACACTGTGGCATTGCCCCTCCTCTTGGAAAGAGAGCATCACCCCGATGCCGCGGAATCACAGAAATCGGGAATAAAGTCTGTGGTGCCGGACTTGGCAGAAAAAGTCCTAGCAGGCATGGTAGGGCTTCATCCTGGCAACTTGGATGATTTCGGATGCCGCCTGCCACCTTGAGGAGTGAACAGATTCTTGCGGGAGCACTTCGTAGTTAACGTCACTAAGTTTGCACAGTACCTCGTAGGGGCCGAAGTAGCGGCGCAGATTTTTTTGGAGCAACCCCGCAGACGGATTGGGGTCCAAACCCAAACTTGATTGCCAGGGTGGTAAAGCACCGCCCGGTGATGAAGGTTGTAACGTTGAGCGTCGCTTTCCTGCTGTGCACGGGTTCGCTGTCTAGATAGCTGGCGGGTGGCTTCTGCTTGCTGAACGAACTCTTCAGCGCCAGCAACGAAGGGACGTGCAACATTCGGCAGTAACATTGCGTCCACCATGGTCATAGCTTCCCGACCTTGCGCCAGACGGAACGGTGTGAAACGCGTCGTCTCTTAAAAGCAGTGTTGCATGCGAACTTGACGTAAGGCAGGATCTGGTCCCAGTTCTTATGGTCAGTGTCGATGTACATGGAAAGCATGTCGGCAATGGTCTGATTGAGCAGCTCAGTCAGTCCGTTTGTTCGAGGATGGTAGGCAGTGGTTCGACAGTGACTGGTGCCACTGAGACGCATAACTTCCTGAGTAAGGACTGATGTAAAAGCTGTGCCTCTATCAGTTAAAACGACCGCTGGGGCACCGTGACGGAGGACAATGTTAAAGATGAAAAAGTTTGCAATTTCGGCAGTGGTGCCACAGGGAAGGGCTTTCGTCTCACAATACCGGGTGAGGTAGTCGGTGGCAACTATAATGTACCTGCTGCCCAATGATGATGTCGGAAATGGTCCCAGCAAATCCATGCCGACATGGTGGAAAGGAATTCGAGGCGGATCAATGGGCTTCAATAGGCCGGCCGGCTTCACAGGTGGTGTCTTCCGATGTTAGCACACGCGGCAAGACTTAACGTAGTGCTGGAGAACTGTAGCAAGCCGGGGCCAGTAATACTTGTGCCGCATCCGTGCCAACGTGCCAGAAAATCCGAGGTGGCCAGAAGAAAGGTCGTCGTGGCATGCGTGCAGAACTTCGTCTCAAAGCACCATTGGGACCACGAGCAGGTACAGAGTGTCCGTGGAACCGTAGTTTCTCTTGTAGAGGATGCTACGCCGCAAGCAGAACGACGATAGCCCACGTGTGAAGAAGCGAGGCGGCGACGAGGTGCGGCCTTCGAGATAATCTATGAGGGGTCGTAGCTCGGCATCATCTCGCTGTTGTTGAGCAAGAACGGACGTGGTTAAAGCGCCAAGAAAAGCGGGATCGTCTTCCATGTCAGCAATTGTGTACGGGAGAGGGGCACGTGACAGGCAGTCTGCGTCGCTGTGCTTGTTGCCAGACTTGTACACGATAGTAACATCGAATTCTTGCAAGCGGAGACTCCATTGCGCCAGCCTCCCCGATGGGTCTTTAAGGTTCGCGAGCCAACAAAGCGAGTGGTGATCGCTCATGACTCGAAATGGGCAACCATACAAGTATGGGCGGATTTTCGTTACCGCCCAAACGACAGCAAGGCACTCTTTTTCCATGGTAGAATAATTCACTTAAGAACGCGACAGAGTGCGGCTTGCATAAGCAACCACGCGCTCAACACGATCTTGCCACTGAACGAGGACGGCACCCAGACCAACGTTGCTGGCATCTGTGTGTAGTTCCGTGTCCGCCTCCTCGTCTAAGTGGCCAAGAATGGCCGTAGTTTGGAGGCAGTTCTTGAGGTCGTCTAAGGCCATCTGCTGTTCTTGGGCCCAGATGAAAGGTTGGTCGTCGTTTGTCAAGCGAGTTAGAGGCTCGGCTAGTCGGGAGAACTCTCGCACAAAACATCGGTAATAGGCGCAGAGACCCAAAAAACGGTGCACAGCATGCTTATCAATGGGGGTCGGAAATGCAGTGACGGCAGCCGTCTTGTCACGGTCAGGGTTAACACCTTCAGCGCTTACGACATGGCCCAGGAAATTCAGCCGTTGGAACGCAAAGTGGCTTTTCTCTGGTTTGAGCGAGAGGCCGGCCGATCGTATGGCCTCCAGTACTGCACTCAAGCGCTTGAGATGCTTGTCGTAAGTGGCAGAAAAAATGACATCATCAAGGTAGACGAGGCAGGACTGCCATTTGAGACCAACGAGGACAGAGTCCATCATTCTTTGAAAGGTGGCAGGAGCGGAACACAAGCCGAAGGGGAGCACCTTGAACTCGTACACCCGTCAGGAGTAACGAACGCTGTCTTCTCGCCGTCCCGTTCATCGACCTCAATCTGCCAGTACCCACTGCGGAAGTCAAAAGAAAAGTAGCGGGCATGATGCAGCCAGTCGAAAGAGTCATCGATTCGAGGTAACGAGTAAACGTCCTTTTTGGTAATTTTGTTAAGTCTTCAATAGTCGACAGAAAATCTCAGTGTCTCGTCCTTGGCGACCAGCACAACGGGCGAAGCCCATGGGCTTGTAGACGGTTGTATGACATCATCCCAGGGCATTTCGTCCACCTGCAGTCCTATCGCTTCACGTTCTCTCGCCGCCACTCGATAGGGGTGTTGACCAATAGGCCGCTCACTGTCATTGTCACATATATTAAGGAGCCTAAATTAAATTTTAAAGGAAAAAGGTGTAAAGACAACACGAATTAACCGAAGAATAAAGAAGAGGAAGAAGCATTCGTTGAGGTGGAGAAAGATGATTGGTGGAGAAGCATACGGTGAGGTGGAGAGAGATGATTGGTGGAGAAGAGAAGACGACGACAAGGCTTACGTGGACTAACACCGAGGCTATAAAAGGGCGAATGAGAGCGAGGCATAGGGGGAACAGCAGAGAAGCGGAGGCTCCGGCAGGTCAGGGACACATCGGCTGGAAGAGAGCGATGCCGGCTATTGCTCCTGTGAGCTCGCGTTCTACGACATCGCATCGTGGACTTCCTGCCGTGCCTGAGCTCGTTCCGGGGAGTCAACAGAGGACGCTACCACCTGGTACGGCCAGGGGTATCTCCAGCGCTGTTGCCACCCATACGGGTGGTGACCCCATGCCAACAACACCGGCACCACCTCCACAGGCTCTTGGACCGGGAACTTGTACGACGCCGCCAGCGACGCCAGCCCAAGCACGCCGAACGCCACCTCGACGCCGGCTACAGGATCCATACAACGCCGCAGCCGTACCGAACCAACCGTGAGCACGAATGCCGACCACGAATAGTAGAACGCTAGTAGTAGACGCTGGTAGTAGTGTGCCCGAGTCGTATTTATAGCCTTTGTGTGTTGTGTTAGTTTTGTGTTCTAGTGTGTGTGTGTCACATAGGGTGTATTAAATGTGCGATTGTGTGGGTACACCCGTCGCCTAGTCCATTCTTTCAGTCAGAGTGTTCTCCGGAGAGATCCGTGACAAAGATAAGTGGCGAGCCTGTGCCAGGATTCATTTCCTTTTTTTTCTTTTTGCTTTGTCTCGGATCTTTCCGATCTCTCGACGGCAGCAAGTATGGATTTGGCAAAAATGTTAGAACCGGCGCTCAAGCTGGGGTTAAGCAAAGAAGAGGCGATACGTCTCTATGACGAGGAGGCGAAGAGGCAGAGAGAGGAGGCAGATAGGCAGAGAGAGGAAAGGGCACAAGCACGCGCAGACGCTCGCAAAGCAGAAGAGCGCGAGGCGAAGAGAGCTCGCGAGGCAGAAGAGCGAGAAGCTAGAAGAGCCCGCGAGGCAGAACAGGAGAAAAGAAGGATAAAACGGGAGAAGGAGTTTATTTTGTGGAAACAGGCGCATGTTGCGGGAGGATATGACGATATCATGGACAATGATCAGTGTTCCTTGGCAGGTACAGAATCTCCCAGACCGGCCAGAGTTTGCCCAAGAAAGCTGATGGCTCCTTTTGATGACAAGAGAGATGATTTGGATGCATATCTGCAACGATTCGAGCGGATAGCTTTGGGGCAATGCTGAGAGCGCAGTGAATGGGCCACGGCATTGAGCATGTGTTTAGTCGGAGAGGCGCTGAATGTGTGTGGAAGGATGCCCGCTGGTGATTCCATGGACTACGAGAAAGTCAAAAAGGCGCTCCTCCAAAGATTCAGGCTTATGGCAGAGGGTTTTCGTGAGAGATTTCGCACCGCGAAACCTGAGGATTCGGAAACCGCTAAGCAGTTTTCCTGCAGGCTATCCTACTATTTTGATAGGTGGCTTGATATGTCAAACACAGAAAAGAATTTTGAAGGGGTGCGTGGCAAGCTGGTCGCAGAGCAATTTTTAGCGTGTTGCAGCTCGAAGCTAGCGCTATTCCTAAAAGAAAGAAAGTTGTGTTCATTGGAAGAGTTCGCCAACACTGCAGACCAATTCCTCGAGGCTCAAGGGTTAAGAAATTTGAGTAAGGCAAAAAAGGAAACCCAAAAGACCCTAGAGACAGATGCGGCAAAATCAAGAGCATATGGCGGTGCATCTAAGGTGCCAGTAAGGTGTTTTCTCTGCAGAAAGGTGGGACACCGTGCAGCTGACTGTCGAACTAGTAGCGTTGCCCAAAAAACACAGGTTGTGTGTCAAGGTTGTAAGAGGAGGAGTCATGCTCTGGATGAGTGCCGATACAGAACACAGGACCGAGCTGCATGCGTTGTCGACTCTAGGGTAGAACTTGTCACGCCACCCGAAGTTACACAGCTGAAAGGAGAGCAAACGCCGCTGGAAAATGAGGCAGTGAGTGGAACACCCAAGTGGATAGCAGCAATGCCCGTGGTGGTTGGGCAAATAGGGGACCGTCTTATATTGGTGCTTGAGACAGCGGAGCTAACACAGTCTTGGTTCGTAGAAGCCTAGTGAAGGACGAGGATCTTACAGGGGAAGCGTCGGCCATCACTCTGGTAGACAGCACAGTAAGGTACCTTCCTGAAGCCAGGATTCTAGTGTCCACGCCATATTATACCGGGCAGGCAGTGGCAAAATGCGTAGACCAACCCATCTACGATCTCATCTTGGGGAACATTACGGGTGCAAGAGGTGTCGAAGACCCCGATCCCGAGTGGAGGATGCTCGACGTTGAAGAACATCCAAAGGAGGAAAGGCCCGCGACAGCTCAGGCGGGTGCAGTCAGTTTCTCGTTGGCAGTTGAGACAAGAGCTCAAGCGACAGCCCGAGCAACGCAGCATCCGCTCTCTACTCCTGTTGCGATGTGCTTGAGCGTAACACCGGGCGAAATTGCAATTAGGCAAAAAGAAGACCCGAGCCTGAAGACCTGCTTCGAAAGAGTAGGGGAAAAAGTGAAAAGAAGAGTCTTACGTCCTTTGAATATCAATTGGTAAATGGTCTTCTGCACAGGGAATGCATATTTAGTTCAGGAAGGCGGGTCCAACAGCTGGTGTTACCGAGAGATATGCGAGAGACCATGCTGCGCTTAGGACATGACGCCATTATGGCCGGACACCAGGGTGTACAAAAAACTGTCACCAGGATCATCCCCAGGAGTTCTTTTGGCCGGGTGTTCAGAGTGACGTTAAGTGCTTTGTTCGCTCATGTGACGTGTGCCAGCGCAAAGTTCCGAAGGGAAGAGTTGGTCCAGTACCTCTGGGCAAGATACCAGCCAGCCATTGACCTACCGTTTCAGCGAGTGGCGATTGACATTGTGGGGCCAATCTCTCCAGTATCCGCCAAAGGCAATAGATATGTGCTTACTCTGGTTGATGTGGCCACTCGTTATCCTGACGCTATTTCACTGAGAACTATTGACAGTATCCAAGTGGCGGAGGGTCTTGCAGAAATGTTTTCGCATTATGGGTTCCCGAGAGAAATTTTAAATGACTGGGGCTCGAACTTCACATCGGACCTAATGAAGGAGGTTAACCACCTTTTGTCAGTAAGACGGTTACTGACGACGCCTTACCATCCCATGTGTAATGGGCTTGAAGAGCGGTTCAACGGCACCCTCAAAAATATGATAAAGAAAATGTGCCAGGAGAGAGCTACCGATTGAGATAGATATCTCCCAGCTCTTTTGTTCGCTTACCGCGAATTACCGCAAACGAGTCTTGGTTTCTCGCCCTTCGAGATGTTGTATGGGAGAACTGTTAGAGGTCCACTTACGATACTCAAGGAGCTGTGGGCTAATAAGGAGATTACATCAGATCTCAAGACAACATACACATACGTTCTTGAATTGTGGGACAAGTTGAAGGAAACATGCAGGCTTGCACATCAAGGCCTGGAAAAGGTGCATGAACGCCGTAAGGGATATTATGAAAAGAAAGCCATTCACAGGAATCTGGATCCGGGCGACAGGGTTCTCGTCCTGCTACCCACGGATCATAATAAGTTACTGATGCAGTGGAAGGGCCCGTACCTTGTGACGTGGAAGAAAAAGGACATGGATTATGAGGTATTGATAGATGGCACTAAGAGGGTTTTCCATGTAAATATGTTGAAGAAATACGAAGAAAGAGGTCCCGTATGACAGTACGCCCCCAGGGCAGCGTGTTCAGTAGTGGCCGAGGAGCCAGGTGACGCTGCCGAGGAGCCCATGTTCAGTGGGAAGAAAAACGCAGGAGGGGATGAGGTACTGAAGAAGCCCAATTTGAATGCAGACAGAGGATTACAGCTCTACTCCAAATCAAGGGGGAGACGTTTTGGGATGGGTTAAGCAAAACTGAGGTCATATGTTACAAATTAGACCTGTATACAAATAGAGCTAACTGAACAGCTCTAGGTATATCTGGGATGAATCTTGTTGTTGTTGTTGCGTTAATGCATCTCTGGGATTTATCTTGTTGTTGTTGCTGTTGTTGGTGTTATGTGATCATACAAGGGAGTGTGTTGTGGACACGAACATGTTTATTAAGGGCTCTGTACGGACAGCGGCAGTGGTGTGTTAGTGTTCTGAAAACGCAATTCGGTGTGCTGTGTTAGTGGTGTGTGCTGGACCTCTGCGGTGTGTTGTGTGCTGGGTCCAGAATCGCCACAGAGGCTAGTCGGTTGGCTGGATAGCTTGAAGATGAGGATGACATGAGCAGTTTTTCATGGAAAAACTCTTGAGAGAGGGGGCCCTTGTCACATATATTAAGGAGCCTAAATTAAATTTTAAAGGAAAAAGGTGTGAAGATGACACGAATTAACCGAAGAACAAAGAAGAGGAAGAAGCATTCGTTGAGGTGGAGAGAGATGATTGGTGGAGAAGCATTCGGTGAGGTGGAGAGAGATGATTGGTGGAGAAGAGACGAAGACGACGACAAGGCTTACGTGGACTAACACCGAGGCTATAAAAGGGCGGGTGAGAGCGAGGCATAGGGGGGAACAGCAGAGAAGCGGAGGCTCCGGCAGGTCAGGGACACATCGGCTGGAAGAGAGCGACGCCGGCTACTGCTCCGGTGAGCTCGCGTTCTACGACATCGCATCGTGAACTTCCTGCCATGCCTGAGCCCATTCCGGGGAGTCAACAGAGGACGCTACTACCTGCTACGGCCAGGGGTGTCTCCAGCGCTGTTGCCACCCATCCGGGTGGTGCCCCCAACGCCAACAACACCGGCATCACCTTCACGGGCGCTTGGACCGGGAGCTTGTACGACACAGCCAGCGACGCCAGCCCAAGCGTGTCGAACGCCGCTAGCAACATCAGCCCAAGCACGCCGAACGCCGCCTCGACGCCGGCTACGGGATCCATACAATGCCACAGCCACACCGAACCAACCGTGAGCACGAACGCCGAATACGAATAGTAGAACGCTAGTAGTAGACGCTGGTAGTAGTGTTCCCGGGTCGTGTGTATTTATAGCCTTTGTGTGTTGTGTTAGTTTTGTGTTCTAGTGTGTGTGTCACGTAGGGTGTATAAAATGTGCGTTTTTGTGGGTACAACCGTCGCCTAGTCCATTCTTTCAGTCCGAGTGTTCTCCGGAGAGATCCATGACAGTCATCAACGATGATGCAATGTTTTGTTATGGACATCTGCCTGAGCTTAGAGGTGGTTGCAAAGCAGTCATCAAAAGAGTCAAGGATGATTTGCAAACGGCAATGCTGATCAGTGTTCAAAGCAGGGTTCACATCAGCCTTAATTTCATCGAAATAGGCGATGGCTATATTTTTCGCCAAGTGGCGGTATTCGGCGCTAAATTTCGTAACTAGACGCTCAGTTCACTGGTTCTGAAAGGCAACGACACCCCGTGCGATGCAGACTTGTTGGCTCAGTAGTAAAGCCAAGTTTGCTTCTGCGATGCCGTTGGACGCGCAGGGGTTGTCACAGTCCACCGTAACAAATAAGCTGGCACGCAGTGGTAGAGTGACGTGGTCGTTGGACACACGAAAAACGGGTCTTCCCGGCGCACTGTCATCAGCTACGGTGCATGGGGCGGAGAATGTCACCATGAGTTCGCAGAGGTCGATGACAGCCCCATTTTTGCGAAGAAAATCGAGGCCGAGGATCAGGTCCTTGGAGCACTCAGCCTGCACAGCGAAGCAACCAGTGAAGATGATACCGCGAATCTCAATCCTAGTGGTGCAGACGCCGAGCGGCATCACCACGTGACTGCCAGCGGTCCGAATTTGTGTTCCGTGCCAGGGTGTCAGCACTTTTCGCAAGAGGGTAGCAAGACTACGACTCATAACTGAGAAATCTGCGCCGGTATCGACGAGGGTAGTCACATGATGGTTGTCAGCGAGGACCGGTATTTCAGCTGAAACAACCTCGTTTTCTGGAACGCGCGTAGTGCAAGGTTCTGGAGTGGAGGGTCGAGGTGTTCGTAGAGATGGGGCGTCGAGCAGAGTCTTCTGGGCGTCGGAAGGTGGTCGGAGCAGGTGGAAGATCGGGTTGAAGGGTCAAGTCGGCGAGCAGAGGATCTTGTTCGAGTTGCGGAGCAATGACGGCCCTACCCCCAGAGGTCGCCGTCTTCAGTTTTCCCGGCGTGGATACGGGACTGCCAGATGGACGGCTGGTGACCTGGGGAAGAGAACCGACGGAGCGATGGCGACCTGGACGGGTGCTGTTCGGCACGCAAGTGGCTGCCACCTCGACCCAAGCTGCTTTCATCATCTCTACCGCTGAATGTAATGAAAATAGGCACGGTCTTCCCGTCCACCATCCGAAATTGCAACCAGGGCCGAGATTTGAACGAAGCCAACGAAACATCCGCACTGCAGCAAAAGTGACAAAAGCGCACGGCAGGGTAGACTTGCAACATGCACAAGCGGCAATCAAGCTATACAGATGCACAACGCCAGTGGAGAGACCAATGAGGGGCGTCTGTGAGCGTCAGTGCAGCCACCTCTTGGCTCCCACGAAAGGCTTACTTCACGGAGCGTGGCCTCCGAGAACAGCTCCGAAGGCGGCGCGGTTGATCGCGGAGGCCCCGCACGGATTTGCAAGTGAGAGGGGAGCGGAGTTGCGAGGAGGGGCGGGAGGGCGACCTTAAAAGGCGCGCCGGCGGTAAAAGGGGTAGCTCCTGTGAGAGCGGCGTGAAATGGTGCGGGCAGTTGGCCTGCGATGAGTCTCGGGAAAACATGCTGTGAGCCGGGAGCACAAAGGGGTCGGAGGCAGGTTACCTCGCATCGCGGTGCCAGGTTTGTGCCGTCCGTTTGCTGTAACCAATCAGCAGGGCTTAATGACGTTCAGTATACGTGTGATTTTGTGCCATTAAAACAATGTATATTTTGACAGTCACGCAGGTCTCGTTCGTTATAAGTGAAAGCTCGTCTTAAGTGGGGCCGTTATATGTGGGCTTGACTGTATAATCATCAGCACAAACGCGAGCTGCATGAAGCATTCATCATAGATATGAAAGGCGCGTCATACATTAGCACACCATTGACGGCACTGACAAGAAAAGAGATTGAATATCTTGAACAACCATGACAACATGACGCGACAGAAGGAAATCTTCCTCACCTTCCTTTGGGTTTTGTTTTCCTTTTTGGTATGAATTGCGAGCAATGCAATAAACCTGCAGTTGTAAATCATCGCTGTGTTTGTATGTGTCTTCTTTTTTTGTCTCATGTAAAAGCGCTGTTTTTCGGTGAGAAATGTTTCAGCAGAGGCCGGAAATGCTTTTAATGTAAATGAGACACAAGTGTTTTTTTTTTCCAACTATGTAAGAGACCTCACAGGCTTCACAGAATTAGAAATAAAATAAATAAATAAATATCCTTCCAACACATATATGTAACTCTGAATGGAATGCTTTTAATGATGTATCAGTTATGCTTTGCAAGATGAGGGCCACCTGAAAGCTATCCTAAGCACGTTTCACCTTAGGAAACATGCACATACTTATATGGTCACTCAAAGGACTACACAAGACCCCACTCTTGATGCAAGAGAGCTGGTAGTTTGTAATAAAGAGTACAAAATTGTAGTTGATATTTCAGGCCGGAAGTCCAGCAAGCGAGAATTAGAAATAACAGATGGCTTTTTACTCGCCGGAACTGCTTTGTCTAACCGGCACAAAAAAAATTCACAGGGATGTCTAATTCCACTCTGTGTTGGTAGTGCGATAGCATTAGCAGCTGTTGATGTCTTTACCGAAAGTGACGTCACTACCGGTCTGGTGGTGACGTTCCTTCTCTACAGCAGGTGGAATTGCTGCCATCTTGTGACGTCACTTCATTCCAGCCAACAGGAAGGCTCCGATCTGGTGGCGTCACTTCCCTTCAGCCAATCACCGCAACACTGTCTTCCCAATGAAGCTCCTTATGCTATAGCATTTAGACGAAGCATCAGCCATCGCAGCTCTACGATGGCAGGCTCCGCAGAACACCACTGCTCAGGCGCACTTGAGGTGATGCGTACCTGTTGCTGTACTTAACCAGCCAAAAAGTTGCTCCTTCCACCACTGCTGTTCTGGACCGCCATGCGTGGGTGGACCTTCACGAACCATCTCTGGAAAAGCGCGTGGCGGATAGAGCTCCTCCACGATGTCTCGTCCTCCTTTTTCATGAAGCAGAAGAAGGGATACCTGTCCCGCAGGTGATAATACAAGGCACTTAAGCAATCCAAGATATACTCAGAAATGGGCGGTGCATTTGTTTTCCTGTGCAGTTCTACTTTTTGTTAATAACGCCTGCCAGACAAACCCATTGAGCACAGCAGAATGGTTCCATAACGAATATTCAATTTTCTGGCAGGCCGCCGCGGTGGCTGAGTGGTTATGGCGCTCGGCTGCTGACCTGAGAGATGTGGGTTCGATCCCGGCTGGGACGGTCGAATTTCGATGGAGGCGAAATTCTAGAGGCCCGTGTACTGTGCGATCTCAGTGCATGTTAAAGAACCCCAGGTGGTCGAAATTTCCGGAGCCCTTCACTACGGCGTCTCTCATAGCCTGAGTCGCTTTGGGACGTTAAACCCGCATAAACCAAATCAATCAATTTTCTGGCATGTAGCTTTTTCCGTCCATCCAGGTGAAGCGATATGCTGTGCGAAACAGTGGTTGAGGGGAGGCTGCAATTACAACCCTGCTTTTCTCTCCATGAAATGATCAAATGTTCTCTAGAAAGGTTCCTTAAGTTGCACGTTGAACAACTGCACGTGGAATTTCCTGCTGTCACTGACCTCAGCATCCCCACTGCTCAGGAGATGGCAAAGTTTTTATATTCAATTCAATTCTTTATTTACCAGGATACTGGACGGTCTGCAGGGATAAAAGTTGTTGCCTACAACTAGACTGGGGCCCTGGAGCCATTTACAAAGCGGCAGCAGACATTGATGACAGAGTACGGTAACATCAATTACAACACATTGTGTAGTAGAAGGCATCAGAAAATACAGACCTGCTGCAAGATTTATAACAACAATCAATTCTTATCAATTACAACTGAGAAAAGTGTACTCATAGCTCCTTTGGGGATTTGAAGGCTACCTGTTCATGTTTATTTAATAAGACCGGCAGATTGTGTTTTAATGATAGCAATTTGTACTGAGTGCGAAAGTATGGGACTAACTAGGGTTCGGAAATTCAAGTTAAAGAAGGAGTAGCTTTAGGTTGCAGCAATGCCATCGAACAAAGGAAACTCTGGCTGTCATGCTGAAAAAAATAGAAAACATATAGCAAGCAGTGTTCATAGTGATGATCAAAACTAATAATATTGTATTTTGCAAAGAGATGTCTTGTCGTAGAGTGACGATCAATATTAGCTATGTAGCGTATGTACCCTTTTTTGCAGAATTATTATATTTTCAATATTTGCTCTTGTGGTGCTTGCCCACACCAAACTGCAGTAGCTCATGTGTGGGGCAAATAATGCGTTACATAACTGAAGTTTAACTTTTTGCGGTAGAACAGTATGACATCGTGACATAGGTCCAGTCAATGAAGAGATTTTTTTTGCAACATAGTTGACATGAGTGTCGCAACTCAAATGGCAAGAAAAATAGACACGGAGAATTTCCTAAGTATCGACAAGGTCAATATTTTTACCTTAAATCACTAGAGATTTTTATAGAATGAATTTTTTATTTCTGGCTTGATATAAAATAGCTTTCGTTTTCTGGGTGTTTACTTTTATGTGATTCAATTGGGACCAGACAGACAATTTTTCAAGTACACCATTCCAATGTAGCACAAGGGCATTGGGATGATTACCAGAAAATAAGACAGTACTGTCATCAGCATATATAATGAACTGAACTCTTGTCCATATGAACTATGCCATTTATGTATAAGTCAAACAGAGTCGGGCCTAATAGACTCCCCTGTGGTACATCACAAGATATTGGAAGTAACGATGACTGTTGGTTGCTAATACAGACACACCGGCTTCTATTGCTGAGATATGAGTTAAGGAAAGCATGAGATTGTCTGCGGATGCCATATGAAATGAGTTTTATAAGAAGTATGTTATGGTCGAGGAGGTCAAAAGCTTTTCTCAAGTCGACAAAACGACCGAGCATATATATTCCGTTTTCAATGCACTGTAATATATTTTCTTTTATTGCAAGCACTGCCGTTTCCATAGATTTGCCTTTTCTGAATCCAAACTGACAATCGGTCAGCGCCCTAGTTATATCTAAGAAATTTATTAGGGGTAAGTGATCTTTTCTAGTCCTTTGGAGAAAACAGGTAATATAGAAATCGGTCGATATTATTTGCTTCATTTCTGTTTCCACCTTTAAAGATTGGTTTATGGGGTTTAATGTTCCAAAGCGACTCAGGCAATGAGGGACGCCGTAGTGAAGGGCTCCGGAAATTTTGACCACCTGGGGTTCTTTAACATGCACTGACATCGCACAGCACATGGGCCTCTCGAATTTCGCCTCCATCGAAATTCGATGGAGGCGAAATTCGACCGCCACGATCGGGATCGATCTCGTGTCTTTCGGGTCAGCAGCCAAGCACCATAACCACTGAGCCACTGCGGCGGCTACCCACCTTTAAAGATTACAGCAACTCTTGCTCGCATCATGCCCTCAGGAAAGGTAGCCGATTCTATTGCTAGGTTAAATATACAAGACAGTACTGGGCTCAAAAATTCAATCACGTACTTTATTGGCTTTATTTGTATGTTGTCATAATCAAGGGTCTTGCTGTTTTTTAAGCATAGAAATGATCTGTGCACTTCAGTTTCATCCTTCGGTTGAAGGAAGATGGTTTCAGGGCTGCTGATGCTAATTTCAGGCAATGTTGTTAAGCTGTCGTTGTTATGATTTGAGACATTGGTGAAGTGGTGATTCAAATGATTAGCAAGAGCTTCATCACTTAGGTCGGCGCCGTTAACCATTAACGTTTCTGGAGAAGAATCACCTTTACCTCTGCCGAGTACATTATTATTGTATTCCAAATATTATATCGCCGTTTTTTGCCTTTGTCGCAAAAAAGATGCTCGTAATAAGCTTTCTTTGCCTGCCTAAGCGTAGTATTTAGCTTATTTCTAAAAGTGTTAAATTCTTTGAGATTTCCCTCCGTCCGTGTGCGAAGAAACTGAAAGTACAGACGGTTTTTTTGTTTGATTTATTTCAGATGTCCGCATGTCACCCAGGGTTTCTTCGCCTTTTTGGAACGTTTTAGAGTTCTAAATGGAAAATGTGCTGTATACACTCTCATAAATATTTCTATGAATTAGGAGTATGCTTCGTCAACTTGAGAGGGCAGGACGACAGCAGCCTTTACAAGATGCCTAATCGTTCTATGTTCTTTGTGCAGATCCTCACAGCTGTTGCTGTTTCGCTTTTTTGCGACTTCGACTCAAGTGCACCTATGCAGCCGTCTAGCTTGCGGCACGTGGATGGGACCATCAGTTTGGCTACGGACTGCCATGTCACCCTTGTTGGTGATATACTTGGCATGCTCCCCTGGGCACCTGACGGCTTCCCACATGCCAGTCTGCATCGTCCAATCACCATCGGCCCTTGGTCTACGTCAGCTCTTCCTCTGACTATAAATCAGACCGCACCAGCTTACCGCTTCAGTGGGCAGGACGGCAGCAGCCTTTACAAGATGCCTAATCGTTCCATGTTCTTGGTGCAGGTAAGCTACCCCAAGAACGCTCATTGCATTCGATCTGATGATCGTTGTTTGCTGCTGTTTTTCTGCTCACAGAGTTTTGTCAGCCTCTGTTCAAATACTGTACTTTGCTTCTCTCGCCTTCTACAGAGCGAGGACGTTGAACAAAATCCAGGCCCCCCCTAATGATCACTCTCAGCTAACTCGTCTAAACATCTTAGTGGGAAGCGGGCAACACGCGTCAATACTGACTCGTCTTCCGCTCTGGGGGAGGAAGACGTGCTTTCTTAGCTCACGCAACTGCTTGCTGGTGAAAAACGAATCGCTAGAGACATTACAGATATTAAGAAATCTTTTTCCACTCATCTTGATGATCTTGAAGCTCGTGTCTCATCACTGGAATCATCTGCAACTCCATAAGCCTATGAGTATTTGAACACTAACCTCCGTTCGGACATTACATCCTTAAAAAAACAATTTCCAACCTGGTTGTAAAGAATGAACACTTGGAAAACCGTTCAAGGCGGAACAATCATATTGTACACGGTCTACTAAAGAGTCCTGATGAAGATGGCAACAGTTTATTGTCCAAAATCTTCAAAATATTTACTGAGAAGCTTCGCATAGAATGTGCCCATATTAAGCGTTGTCATCGCATCGGCAGACCCAGTGATGGACGTACATGTCCTGTCATACTAAGGGTCCTTGATTTCAGTGAGAAGATTCTTGTCATGAAGAACCTATCAAAACTCAAAGGGGAAAATTTTTACATCACTGATGATTTCTCAGCGAATGTCCGAGCCCTTCATAAGAAAATATGGAATGCATCTTCCTCGCTTCATGACGGTGGTGCAAAGGTGAAGCTTTGGTACAACCATGCTTTCATTGATGGTGTCAGGTACACATGGGATGAAGCCTCGAGTGGCTTGGAACGGGACCCCCATCACGATGTGGCCGAATCTTCTGAGCTTCCTTCGTTATCCAGTCACATGGCTACTGAATCTACAGACCCTCCTTCGTTACCCCTTCACGAAGCAAGCGAACCTACTGAGCTTCATTTGTCACCCCGTTGACAGTTACCTAGCTCTCCAACCAGTCTCGTTGTCTTAAATCTTAACGCTAAAAGCATCTCAAACAAACTCCCCGATCTTCTCGCGCTTGTGTCCTCCCATGACCCTCACGTTATTGGCATCACTGAAACCTGGCTACACCCTGACATATATGACTCTGAATTTACCCCACCTGGTTACCTTGCTATCCATGCCAACAGGCGTGATGGCAAAAGCGGTGGTGTGGCTTTACTAATTCGTTCATATCTTTGATTTTCCATCCTACCCGCTCCTTGCAACACTGAGTCAGTTTGGTGCAAGCTTTATTTAGAAAAAGAGACTGTTATTATCGGCGTTTTTTACCGACCCCCCAGAACCTCTGTTGATGTTTTGCACTCTGTTGGCCAGTTCATACAGTCTTTCAGTACCAAACATCTTCATGGGTTATTTCTACGTGCCTGGTATTCACTGGCCATCGATGTGTTATTCTGGCCGTGATGCTTCTTTAGCAAGAGTTGCTAGATCTCTCACTCTCTCTTGGACTCACTCAAATAGTTACAATTCTTACCAAACTAAATTCGCTGCTAGACTTAATCTTCCTAAGCCCCAATCTAATAGAGACCGGCTTTCAGTGTACGGTTGTCGATGGTATTTCCGACCATGAAGCAGTTCTCCTTACCCTGTCCCGCTTCACTAGTAACCCACAGTGCATGTTCACGTCATTTCTGGATTTCCATCATGCTGATGATAACGCCATAATCGACAAACTGGCCGAGTGCTTCGACTCCTGCACGCTCAGCCGTGATGGCAATGTTAATGACCTTGTTGAATATTTTGAAAAGATTGTTAGACTGTGCATTAAACTGTTTGTTCCCATCAAAACGAAGAAAAGAAATCCTACTCTCCCTTGGATTAATCACGATCTTTTGCAGATGTCACGTCGTGTGTCTCGGCTGAGGCACATGACACGTAACAATAGAGATTTTTAGTATAGCGTACGCAGACATACGCAAAGGCATAGCGTACGCTATAAAATAGCGTGCTTCGTACTGCGCATGCGCCAAACGTTACTCCAAACCGAGGTTGAGCGTACGTGCGCGTTACGTACGCTATTTCTCGAATTTAGCGTGCGTGCTCTTGCGTACGCTAGGAAAAATAGCGTCGTCAAGATGGCGGCGCCCACGTCCCCCGCTTCGGAAAGAATTCGTCAATGTTATTGGGTTTTTAGGCATATTCACTGCTTTAAATGGCACACGTGATATTCGCTTTGCCTCGCCTCGCCAACAGCATAAAGAGGGATAAACTTGCCCAATTTTCGATTCTGTGTAACGATTCCGCAGCTCTTAACCCTAACAAGACAGAACCGACTGTGGATTGCCTTGATTTGGATTCTTAAGGAAATGTTTGGAAACCATTTGGCCACGCAACCGGCTATCTGCGTGATGCGACTTGGATAACCTTGGCCATGCCTTGGCTAAATAGAAAAAACTTTGTCGCAACATATTTTCACAATTTAACACCAGATGGTGCCACTGCAACCTACGCTATCGTTGCGTTCAGGTTGGCACACGATAAACTAAAAGGGGTCGTGCGACCTCCTCTGTTACCTCCCGCTAAATGCTTGCGTATAGCGTACGCAAGCGCTCATACGCTATACTAAATGTCTCTAATAACCCTGATGCTGTTGCTCGATTTCAAGCTGCAAAAAATGAACTTCTTAATAAAATGCACTCTGCTAAATATTTTTATTTTTGGTTTCAGCTCCAACGGCTGCTTAGAGATAACCCTCTTAAATTTCGGCACTCTGTTCTACCCTCCGGCGCTTCATCCACCTCATTCGTTATTTATGGAGAAATTATCACTAACCCTGCTCAAATATCTGATGCACTTAATGTTTACTTTCATTCTGTCTTTGCACGCGATAATAACATGATTCCATCTTTCAGCCTTCCTAATCATGATCATTCTATCTCTGATACCACGTTAAGCACTAAGGGCATTTTAAATCTTATCTCACACCTTGACTCAAAAAAATGCACTGGACCGGACAGTATCCCAAACACCTTCCTTGCACGTTATTCTCTTTGGTCATGTCGATATCTCTCAATTATTTTCAAAAATCTCTTTCTACTGGCATTGTCCCTTCTTCATAGAAACTTGCCAATGTACTCCCGCTCTATAAATCCGGCAACAAACAACTTCTAACTATAGGCCGATCTCTTTAATTGCACATTCATGTAAAATCCTAGAGCACATTATTTATAAACAAATTATGAAATTTCTTGAAGCAACTTATCTTCTATCAAGGGCTCAACACGGGTTTCGAAAGGAATTTAGTACAGTGACTCAATTAACCAAATTTGCACATGACATTCTTCTCAGCATAGATGCCGGTAACCAAATCGACGCCATATTCATCGATTTCTCAAAAGCTTTTGACATGGATTGCCGATTTCCTTTCGCACCTCTCCCAGTCTGTTCGCTTCAATTCCGTCGATTCTTCATTAGCTGATGTAACCTCAGGTGTTCTCCAGGGCTCTGTCCTTGGCCCTTTGTTGTTTTTACTCTATATTAATGATTTGCCTGACAGTATAACCTCAAACATCTGTCTATACGCCGATGATTGTGTATTGTACCACACTATTAACTCTGTCAATGATCACTTCCTCCTGAATCAGTCTTTTGGTATGTTCTGTGACTGGTGCAATATGTGGCAGATGAAAATCAATTTCAGCAAAACAGTTGTCATGTCTTTCAGCAAGTGCCTATCACCTTCTAATTACGATTATTCATCCCAAGAAAGGGCACATGAATATAAATATCTCGGCATTGTTTTTTCCCACAATATGACATGGTCAAAACACGTCGATCACATCACAGCTAAAGCTCTTAAAAAGGTAGGTTACTTAAGGTGGACAGTACGGGATGCTACTAAAGAGACAAAATTGCTCATGTACAAAACTCTAATTCGCCCTATTTTTGAATACGCTTCAAATGTTTGGAATCCATATAAGCAGTGTCAAATTTACCAAATAGAATCTGTGCAACGAAAAGCTGTAAGATTTATTTTCCGCCGCTACGACTTTCATTTTTCACCCTCATCTGCGATGTCTTCCCTAAACTTAAATCCGCTCGCATCCCGCAGGAAAACTGAGCCCTCAAAACTTCTTCACTCAAAAGTGCATTCTGCTGATTGCCTTTCAGAGGGCAAGCATATCTCGTTTTCAAAACCATCTGTAACCAGGAGCCATCACGATCTTAATATCCAACCTTTTTTTTGCCTGTACTAACGCTTCCAAATTCAGATTTTTTCCACATACTGTGGAGCGTTGGAACTCTTTGCATGGCAATATTCGTGCATTACCAATTTCAGATTTTGTGTCGGCAATTGAGTTGTAGCATTGTATGGTGTTGTGTGCAGCGTTTATATCTGTAAATTCTTGTCATGTACCCTTTTATGCGTGGAATTCTACCACATCATACGTAACCACTCCTGCTATAGCCCCTAGAATGGGGCTGCAGTATTTTCGAATAAACTTTAGTTTCCTTAAACACAGGGTTCCAGTCATACGTACTAATACTGTTTTTAAACGACTTGAGCGAGTTGTTCGAGATATGCTGAAAACTGAATGATTCTGCGAGTTTTTGGTTAAGTTTGTGCTTTTGACAAAGGTCATAAAAACAGGACAGTGGTCACTGATGTCACTTGAAATAGTGCCAGCACTGCTAACAATGCATGTGTTCATGGTAATTAGAAGGTCAAGGGCAGAGCAGCTTGAAAATGTAATATGGGTTGGCAAGGTGATCAGGTTTGTGAAGCCAGAAGTTTGAATCATATTTCTAAGTTCATTTGCATGATTATTATCTGACAAAATGTTAATATTAAAGTCACCTCTGCCAATCAAATCAAACTTGTTTCTGCTGGCATATTCCACTAAGTCATCAAGTTTATTAAGAAATGCTTTCGATATTTCCCTGTGGAGGACGGTACAAGACGGAAAAAACTTCATTATAATGACTCAAGGTGATAAGCTCATAGTCATCAGTTGTGACGCTGAAATCAGAGATTATTTAGCATGTTAGGCTACCCTTAGCATAGATTGCAATGCCACCTCCACGCCCACAAGAGTGATTTACAAGAAACCGGTTATAACCAGGGATACCGACTATTTTACTGTCACTGTGGTACCATGTTTCAGGCACTAGTATGTGATCGAATTTAAATGAAAACTGATCTAGAAAGTAAGATACCTCATCCCCCTTGTTAGATGCAAACCGAGCATTGATATGCAGGACTGATGTTTGCAAGGTGTTTTGCAGTTTAAGGTTATGGGGCAATACAAACTCAAAGTATTTCATGTTTGAGGAGCAAGCTGCAATATCGAAAGCATATTTTGTCAAGCTCCTCCTCGTGTCTGATTTGAAAGATCGGTGCTTCATCGGTCTTCCGGGCAAGGATTTTTCCATTTTGTGTCCATGCATACAGCTTTCCAGTTCTGCTCTTTCTTTTTCCTGATAGCCTTTCCCAGAAGCAGTTTAAGCGTGGGGCAAAGGTGTTCGTTTACGTACAGGTGAACGTCGATATAGCGAACCTCAATACAACGAAGTTTGCGATTGAACAAACTTTTTTTGCTTGTTTCTTGCTTCCACTGAAATGGATGTTTTTTCCTCGATTTAACGAAGTGGTTTCGCGCTGCAGTTTCGATGGAATGAAGTTTTTGGGAGCACAGAAAAACTATTTTGGAAAAACTCTGCCACTTTATGAAGCATATTCAAATTTTATTTTGTAAGAAACATGTTTGTAGAGGAAAACGTTACCCCACTGCGGCGCCCCGGGCACACAGACGTGTAAATAGTGCCCTCTCTGACATTTCGACGTCTAGAGCAACGTTGTCAATCCAATCCAATCCAAGCCTAGAGCGTCTCGTTCGTTGGCATAGGAAGGCACGCTGCCACAAGAAGTCATTTCTTTCTCTGATCGTGATGCTCTTTTGTGCAACAATGAGTGGTGCGCCCTGGAAGAGAAAAGTGCTTTCTCTTGATCTTAAAGCGAAAATGATCAAAGAAGTAGCCGCCGGCGAGAAGAAGTGGCGGACAGGTACGATATAACGCTAAGTACCCTTTCGACCATTTTAAAGGCGAAGGACAACATATTGTGCGCTGTCAGCGACAGCGGCCTGAGTGGGACAAGGAAGAGGCTGAAAGTGGCTACGTACAGCGACGTGGAGAAAGCCACATTCACGTGGTTCATGAAAATGCGCGCAAAGAACATGCCTCTGAGTAGTGCCATACTTCAACAGAAAACCCTGGACTCTGCAAGTGTGCTTGGGTGTGACGAATTCAAGGCTAGCAGCGGGTGGCTACAACGTTTTAAAGAGCGCCACAATATCGTTGGCAAAGTAATCAGTGGTGAAAGTGCGGAGGCGAATGCCATTGGAGCTGCTGATTGGCTTTGTGACCGCGTTCCAGGCATTCTTGCCCGCTATGACATCGCGGACATTTACAACGCCAATGAAACGGGATTACTCTATCGCCTTTTGCCGAAGAGGACCCTGGCTCTGAAAAATGAATGTTGCCATGGTGGCAAGCAGAGCAAGCAACGTCTAACTGTGTTGCTATGTGCGAACATGGATGGAACGGATAAACGCAAGCTGCTGGTCATCGGAGTTAGTGGAAGGCCACATTGTTTCATTGGAAGGTCGATGCCCGTCAAGTATGTCAGTAACGCAAAGGCTTGGATGACACGAGCCCTGTTCAGCGACTGGCTTAAAGAGCTGGATGAGGAAATGGGGCAGCAGAAGAGAAAAATCTGCCTTCTCCTGGACAACTGTTAGCGCACTACGTTGACGTGGAGCTGTCAAACGTCGAGCTGGAATTTCTTCCCGTAAGTTGCACATCCCTAATCCAGCCATTGGATCAAGGTGTAATAAACAGCGCAAAGTGCGCTTACAAGAAGCGCATGATCGAGAGAATTTTGCTCAACATGTTCCTTAAACGCGACACCAAGATTGACGTGTTTATGGGCATAGAAATGCTATCTGCGTCCTGGCAGTCTACGAGCAAGGAAATTATTGTAAACTCCTTTAGAAAGGCTGGCATAAAAGCTGTGTGCGACTCACTGGATGCGGCAGGCAACGATGAAGCGAGCGAAGGAGAGGCGCCTGCACAGGCAGATTTCGCTGATGCGTGGCAGCAGCTGAGCGAGGAAGGCGGCGTTCCCGAGGATGTAAGCCTTACAGACTTCATCACCAGTGATGAATATGCTGTCACAGCAGAAGAATTGGACGACACCGCAATAATTGAAAGCATTCAAGAAAAAACCGTTGTAGAGGACGGTGACAACACCGAGGAGGCAACGCAGACGCCTACAGCAACAGAAGTGCTCAATTCCATTTACATTTTGCGAAGTTATGCCGGCGCGCAAGAACATGAACAAGCATTGGTAGCGGTAGCCACCTACGAACGCCTCATTACGCTGACGCTCATGAGCAAACGTCAGGCAAAAATAACTGACTTCATGACTGCATCAACTCACACTGCATCATGAAGTGATTTGATGCAGTCATGAAGTCACTTGCCCTTTGCAAAGATTTGAGAATAAAGGTTCTTATTTTTGAACTATGCTTAGTTTTTGAACTCTCGTCAATCTCGCCCGGTCGCGGTGGCTCAGTGGTCACGGCACTGGACTGCTGATCCAGATAACGCGGCGGCTGCGTTTCGATGGAGGCGAAATGCAAGGAGCCCGTGTACTGCATGACGTAGCGCCGGTTAAACCCCATGTGGTCGTAATTTTCGGAGCCCTCCACTATGCCCTGTCCTGTGAAGTTCCAGTTGACAGCAAATCACGTCCCGCCCCGCATGCGGTGCACAAAGCCAGCCTACCTGCGCTATTTTGCGGGGCCTCCTACTTGCACGTCCCATTCCCATCAGCACGTGATGGAGTGCAGTGTTGCTTGACGCCATTAATGGATTTCCGCGCCACTTGGTTTCGTTTTCGGTGATGCCGCACGCTTCGTGGCACATCTTCGCAGCAACATGCGAAGCTCGCTTTAATTTTTCACTTGTGGCATTATCTCCATACCTCATTTAAGATTTTGAGATACCCGCAATTCGCTGAGAAAATTTTGTAACGTAATGGGCAACAAAATGCACAGCGCCGCAGGGAGCAGCTCGACTCTACAGAAAATTTCAACTAAAGCAATAATTTGAGATGTGCCATTTCGAGGTAACGAAGCTTGACTGAACTACTCTTACCAAACTATTTGCTTGTCGTTTCTTCTAAAATCGGTTGTAATATCGTCACGAAAGCATGTGAGCAGAATAAAACAGAACGATTGTTTGAACGTACAATTTCATTAACGGCACTGGAAGACAAAAACCTCGTTGCAACGAAGTTCGCGATATAACGAAGTTTTTCCCAAAAAACTACTACTTTGTTATATCGAGGTTCAACTGTATATGGAAGCGGTCTCGTCAAATCCAAGATCAGTATTTTTAAGCCGTAGATTCCTTGCCTTAATCAGTGCCCTCTCGCCCTTCGCACGTGACTTGAACTGAATGATAAAATGGCTTTTATCAGCATCTCGCGTAGGCACACGGTGGCATGCTTCTGGGTCAGGCTCAGATAAGCTTTCATTTATGAGCGAGCCAATTTGGGAGACGATGCTGAAAATGTTTTCATCTTGGTGCTTTTCTACTCCACAAACCTTGAGATTGCAGTTTCTTGAATACTGTTCCTACCAGGTGTATTTCGAGATCGCGATTTTTATTGTCAAGGCTAATTCACTTCACATGCAAGGCTTCATTTTCACCTGATAGCTTTTCGTGTTCTGGAACTTAATTTTTAGTTGAGAGTTTAATTCTTCAACAGTGCTGAAGGCCGACTCAAGGCTTTTGGTAATGTTTTGTTGCTCCAGTTTTCGCTCTCTGATTTCACTGCGCATATCTCACTCCAGTGCCTCAGGCTCCAACTTAAATTCTTGCTTAAGTTCCTCTTTTAATCTCGCAAAGTCAGCCTTCACATCTTCCTTTTGTTTTGATGCGTCTTTAGTCATATTTCACTCTGCAGGTCGCTTAAAATCAAGAAAAAAAAACACTAGACACTAAATTGCATAAACACAGCACAGACTTTGAACTCAGGACTTCAGCAGAGAAACGGCGGTTCAAAATTGACTGTGGAATATCAGGATATTGCTTGAAAGAAAGAAAACCAACCTGCACAAAGTAACAGAGTGTTGATATTTGTGCACTCACCACCATTGCCGCTGACGAAGTGAGCGATGGTGGGCGACACTTTTCTGAGTAGGGTTGCCTGGAATCACTGCTTGGTGATGCTAAAAGCGGCCGTTGAAACCCAGGCGCAATGCACCCAGGCTTAAGTGTCCGTAAAAAGGACACAGCAGGCACAGGACTCAGAGTGGCCAGTTGTTAGGCAGGTTTCCCACCAGGCGGGCCTTGAAGTTGGCATGCGAAACAAAGATAGCTGCACAAAGTGACATTGTTGATATTCGTGCACTCGCGCCGATATTAGTAGGCGCCTTGCGAGTTCTTGCCTATAAAAATACTATGCCAAGGTTGTCTGATTTTACTTTGTCTCTCTAACAAATGTGTGCGAATACGAAATTTAGAATACAGTGGAATCTCTGTGATACGAACCCGGTTGATACGAATTTCGCAATGACACGAATTCACGAAATTCCCCAGCCAGAGTGCATTGTGTACAATTCATGAAATTTCTGATATTCTGCACTCTCCCTCGCCTCTACAAGTGATACAAACGTGTGAGCCACGACTGCAGTCGCTGAAGTTGCGATCGCTAATCACGCGGTACACACCGCGTGCAGTGAGCGGTGGTGAGCAGCCCACACGTCAGTCGCGCTCGCTAATCGCGTGGTACACACCACGTGCAGTGAGCCGCAACGCACCGCCCGCACATCGCCAAAATCGCAATGGCTAATCGCGCGGTACGCACTGCGCACAGCGAGCGGCGACGCACGGCCTGCACATCGCCAAAGCCATGATCACTAATCATGCGGTACGCATCGTGAGCTGTGGCTGCACAGCAGTGAATAAATCCTGTCAGCTATAAACAGATCTGTGTGAATGCATTTTTCATAGATCTGCATACGAATTTTGTTCGTATGAATGATACAAAATTTCGGCTGAAAAGAATTTTTTCACGACCACGTGATTCTTAGCACTGCAATTCTACTCTACAGAGAGCAGAAAGAACCAGATTTCCCCCATTGATTAGTTCATCGGCAGAGGAGCCACCATGGAAAAAACTTGTGTCATTAGCGTACTGAATACAGCTTATATTATGGGCTATGGATGCAATGTCATTTGCATAGGCGTTAAATAGAAATGGACCGAGAAGGTTACTTTGTGGGACACCATATTGAATCAAAACGGAACGAGACTTGTGATTACCAACTGAAATAACCTGTTGGCACCTGTTTAAGTATGAATGAAGAAGTTGAAGGGAGAGACCATGGACACCATAGCTTTCAAGTTTGCAGAGTAGTATTTCACGATTAAGAAGGTCGAAAGCTTTTGTAAAATCAACTAAAATGCCAAGAGTCAAGTTTTTAGCTTCAATATTATTCAAAATAATTTCCTTTTGCAAGAGTAAAGCAGACTCCATGGACATGCCCTTTCGAAATTCAAACTGAGTGGCATTTATTAGGCATGTTTCAGAAGAACCCATCGATTCTCTTGAGCATTACTTTTTCAAAAGCCTTTGAAAACAGAAGGATAGAAATTGGCCTATAGTTTGTCAACTTAATTCTATCACATCCAGTTACTCTTGCATATTACTCTTGCATATACCTGATGTGAGCAACAAGTTAAAGATATAGCTTAAGCATGGTGCTAACAGATCCGCAACTAACTTAACTGGTTTTATTTAGAAGCCATCAAAATCGGTAGTACTTGTCGTTAAATGGAAAGCTAAAGTCTCTAAACTTGCATTTGGAAGAAAAAGAAGAGCTTCAACGGGGCAACCACACTGTCCAAAGCTTGTAAAGAAGTCATCGGATTTATCTGCCAAAAAAGAACAGGAATAGGGCAAGCCATTGATCACAAGCTGGTCCAGATGCGTATTTTTATTCTCTTTTATAAATGATTGATTTAGAACTTCCAAAACCCTTTCGGAACCTTTCTACTAGTAAGGCAACGCGAGTGGTTGGCAGATTTAGAACTGCGCAGCTCGCTAGTTAGCTTGTTGCGGTATTTTTTAAAAGAGGCTAGATGCTCAGAGTTATGACTAGACATGAAACGTTTGAAAAACCTGGACTGCTGTTTCATCATTTCGATGTGTACCGGAGTCACCCAAGGCTTAAAGAGTTTTGTGTCTGATTTCTTTGTCATCAAGGAAAAACACTTATTGTACATTTCATTCAAAGTGCTTAAAAACAGCTCATAAGACTCAACAACAGAAAAACAGGCAGCAAAACAATTTCAGTCTGCAACACATAAAGACTCATGAAATTGAACAAGTGTCACATCAGTTATACACTGATAAGCAAAACTATTCGGTTGTGCGTAACTCGGTGGACAGACATGTGGTACGGATACAAAAATGGCACTGTGGTCACTCAGATCAAAAGCAATAGTACCAGCAGAAATAACGGGCGAAACAATGCGTGCTATGAAACCGTCCGTGGTACTGGATGATGTAGGTGTTATCCATATGGGCATGGCATAAGGTTTGTAAAACGACTGGAGGTAACTGTATAATTCAGCCATCTATTTATACCAGAAGGTTCAAGTATGTTGGTATTGAGGTCACCACCAATAATAATGGAGTATTGAGCTTCCGAGGTAAAATCAAGAAATTTTTAGAGGTGCATTAAGAACTTATCTGGATCACCTGATTGCAGCCTGTAAACAACAGAAACAATTCTGTCCGCAGTCTGAAGCGCAAGCATTTCACAGTCAAGGGTCATTATAGAGAGGTCAGATAAGACATCTCTATTTAAACTGTTTTTACGTAAATGGCAACGCCTCCTCCATGATTAGGGCAATTACGGAAAAAAGAATCGTATCTCGGCAATTTCAAAAAGTCTGCATCACACACAGCCCACGTTTCAGTTAATATAATTACATCAAAATTGTGCTGCAGACAGTAGACAAAATGTGCAAAGCCATCAGATTTGTTATGTAAGGATCGCACATTAATATGTGTGATATAGAGAAAAGTGTACAATAGCTGTACTTTACCGGTACTCACCTACGGGCCAGGGCCAGAAACGTGGCGGATAACGAAAAGGGTTCAGCTTAGGTTAAGGACAATGCAGCGAGCCATGGAAAGAAAAATGATAGGTTAACGTTAAGAGACTGGAAGCGGCAGAGTGGGTGATGGAACAAATGCCGGCTAATGACATCCTGGTCGAAATCAAGAGGAAGAAATGGGCTTGGGGAGGGCAAGTAATGTGAAGGCAAAATAACCGCTGGTCCTTAAGGGTAACAGAATGGATTCCAAGAGAAGGCAAGTGTAGCAGGGGGTGGCAGAGGGTTAGGTGGGCGGATAAGATTAGGAAGTTTGCAGGCATAGGGTGGATGCAGCTGGCAAAGGACAGGGTTAATTGGAGAGACATGGGAGAGGCCTTTGGCTTTCAGTGGGCGTAGTCAGGCTGATGGTGATGATGATGATGTAGGCAGAGAAATTATTTAAGTCAAGGCAACCATTTACTTGATGTAGAAGCAGTAATTAATGATAGTCCATTATATTGGGGAGGGGGGGATACTGGGCTAGCAGAGCAAGGTCACACTCTGACTGAATGGCAAAGGCAGAGACCCCTCCCTTCTTTCTGAACAGTATTTTTCTACTTAAATTCCATGTAAATTTAAAGCCAAATCTTTTGCCCGTTACTTCACTATCCCAAGCAGGTCTCGTGAATACTTGGTCATGTTTTCTTTTACGACAGAACTATCTGCATCGTGCAGGGCGCTCCTTTTTGCAAACTATTTGTCCCTAAGCTCCTGACGAAAAAAGCGGACAAGAATGACTGGAGTTCTGTCCTTTTGTGCGGGCAACCTAAGCACAGCCATGGCATCCTCTTGCATAAGTAGTTCAAGAGAAACATCGGCACCCACCTCGTTAATCTTAGCCATCAGTATAACTTTGAGAACCAAAACTCAGAGGCAAACAATGGTGTAGCACAAAATTCCCCCGCATTAGAAGAACAATGATCGAGCTACGGAGAAGCTAGAAACTACATGGGAGAATTTCAGCCCATGCAAGCCCGAGTGGTCTGCATTTGACTAGCCCCGTGTTGCACGCTTCATGTTTCACCACGACACCATAACAGAATGTCACTTTTTAGTGAGCTTGGACTCACTAAAGCTTGGGCTTGGTCCGGTATTGTTTATAAGGTTCGTCTCAAGTGTAGATATTCGTACATAGGCCAAACGTATCAGAGAGCACAAAAATAATCTTCGCACATTGAAAGGTTGCCGGCCCAGCTTTGTCAAAACAGTTATCTTGTTGTGCCATTCATAGCACCACCAAGGGACACAATAGATTATCTCCTCAGGTACGAAATGTGTAACCAAGCTGCCACTCATGCTCCCGCAGAAAGAGACTATCTTGAGATTTTAACACTCAAGATTTTGAGCTTGTACTGATACAGGAGCGGTGTGTTTCTTGTTGTCTTAAGTTGTTTTCATTCACTTTCCTAATAAACCAGTTGCAACAATGAAGCATTTCCTGTCTTGTCTTCCCCTGTCATCGAGTTTGCGCCTACTTATCTTTAGCAACTGCCATCTCGTCCAGTTTTCTGTTTTGCTGAAGGAGAGAACTGGTTTGCTTCTGAGGCAGAAAAGGAAAAAAACGGCATAGCCAACCTTCACATAACTATTTTTCATTGATGTAAGCCACCACTTATAAAAAAAGCAGGGCGGCTAGCATTTCGTATAGACAGAACAGCCTCCTAAAGTTCTGTCCAAAGGCAGCATTTACTGGCAGTGCAGTTATGGCCACATCAGACCGTCCTTTCCTTTTAGGACTGATCCTCAGTGCTGAATGTCCTTCCAGGTCTTGATCAGGCCAGCACGAGAACATAGCATTGCAAGATATACTATGTACATTGCTGCATAGTTTTGTTTTCATACTTATTGCACATCAAGCAGTTAGGTTTGGCTTGGTTCGTTGTCACACAAGTGGCAGTTACCGTTCTTTCTGGACATAAATTCCGAGAGCAGTTCAACTTATTTTTTTTCAGAATGCCTTGCATTCCACCGAGACAGAACAATATTAACGCCTGTGGAGTTCTGTCCCGATGAACGGCATCACAAAATGTACCAATATGTGCTGCTGAGTGGTTTTTGCTTTGCAGGCTTTTTGTTGTCACAGGGGACTTAATTTAGTAACAGTCATTGTTCTGTGTGGATGTAACTGAGAACGATTTATATTACGCCTGGATGGAACACCAGCATCAGTTATTGTACCGTCTGGCCGGAACTATAGGCATACAAAAGAAAAAAAACATGGTCAAATTAGAATTTCGAATCATTTGAAATGCTCGGAGGTGAAAGCGCTAGTGGTAAGCTGCACTTGAACTGCTTGACCCGGTGGTGCACAACTTAGTAAAACTAGTGCAGTCAAACAGAACATACCTGAAGAAATAAACGTTCGGCTAACGGCAGCAGCGGGCCACGTCAGCGAAATTTGAATGCCTTTAGAAGCACACAATAATCTGTAAGGTGCATTCCTTACTGAACAAAAGTATTTGTGGTTACT
This sequence comes from Amblyomma americanum, assembly GCF_052857255.1. Lineage (NCBI taxonomy): Eukaryota > Metazoa > Arthropoda > Arachnida > Ixodida > Ixodidae > Amblyomma > Amblyomma americanum. The sequence continues at coordinate 467,996,027 of NC_135497.1, forward strand.
GAAAGGTAAAGTAAACCTGTCCTCAGAACAGCAGTCTTCAAAAAGCAAGCGTAACAAAAACACCACTAAAAAAAAAGCACTGCACAAAAACTGCGAACATACAGCACAGATGTTTCCACACAAATGTTAAAGAAAACCATTCTCTAACCTGGGAGGAAACAAAACCTCAGAGTTCTTGTCCGACCCATGGACGCAGCCATCTTAGAAGCTTGTTTCCAAAGGCCCGAAGCTGCAGCAGGGGAAGTTCCGGTTACGTCACTAAACACAAGCAAAGCAAAACGATTACATGCTTACGTTTGTTCAAGCAAAACACTTTTTGCACAAGCTGAAATGCATTGTTAATAAAATGGTCTGCTGCATTAAAACTTTTCAACAGCAATCCGCCGCCTACATCGGCTGTGCATATCGCGCCATATGCGCGCGATATGCACAACGGGGGCGTGGCGCGCTCTTTCGCTGGCTTTTGCTTGTGCTGCGTGTGCACCTGTCTGCCTGCGATGTGTAAAGTATCATGCCTAAGAAAGATGTAGCTGGGTGAAATCGCGCAGCGGCACCGACACTGTGCAGGTTCGAAAGGAAGAATGCTGAAGGTGTCATATGCCGCAGCACACGCAGTCACGCCGGGCTCGCGGTGCCTTTACTTTGCACAATTTTGTTCGGAATTGGAAACCTCTCAAATGCGATCTAGGGCTCGCGGTGCGTTTACTTTGCAAAATTTTGTTCAGAATTGAAAACCTCTCAAATGCGATCTATACTAGTTATGTATACAGCTTGTCGGACCTTATACTTCAGTGAGGTTATCTCTGAAGAACGAATATTCCATTTTCGGACTCATGAGAGCAAGACTGAACAGAGCCCCCAGTGAAACTATATGCGCGTCTGAATTTCAGCACACCGTTGTATTCTTCGATGGACAGATGCACGTGAAAATGTTCTGTCAGCACAAACAAGATGCATTTGCTTTCAAGACATTGTACGCCACTGGGATATCAATCTGCATATGAACAGAAGTAATAAATGCTGCAATCGTGCATTCACATGCAAGCTGAATGATACTTGTAGTTGGACCCTGGTTGCATGGCCTTTGTTACAAATAACGACTTAAGATCATTTCTTAAAACGAGTCTTTTCTGTAAGATATGTGTATATGTAAGGCAAGTTTGGTTGCAAATGCCAATCTCTGTGTGCACTGTCTTAAATTTATTCTTTTGTTTGTGTATGGCAGATTTCATTGCCGTAAGGCTTGGCGATGTTGCCTTGCTGACTTGAAAAAGGTGGCAAGCTGACGCAAGGGAAGATGGAAGGCTACAGTGCATGTTAAGCCCAAAAACATGAACAAAAGCTTAAAAAGCTTGGGCGCCGCATAACCTGCCCTAAGGAGTGCAAGTCAATAGCACAAGATCCCTCCCGCGCAAGAACTCCTTCTCTTTCATAGGTTCATAAATTGTGGGGACTCGGACTCCCCTCATACCACTCTTGGCGCAGTGGTTAAGCCATGCGCCACTGCCCCAAAAGGTGGCTGTTTCAAACAGAGCCACCGATGGGGCTTGTGAGACACAGGTTGCTCTTCCCGAGCTCCTATAAGGCTCATTTTTGCGGGTAGTTATTTGAGAGGTTGTCTTATCTCTCACTCAATGAGCTGATTCGCAGTTCCATGGTGAGCAGGTGGGAATTGCATTGAAATTATTTGAATTAATTTCACTGCCACCTGCTTTTTCGTGACATGCACGGACAGAAGCCCACTTTCTTAAAAATGGGAACTCTAATGCTGTCACATTAAAAAGAATTATACATTCCTTTTGCTAAGCTCCCATGTGCAGTCATGTAGTGAGCCACACAGCACGAGCATGACCACCCAGCTGAAAGCGCCGATGCCTCACAGCTTTAGCATTTGGGCAGTAAAGTGAAATCACTGTTCATTAGGTACTTTGCTGAGGGAGTGCCACCATTTGGAACCTGTACACCTGTGTGAAAGCAGACTGGCTGTTGAGGATACTGCAGATTCAGGGCAACTTCCTAGTAGTCATCTAAACCTGACTAAGAGTATCGTGCATATTATCTGTGCTGCAACAAAAACATGGCACGGTTGTTAGTCTGCTGAAAAAGCTACAAGAGAAACTTCAATTCAAACTGCAATTAAAAAAACCAGCTGGTTTCAGCCTGTCAGATTCCCTCATGAAGCGCCAGCTCCCACATGAATTAAGATAGCCTTGTAAGACCTTAGCAAAAGTTCTCTTCATTAGCATTAATCGAAATATATTTCCACGGGTCTCTGTGTATTCATAAACCTACAATATGGCCAAATGACAGATTTAGTTACTGAATACATACTTTTCTGGTAAGACAACCCAGAATTACAAATACTAGCACGAAGCATGAGAAACTTGAGTTATTTGGTCATCGGGAGTAGAAAGCTAATTTAGAATGTAGAAGGCTGCTTAGAGTGCCCCTATTCTTACACAATTTCTGATAATATGACAACGTGGGAGTACAGTGACTCCTTCCAAACTTTCAGTAGCGGTTAGGCTGTAGAACTGGCACATTTTTTATATTAAAACACCATAACAAACACATCTGCATCAAAATGCATGTAAAATCTGACAAGAGCATAATGAAGTTATGGTGTATTCCAAGACAACCCAGTCTCGGTGATGAGGCATGGTATAGTGCAGTGCCTTGGATTTATTTCAACTGCCTGGAGTTGTTTCACGTGATTTGATATAATGTGCACGGAGTTTAGTTTTTGTACTTAGTCTGCATCAGAAATAGTCTCCTCTCACAAGGAATCAAACATGTAACATAGTCCGTGCAGCAGAATGGCTTCCTCCCTGCATCATCACAGAGGCCAGGACACATTTTTTGAAGGTTTCACTTGATGACATCAATGAAACCAGCATGGCAAAAGAATGTATAACAGTAAAGGTGAACATGGAGGAGCAAAAGTAGCAAGGAGGGCACTGAACTTGATACATATGTAACAATGACAATCTATAAAGCTACACGCAGCAGTGCGGCATAATGAGTTACTTCACACTAACATTCAGTACGAATCTTTCCACAGTGGAACATTTTTTACCCTGTTGTGGTACATAGAAATCAATATTGTGCTTCTTTTTATGGTTCATGTTTAATGTCCCAAAGTGACTCAGACTATGGCACGCCGCAGTGGAGGGCTCCGGAAAATTTTCGACCGCCTGAGCATCTTTTATGTGCACTGACATCGCACAGCACATGGACCTCTAGCATTTCACCTCCATTGAAATGCGACCGCTGCAGCCAGGATCGAACCCGGGCCTTTCGGGTCAGCAGCCGAGCGTCATAACCACTAAGCCACCGCAGCGGCTGTGTTTCTGATTAATTATGGTCAATTATCTTTTCATTCGTATAGCAAAACCATATATATATTTAACTTTGAACTACTTTATGTAGAGTAAAAGGTTGTTAACTTCAATAGTTAACCTTACGTGCCAATTAGCACACTGTAAGATGCATTGACATATAATTGAATTGGGTGCTTTCGGAATGTCTGTCAGCTTTCTCTTCATTAGGAAGTAAAAGCAAGTGTGAAAGCAAGTGCGCAGCTGGTGCTATTATGCTTTTTACTCAACTGCAACCATGCACAGGCCACAAGTGCAGGAGGGCTTCCAAAGTGTGGCAGAATCTGGCAGTCATCCCTGTGTTTCAGTGCGAGCATCAGCTTCAATAATGTGGAATCTCTAGCTGTAAAGTGATTCTCTCTGCCTGTATACAAGCAGATGGTGTCAATAGCACACTACTCGGTACTAACAATAGCCAGGTCACAGTGGCAGGAGGGCCTCCAAAGAAATTGCTAAGCACACTGAGCAGAATATGCGATGCCACTTTTATGCCCTGTCTTCAGATGCTCCTGCCCAGGTCTTTTTATAAACAGATTCATTATTTAGCCATGAGTGCGTCCATTTCTGTCACTGCTCCCAATGTGATCATGAAATAGCAGGAAGATAGAGCACTCACTTGGTTAATCCCATCACCCGAGGTTTTTGTGCGCAACACCAATGACCCTTCCACATCAAACAGGCGTAACTACCTGCATTCGCAACGTATCTGAACAGCATCGAAAATCCACCCAGTTCCCAGTAGAGGGAGAAGTGAATATACAGTTTTTTGAACAACCTTTTGATGCTGCACTCATTTAGTGTGTACAGGATGAGTGCCCACACATGGCCTCTAAAAAGAGAACAGCTGCCACCCCTCTTCCCTCGAGTAAATACAACAAGCACAAGGCCAGAAGGCATGAAAAGTGACGAGAAAAATGTCTGCAAATATCTTTGCGAAAGAGGCTACTCAAAGCCATCATAAACTCACCGGAACAGCAGCTACCAGGCTCTTTGCAATGAAAAGTGGCAGAACAAGAAACCCGTGAACACTTCATGTACCTAGCAGCGAGTCATTGGCCCACATCTCACGGTCTTGGGATAATGAGGTACCAAACTTGGATGTACAACAGCTGACGGCATGCCACCAACAGACACACATTCGGGCATGATTTAGAGTATCCTGTGCACAGAATTTGATTGAGTATACATTGGTGAAATGGAAAAAAACTGTGCCGAGGCTGATACAGCACTGCTAAGGTACTTATGAGCGAGCTGGCTCATAGGGGTAAATAGGGACAGTTCCTGTATGAGTTAGTCTGAGTAGACTCTTCTATCAGACTTACCTCGCCGCGTCTACAAAAACAGGTCCTCAAATGCACTTGCTGAAAAACGCTGAAGTCAAAGGCTGTGATAAACTTGGTCAAGCAATGCATATTAAAGAAGGAAAAGAGCCTGCAGTGCCGGACATATCTGAAATCACGGATTAATCGAACCACCAGGCACACCATGGTCGCGGCAACGGCGCCTTTTTGCATGCTTGTGCGCGACGTCTATGACACATGCTGAGCCACAAATTGCTACTCATTTTCATCATGCACCACTTCACATGAAAAAGGCCCCCTCGATACATTAGTGGTGCGGGCGAGGTCTTCTTCTATCGGCATCAACCCACAGTACGTGAAGACGGCTCCTGAGTGGAAGCCGAAACGTCTCCAGCTACAGCCGCCGTGGCTCAGTGGTTATGGCGCTCAGCTGCTGACCCAAAAGACGCGGGTTCGATCCCGGCCGCGGCGGTCGAATTTCGATGGAGGCTAAACTCTAGAGGCCCGTGTACTGTGCGATGTCAGTGCACGTTAAAGAACCCCAGGTGGTCGAAATTTCCGTAGCCCTTCACTACGGCGTCCCTCATAGCCTGAGTCGCTTTGGGACGTTAAACCCACATAAACCAAACCAATCTACAGCTTCAAATCGTTTCATTCACGGCCAGTGTTCAGATTCCTTCGTATCCATGCCTATCCGATACTAACGGCTGCCATCAAACTCCCGGCTTCTTGAGCTAGTGAGCGCATTTCATTGCATTTCTGGCGTCCACGTATAGCATTACTGCAACGCTTGATTTGCGCCTACTCTGATATTTGACGCGTTCAACATCGCCAGACGCTGCCCGGTTTGCCGGAAGTGCATTACTTAAAATCTTCCCAAGCTGAGTTTTGGGTTTCTGCTAGGTTACCTTCACACACCACCATAGCCTTGTCGCCAGGCGAGCGCACCTGAGGTGGTCTATGAGCTGCGACTTCCGACTTATGCGGCCAGGTCTGCGTTGCGGCGATGACGCTCACATGTCGTCCGAAGGAAAGGGCTGTGCTTCATTGCCGATGCCTCTTGCGCCGACGAAATTCAGACTCGACCGGTTCGCTGTGTGGTGCACATCGGGCCTACGTTGCACGACGCGCTTGGGCTTCGGTTCCTTGATGCTTGTTGCCAAGACTCAAAGCGTGAATCCTTCTCCCCGATATCCTGGATTTGGCTGCGAAGATCGTCGCTGGTCTTAACTTCACCGTGAGTAGAATGCGCCAGCGCTGTTAACTTCAATAACTATTTTGAATGCCTCAGAAAAAAATGTTGAAGAAAATCAACTTCCAGTACTCCTGTCCCGAGATCGAGCGTTCATGATGGTTTGGATTTGGATTCGTTCGACTTTGAACCCTTGTGTTTTGTTCGAGGCGACGAGGCTTTGCGAGCTTTTAAAAAATATTTTGTTTCAATAATTTTTTATCTAATTTGTTAAATTAGGCACAATTTTTTACGTAATTTGGAATAATTAACTTTTCCAAAACTGTAGGTGTGAAACACCGCTAAATTTGTCCGATTTTTTTGTCGCCACAACTTTTTGGTTTCTAAGATGGCTGCTTCCATGGGTCAGATGGCTGCTTCTAAGATGGCTGCTTCCATGGGCTGTCTACACAGCCAAAGGTACGGAAGTAGTCCGTCAAAAAAAAACTAACAAAATGTGTCACTCCGCCTCGCGTCGTGGCTGAGTGGTACGAAGCGCGGGCATGTTTGTTCATTTTGTGAGGGGGCCCAGGTTCGATCCTCAGCGTAGGTTTGTTCTTTTTTTTATCTTTTTTCGGCGAATCTCTAGATAGAAAGTCTAAATGCGAGCCATATATAAGTGGCCTTTTTTGTTATCAAAATGAAATGACTTCTTTAATAAGAAGCGTGCTGTTAACTTTTTCCGCAGGGAAACGAAAGTGAAGTGAGAGTTGGCAACGGACGTGCTGAGAGGCGCTGTTTTTCGGTGTTCACGGATTTTTTCGCATGCTGCACACAATGAATCATTAATTGTGGGGTGATAGAATTCAGTGTGGCTTCAATTATTTTACTCCGCCAGAAAGACCTTCTTTCTTAAACCTCACAACTGTCCGAGGGCTCACTCCGGTCATCTCGCCCACAATTGCGAGAACGTCACGCACAGTCTTCTCGGGGTGGAGCTTCCTTATGCTTGCGTAGACATTAACTAACACCGCCTTGCAGTCTTTAGAAAACTTTGGAGACTTCACCTTGGAAAAGAGGCGAACAGGAGATGTTTTCGAAGTCGAAGCGGGGGAAGAAAACAAGCGAGCAGGTGACAGCGACGCCGTTTTCACAAACAGACCTGCCGGCTCAGCTGCGAAAACCTGATACAGCCGGCGCCTGAGAAAACGAAAAATCTGCGTCACTCGGTTCTAGAAAACATGAAAGAAAAATCAATCTATTTGCAAAATAAAACACTTCCATCGGTCTACTATAATATCAACTACTGTTCACTTTGCTTGTCAATTCATTTCTATTTTTATTTTTGACGCACTATATTATGATGCGGACGAGGATCGCAAACAGGCACCGTAGCCTTGGCTGCGTAGACAGCTAATAGGGACAGGCCGAGAGAGGCGCGGCGACCCCACATCCGGTTGAGAACGAGGGCGAAGCGAAAAAACGTCACGCAGACACGAATCCCACCGACCAATCGGCGTTTCCAGCCTACCGACCCGCAAACGCTTCTCTGTTTATACTCCGTTTAATACTTAGCTGTCTACGCAGCCAAGGCTACGGTGCCTGTTTGCGATCCTCGTCCGCATCATAATATAGTGCGTCAAAAATAAAAATAGAAATGAATTGACAAGCAAAGTGAACAGTAGTTGATATTATAGTAGACCGATGGAAGTGTTTTATTTTGCAAATAGATTGATTTTTCTTTTATGTTTTCCAGAACCGAGTGACGCAGATTTTTCGTTTTCTCAGGCGCCGGCTCTATCAGGTTTTCGCAGCTGAGCCGGCAGGTCTGTTTGTGAAAATGGCGTCGCTGTCACCTGCTCGCTTGTTTTCTTCCCCCGCTTCGACTTCGAAAACATCTCCTGTTCGCCTCTTTTCCAAGGTGAAGTCTCCAAAGTTTTCTAAAGACTGCAAGGCGGTGATAGTTAATGTCTACGCAAGCATAAGGAAGCTCCACCCCGAGAAGACTGTGCGTGACGTTCTCGCAATTGTGGGCGAGATGACCGGAGTGAGCCCTCGGACAGTTGTGAGGTTTAAGAAAGAAGGTCCTTCTGGCGGAGTAAAATAATTGAAGCCACACTGAATTCTATCACCCCACAATTAATGATTCATTGTGTGCAGCGTGCGAAAAAATCCGTGAACACCGAAAAACAGCGCCTCTCAGCACGTCCGTTGCCAACTCTCACTTCACTTTCGTTTCCCTGCGGAAAAAGTTAACAGCACGCTTCTTATTAAAGAAGTCATTTCATTTTGATAACAAAAAAGGCCACTTATATATGGCTCGCATTTAGACTTTCTATCTAGAGATTCGCCGAAAAAAGATAAAAAAAAAGAACAAACCTACGCTGAGGATCGAACCTGGGCCCCCTCACAAAATGAACAAACATGCCCGCGCTTCGTACCACTCAGCCACGACGCGAGGCGGAGTGACACATTTTGTTAGTTTTTTTTGACGGACTACTTCCGTACCTTTGGCTGTGTAGACAGCTATGTATGAAACGGAGTATAGAGTGCCTAGGGAATCGCTAGGGCCGGCCGGCCGGCCGCCGGCCGTGCGTTCTCTGCGGGCATTCTCTTCGTGAGCGTAGGCGTCGACGCGCGCGTTTCGGGAGCTGTCCAGGTATGGCTTTTTTTGCGTGGTGCGCTCGTCGGCGACAGCCAGCTGAAATTTCTGTACAGTTCTTGCTTCCACGACATTGCGACGACCCCCAAAAGGCGCTGACCCGCGAGAAATCGCCAGCGACATAAAGGTACGCATTTTATCTCAAATTTCGCTTCATGAAGTGCTGTACCGCTTACCTACATGCCTTGCGCATTCCAGGACCTCGTTTTCCTGCTGCAGGAGCACGTGGCTAGTGTCGTGCTGGTGTTCAAAATTTTGCAACTCCATTACGACGACCCACATAAGATGCGGTTTGAGGACCGCCGGCGTCGCCATCTGAACCGCCGTCGTGACAGCCACGATGAAGCGCTTGTCGGGCGTGCACGTTCTCAATTACGAGGTAAGGGTTGAACAACGTTTTCGCAAGTTTTCTCGTGCAGAACTCGCCGAATTGCGGCGCTTGTAACGTAACTTTTTTTGCAGCATCGTTTCCTGGATGCTTCTGGCGAGCCGATGCGGTCCTTATTTGCCGCGGACCGATACCACGTGGCGAGACGCCGGGGCATCGACCCCAGTGCGCCTTTGTTCCTTTGCAGTGGCAAGTCCAAGGTAAAAGTGGCCACGATAATTCTGTCACTACAATCTGCCCTTTAGGATCGCTATCAGCTGCAACGGTAAGTCGAGAAATTCCGACTCGCGCATTGTGGAAATCGCGCCTGGCCTAAGTGTCCAGCATTCACCCAGTGCAGTGCAGCTTTGTTTAATTCCTTAGAGACTTTTCGCGCTTTGTCGAAATCGATGACAGCCGTGAAAATTTACATATTGGACCTCGCTGCGGCGTCATCCCAGCGCAGCGCGCCTTTGTTTGCGTCGGCAAGCGTTAGAAGCGCGCGCCGTCTCGCGCTTTGTCCAAGTCGGCTCTAAAACTCGCGCTAGGCCTCGTTGCCTGGTTGACAAGGTGCACGGCTTTGTTCCTTTCAATGGCAAGCCTCTGTCACTACAGTCTGCGGCCTTAATTTTTATGATCGCTGTCAGCTTCAACAGCAAGTCCAAGAAAAGTTATGGCGATCGCGCGGTGTGGAAATCGGCGCTAGAGACAAAAAAACTCGTGCTTGTAGCTGCAGACTTATCCAGCTCCAGTGCGCCTTTGTTTATTTCCGTAGCGACTACCCGCGCTTTGTAGAAATCGACGCCAGCCGTGAAAATTTACATATTAGACCTCGCTACAGCATTAGTGCAGAGCGCCTTCGTTTCTTTGCGTTCTAACTTGTTTGCTCGTTACTTTTGTTCTTTTCAGTCGTTTCCTGAATCTGTCCAAAGAGCCGGGGTAGGTGGATGATTGCTCGCCGTCAGTGGAACCACATGGCGATTGCACTGCATACAGCACGACTTTGGTCCATGTGTTTTTTAAATAAAAACATCAGATGTCGAAGGTCGTGCCAGAGGATTGCTTCGACAGCTGGGGCAAAACCATGGGGACCGCACACGCTGCGTCGTCGCTGCCAAGTGAAGAGGCACAAAACGGCTGTCAACCTTAATAAAGGCCCTTCTCGGGGCCGCCTCAGTGTTTCCTGGCAGATAGCACGCTTTCCACCCTGTGCACGTGTTCTCCTCATTTCCAATTAAATAGGTCCTTCAAAACCTGCAGAAGGCTTGAATTAGGAACTGCTAATATCAACATGGTACTTGAGAAACAATAGCGGCTGCAATAACAAAGATGAAGAGGGGCTGGAGTTACACGCAAATAAAAAAGGTTGGAGGTACCCAGATAAGCTGAAATGGTTTTGGGCGGGAGTCCTAGTTATTCTATATAAGACTCAAATAATGCATATTCAGCGTTTATCAAGGTTTTTATAGAAATATATAAAGAACATTAAGCAGTCTAAACGAATAAGAGAACCATGGATCACGCCAGAGCTCAGAAGAATGATAAAGAGCAAAAACAAGTACCATGCCTTTTTAAATAATCGCTCTCTAGAATCTTATTAAAAAACAAGAAATTATCTAAATGCTGAGCTTAAGTGTGCTAAGATTGTGTATCACCAAAAACTTCTCTGATATTAGAATGAAAGATTCAGACGCTGTGTGGAAAGTTGTAACTAACTTGTTACGTGGCAATACGAAAAATGCGCCAGCTCAACGAATAATCTATAAGGGCTCTGAATTATCCAGACAGGCTCTTGCTGGCCATTTAAAGAGATTTTTTAACTACCTATGATGCATCTACCTGAAGTTCCTTCATCTTGTAGCCCTTTCGAAAGCCTTTTCCTTGAGCCCACCAATGAGACCTTTATGAATTTGAATTATAGCAAAGCCTTAGATGTTGACAATATTCAGATAAAACCAGTCAAATATGTACTATCATATATTGCACCTGTGCTTGCATACATCTTCAATTTGTTAACTGAAACGGGAGTTTACCCGGAAAAAACGAAGAAAGCAAGAGTGACAGTTGTGTTTAAAGGGGGAGATAAAGATGTAGTGTCCAATTATAGACCAATATCTGTGATTCCAGTCTTTTCAAAGGGCGTGGAAAAAGTAATCTTTTCTCGTGTAGTGAACTTTTTTAATGCAAAACAAATCCTGTCTGATGCTCAATTTGGCTTCCGAAGGGGAAAGTCAACGGAAACGGCTTTGTTATCACTTAAGGAATGTATCCTGCAAAACACTGAAGCAGGTATTCTCACTGTCGGACTTTTAATTGATTTTAGTAAGGCTTTCGATTCCCTAAACCTTCAAATTTTAACTCATAAACTTTCTCAAAACGGAGTTCGTGGAACACCTTTAGACCTCATGATATCACACCTGCAAAATCGAAAACAATATGTCTATATCCACAACCATCAGTGTTCTTTTCTGACGGTACGAAATTGTGTGCCTCAAGGCAGCATTCTGGGCCCGATGCTTTTTAACATCTATATAAATGACATTGTGCATATTTATGACAAAGCGAAATTTATTACATACGCCGATGATGGCAGTTTACTAATCCCTGGTCACGACATAAACAAGTTAATTGAAGAGTGCAACGTAATCCTTACGAAACTAGAGAAGTGGTCCTCTTCTAATTGCCTCCAAATAAACCCTACAAAGACTAAGGTAATGATTTTCCTTGCAAGGAACAAGCCAGTCGAACTACAACGCGCTCCTAAATACGCAGGTCAAGAAATTCAAATTGTAGACAGCCAAAAAATCCTTGAAGTTACTTTCTCGTCGCATCTCAGGTGGGATCGACATGTGGAAAATATTTGCAAAGAGCTCTCTTCAGTAGCAGGTGTTCTAACACGATGTCGATGGCTCCTTCCCACTCACGTGAAAATTCAAATTTGTCATGCTCTTTTCGGTTCCGTGACTCTGTTTGGGCAACCACCACAAAAACAAATGTGATAAAAATACAGGTTCTGCAGAAGAAAATGATCCGCTACATTGCAAACCTTCCTTATCTGTCTCTCCAACGCAAACTGCTTTTAGAAATTATAACATAATTCGTTTTGAACATATATGTTTTTCGCATTTTGAGGTTCTTTTACCATTCTTCTCCTGCTTATAGAGATTTCTTAATACGTACTACACATTTAAGGACCGCTTCGAATCGACTCTACACCTGAAATACCGATCTCTGGTATATTCTATATTTTCGAATTAGTTATAAACTACAAACGCTTGAACACAATTTACCGACCACTCTCAATAAGTACAAAGTTTTGGATAGTGTTAAACCAAGCGAGTTAAAATGTATTTTGTTAATATATAGCCAGGTTGCATCTTATGTTCCTCTGTTGTCTGCCGGTGCCATGTATGCCTATTGAGTGTCTCTTTTCTCTTTATTTTTCTCGGGTCTTCTCTTTGTTTTCATGCGTCTGTAAACTATTGTTAGTGAACATACATGCTCATTGTTTTCATTGCATTTAATCTATATGTCACTTGCTTCGTTGTTTTTGTGTTTGTTCTAATATATATATATATATATATATATATATATATATATATATATATATATATATATATATAGAGAGAGAGAGAGAGAGAGAGAGAGATTTAAGAGAAGTGGGCACTTCTACATCGATACATTTATTTATCAACGTTTCGACTGCGGTGCGGTCTTCTTCAGGACTGGTGGTCTCGCGTCAAATGAACGTTTTAAGTTTGTGAGCTGCAGAGGAGGGCAAAAGGAGTGTAACAAGCAAATAGCAACAACAGTTAAAAAATTGAACAAAAAAGTAAAAAAAATGAAGATAGGGGTGTGGGGTGCAGACAGGGACAAGACCGGGGGAGGAAGCAAAAAATAGAAAGAAAAGAAAAAAAGGGCGGGGAACTATTATAGTAAGGAAGGACGGGGTAAAAAAAGGAGATGGCGAAACGAGAGAAAGGGAGAGGAAGTCGGTGCCCGCGATATGGGCAGCGCGGCAACCACAGGCGTACGAAAGCAAAACGTGCAAACAAGACACAAACAAAATGCACAAACACAAAGATGGGCGCCGCTGCAGATGCGTGGCCAAAGAGGCGCCGTTGCGCAAATGACACTGGCAGCGACGAACAGGCCAAACCAGGCGCCTTTTGGGGGGTCTCACTAATTTCCGGTGAGCCGAGGGCTAGAACGTTAAGGAAGGAGTGGGCTACGTTAACGAGCACATGTAACTTACTCAAAGGGTCTGGGTTTCACTGAACGGTGCACCCCTCTCCCTGGGCGGGTCTTTGAACCGACTTCGTCGGGAATACTTGGTTGTAGTGGAGGAGGGCTGGGCTAGCTGTGTACAAAGATTTCAAAATGTCGGAAAAAAGTAAGGAAAGAACGTCAAAGCTTATCAATACTGCACGAGGCAGGATAGTGTAAGTAAGGAGGGGTATGATTGCCTGGGATATACACTAGGAGTTATAAAGGGTATATCTGAGTTAGCCAATTAACGAGAGGTGCAGTATTATTTTGTTTGGAGGTCGTGAATAAAAGAAAGGATACCAGGCTTTTCGTTAAGACATTCTTGAATAGTATTAAACTTGCGGATAAAATAGAATTCACGTTGTTCACGTTCTCGCCTGTTTTTGAAGCCCCCTTGAATAATTGTTACTTTTAGTTGGTCAAATGGGTGTCCTTCTGAGTTTACATGCTTGGATAGGGGAAGATTGGGGAGAGACTTGGTGTGTGCTCGGTGGTTGTTGAATCGAATGCGGAATGCAGTGTTTGTCTGCCCTACGTATTGCTGGTTACACTCGGTGCATTCAAGAAGGTAAATAATGTTTGATGAGGCGCAGTCAAACTTGCCGTTGATTGAATGCTGGAAAACTGACCTCGTACTATTTGCGGAACACGGAGTCTTCATGTGCTTGCAAACTTTGCAGCGACCTTTACCACAGGGCTGGCATCCATATTTTGGGGTTTTGTGTTCCTAGGAGTGGACTAGATGGTTCTGAATGTTTTTGGCACGCCTGTAAATCACGCGGGGTGCGCATGTAAATATTTTCGATAGTCGTTGACTTTGCTGGAGAATATTAAAGTGCTTATTAAGAATTCTGTTTATGTTCGGTGCGTTACTGTTAAATGTGAGAATAAGGTTTGTAGTGTAATCATTTCGGTTACAGTGCATTCAAAAATGTAAATAATGTTTGATGAGGCGCAGTCAAACTTGCCGTTGATTGAATGCTGGAAAACTGACCTCGTACTAGTTGCGGAACACGGAGTCTTCATGTGCTTGCAAACTTTGCAGCGACCTTTACCACAGGGCTGGTATCCATATTTTGGGGTCTTGTGTTCCTTGGAGTGGACTAGATGGTTTTGAATGTTTTTGGTACGCCTGTAAATCGCGCGGGATGCGCATGTAAATATTTTCGATAGTCGTTGACATTGCTGGAGAATATTAAAGTGCTTATTAAGAATTCTGTTTATGTTCGGTGCGTTACTGTTAAATGTGAGAATAAGGTTTGTAGTGTAATCATTTCGGTTATCTCTTCGGTGCCCCTGGAGTATTTGACTACGGTTCAGATTTGAAGCTCTGCTTATGGCGTCATCAATAAAAGAACGTGGATAGCGCTGCGTTAAGAGCACGTAAACATTTTTAATGCTTTTTTATACGTATAGGAGGTATTCACGTGACGTCATCCGCAAGGGGAGCTAGTGGCCGGCGCGGCATTCGCCATGTTGGTGGTCGCGCGCGCGGCAGCCGCAGCATTTACCTCGCTTGTGATGTGTGAAATGTGACTGTATTTAGCGTCTCGCCGCAGATCATTTCTGTCCGACCGGTAACACCGTGTGACTGAGTGGATACGCCGTGAACTGCGCGAAGCAGAAAATAGCGGGCACGCTGAAAATGGTACACTTTGTGAAATCGTCGACGCGTAGGAATGTGCAGGTGCCGGCGTGGTGTGCGACGTACTACAAGACGGCTGCCATGCGTTGAATTCACCCATATTAAGGTCCGCCTTGTGCACGGCGTAATTTTGCCGACAGGCCGAGAAATTAAAGCATGCAAATCTATGAGAGGGTGCAATTGCTTGACAAGCGGTCGACCCCACATCCGTGCTGAGGGTGCCGACGGCCGAAGTGCCGTTTTTCGCCTAGGTGAGTAGTTAAACGTCTCTGTTCGTTTAGCTAGCTTAACTTGTCATCTCTGTCTGCTGAAAGTGACGTGTTACTACTGAATGTAGCGGAATCACTGCACATCGCGTTGCTGCAAACCGGCCTACAGATTCCAGGTTTTGTGCACTGGAAGCAACGCTACGTTTCTACAATAAAACCTGCAAAACATTCTTGTTATGTCTGCCATTCGTGCTGCGAGTGCATGACAGTATTTGCTCGACCATTTTGTCGCGTAAATAAAGCAGCTATGACGCAATACGCGTTTTTGCTGAAACAATGAGGCTTCGGCAGTTCGCGGACTACAGCCGCTGGAAATATGAGTTTCTGCAGCGTCCGTTTAGGAATATGGGTAATCAGTCATGTGCTGTGTTATTCACCATATGTCCTGCATGAGTAGCTGACCGTTATGAACTGATAATAAAAGCGGCAAGTCGTGTACATTCTTGCGTGCAATGCAGCCGCCCAGTTTTGCTGCCGAGTTGCGGCACGCAGCTCGGTTAAATTACGGCACAGAATTCTGCTGCAAACTTGATGCACAATAAGCGTTCCACAAAGAAAATTGGACGTTGACGCATTTAACAACGTGCAAAGATGTTACGTATCACTAACAATACAGGCCGGATACCTCACGGCGTACCGTGACACTGCGCGAGCTTTCGTGAAACGACCGCAAACATGGCGCGTTTGCCGCGGCGACGTTCGCGCCGTCTGGTAGCGCGGCCTCAGTGAATACCTCCTATATGTAAACATTTTTTTTTGCTTGAAGTGCGTTTGTCGTGTACTGCCATTTCAGAGGCACTTGGGCCCAGTCAAGCTGCTTTTTAGCAGCTTTTAGCCCTTGCATCTCTGTAGTATGTAATTTGCATTTTGTAAAAATGAAATGAAATTGCATTTGGAAGAGAAAGACAAGGTTTCATTTTGCAGTGTAAGCTTGCGTCTCTAGAATGAACAGAGAACGTTGCCTCATACTGCTTGGGCCTGTCGTTTGACCCCTCGTTGACCGCACGAAAAAAAAGGACCTCGCTAGGAAACTATTTGCGGGATCTTTCCTCTGCTTCAGGAGGGGAGGGGGAGGGGAAGGGGGTTGATGGCCTCCCCTTTGTCGGGTTCGCCGCGACACGCGATGCACGACGGACAAGACGACGAAAGGAAGCGGGGAAAGCTGCCTTTCCGAAATTAACCGTGACTTGCAGGTGCTGTGCTTGGATTCCAGGGAAGTAGCAGCCGACCTCTGAATCCTCCTCGCCCATTCCCACGGGGCTCCGCGTGCCATGTCGCCATGTGCGGTGAAAAGAGCAGTGTGCAGAGTTTAAATTAAACAAGTATGAAGCTATACAATGAAGCCAATTACAGACAGCTAGAGGAATTTCAAGAGCATGCTGTGTGATGCTAGTTATCTCAGTGAAAACTAATGCAGCCAACTATTATTTCGTATTTTTTTTTTACCGAACAGACATGAAAGGTCTGAAGATGAATTAGTACCAAACACATCGGTGCATCAGTTGTGATGCCTGAGAAAAGTTGTACCAACATATAGATGCCTATGTCGTGAAATCAGGAATACTGAAGAATTAAGGAAAATTAAAACATTTTTTTTTGTTCGGGCTCACACACCTGCTACAAACATCTTTATACGTAGCAATTTAAATGACTCTGTAGGAAGCTTTTTGGGTAAAAAGTACAGTATGGCAGAAAGGAGTCTTTAGGAAATGCACTGTGTAGAAATAGCCATACCAATTCCATCTCATCGTTCGATAAATGTAACAAATACCGTGCAAAGAAGCTTGCTGCATAGTATAGTTGCAAGTTACTAGTTGCAGACCGCTCTGCAGTCACTGGACTGTGATTGTGTATGTACTGCATGACAGTGCGTGGATAGCAAAGCAGTTAACCAACAAACAGATGCTTGTTCATATCGTTTACCACACATATAAACATCATCAATGAAACAGGATGCAATGTGTAACTTTTTGACATGTTCCTTTTTGGCAGCCTCTAAAAATGTTTCCGCCTAAATGAGCTGGCTTGTTTTGCAACAATATAACCACGGCACTGCTGTAAATTGCCACATTTTCAAATTGTATGAAAATCATTGCATGTGAGTGGTCACAACCCTATCCTGTTTCTTGAAGGTCCCGTTGCTTTGTTGACAATGCTCGGACAACCATGGCCAGCTTTCCGCATTCATGTGCACAGGGTATGCCTAGTACGTGCATGCCTTTCCACCTAGTAATGGCTTACATTGAAAACAGACAAAAAAAACACATAGAGCACAAGTACAGATAGTGTTTGTAGTCCACACTCTTCTTCTTCAACTCAGTAAATACGGCACATACCCACGCGGGGGGATTGGCCAAGGTACAGTGGAGATTTGCCAATGAAGTATTTGCACGGGAAAAAAAAAAGACGTGAGGCGGCGGCGTAGAAGACTGAATCAAGATAAAGATAGGAAAATTCAATTAAATTTAAGAAATATGAATTACCAGGAATAAAACCAAGCATTTCAGACATGAGACAGAATTTTGTATACAGCTAACAAGGTAACCGATCAGTTGCGCTTATGTAATCATGAAGGTAGCCACAAACACTGTTTAACGGGAATTCCTTGGCGCTCGCACCGAACGAGAGAAGAACTGGAAGAGACTGGAAGAGGGACCTCCAAATACTGATTTCCTTGAACAACCGCCGGCAAGAGACCAGAAAATGGTCTAATGTTTCAACTTTCCCACATGAGACACAAAAGTTTGTCGCAGGGAACACGTATCTGCGTAAGTACAAATTTAAGTGAGGGATTCTGCATCGCAGAAGAGTCATTGAGACCTCAAAACGCCTTGATTTACACCACCGGACATCCCATGGGTACTTTAAGTGGTGAAAATCCACGGTATTGAGCAACGGATCACTCAAGCTGGCTCAAATATGTTGGAACCACTAGAAACGTGAAGTTTCCAACAGAATGAGGTGAGGGACGGGATAGATTAAGATTACAGGAGCGCTGAGAGCTGACCTTGCCAATAAATCAGCCACCTCGTTAAAATAGACACCCGAATGCCTGCAGGTACCCGGACAAAGCGGATCTCACGCACTGTGCACGGAACAAGAAACTTAAGCGGCCGATTCAATAAAGCCCCGCCGCGGTGGCTGAACCGGAGTTCCCGGGTTCGAACCCGACCGCGGCGGCTGCGTTTTTATGGAGGAAAAGCGCTAAGGCGCCCGTGTGCTGTGCGATGTCAGTGCACGTTAAAGATCCCCAGGTGGTCGAAATTATTTCGGAACCCTCCACTACGGCACCTCTTCCTTCCTTTCTGCTTTCACTCCCTCCTTTATCCCTTCCCTTACGGCGCGGTTCAGGTGTCCAACGATATATGACACAGATACTGCGCCATTTCCTCCCCCCCCCCCAACAAAAACCAACCGATTCAATAAAGATTTTCCGGAGTTTGGAGAGAGCCTAAAAGTGAAAGGCAGTCTGCAAGAATAAGAACCCGTGCTACATGTCTGGGAATTTTGAGAAGAACCAAACCAATAGCCAAAAACTCTACGAAGAATTTAGAAGTATAATCAGGGATACGAACGGAATTGCTCCGAGCCGGATCCTGCGCATATATTCCAATCGCCGCCTTCTCACAGCTGCCGGAGGCATCGGGGAGAGAGCAGTATGATGAGGAAAATTGTGTAGGTGTTCAGAAAGAAGACCATTTAGGATATTTGCGGGCATATGTTTCGCATGGAACGGGTAAATATGGTCGTAATAGAAGACGGGGTCAGCCTGCGTATCAGCAACTCGTTGCAAGGAGATCAGATCAACCTGAAGCGGAGCTTGCGTGAACCTAACTTGCGGAAGCTGATAGCCTGGCCAATGTTGCTGTTGTTGTTAGCCTATCAAAAGATCGCACTTACCCACACTGGGCGATCGGCGAAGTATCCGGTGGCTATTCATCTGTACTCAATTAACGAAAAAGAAAACCACGCGGGAACGCAACACTGGCGGATGTGCTGAATTTCAGGAACAAACCATGCAAGAAGTAACAAAATATTCCTAAATCGGATTTTACATTGCATAATGAACCATGACTGTACCAAAGCAATGAGATATAAGTGAAGCATTTCATTCCTTTCGTGACATAAATGAGTTATGAGGTTTGTTGAACAATTAAAAAAGTGATTTTTCATGGCAGCCAGCATGGGTCATTTCAAGTTGTAGCTCAAGATTACAATCACATCTGATACAGATGACACGCATGCTTTGAAAGCAAGACAATTTTTTTCCTTTTTTTTATGAGAAATGCACAGGCAGTTTCAAGGCTTGCTTCACAATTTAATTTCTGGCGTATACACAAAGGCATGTCTATAAATTATTCGTGCGTTACACCAGAACCAACACTACTTAAGTTGGTAAATCATGTTCATTACCTGGGTGTCATTAATAGCAAACATATGCTAATGCTGCTAATGTTATAGACGAACAAACAGCTGTTTTATGAAGGCGTTAAGTAATACGTGATACTGTTGTGTCCATCAGGTAGGCAGTTTCAAGGTTTGCTTCACAATTTAATTTCTGGCGTATACACAAAGGCATGTCTATAAATTATTCGTGCGTTACACCAGAACCAACACTACTTAAGTTGGTAAATCATGTTCATTACCTGGGTGTCATTAATAGCAAACATATGCTAATGCTGCTAATGTTATAGACGAACAAACAGTGGTTTTATGAAGACGTTAAGTAATACGTGATACTGTTGTGTCCATCAGGTAATGAACTGTGCGGCAGTTTCAGTTTCTCTTCTCTTATTTTCAAATTCAATTCTCTTACTTTCAGTTTCTCTTCTTCAGAGTTTCAGTTTCAGTCACATGCATATTGCTTGACACCGCGTATACGTGACGCAGGAATTCAGAAAATGCTGTATTGAATCTATGTCAAATTGGTTTCAGGCCGGGTTGTTCAATTTGGTGTGCTCATACTGACCTTGAGAGTCGTATTAAATTAGCTCGCAATAGAAAACAGTTCGCTGCGCTTGTCACCTTGGATGTCAGTAAAGCATACGACAGCGTGGAGCACTCGACTCTATTACTAGATTACAGGAACTCAACTTCCCAAGCTATTTTGTAGCCTGAATTTCTGTTTTTTTAGAAAATAGAGAATTTTACTGCTGCCAAAATGGTGTTTCCTCAAGGAGATTTCCACAAACAAGAGGTGTTCCGCAAGGATCAGTTCTCTCACCTGTTCTTTTTAACATTTTTCTAAGCTCAATTCCATGCATTCAAAATGGGAAAACTTATGTGTACGCCGACGATATTGCATTTTTTGCATCAGCAGGTGACATTCACGCTCTTTATCGAACCCTGCAAAATTACCTCAATGTTCTTGAAAACTGGCTAGGAAGAATTCATCTGTCCCTTAATGTGAAGAAATGCGCATTGTTAGTATTTCCACTTTCTGTTCCTGTAAACATCTGCCTGGTCTATAGAAATAACATAATACCTCAAGTTCAGACGGTGAAGTATCTCGGTGTACTATACGACTCTACTCTCTCCTGGCGGCCACACATTGAGCAAGTTTCTGCAAAAGGAGTTCGGGCCACTGGCATACTGCGCAGGCTTTGTAGTGCTAGGTCAGGCATGAGAAAGCATACGCTTCTGATGATTTATAAAATGTACGTCCGCCCAATTTTATAGTTCGGGTGTGTTTTATTCTCAGGAGCTCCTGCCTATAAACTTCGCCCTCTTGTGCTTTTGGAGCGTGAGGCGTTGCGCCTTTGCCTGGGGCTTCCAAAATATGTCGCCAATGCTGTTCTGCACCTTGAGGCGCGAATGCCATCGTTGTCAGCTAGGTTTCGCCTTTTAACAGTTCAAACATTTTTAAAATTGTGCGACTCACCTCTTCACGCTTCCAGTATAATATTTCTTAGTCAACCTTCCGCCTTTTTTAGTGCTGCCTGGTCTCGATTTCATACCCCGCAGATATGTTACGTGCAGTCCCTCCTTGATCGCATAAATATTCATTTCACTGATGTCCGCCAAATATAAAACAACTCCTCATCTGTCCAGATTGAATTCGATGACATTTTCCCATCGAATGCAAAGCTGCAGCCCTTCCCGCTTCTTCAGGGTCTATTGCAGGACCACCTAAGGTCCTTTCCCTCTCATGTTCTTATTGCTACCGATGCCTCGCAGGATCGCGAAAAGCAGGTGTGGGAATTTTTTCACCTTCACTGGATTGGTCTTTTTCTCTCCGTCTTCCTGACTTCACTCCAATTTTTCTGGCTGAATTATTAACAGTAATTTTAGCCTTACGAAAATTAGAATCTACCGTTTCGCAGGTCGTGGTTATGACAGACTCTCTGTCCATTTGCTCTTCCTTATCCTCACCCACTGACTCTCGGCCATTACGCCTCTTTAAGTTCCTGATTCCGCTGCATCTAAAATCGGTAAGGTTGCTTTGGGTACCAGGTCACATGGGCTTTCACTTAAATGAGGTTGCAGATTCCTTAGCAAGAGCCTCTCTCAGCGGCCCAATTGTTGCTGTCCTACCATCGTGTGCATATACAGCTGCGGTGAGGTTTCACAGCTACACAATATTTCAGGAATTTGCTGCCTCGGCTCTTACATCGTCTCCCGAATATCAGCATCTTCTGCATCCTTGGAGTAGCAAAGACTGGCGCTCACGCAGACTAGAGGTCTCTTTCACGCGCTTGCGTTGCCGGGTTCCCCTTCTAAATTTCTACCTTCACAGATCTGGCCTGGCAGCTTCCCCACTGTGCCCTTTTTGTGCCGAACCTGAGACAGTATAGATCACTTCCTGCTGTTCTGCCGCCGCTTTTCTCATTTGAGGAAGCGTCTTTTGCAAATTCCATTTCATCAACTGGGCTTGCCCGTGTCTTCCGCGGTTGTTCTTTCCATTGGCGCTTCTTTGCTTGGACGAAGCGACAGGAGTGTGCGCTCTGCTGTGCAAAATTTTCGTAAAGAAACGCAGCGACTCCCATTCTAATTTCTTTTTCCCGATCTCAGTCAGTAAGACATTGCAACATTACAGGCATTGTGTACTATTATGCACATTAAGCAATTGTCCCGTCTTCGATCTCCAAGTTAACTGGACCCCTTTCCTTCCCTCTTCCAATCTATCAGACTACATACTATTTCCACTGCTTTTACCGTCAAAAATTTCCTGTATCCAGTAATTAACCGCCTGTGTCTTGGCCACTCCCCCGTAGTGGGTATGTACCAGCAACGTCTGAGGCCTTCCTTCCTTCCTTCCTTCCTTCCTTCCTTCCTTCCTTCCTTCCTTCCTTCCTTCCTTCCTTCCTTCCTTCCTTCCTTCCTTCCTGTCTGACACCGGTCCGTAATGTTCGGCTTTATTTTCTCACTTCAGAGGTTTTCCTATCTTTTTGGCGTGTGTCCTCGACGTGCGACGACCTGGGGGTCCCTGGCCGCCGGCAAAAGCACGTCAAGCGACCTCCTCGGCGCTGTGCGCCGTATCAACGCCGACACGGAACATCACCGCCAGCTGAACTCTATGCTGCACTGATGGCAGCAGCGCCAGCGGCGGGTCCAGCGGCCCCTGTAGTTGCGGCTACAGACCAGGCCCCGCCAAACAAGAGACTGCGCGACGACCAAGCCAGCAACGAGCCTCTGACCGACCATCCAGAGGACATGGACCAAGCATCATTTACAGTTGTATCGTACAAGAAAAAGAGAGCTACCGGTGTTCCGGTAGTTTTCAGGCCCACTGAGGAAGGGGGAAGCCTATGGAAAGCCAACCCCAACATTGTGGCTTCGGCGGTTGTAGCATCGGCTCAAGAAAAAGTCCTCAGCCATCGCATTCACAAGGATGGGAGCCTGATGGTTACAGTATCGACGCTGCCCGCCGCCAACCGTCTGCTCACGGTAACTAAGCTGGCTGGAGTGGCTGTAGAGGCCAGAGCCCCATACTCTTACATGGCAAGCTATGGCAAAATACAAGATGTACCTGTCACCTACATAGACGAAGATCTGCAGGAATATCTACGCGACCAAGGTGTCCTCTCAGCAAGGAGGCTAATCGCCTACACTCCTGAGGATGGTGGAAAGATAAAAGCGGTACGCCGACACACAGTTATATTGAAATTCGCAAAAGATGCGCCGCTACCAAAACGAGTAACGCTGGGGTTCTGTAGTTACCCTGTAACTGAATACGTCGGAGCAGCAACTCAGTGCTATAAATGTCAGAGGCATGGCCACATATCAAGACACTGTAACGGCCCCGTGCGCTGCAAAGTGTGTGCTGGGCCCCACTCGCACAAAGAATGCACTTGGAGAGCGCAACCTAAATGCGCTAACTGCGGTGGCCCACACCCTGCTTCCTATGGAGGGTGTTATAAAAAGAAAACAGCCACAGTTGCTCGCACGCAGAGCAAACACAAGGGAAACCCCCTAAGCGCCATGAACCACCACCTAACCCCGACGTGGTTTTCACGACTACGGCAGCTCTTTCCGAGAATCAGTCAACACAGCGTGGCAGAGCAGCTGACAAGACCTACGCAGATGCGGTAAAAAAGAAGCGTGGGAAGTCCGTTGGTTCTTCTCCTTCGTCAAAGCTACTGCAACGCACTACACAAGACCCGACAAACAGCGTCGCTTGCTCTGACCCTAGGGCACCACAACATGACAAGAAGATCAGCGGCAGGCAGCAAACCGGAAGCTCTGAACAAGATGTCACATGCCTACTGATTCCGATGCTGTTTTCAGCCATCAAGGCTCTTATCCGTGCAAACCGCTCGTCAGGAAGACTCCCAGAAGTAGAAGCTGTCCTTGCAATGGAGCCGTTGGTGTCGGTCTCCTACGCTCCGCAGGGGCGTAATACCACACTTCAGTAATCATGGCTTCCACAGCGAGAACTTCACCGCAGCTGACAATCCACAACATCTTTCGTACATGCACCATTTTCCAGTGGAACGCTCGCGGGCTACGCTCTAAACTCTCAGATTTCCGACAGCTCGTGCGAGCGTACCGCTTCCCCTTCATAGTCATCTGTGAATCACGCGTCGAGGAAACTTTCCGACTCAATGGATACTATTTCCATCATTCACAACGACCAGATAACGTCAGCAGATTGCTGATAGGCTTTCGCAAGGATATCCCGGCCTCACCGGTTGATGTCCCGCCTCACAGCGACAATGAATACGTATGCGCTGTCACAGTTATTGCCGGACAACAGTACACTCTGATTGGAGTATATCTTGAGCCAGGTACGCCATTTGATGCTTCAGGACTTGAAGACTTGATAGCAAGGACGCCCTCTCCGCATATTATTTGCGGAGACTTCAATGCTCATAATGAAATTTGGGGCAGCTCACATACATGTGCCCGAGGTGCCAAGCTTGCAAAACTTCTCTCCAAGCTTTCAGTTCAGCCATTAAATGACGGCAGCATCACCTACCTCCGAGGCCCGACGACTACCAGCAGCATCGACGTGACATTTGTCACAAGTTCATTCGCCCACAACTTTGGCTGGTGCACTGATTTGGAGACACGTGGAAGCGACCATTACCCAATCCTCATATTGGCTTTCCATGCGCAGAGGAACCCAAAGAAATTCCTTATAAAATCTACAGACTGGGACGCATACAAGGACGCTGTAAGCCGAGGAGTTACTGCGGCAACTCGCAATGAGGAATTAGCATCGACAATTGCGTATTGCCTGAGGGCGAGTACACAACTTACAGCTACAAATGATAACCTACCTTCAAATGATGACACATTCCAAAGGCTTTGCGCTATACGCAGGCGAGCTGAAAGGAAAGCTCTGCGCACAAAAAGCATCGATGACCTACGTGCATGCCGACGGGCACAACGTCACATTCGACGCTCCATGGATAAACTCAGTCGGCAAAAGTGGCGTGACTTTTGTTCTACGCTGGATGTGCGCAAACCAGTAACCAATATTTGGCGGATAGTTAGAGGTATGCGCACGCCACTTCAACAACTCCACCCCTTCGCTGCACTCTCCCTTCACGAACAAAAATCTATAAAAGAAGTCTCAGAAGAATACTGCAAGCTGCTGTCGGCAGGGTCAGGGCATTCGACACTCTCCGCAGATGGTCAAACAGGCATCCCAAAGGCGGCAGTGCCAGCCTTAGACCTGCCTTTCACAATGGAAGAACTATCCACAGCTATCGCGGAGACAAACAGGCACACGTCTCCGGGTCATGATGTGGTGACCTATGACGCCATCGCAAAGCTACCCCACACCTCCCGTCTTCGACTCCTGGAGTATTACAATTCTTCCTGGATGGCTGGTGAGGTCCCCACGGAATGAAAGCTGGCGAAAATCGTGCCCGTTTTGAAACCCTGTAAGCAGCCAACAAGCTACGCATCATTCCGGCCCATTGCCCTACTGAGCTGCGTAGGTAAGCTCATGGAGCGCATGATCTGCAAGCGCATAACTTGGTTCCTAGAAAGCCGAAATGAGTTCCCCCAAGAAATGAACGGGTTCCGTCAAAACAGGTCTGCGACTGACAATATCATCGCCCTCGTCTCATCAATTGAGGAGTACCTTCATGCTGGGTACATCCCAACAGCCGTTTTCCTAGACATCAAGGCCGCTTTTGACTCCGTCTTTCACCATGCAATTCTCGCAGCCTTTGGCAGTCTTGGCCTTGGAGGAAGGCTATACAAGTGGATTGGGCATTATTTAAAAGAACGACAAACTTTTATTACCACTCCAAACGGTCCAACACGCTTTCACGCAGTGGAGAGGGGCGTACCACAGGGAGCGGTGCTCAGCCCTCTCCTGTTCAATATTGTCCTTATTCACATAAGAAGACACCTTCCACGAGGGGTCCGCATAACAATTTATGCTGATGATATCTGCATCTGGACTGCGTCACGTTCGCGCTATATTACCCAGCAACGTCTTCAGAGAGCACTATTGCACATTTCGATGTACCTGGCTTCCAGAGGTCTTCGTCTCTCGCCAGAAAAGAGTGTTGCAATGGCGTTTACAAGAAAAACGATGACCCGATATCCGCTGCTCCTAGGCGGACGATCGCTGCCACATGTACGGCCTCAGCGATTCCTGGGTGTTGTAATCGACTATAATCTGTCATGGTCACCTCAGATCAAAAACCTCCGTGCGAGGATTACTGCAGCATCGCAAGTGTTCAGGTTCATGGCGGGAACAAGGTGGGGTAGCAACTGCCGATCAATGCTTCTGCTTGAAAAAGCCTACGTTGAAGGAACCTTGCGCTACTGTCTACCAGTGCTTCAAAGATTATCTACATCAAGCAATAAGACTCTCAATGTCGCACGGAACAACTGCCTGCGATTATGTCTTGGTCTCCCAAAGGGTTCCTCTGCATCAGGAACAGTAGCGGAGGCAGGATGTCTCCCACTAGAGGTAGTTGCCGCCCAGGAAACTATGCGTACCCATCTCCGCCATGTCCTGCAAGGGAAGAAGCACTTCCTACACCGTGTCCACCCAACTCACAGCAACTCTAGCTTTGGCCAGGCAGTGCAGCTCCTGCCCCTTCCTACTATTAATCAGCCTCAGAAACTACTACCTCTGGCCTTTCCTCCATGGACACTCTCTCCTCTAAAGGTGAAGAAGTCTGTTCCAGGTGTGGATGCAAAGAGCCGCATGCCACAGGCAGCACTTCTGCAAGCTACTCTCGCCTACTTAATCGAAGAATATACGCAGCACACCCATATCTTCACCGATGGTTCAACTACTAAAGAAACTTCTTCTTGTGGCCTTTATGTGCCCTCAACAGGCCATGCCCTTTCTTACCGGCTGCAGCGGAGGACCTCCTCTACAACAGCTGAGCTTCACGGCATTAAGGAAGCTGTTTCTTACATCCTGCGCCGAACCGCCGGCCGTTGGGTTATCTTCACCGATTCAAAAGCATCTCTGCAGATCCTGGCCAACCTGCTGAAGAAAACGAATCACCAGCCAGTTTCCCTGGACATTGGGTATATCCATCATTTAGCTATTGCCGCAGGCCACTGCATAACATTTCAGTATGTACCCGCTCACTGTGGCATTATGGCTAATGAAAAAGCAGATGAAGCGGCCCGTAAGGGCCATCAACATCAGAGATACATTCGAAGTTTTCTCACGAAATCCGATGCGTCCCAAATGGCTAAAAGTTTTGCGTACGAAGAAACGTATCGGCTTTGGAGTTTGCCGACACATCAGTACCAATTTCTTCACTCAATCGACCCACATCTTAGATCAAGACTCTCACCCAGAATTCCTCGACAACTCGAAACACTTTATCACCGACTTCGTCTGAATGCTGCATATACAAATGGCCTGCGATACCGTTTTGGACAAATGAACAGTCCGCATTGTGACAACTGTGCTTCGATAGAAACTGTGGAACATATCCTGCTTGAGTGCCCTGCGTATGCTAACGAGCGTGCGTACTATGAACATTGCATGCAGAAGCTCTGCCCCGTGCCCCTAACAATGGACAAAGTTTTAGGCCCCTTAGCCTGCTTCAGGCAACAGAGACTTGCAATGAACTTTGTTTTTACATATTTAAAAGACATTGGACATCTCGATAAGCTCTAAATTCACTTGCAGGTTACCTTCATGCATTCTTCTTGCAGTGAACTTCGTCAGCCCATTCGTCGGACTATGCACTCCATCATTCCATAGGTTACATCAATACTCGCCACTGCATCCTTAGTACCCATTTCATGGCTGCATTTTATCTTCGTTTTTTTGTCCACCTCTTCCACGCTGCTCTCCTTCAGTCTTTATCTCCCAAATTCCCCTGCCTACGCAGAGTAACATGCCAGCGATATTGAAACGCCGGCTAAATTCTCTGTTTCTTCATTAAAGAGTCTCTCTCTCTCTTTAATACAACACCGTGCCGACGAGGTAAACCTTTACTATGAGTTTCACGGGATCTTACGCCCCCTCGTACATTCCTGAAAACCCCGGATCAGCCAACAATACCATGGAACCAGTGGAAGGCACTGTTTTCTACCTACTTGGAGGCGTCTGGCGCCTGAGTTTCCTGCATCACGGCGCAAAGCTATATATGCTTCTGCATTCGCGCGGCGTCGGAGGTCAGCGTCGTTCCGGAACGCCTCCCGCCACGAGCGCAATTTTAAAACGAAGGAGACCTCAATTAAGTGAAGTTACGAAACGCGAAGATGCGTCGAAGGTGCCTCCGCCCGCCTTCCGTCGCGGAGACAAAAAGAGGGCTCCTTCCTAAAAACTGAGAGAGAGGGGAGAGTAACAGAAAGAAAATGGGGAACGAAGGCGCGAAATCGCCCAAGTGTGCGTTATTGCAATGGGTTACTGCCCTATATGGAGCATCACGCTCTATTATCTGAAAAGCAGGAAAAAAGAAATAAATAAAATATATAAAAATATAAAAGTTGAGGGGGGGAATAGGCAATATGCTTTGCTCTCAGAACTGTTTTCTCTGGTCATGAGCAAGAAAGAATGGCAGGGGGAGGAGAAGGGCGGCATGTGGAAGCAAGCATGCAAATTGGCATGACCTCAGGCGATGCAATCGGGGTGCTGTGAATTTCAGTAGGGCTAGGACTCTGACCTCTGAAGTGTGGAGAGAGTACCAGGGTTTTCATTTATACCGGTCTGCACAGTATTAAACTGATATATAAAGTATGACTCTCGTTGCTCACGCTCACGGGTATTTTGGAAGCCGCTCTGTAGCAGCGTAACCTTTAGTTTGTGAAACTCGTGACCTTCCTGGGAAAGATGTTTCGACAGGGGGAGGAGAGAAAGAGATCTGGTGTGCGCGCGGTGGTTGTTGAATCTAATTCGGAAGGAATTCTCTGTTTGGCCAATGTATTGCATCTGACAATCGCCACACTCGAGCATGCATACTACGTTACTACTGTCACAGTTCAAGTTTTCACGGATGGAGTGTTTGAAGTTAGAGTGTGTGCTTTGAGCTAGTGTTGTTGTCCGCATGTGCTGGCAACTTGACAGCGATTCTTCCTGCAAGGTAGGCAAACCACAGGCTTTTACTTATTGACAGTAGAGTGAACTACATAATTCTGCATGTTTTTGGGTAGTCTGTAAGTAACCTGTAGAACTGTTGGAAAAATTTTTGACAGTCGATCGTTTTGTTCGATTATGTTGAAATGTTTTTTTAGAGTTTTCTTGACATTAGGAAGGTTGTTTGCGAAGGTTAAGACGAGATTAGAGCGGTGTTCATTTGCGGTTGCTGGTGGGGGATCCCCAAACATTTCATTACGATCTGTTGCTTCCGCTTTCGTAACGGCACCATCAATAATGGAGGCCGGATAGCATTGGTCCCTCAGAACCTCCCGCATACGGCTAGAATTTTCTTCGAAGTCTTCTGCTCGTGAGCAGATCCGTTTGAATCTGATGGCTTGGGTATATGGAATTGAAGTTTTGCAGTGGCGTGGGTGGCAGCTCTTCTAATGAAGGTACTGTTGCCTATCCGTGGGCTTCCTATAGACACTGGTGATTAAGGTACCCTTCTCCATTCGAATTGAGACGTCCAAGAAATTAATTTGACTGGTGGAGTAAGGCTGTGTGAAACAGATGTTTGGATGTACGTTGTTAAATGCTGAAATAAACTGGATGAATTGGTCCTCTGTTTTCGTCCATACTATGAATGTTGTCTAGGAAGCGTTTGTAAAAAGCCGTTTTTGTTGGGTATGAGCGGATAAACTCCGATTCAATGCTATGCATATATATGTTGGCATAGTTTGGCGCCATTTTCGTTCCCATAGCGGTAGCACTCGTTTGTAGGTAAAAGAAGATGTTGAATTAAAAAAAGTGGAGCTTGAGGACCAGATCAGTAAGTGCAGCGATGGTACTTTGGCTAGGAGCATCAGCGTTTTTGTGTTTTCTATAGGGTGCGACCAGAGCTCGGATGCCATCATCATGCGGTATGTTTGTGTACAGAGACACTACATCAAGGGTAACTAAATATATATATGCAAAGTTGAGAGACGCTTCATTTAGACAGATTTATTTTGAGTCGACGTTTCGGACAGAGCCTGTCCTTTCTCAAGACTGAACTTACAGCGATCTTCCTCCCGTTCTTGAGGAGTTGTAATTGGCCCACATGTCCGCCACATGAAAATAACAACAAGCAATCGGGTGCTGGAAAGAAGATGGACTAGAAAAGGGAGAAAGAGTAATAAATAGAAAAAGAAAACGCGCTGTCGCACCCTGTCCACCGAAAAGCCGCTGGGAGCGTGCAGAAAAAAAAAGAGAAAGAAGAAAAGGAAAACGAGGAGCGGGAAGGGAGAATGGTCGCCCCTCAAGGCAGAGCTGCGGCGAGTACAGAAACAGACGGTGGCGGATTCGCGGAGATGCGTGTACTCGCGTGCCCCTGGCCAAAACGAGTAAAAAAAAAAACAGAATAAAGCGCAGACATGGCAGGACACTTCCCTGGAGCCTCTTCGGCAGGAATAGTCAATGCGGAATCAGCGGCGCAGTTAGCTTAGGTAGAGACATGTACAGTCTGCATGCAAACACACACACACAAAATAAAAATAAAAAAGGCGACAAAACATCCGAGTTCGGGAAAGTGTCGTGGGGGGAAGGGGGAGGCGGGGGGTAAACGTGAATGGCGGGAGCATTTAGGCAAGGGTTCTTCAACTGCACCCCGCTCGGCAAAGTGGTCGAACTGGGTGGGGTGGAGGTAAAGATGCACTTCTTTATCCCGCGCACGCTGTCACAAACGTGGGGAATTCCGAGAAAACTGTAAGGAAAATGTGTCTGTCCCCAACCGGACATGACGTCATTAAAAACCACGTGACCATGACGTTGAGGCGTGACGTCACTTTTTTTGGGCCAATCAGCGTTTCCAGCCTACCGACCCGCAATCCCCGGAACCGGCCTTTTTCTTTGTGTTTACTTCAGTCCGTCCCCAGCAGTCCCTAGCTCTGGTTCCTGCCTAGAATTCTATGTCCCTAGCAACATTTGTTTGTTTTTGTTTCTCATTTAAATAAAAATTTTGGATATCATTGCAGTACAAAGCTTATGAATTTTATAAACACATTTTTTATGTTCTGTTTCTATGTGAATTGATTCTGTTTCTATGTGAATTGAATTTATTGATACATTGTTATTAGTTGTGTCAAATCACGTGACTTCTTTCATTTCGCAGTCACAGATTTGAATCTGTCGGACCGCAGAGACACGCCGACTGCCGTTACGCGGTCAGGTTAATTACCTCGCCGAGGTTAGGACAATGGGCTAGGACATCGCCGTTAATTGCGCTTGAGGTGCACCGGGATTCTTTGATAGTTGTTACGCCAATTGCGTTTGGGTCACCTTCTCTCGTTCTATACTCGCCAGTTTGCGCAGTTGCGCGTACTTTGTTGTCTTGTTTTCAGTGCTCTTGTCCACTCGCGAGTTCGCGCAGTAGCGCGTCTTTTGTTTTACGCTTTGTTTTCAGTGCAGTTGCGCGCCCTTTGTTTTACGTTTTGTTGTCAGTGCAGTTGCGCGTCCTTTGTTTAAAGTTTTCTTTTCAGTGCTGTGAGCATTGTGCCTGCCGCCTCGTGGCCTCATCGGAATGGAAGGACCTAATTCACCACCTGCTGAGTCACCAGCGCGAGATAAGTATCTGTGCCCTGTGTGCAAAGCTGAATTTGCTTTTCTGAAATCCCAAAGTAGGCATGTGCGAAATAAGCACCCCGAAGCTGCGAGCTCATCAGCTCGTGAGAAAACTTTCGCATGTGACCTCTGTTGTAATGCTTTTCTCCACCGTCGTGAACTGTTGCAGCACCACGAGCAGGAGCATGGCTTTATGGCGAGACGCAGCACGGTTCAGTTCTTTTCCACTGCAGGTGAGAAAGAATCGCATGTTCTTAGTTTTTGTTTGTGTATGCACGCATGAAGGAATATGTTAGCTTGTGTACAGGGAAGGAGGTTTGTCTGAAGCCCTCGTGCTGTGTTGTGCAGAGCGCGTGCTGTGTCCCTTATCCTCCATCCTCTAGATGCTGTTGTCACCAGTATATCATGCATTAACTAGCCCCACTGTTCACCTTATATCGGAAGTGGTCTTTCTGGTGCATGAAATGAAAGACAAGTGAAATTGAAATAAATGCATGCAGTGTAAACACATTGAAGACTGGGCATGGTAATCTTCAAGATTTTTACACAGCGGTAGGTGGTATACCGTAATAATGTGCCCTTTCAGGATTCAGGATTTGTGTTGATCTTTTGTAGGCTATTTACAGGTTGCTGGATTTGTAAAATGCATGACGCCTGCTTTAAAAAGTGCACTGAACCGTTTTTAAAGCTTAGGCTGGCGACAGTAGTGAAGTGTAAGTGTTGGTATTGTTTTGGGTTTTACGCTCATGGAGGTTTACCATCTCAAAGTGACTCGGACTATGAGGGACACTCTGGGGTCTTTTGACGTGCACTGACGTCGGACACAGTAGACTGGCCTCTAGAATTTCGCCAACGTAATGCGACCGCCGCGGCTGGGGTTGAACCCGGGTCCTTCGGGTCAGCAGCCAAGCGCCATAACTATCGAGCCATCGTGGCGATGTGCTGTCTTCAAAGTAGTCTGAGCAGTCATTAAATAGCTGTGTCGTGTAGAGAGTGATTAACTTCCGCTTTTTGATCAAAGCCTACAGCTGGCTGCCTTAAGGCTTGAAGAATGTCATGTAAATGGTTGTGAACATAGCAGATCAAATGCACTCATTGTGTGGTCTCTGCATAAATATATAATGTTTTTTCTTTTAGCAGAATTTCAAGCCTGGAAGGGAAACACTGAAAGGAAGGAGAAAGCGCACTTCATCGCAAAGAGAGGGGTGACGCGTTTGTCCTCTGGAACGACAAAGAGGTACCTAGAGGGCCACCGTACCGGAGTAGCTGTGCAGTCTGGACAAGGTAAACGGCAGCCAAAGGCAGTGGGCAGTGTGAAATGCAACAAACATTGTTTTGCTGGTATGGTTGTCACTCAGGGCGGTGAAAAGGTAACCGTTGAGTACCAGGCCGAGCACTATGGCCATGAGAAGAGTGTTACACACCTGCGCTTGTCCGCCACTGAAGTGGCTGCCATAGCACAAAAGCTCGGTATAGGAGTCCCCATTAGAAGGATTCTTGCAGATGCACACTCATTTGCTGGAGTTGCATTGGACAGGCTCCATACTTTGACAACGAAAGATATATATAACATAAAGTACAAGTACCAAATTGGAAATGAGGAGCAAAGATCCCAATGACTTTGTCAGTATGCAGATGTGGATCCATGATCTAAAGGAAAGCACAGATTCGGCTCTGTTGTATGCTGATAACGAGTTGCTCTCACGAAAAGACATCAAGTAGTTTAACATGGCCCTTATGACTTGCACTCAAAGGAAAATGCTTCTGCACTATGGCACCAAGGCTGTATGTGTTGACACAACGCATGGCACGAATTCTTATGGGCTTCTGCTCATGACAGTGCTCGTAATTGCGGCTGACTGGTCAGGCATACCTTGTGTTTATCTCCTCTCTCAAAGCACATCGGAGGAAACTATGGTTTCGTTTTTCAGGCAATAAAGGATAGTATTGGTCAGGCACTTTGCTGCGAGGCCTTCATGTCTGACGATGCAGCAGCATATTGCAATGCTTGGCAAAAGGTAATGGGGATCCCTCAGAGATGCTTGCTCTGCACCTGGCACGTAAAACGCAGTTGGACCTCCAAACTTAGCAAAGTTAGTGGCGATGAAAATAAAAAACTGGTCAGACACTCTGCACACTTTGATGGCTTGCCCAAGCGTACCAGAATTTCAGGCTCTTCAAAAATTTCTGGCGGCTAAGTCTGTGGGGGAGTGCAAAGACTTTGTGGAGTATTTCGAAAAGTCTGATGCGAAGCGTCCTGAGCAGTGGGCGCATTGCTATAGGCAAGGTACTGGCCTCACAACAAACAATCACATAGAGTCTATGCACAATGAGCTGAAGGCTGTTTATTTGCGAAGAAAGCAGTGCCAGCACCTGGACAAATTGCTGCATACTTTACTGGAATTTACGAATGATCAGCTCATCAAGCAGCTCATTTCACATGCGAGGCCCATGGCAAGCCACCGGACAGCAGACTGCTATAAGAATCACTGCGCAGGTGTCGAGCTCGCTCAATCTGGCGTGAGTGAATCACCTGATGGATGGTGGCTGGTGCAGTCGCAATCTTTGCAAGAGTTTAAGCACACTGTAGTAAAGGGCAGCATACCATGCCAAGGGTGCAGCTACAGTTGCAAACAATGCAACATATGTATCTACACCTTACAATGTGTATGCTTGGATTGCAAGCAGCACTTGAGTTTGTGTAAGCATATGCATGCAGTTGCTCAATGAGAGCGTGAAAAAAACAATTCAAGCGCTCGGGGATTGACTGAAAAAGGCGCAGCTCTTCCTTCGACTTCAACAGAAAATGATTCATTCACTCTAGATGAGCCCCAGGCACTTCTCGAGAGCATCCAGGCTGATGCAATCCCCGAGCCGCAAAGTCGTGGTATTGAAAACATCCGTACTTTGCTTGCAGCTGCTTTACAAGACTTAGCGAACAAGGAATCAGGCGATGCAGCACAAGAAGAGTTCGTGATAAAGAAAGTCCATGAGATAAGACAGGCGCTAAAGCAATTTCCGGATAAGCAGCCATCTGCAGCAAAGCGCACTGCTACAAACAAAAATCTGGAAAAGCAGCCAGATTATTGTCCCAAAAGGCAGCGCACCTCTGCGAGCACACGGTTTCCAGCATTTTGTGTTCATATGTACTTTTTATTTTATGTCTGTATACACCGTTTCATCAGAAGAAATCCCTGCAAACGTACTGAAGTTTTGACTGCTCCGAACTAAAGATGGGAGTCAAGGCCTTGTCAGGCTCCATGCCTTTTGCCTCGTCTTCCACTTTCAACTGAAAGGAAATAAAATGATCTGAATCTGAAATAAAAAGCCTCAGCCTTCTCAGGAATGCGAAAGTGGCTGAGATGCATCATATATTAAAGCAAACCAGTGGTTCAAGATTTAGTTTTTCAAGCACCGCTGCTTCTTTTAAAACGCTAAAAACAGAATGTATGTTAACAATTGCATTATCATCTAAGAGCAGTGCTAGATGAAAAGGAATGCATTCATTATAAAATTGAGTTAAATACTTTTTTTTCAGTGTTTCCAGTTGCACACATGAAAATAAAATGCGATTGACCGTAAGATTATCTCCGCATTCGCAAATAGGTTTGCCTTGTTTTGTTAAGGAAGTTATGCGTAAGGTGCGTGCGACCTATCCGGAGACGGCATAAAATCACTTCCTTAAAACGTTCCTGGTGCACACGATTTAAATTCACCTAAAACTGGCTTCACCAAGTGTAGTTTATTATTCACTTCGCCGTTCCATTCCGACTGCCATTTTTCTCTTAATTCAGGCTTTGCCAAGTTTATGCAATGCTTAAAAAGTATATTTACTTTTTTATTTCCTTCCCACGAACTTTAGCAGTGCAGTAACTGCCCTCTCGTTGCCTCTTATTCTGACATGACTGGGAACCCAGCAGAACTTTGTTTTGTCCTCAAGCTGCGGCTGTTACTATCTTGTGCATGATGTCACCAAGAATCGGAGTGACTGCATTTCTAGAGTGAAAAGCTGTAAGTATACTGAGGAAGTCTGTGTAAATAATACTGTTGGTAAGGTTCTCGTTTTCTATTTTTTCTATGGCCATACAGACTGCGTAGCATTCTGCAGTGAAGATGGATGAGCACTGTGGAAGTCGTACTGTTTTCTCCGACTTCCCTCGGACCACTGCGCTTCCTATGTAAACGTCCGTTTTTGAACCATCTGTATAAAACTACTGTACTTTTCTTCCAGTGCAAGGAATTCTTGCACTATATGTTGTTGCGGAGTTTGTTTCTTATGAAACTGTGTAAGAGTGAGATCACAGATTGCAGGAAAATTGTACCATGCAGGCAGTGGATCTCATCTCGGAGCAATGTTAGGTAATGTATCTAGTACGCCGAGGTTTTGGCACATCTCTTCAATACACAGAATGAGTGGCCTGATAGCAAGCGGTTTGTTGTGAAACAGTGTTCTAGATCGGCACTTTGCGACTATTGGGCAACATAGGTGCTTGGGCAGTGAACGGATGTTTAAAATGTATGAGCATGGTGCTTCTATCTGTAAGCGATGGTTTGTTGATTTCTACATGAAGACTAGGTATGTTTGACGTTCTGTAAGCACCAGAGTAAAGACGCAAACCTAAATTATGTATTGGATCTAGTCGTTTCAGGTATGAAGGCCTCGCTGACCCATAAACTATACATCAGTAGTCTAAGGTAGAGCGTACCATGCAGCGATAAATTTGTAAGACGTCCTGTCAGCACCCCAACGTTTACGTGACAGTACTTTGAGTATATTTAGGGATCCAGAGGCTTTCTTTTTCAGTGCGTTTATATGAGGCAGGAAATTGAGTTTTTGTCAAAAGTTGTACCCAGAAATTTGTGCTCTTTTTTGACAGGTATCAGTGTTCCGTTCAGGTGTATAAAAGGGTCAGCTTGTATGCTTCGTTTAAGCGAGAAAAGGATGGCTACTGTTTTCTTGTGGAAAACTGGAAACCGTAGTGATCTGCCCATGTCACTAGTTTATTCATTGTCAACTGTATTTGTCTCTCGCATGTTGCTACGTTTGAGGATGTGAAAGCTATTTGAAGATCATCAACGTACACTGAATACAGGATGGACTTTGGGATTATTTTACTTCTGGCATTCATTTTTATGCTAAACAATGTCGTGCTTAAAATACATCCCTGAGGAACCCCATTCTCTTGAACGAAGCTCCTGGACAGAGTTGATCCCAGGCGTACTTGAAATGAGCGGTCTGAAAGGAAGTCAGTTTAACATCCTACCGCGGATACCTAGGTCGTGGACGATACCAAACTTCCAGGTTGTATCATACGCTTCCTCCATATGAAAAAAAACTGCAAGACAGTGCTGTTTGTGTATAAAAGCTTCTCTTATTGTTTTCGAGGCAAACTAAATGGTCTGTTGTTGAGCATCCCTTTTTATAACCGCATTGATGGGCATCAAGTTCGCGGGGTCCAAGGACAAATGTTAATGTTATTTTTTTGTTATTTGACAGCTTACAGATGAAATGTAACTCTGCCATGAGGCTTTCTCAGCACTGTGACTCACGTACTGAGCTTGAGGTTCTATGTGTAGGGTATCTGCGAAATTTGCCCCAAGCTCTATTTTGTTGTTTTTTGCATCCTTGCATTCCTTTGTCCACCACACTGTGTTTTTGCCGCACCACTCCTGAAGACTGAGGAACAGCTAAGTGTACGGCAGTAATTATGCAATTCGGGAACATTTCATTGATGCTGAGGTTTTCTAAAGCTATATTTTTAATTTTGATTTGAATAACGCACTACGCACTAACAAAACGACACCGGAACGAAGGACACAGGACATCTGCGCACTAACAAAAATTTATTCTGGTACGAGGGTACATAAATACATTCCACGAACATGCTGAAACAATAAATTCATTGCCAACGGCTGTGTCGCACGCTCCTTCGTTTTTTGATTAGATGCACCTCCTCACTTGATAACAACACCGAGGGTGTGCTTACGCACTCTTCTCCGGCCTCCAATATCTCAAAGGCTTCTTTTATGTCCCTTTCTTTCTTTTCCTTTGCCCCACCTAAAATTGCTGTCTGATCAAAGTACGGTGAACATTTGTGATTTGCGCAATGGGGAGCGAGATTTCCAGGATTTCCAGAATAAATTTTAGTTGTTAGTGCGTACATGTCCTGTGTCCTTCGTTCCGGTGTCGTTTAGTTAGTGTGTAGCGCGTTATTCAAACCAAAATGTACAACCAACTAGCCCACATTGCTGCCTTGCTTACGCATATTTTCTTAATTGGCCTGTGCTCAAATTTCCCAGTCTGCTAAATGCAGCTTCCAATGTCGCGGTTTAGTTGGGATGATTTCTGGTGCTGATGTCAAACTATTAATACAGGAAGGTGATCGCTGCCATATGGGTTGTTGATAACGTCCAATTTAAAATCGTTAAAAACAGATGGTGAACTAAAAGACAAATCTAAACAGCTCATATTGCCCGAGGTTGGAGAGCAGTATGTGGCCTTTTCCGTGTTTAAAAGACATATTGTTTGTGAGAATAAAATCTTGGATGGTTTGCCCCCTAGAGTCGCAGCGCTCGCTTCCCCAAAAAGGGGAGTAGGCGTTAAAATCCCCAACTACCAGATATGGCTCTGGAAGTTGTAGATCATGGGCTATTAATGCAAATTGTGGAGGAATGTATACTGAACAGATTGTTAGTGTTTTATAGGTGATGATGCTGACTGCAACCGCTTCAAGTTTTGTAATGAGCTTGATCTCTTGAGCAGGGACGCCGCTTTGAACGACAATCGCGACGCCTCCCAAG
This sequence comes from Amblyomma americanum, assembly GCF_052857255.1. Classification (NCBI taxonomy): domain Eukaryota; kingdom Metazoa; phylum Arthropoda; class Arachnida; order Ixodida; family Ixodidae; genus Amblyomma; species Amblyomma americanum. Next base: position 468,034,447 of record NC_135497.1, read on the forward strand.
AGTCGATTTGCCTGCTCGATCGCGTCTAAAAGTTTTATAATGTTTCAGGATATGCACATGTTGTGGACCAAGATTGGTCTCCTGAAAACATAAAACTATGGGTAACTTTCACCCTAAAATATGTGTTATGTCACTGTAATTCCGCATAAGTCCTCTACAATTCCACTGAATTCAAAAAAGGCATTTGTGTTTTTGAGAGGAAATGAAAGGGGATTTACTTAGATATGGGCCCGTTATGAGGGGCCTGTCTTTTTTTCGCTCAAGAGAGCTGTTCGGCCGCTGCAAAGCAGGCGGACTGGGTGTTATATCCATCACCTTGCCAGAACTGCTGGAGGACCACGCAGCTGCGGTTGTGTTAGTTTCAGGCCTCCCCTGACAGGGGAAGTCCTGCGGGATGCCGACCCATGGACCGGCGCTCTCTGCTTTGGCAATGACAGGGCAGCTTTCGCTGACCTTGCCTGGGGCGTCGATGGCCCTGCCATAGGCTCTGTGAAAGCGGCCTTGGCAGGTGCCAGATTGCTGTGTGGTGCTACGCCCCTGCGCACCACATCAGCGAAGTTTTGTTTTGCTGTGAAAAAGAATGTGTTTGTAAGTGCAAAATGCCTTCTCGCTTCTTTAAATGAAATGTTTTCCTTTGTTTTTATGGTGATTATCTCTTTTTCTTTCTTCCAGGGCGGACACGCCCTGGAGTATGCAGCATAGCCTCCTTCACAGTTTGCACAGTGCGGGGCTGCGTCACATCCATCAGACGGGTGATCATTCGAAGCACATTTTGTGCAAGTTTTGCGACCGTGGCAACTCTGTGAGCCAAGGCCGAACCTTTGACAATTGAAACATCTCCGAGGGTTGGGAATGTATGGTCTTACATTAACTTTCAACTATCCCACGTCAATTGTGTCGGGCAATGTGCTGGTGTTGAATGTAAGGATCAAGTGTTTGGTGTCTATTTCCTTATTGTCCTTCTGGATTTTGATTCGGTGGACATCTATGACGTCTTGGTCGGTGTGCCCTTCGAGCATTTCTTTTTCGGTGATGTGAACAAAATCATGTTCGGATATTACGCCTCGGGCAGTGTTAAGTGAGCGATGAGAAGTCACGGAGACAGGGATTTCCGCTATGGACGTTAGGTTGGAGAACTTGGGAGTGTTGGACATTGTCGCACAGTTCGAGCAATAAATCGCCGCTGGCCATTTTTGAGAGCTTATAGCCAATGCCTAATGTTTCTGTCAGGCAGATTGACACAAGGAAGGGGGATATTATTCTTGCCTGCTTATCTTCTTCTTCACTGTGTATCACGTGATATTTTGGAAAAGTTACTTTTCTTTTTTGAAAGAAGTCGTCTTCCTCGTTCTGCCCTCTCTTGAGAAAGCGATCTTGTTTTTAAAGTGGGGGAGCCATAAAAAATTAAGTTTTTCGGTCATGGTTCCAGCCACCCACCATGGAGCCCAACTAAGCGATGAGACAGGAATTTGCAAGGAAGGCCTGCCCACGCCACCTGTACACCTTAACTATAATCAAATATGGCGCAACTCACGGTAGTTGGTCACACAAGGTTAACCCTCGCTGCCAGGAAAAACGAAGAAGTGAGTAGGAGGAAGGATAGTTGTGCGAAAGGGGTAGGAAAGTGAAAGATAGAGGAGAGGATAGGAAAAGGCGACTACAGATTTCCCCCAGTCGGGTCAGGCCGGAGGTGCCGTCTACAGGAAGCTGGGGCCAAAGTGGTGTATTGCCTTCGCCGAGGGGCCTTACAGGTCCAAACACTCGGCATTGGCTCGACCACCAGGAACCCCCTTTTCCCCGGACACGACGATGCCACGCACGGCGAAGCGTGGGTGCTCGGGTCCGTGGTGAAGCACTGTTCACCATCATCCCCCTGCGAGAATGTCCCTGCGGATTCTCGGGAACCCGTGGTGTCGCCGAGCTGTGAAGGGAGACAGCGCAGCGGAGGTCAGGTGATCCAATCATGGAGGTGGCAGCCATTGGACACTAGGTCCGTGCTGTCGTGGACCTCCCTTGAACCACCGATGCAAGCCTCCTGTGCCCCATTCAAACGTGGAGGTGGCAGCCGATGGACATAAATTATGGTGAGGAATGAAAAATAATAAAAATGAAAGAGCCTCTGCCTGTGGACCGATGGGCAGAGGGATCGTGCTGCCGAGAGGCTCCCTTGGATTGGCTGCATTAAAAGGTTCCTGAAAAGGGTATTTGAGCTTGCTTATAATAGGCCACCGAGTGTTCATGCCGCGTACAGTACTTCAAAAGCGGACCAATCATTTACAATATATTTAAAATTCGCGGCAACCTGTGGTGCCGCGTGTTCGCCCGAAACCCAAGCTCGTTATGTCAGCAGCAAAGGTCTTTTATTGGTTTGCCATGACGTCACGCACCTCCCATGGCCGCGGCCGGAATCTCTGCCTCCTCTCCCACCGAGTGGGTGGGACCGACAGAGGCGTGCCAACATTTCAGCGCGCAAAAAAGTGACGAGAGAAAGGAAAAAAGGTGCGAAGATGCGTAAATTCAAATTTTGTCTACAGATAACTCAGCTTCCACAAAACGCATAAAAAAATTCTAGCTGGAGGATATTTGTGACCAGCGCCCTTTAACATCGTAGGCATGCCAAAACTTTATTCGGAGCCCCTTTAAGCCTACGGCGTTTCAGGATGTCGTCAACGGGTCCTGGCTATGGCTTTTCCTGCTGCTGCCAAGTTCCTGGGGCTCTTGACAGGAGTGCACCGGCGTCTTCCTGTGGTCCTCTCTGTTCCTACTACCACTTGCCTCCCTTACACCGATTCCTTCGACGCAATGCCAGCGACACGTCGCAGTTCATCCACCCGTGTCCGCCCTGTCCCTTGGACATCCAGCAAAATGGTGGCCCTTTGTTTTCGTCCCCCCGCCCAGAATTCGGAGGATAAAAAAATTAGGTCGTCATCATTATTTTACCCTTAAAGGCCTCTATTGAGGCATTACATAAGTTTGAACAAGGAATGTTCAAACTTAATGTTCAAACTTAAGTACAGAGCAGGCTATTCAAGTTTTATAGCTAGGAATGTTGTGTTGTTACCAACAATGATAAATTACCTCTATCTAGTGCATGTTTTTCTTTCCTAGCAACAAACGACAGGATGCACAGGACACTGCTTGCTTTTGTTTCGTTAAACCTTTATTCAATGCCGCAGGAAATGCAACAGCTATGGAGACCCTGCTGGCCTTTCCTCTTCCTTTGGCTCCTTCTTTGTTCCAGCTTTTGGCTCAACGAGTCATTAGCATTGTTAGTGGTCATACAATGACACTGGACACTACCTTGTCTAGGCCTCTCGCTTTGAAAATGTACTGTTCGAACTTACCTTCAGGTTACACCATGTGCTAAAAATGCAGTTCTATAACAAGTACAAGGCATCCACTAATACCCGTGCAGTGCTCTTGGCGTTGTGTTGTGGCAAGTTATATTTTCCAGAAGCTGCAGTTTTGAGTAGAAATGAGGCTTAACCCGATTTCTGAGAAATCTGATGGAACAGAGTGCCAGCTGAAAACACATGGTGTTGAAAGAGTACAGAAATAAATTTGAGTTGTTTTCTCACTTTCGAATGATGCGCAGCACACTGAAAAATGGCCATGCAGACGGAATGTGCCAACAAGCGGTGAATAATTTATAACTGCCTTTTTTTCGCTTTTCTGGTTTCAAGTGCTAAACGACCGCTGTGATGTACACAAGGCGCTCAGGTTGTGCAAGGCATGAAAAAACTGCAATATGGTCACTGCTTTATTCGTTTGACCTCACATCAACTGTTATGCAAGCCTACCGAATAGTTGAACGATTATTTTTTGCATGCCTTCTGTGAACTGGACACATCATGTATGTGCGTATGTCACTGCTGCCATGCAGCGTTCACATCAAAACGGCATAGGAAAAAATCGTAAATTATCAGTAGGCTTAAGCGAACGCCATGTCCTCATATATACAATTTTATTTACATAGCACCGTTCCAAATGAGAAAAACATGTGCACAAAAACTTGTTGCCTCTATACCAGTGTTTTGCTAAGCGGTCGCAAAGTCTGATACACTATTGACAAGGTTTCACTGCAGCTTATTTTATTTCATGCGATTTTTAATGCGAAATTGAAATTGGACCCAAGATGTTTTCATTTCTACCAGTCTTGACAAGTTTTGCTCATTGCCGATTTTTTCATTCATGGTAAAAATTTAATTTATGGACCATTCTGGCTTTGTTGGTGATGGTTCTGCAACAGACTTATCCACTGCTGCAAAATTTGCATTTCAAAGTTTTCCCAGCCACTCTATTCAAGCTCATAATTCGCACACACATAAAGAACCCTGTTGAAAGTGAATGGCGGTGTAGTCTAATCTCAAGAAACTTTTCAAACCCTGCAGTTTACTTGCAGAAATCAGCTGGTGATAGGAACATGTGCATTTCATTTTTGGCCTTAAAAGCTTATCTTATGAGGTTGCTTTGAAAACTGCATATTAATGCAATAGCCTTAAAGGTGCAATTTCTTCAGAAAAAGTGGCATCTCTCTGTGTCATAAAAATCCTTGGTTGGTAGAGACAGGTCATGTGACCTGTGACATCGCAATCTAATTACTGATTGGTCGAGTGAGATCACGTGAATTTGTTATCGCAACTTACCTACTGTAGGGGGGCGAAAATTAATTGGTCATTAGAGGTCACATGATCATGTGGCGTCCTCATAACCTGCCTACCATGCCAGGTGGCACTACGGAACTGCTTCTGCAACACTCCTGCATGTCACACAGTAACGTAACACCATTTGGGCTTGTGAGCAAAAACCTAGGGAAAAAAAAAGCACGGGAGGGATCTCTAATGCTATTGCATTGTACACCTAAGGGTAGAAGCGCCCCATCACCTTTTTGGAAAAGAATTTTTCAAACTTTATTGAAATATTAATTTTTCTTGCAAATCATTCAGAAATCTTGTTCCCATTACACCGTTCCAAACATGAAGGCAAAGTTGGAGCATTAAAAGTGTCTCGCGAAACCAAAGCTAACTGTTTCTGTTTGACACACAGGAAAATAAATGGAAGATTTTTGTGACATTTACTTTTTCAGTTTACATCCTACCAACACTGAGGTTTGGTTTCTATGGTGCCATGTGTCATCTCAACAATGGCAAGGGAAGGATGCTAGAATTCTTGAACCACAATGGGATTAAGTTATATGTGTAAACATTGAAGGCTTGCCTCACATGGGACTATAACTGGAAATCTTCCTGTCAGCGTATGGATTTGGCAGATAGTTACTCTCTCGACTGCTTTATGCATTCATAGATGCTTCAAATCATTTTAGCTGTTTTTCTTGAAAAACCTTTTTTTCTACTTATTTTTTCTATATATTTGCCTGTGCAATGAACTAGAATAAGTAACTTTTTTATGCTGCAGTTCCAAAAAGATGCCTGCATAAAGAGTTTTTTTTTACAGTCATTCCAACATACTTGACAATTGGCAATTACACACCTCACCTCATGTACATGAACAGTTATTTCCCTCTTGGTGAACTATTTTAAACTTTCACTGCTGGCCTTGCATGTATATTTAGCAAAATTAAAAATTCAATCTGTTTTAACACTTTCATTAGGGCCCACTTTCAGGGCTGTCACACGGAATTCGTACTCGATGAAAAAGTAGTCCGTTCTTCGAGCAATAAAAAGCTAAATTGCAGGCCGAAATTATAATGCCACGAATTTTGCTGCCTGTGGTTTGTTTGAGATAGTGAGACTTTAAAAAGCTCGTTTTCTTGACTGTTGATTCGTCAGCGGAGAAATGCAAGATGCTGCAGACCATGGCCCATTGTTACTAAGTGCGTTTTTTAAAGTTTTATCGTGCTGTAATATTCTATTCTTATCTGCTGTTTTTTCTGGAAAAGTTGTCTCGTGGGATGCAGAGGAGAATTTGAAGTTGGCTAGTATTGATAGAATGCCAGCTCCTAATCACAAAAAAACCAGTCTCGCTGAAAAAAACCTCTTGGAACGTAGAAAAAAGCTAGAACTGAAATATAAGTATGGTTGCTACAGGCCAACTTCGCAAGTGCAGGTGAGATGATATCGCCAAAATAACACTATCTATGAAGCTGACAAATGCCCATGAAGGTTACGCATCTGAGTATTGAAGCAAGCGTCATTTCAAATGCTAGTGCACTTTCATCACAACGAAGAGTGAAAAAGGCAGTCTGAATTTTGCAAGTTAAAGACAGCTTTTACTTGGTGGCGCCAGAGGCAGGCAGATCGTTTCAGTATCCTTGGTCTGGCGATTCGTGTCGGTGTGGTTTCATTTTTGATGTGCCATGATTTACAAGTATGGAGCAGCAGTTAACCCAAACGCTTTCCAAGTGTTCCTCGGACAAAGTTTGTCAGTACAGTAGAACCTCGTTGATACATTCCCGGTTCGTACACTCAAAATCATGGACATTATAATTGTCTTTAGAGTTAAACTATATTTTTCCCGGTTAATACATTTTCGGAAACGCGATTTCCCGGCTACTACCCTTAAAAATTTTGACAAATTCTGGTCGTATAATACGTTTATTGACCAACCGCACACGTGCAAACATACAAGTGGGCCGAACGAGAGGGCACATGACGTTTTTTTGCGGCAGTCACCCACAGTGGTAGCTTCTTTGCGGTGTCTCAATGCGACGAGGCGAAGCACCACCGCAGCCATCAAGAACAAAAAATAAAAACTGCGTGCTAAAGTTCGCAATGGCCATTTCTGCAGGGTCCCAATATGAAGAGAAACGCTGAGGTTTCTTCGCGGTGCATAAGGGAAACGAGGCGAAGCTTCTATCTTGGTTACTTTCGTCACTGCCAGTAATGGACCGTACGCGTTAAGAATTTCCTTCCGCGCTAAAGAAAGCGCGAACGCAGACTGAATTCAGAGAGCTCTGGAATAGGATCTGTTCAGCTTTTGTGCCAAGAAATGCCAATCGGCATTTTTATAAAGTGAAATTGTCAATAAATGTTTTTTTCCCTCAATTCAGCAGTTACATTTCTCAAAATGAGGTGGTTTGAATAATATGTTTCTTCCCGCAAGTAAAAAAAAAACGTACAACGAGGCTTTACTGTATTCCTGTCAATCAACAGTGCAGACACATCACAGCCGCCACTTAACGCACCAGCGCAAGAAGCCTCCCTTCAGATTCCACGGAGCGCATGGTTAGCGGCACTAAGGACGGCACATGCAACGACATCCATCTATCTACTGAACACGAGGGTTCCAAGGTTCGTGCGACACTGTCGAGAGAGAGACTCGGCAGTAACATACGACCGCACTCTGCAGGTCGAGGCAATAGCTCGTTTGCTGCCAACTCGTCAGTGCCCAATATTCTTGGTATCCAGGCAGTCCAGTTTTCTAAGTCCTCAAAAGCATTGTGCACTCTCTGGGGCTAAGTTTGGGGAAATGCGGACGGAGCTAACAGAGTTTATTGCGAAAACTTTGTTATTGGGAACGGGATCCATACCAGCTGCTGGTGTCAACGAAGAGACAAAGATGCCTTCAACGTCTGGCCGGCGGTTGCTTTTAGTTCGGCTGCTGCTAGCCCCGCTTGCAGTCAACAATCACAGAGTCCGCATTTATGTCATGGTTCACGTCACTTTTTGGAGGTGACATCATCAGAGAGTCCAGAGTTTGAGTCAGAGAGGTGGAAAAATCGTTTTGAACTCAGAATCCAAATCTCTCTGCAATAAATTAGTCTTTTGCTGCTGGACAAACAACTCTTTGAAATGCCCACATATTGGATTTTGCTAACAATAGAGTTGTTTGCGGTGTCCCTTTAAGCTGAGTCAGGTGAAAATAGTGACTCTGTCATTAATCATTAAAATGCAGTTAGCAATACAGGCCAGCTTTGAAGGATAGAGATAGAAAGGGCACATAAGTAACCAGTGCATTCGTCTTTGCACTGTGGTTTTGCAAGGGAAGGAACCTCTCTTACAGCTAAACTAATTGTGTGTGTTTGTTTGGCTCTCTCTTACATGTGCGCACCAAAGACCTGCAGCATGGCATCACCAGTGGTTCGTCTGCTGCAAGGAAGCAACTTCTTTAATCAGCATTCAATGTGTTGCAAGTGCAATACGTGAAAGCTGCTGTCCAACTGTGGATGAAAATAGCCTAAAAATTCCTGTGGGTGAACTGCTTCATTATGAGAGTTCATGGTACTGGAGGGCACTGGCCTACAGAATAAATTGCTGTTCCCTAGTACGTTTCTTTTGTCACTTTTATTGCAGCTTTATGTGTCGACCTATACTGTTGGGGAGAGAGTGCCTTCGTGTGCTCCTTAAATGACTGCATTACAAAAGCCTGAATATTGACAAAGTAGACTTGTGTGCCTGGAGTGTGAAAACTTACCACAGCGCTTGAGTGTGCTTAATAAACCTGCAATTGTGGTCTCGCCGTCTTATTGACTGGGGCCTTCCTGTAGCATGCAAAATTGCAGTCTGCCAAAAGAAAAAAAAGCATTAGGCATAAATCCACGACTTTGGGGATGACTCCATTTATTTCCGTGGACTAGATTTACACATGTACAACTGCACCATACTACATTAATAGCAAAGGCAGCACCGTGCTTGCAACGAGCAGATTTGACAGATTTGAGGAAATAGAAGCAAACATAAAAAAGATCAAGGCAACGCATTAGCAGAAAGTAAAAGTCCTTGCAAATGCAACCAACAAGCTACTACAGCAACACGGAGCCACAGTAGCTCAGCTGGACGCTAATTCGACCCTGGCTGCAGTGGTCACATTTCAACGCAGGTGAAATGGTAGAGGCCTGTGTACTGTGCATATTAACAAACCACTCCCCCTACTTGGTCTCCTGCCTACTTCTTGCCTGCCCTGGTATTGAAGTTGCCCATCAGCTACTCAATTAGCCTTATGTCATCCCACAGCACAGCCCATATTCTTAAAACCAATCATGGAGCAGGGCTTGGTGGAGATATGGCAATGGAACTGTAGGAACTTTGCAGAAAACGGGAGAACCTACAGCTCCACATTGAAACCCTCTCAAAAGAAAAAGGCCTACAAGAAACAAAGGTAAAAAATGATTAGGATATAACACAGTGAAACCAATCAAGACGTGCGAAAGCGGGTCGACTCAATTCTCGATTTGGGCGAAGTTAATTCTGAGGGGTGGGCCAAGCATATAACCTGCCATTCCGACATACTGAGACATCCTAGATTATTACAGGGGCTGATGGAAGTGCTACTCAGCCCTGCACAAAAACTAACCAAACGAGGTGGTAGATTAGAGAAGGCTGCAGACAGGCACCTGCTCACACCTGCATGAGCTCCAAAAGATGTGCCCTGCAAATTACACTGACAAATGTCCGTGGTGCAAGCTAACCGACAGTCATACATGTAATATGGACTTGCCCGCATGCAGAGTTGGATCTGAAAAAAGACAACCCAAGCGTGACGCAGTGGGAACACCCGCTGGCCAGCGAGGAAGGAGATGTACAGAGGTTTCTCGTATGTCAAGCCAATACGGCACCGACCAGGTGTGGCATCCTAGACCAAGGGTCAACCACAGCACGTGGCAGCCTGTAAGGGCTACCGACGTCTCTAAAAATGTAGAAATAGAATTTGTCTAATACTTAACTCCAAGTCAATGTACATAATGCCCTAATCCGATTTTGGGTATGGGACAAGCAAATTTTCACCTCACGGCAACTCTGATAATAAATGGCAGCTACCAGCATCCCTCGAAGGAAATAAGTTGTGGCTTTATAGACCCCTCGCGTTTTTTGGGATTGCTCGTGCAGCAGTGCTTCCACGCTAAAAAGTAAAAGTTCACGACCGTAAAACATGAAAATGCTAAGGAACGAAGACCACTCACGGCTGACTTGGGCCACAGAAATATGATGACAATACAGCACGACACAGAGTGAAACGGTGCACGCTACCCCTGATTGAGCTCATTGCACAAAAAAAGAAGCGAGGCCCATACTCCATTCTAGATATATAGAGCAACCCCAAAAGCTGAGTCCTATATTAATGAAAGCCATGAATGAAGCCAGAAAAATAAGCAAAATGAATCCCCTGATAGTATCAACGCAAAACGCTTGGCATGGGGTTACAGAACAATTTTAAATAAAGGAATGAGCCTCTGGCAACAAATTCGAGGCAATGGCTACACATGTGATGGATCTGCTAGTGCCAACTAGGATAGGAAATAGTGCGCAAGCCAACACATGCCCAGACTTGACCCTATGCTAAAACATCATACATGCACAATGCAGAAACATAAATGAGAACCTAGGAAGCGACCATTACTTAGCAGCACACTCAAGAAGGGAGACACGAGTGGTAAACTGGGATAAGAAGGTAAGGCAATGCAGATGGCGAGAAGATTGAACAAAAATAGTGCACTGACTCTTGAAGGATGCAGAGCACACCACAAAGACTATAGGGATAGAAGCAGAAAACAAAGTCACTGATAGTATGTTATTACACGTGTCAGACACATAACAGCTTATACAAGAGATGGCTGAAACAAACACAACAAGAACTAACGGTTAGAACAGCCAAACTAGAGAGACAAATCGAAAGCCATGCTCGAGAAACAATAATGAGAACAAATCTAAGATACATTTTAGACCCAGATAACAGTAACACAAACAGTGCATGGAAGCCCACCCAATGACGAAGAGATGATCAAGGAAATGCAGAAACGACACCTATGCAAAATTTAAAAAAAATCTTCGCAACTACAGCAGCCCCAATCCTAAAATGATAAAGACAAAACAATACCATAGGTAATAGCATCCATGCAGAAAACTACAACATCCTCTGCACCAGGAGCAGATGAGCTTACCAACAAAATACTCCGAAACCCAGACAAGGACTCTATTCAGGAGATAACAGAGTACAACAACTGCTGGAAAGATGGATGGCTGCCAGACACCCAGAGACACACCAAGGTACTTCTCTTAGTCATACCCAAGCCTGGCAAGAAACTCACTAACCAACCTCACGCCCATATTCCTAACCTCATGCTCACGGAAGGTTTTGGAGCGTGTGGCGCTATCTAGTTTACAGGACCACATGGACAAGCACAATCTCTTCTCGCACGTGATGACAGGCTTCCAAGCCAACCTATGTATGCAAGCTATAATGCTCAAGCTTTCTGAACATGTAATACGCACACTGACTAACGCCAACACTAAAGCTATACTGGCACTCGACCTCACGAAAGACTGATAATGTCACCCACACTGCCATCACGAATGCCCTAAAGGCCGAAATCACTTCTGTAAGCATCAAGTCAGATAGACTACAGCTAAGAATCAAAGGCACACTGGAAGGGTTGGTTTCTTTTCAACACAAACCTCATACCCACGGCTAAGCTTCTTGTCGCCATACCAAACCCATCGTTGCCACTCTACGCGGCAACATTGGCCTCTGGACAGCCCGTCACACAAATCCTAAAAGAGCAATATCTTAACACAAAACCCATTAGAAACATATGGGTTCGAGCCCACACGTTGCACCACGGGAATGAGGTGGCCCGCAACTTAGCCCGACGTTTCACTAACCTGGCAATGCAAGAGCCGGTCCTGCGGTCGGCCAGAGAGATCCTGACCACCTACTACGGAATTACACATTATAGAAACAACAGGATGCTCCCGCCGACTGATAAAAACCTTAGCATACATCAACAGGTGGCATGGCGCAAACTGCAAATAGACACATTTCCAAACCACCATATTCCAGGGCTTCCCCAGGGGTCTACACCCCCTATTGTAAGCTCTGCGGGGCCACAAAAGCAGATTTAAAGCACATTTCATTCGATTGCAACAATTTGAAACTGAAAAAAGGTCGGCAACTCTTAAACGAGCAAGAGTGGGAGGATGCCGCGTCCAGCCTGGAGCCACCGTCTCAACTGCAGGCCGTCAACTGGGCTTTGGAACTGGGAATGGAAAGACCGGACCCCACAACTAGAGCATGCACCAGAGGGCCTGATTATCATGTACTCTGGAAGCCCACTGGAATCAACGAAATCCGTTCTGTCGACGAAATATAGTTACCACCACGTGCAAATGACACTCTACAGACAAAAGCACAGCTATAGTTTTTTCCCCAACCAATCCAACAAGTCATGCACACAACTGTCACAATTTTTACACACAACCAACGATAGCGCGCACAGCGACAACCGACCACAGCACGCGAGGAACAGATACACGGAAGACCAACGCCAAGGACAAAAGATGCGTCATCTTGCTCCATTTTAGAAGGCAGACTCCTCACTGGTGAACAGCATAGCGCAGAGGTTTTCGGAACACAGAAATACGATAAAGCCCGACCGCTATGCAGTACAAGTAAGCGGTCACGAACTCAAGGATAAGCTTTGTACCACCTGTGCCACCTGCAAAATGCACAGTCTGCGTCACCCCTGTGCAGAGCGCTCGAGCAATGTGCACCGTGCAATAAAAACAAGTTGGAAAGCAGCCCAAGGTTTCTGGGAAAGGTGCTTGTGCCCATCTTGCTTGCAGGCTGTACTATCAATACCGGGCTGGGCCTCTGGGCGATGTGGAATTGCACGTTTTTCGTGTTTTTAGCGTTCCAAAAACTTTTAAGGCTCATGCACAGGAGCGGCCGAAATAGTAAGGTCCACGCTTCAACGTGTAATTTTTCTCGTGACGACTGTAGAGAAGATAAGCTTTTTCTTGTGCTTGTATTTAGGCGATCGCACCACAAGCGATAGCTGGTCTGTGTATAACGCGTGCTCCATATTATGACCGCACCTGTACGAAAGCATAGCCCGCCTCGGGTAAGCAATGAAAACGAACACCGCACATTGAGTACCGGCATGCTAATTAAGAAGAGTTATTTGCGTTCTAAACAACTCACTTCAAAAACGCCGCCGCCATCAATCACTCGCATTCGATCCTCTTGGCACCCTAACTCTCTCGAATCGGTAGCTAAATGTCATTTATCGCTCTCGCTTACTATTCTACACGTTAGCGATGGCTTTACCTGTTAAGCAGCAGGCTCGTTTTGGCTACAGGCTCGTTTTGACTTGCAATGGATACGGACTCGTGAAGTAGGAACTGATGCGGAAGTGTATTTTTGCTTACAAACTGACACAGAAGCAGCCTTATATTAATTAACAACACAAATTAAGACAAACTGCGCGTTCTTTCTCGCACAGCGAGGCCTAAATTTCTTCTGCACAGCCCCTTTCCAGATAAGTCCAAGGGCGCTGCCATAGTCAACATTGGGCTGTGGTGGTAGCGCAAGAAAGAGATGAGGTTAATGAGGATTAAACTCCCCCCATGCCCACTCCACAACTGACCCCCCCCCAAAAAAAAACATGGAGAGGACACTTAAGCCGCACCTTACGGGTATGACGCAATAGCATTGTGGGTTAGGCTTCCCATTCTGAGCGGTTTGACAAGTTTGCAAGCATTTTTCATTGTTTAAACTGTTTCAATTCTTTAAATGAACAACTACACATTCTACATTTTCTTAATTATCATCATCAAGCAGTGCCTTTTCATTCAGAGCAATCTGACACCTATGAACCCCCTTTTCCAATTTTTCCTTCCTTTAATTATTCAATTATAATGATTTCATCAACTCATCGCCTGTCACACACTGATCACTCACTAGAACCACAAATTACCATGATAAACTTTTTTTACGCAGGCCCCCGGTAATAGGTCGTCTGTTCGAACCCCTGCCGCAAGCTAGGGTCTAACTTATATACCTAGAAAGTTTATGCTGCAGAAAACGCTGAATTGCATGACACCATCCAAAGCACTGTGTGGCAATGTTACTTTTTTTTTAACTCAACCCCCGATTATTTACGGCGCACGGTGCGGACATGTAGCTTTCCGACCGAACGAGCTGCATACGCTGTCACGAAGAAGGTTTTGTTGAAAGTCATGCAAAAGGTCTACGCAGTATACACAAGTTCCACAGGTCTTAGCCCAGCGGGTGCTGTTGTGCAGCTTTGCTTCTGCAAGTAGTACCATAAGCGCCGACTGCGAGGGGGCTTGTGGGCTGGAGCCCCTTTCTTTTTTTTTCCTGTGTCCCCCTCGGACGGTTTGGTTTATGGTTTATGGGGGTTTAACATCCCAAAGCGACTTAGGCTATGAGAGACGCCGTAGTGAAGGGCTCCGGAAATTTCGACCACCTGGGGTTCTTTAACGTGCACTGACATCGCACAGTACACGTGCCTCTAGAATTTCGCCTCCATCGAAATTCTACCGCCGCGGCCGGGATCGAACCCGCGTCTTTCAGGCCAGCAGCGGAGCGCCATAACCACTCAGCCACCGCGGCGGCTGTCCCCCTCGGAGGTTGCATGATGTGGTTATAGGGGGAGCATATCTTGTTTCGTACGGTTCTAAACAAATTAATTAAAGAATTACATTCTGAATTATTTAGGGCGCAAGGACAGGACGAAGGTAGAAAAACACAGGACGTCCTTGCGCCCTAAATAATTATGAAGGGACCAAAACCAACTAGCCCAGCAACAAATTCTCTAAAGAATTACAGTTGCCTAACCACACTGCAAGAACAGCACGGCCTTAAACTGCCACGGGTACATATAGATTTTGTTTCCCACTTACGAAAAGCGACAATAGTAAGTTATAGATGCAGTTCACCATCAAGGATCTCACTGGCAACAGGAGCTCACCGAACGTCTCCTGTTCCAAGTCTCTATGCGGAATCAAATGACTGGCCACTTGATAAGTGCAGCTTGTTGTGCTTGAACATGGTCTTTTTGAAGACTTCGAACTGTCCCCAAACATTAGGATCATGTTTTGATCCGAAATATCAGCTATGAGCGCACCTTTCAAAATAACTCTTCTTTAACTCTGCCTCTTCCTTTTCACATAGAGAGCGCACCACAACACTAGTTTTGCTATATGGGCATGGATAACCTTTCTACGCAACAAGATAACAAGCTGGTGCTTCCAAGAAGTGATAGAATTCAGAAACAACAGAAACCTGAGAGTGTGTTGTGGATTTCATTAAATCACATTCACATAGCGCTTTTCCATGGGACACAGAGTTGACTTGCAAAATAAATCTCAGTGGCATCGCGGACAACTTTATTTGGAGATAAGCTGTGCAAAGAAACAATCTTGATTTCATGCTAGCCTTTGTATGAAACAAACGACAGTGAACTTCATCAAAGTATGTCAGTTTTCTTCAAACTGTGACAGTTCAAATTACCCCTTCCCATAAAATCAGCATTCAATTCCTCGTGTTTCCGCTTCCCCATTACAACCTTTGCTCTTTGATTCCAATTTCTGTCTTTTGTTTTCTAGAGAGTTTGGCAGTTGGTTTACAGTTTTGATAAACAAGCAGTTTTTTAATCCATGTGTATATGTTGGATCGTTGCCATACTATGGCAATGTTTGTAGAGCCTTAGACATGAAGGGTTTAAAATCTTTTTTAGTTTTTGTATTGTTAGCTTGTGGAAATGTTTGCATTGCCCAGTGGTTTTTACAAATGAACAATCTTTAATGAGTCTGTGATATATGAAGTGTTAGCATGTTGTGGAAATGCTTGTGTTGCCCAGTGTTTCTTTTCACTTCGACAATCATTATGGACGTCTACCTAGAGGTTAGTATTTTTTAGATATTTTTGTTAATTAATTTATTTAGTATTTTAAGAACTATGGGGTCATTCTGTATAGCATATTCGCTCAACTCAAGCCAAAACTGATGTTTACTGTATAGCCGCATATATATCGCTTGCCAAGGAGCATGCATGGGGGGGGGGGTAGGGAGACAGAGAGAAAGAGGGGGGAAACAATTAAAAAGAGAGAGGGTGCTAATTGGAGCCCACCCCCTCCTTTCGGCAGATTGAAAACTTGCCGCCTACATTGACTCCCAAGTCATCTCAGTATAACGAAGCGAAACTGAACACTAAGATACAGTAGATACATAACCGAATGCAATACATTTAATGCGTATGAAAACATTTTGCATGTAACAATATTTCTCAGGGCGAAGTGTACTTGAGCAGCTTGAATGCGGTTTATGGGGGTTTCACGTCCCAAAGCGACTCAGGCTGTGAGGGACGCCGCAGTGAAGGGCTCCAGAAATTTCAACCACCTGGGGTTCTTTAACATGCACTGATATCACACAGTACACGGGCCTCTAGAATTTCGCCTCCATCGATATTCGACCGCCGCGACCTGGATTGAATCCGAGTCTTTCGGGTCAGCAGCCGAGCGTCATAACCACTGCGCCACCGCGGCGGCCTAGGACAGCCTGAATGTGTGCACTGTCAATGCCAACCTGACAGACTGCAGCCAGAGAGCAACTACGAAAGGAAAGGAAATGGTATTCCAGCATAAAGACTGGTTCCAATATAAATGTAGTTTGAGAACAAGTGTTTAAGGACCACACATTGTTTTGCAACTATTGTCGTCACACAAGAATGTGAGCAAGATAACTATGGAGTACCAGGCTAAGCACTGTGACCACAAGAAGAGTATGAAGCACCAGCGCTTGTCAGCCCCTCAGATGGAAGCCATAGAAGCAAAGCTGAGTGTATGAGTCTCTGTTAAGAGGATCATTGCAGATGCATATCCACCTGTGGAGATGAACTGGACATGCCCTAAATGGAAAAGACATATGCAACATAAAGTACAAATTTCTTGTTGGAAACGCACATTCCCCCTGTAGTGATGGATTGGACACTACTTGACTGGAGCAGAGATCTGCAACATGAAGTACAAGATCCATGTTGAAAATAAGGGCCCTTCCAAATGCACAGTGACACGCTGGAGATACCTTGACTGTAAAAAAGACGGGTGCAGTCAAACCTCACTATAACAAAATGGTTTGCGATGAAATAATGGTTATAATGAAGGAGTTGGCTATTCCCCTTGGAAGCTCGCATATAACTGACATCTCGTTTTTACAAAGTAAAATTTTTGTGCAGTGGCATATAACGAACATCCAATGAACCGCATTGGTCATTTCACGTTAAGTGTAATGCTTTTTAACAATGCCCAATGCTTCCATGCCAATTTTGTGCACAAAATTGTAATCGCCGCGCATTACCTGCCTTGCCGAGTAGTGCATAAAATATGCGGAAAAGTTATCCTGCCTCAAGCAAGGACCCGCATGCAGGCTTTTTATGGACAATTTGCTAGCTTTCACGAGCGGTTTGATGCTGACACACCTTTCAAATGCCATCACCCTCCATGAACTGCTTCAGGATCACGCGGCAGCACGCACAGCTGCTTGAGGTTTTTTTGCTTCGCTTTACAGGTGGGTGAATTTCATAACTAGGTGCTATAGAAGCAAATATATATTTCTAGAGCTGTTCGCAGACCCCACTGTGTTTGTTGTGCTTGCTGAAACTAGTAGTTGTTTGTTATCAGGGATTGCAAAAAGTTTACTCCTTCTTTCTGGTGATGTTGAGGCTAACCCTGGACCACCCTTGAACATGATGTTGAGTCGGGATCAGAAAAATATGTTGGGTGAAATACTGGCTAGTCAAGCCCACATTAGCCAAGAACTCGCTGCCCTCACTGCTACGATTGCCCTGTTTGACGATCGTTTCACAAAACTAGAAGCGGTTTCTGCTGCTACAAATGACGCCGTCTTGCGTGTTGAAGAATTGGAAGAAACTCTCACTGGCCTAAAGGGCATTAAGCATAGCATTGACCGAAACAACGATAATCTTGGTAATCGGTCCCGCAAGAACAACTTAATCATACACGGCTTGGCGGAACTTCCAGATGAGACCCCTGGCACGCTACTCAAATCAGCTAACCACAATGGTAGGTGTGGCATGCAATAGCATGGAGCGTAGGCAACGATTAGGCGTTAAGAGAGGGAGGTGGGAAAGTAAGGCCTGTGTTTTTTAAGGTGTTAGACTTTCGAACTAAGTCTGCTATATGCGCAACGTTAGCAAATTAAAGGGATCCAAGGAATACATAACTGAGGATTTTTCGGCACACGTGCATTCTGTGCGTAAATTGCTAAGGAATAATTCCTTAGGAAGAACGCCACCAAATCTCATCTACAGTTTGACCATCTATTCATAGACAATGTTCGGTAATCGTGGGACGATGTCAACAAGTTCTTTGTTAAAGCGCCCGCCAGTACAATTGCACCAAACGATCCTTGCCTCCCCTGAAACACAACCTAACACTTTTGATCGTGAATGCCTGCAGTTTAGTAAATGAGTATGTTAACTTCAACTGTATTGTACAATGCCATGAGCCATCAGTAATATGTGTCACTGAAACTTGGTTGAATAGATCAATTTCCGATAAAGAATTCTTGCCACCAGATTACTCAGTTATTAGGAAAGATAGCCTCTCTGGTCAAGGTGGTGGTGTAGCACTTTTTATAAAAATTATACCGAATGCGTGATGCTGCCTGATCTCTCCGAAACAGAGTCTGCCTGGCGCAGGATTAGGATATGGAATTTATTTGTAGGAATTGATGCTGTATATTGACTTCCAGATGATGGTGGCAACTCCATTTTGGCTCTCACTGATTATACCGTAAAGCACAAACTTCATGACAGTAAACTGATTGTCTGTGGGGATCTGAACAGACCTCAAGTCGACTGGAATTCCTCGATAGCAACTGGCAGCGACAAGGCTCTCTGTAATACACTGACTGACTTGGCCGTCTGATTTGATAACTCAGGTTGTTGATTGCACCACTAGAGAGTGCTCCATCCTGGATTTTGTCTTCGTCACAGCGAAGACAAGATAACTGCTCCCTGATCAGCCTGCCGTTCCTGCCACGGCAGGCATATTTCACCATAGCCCACCAGCTACTCACCACTCAGCCACGTCATATACTCCCTGTTTAAGTGATGTAGATGTGAGCAACCAGCGTGCCCATGTTGGACTCGAGCAAGCATTTTCTGAGCCCTGGGGCAAACAGGCAGCTGGACAGAAGATGGAACGCCATGCCCGTCTCCAGGCTGGGCCGTCGCCTAGTAGTCAGACATAGTGCAACATTACCACCTTGCTACCCAGAGGTTATTACCACTGCATAAGTGCCTCTCATGAGAGGAGGCCATCATGTGGTGGCAGCTACCAACGAGCACATATGACCACGTCCTTACCCGAATGCACAGGCGGTACTGCATTACCCAATATTCAAATAAATGTCTCTTTTGCGATGCCTACCGTACCCTCTACCATATCTACTGGGAACAGAAGACTGGTCCAGCCTTTCTGGCATTCATGTGTATGCGGATGCCACATTTGGTGCAGGACGCATTAATAGAGCAACGCAATCAATGCCCTAATGTGCATTGAAAGCTCTGAAGCTAGCCTGATAAATGCAAAATTCAGAGCTCAGAAGTGCGAAATTGCAGTTAAAGAGGAGGAGTTTTCCTGTAATAAATTTCTGACTTCCTTACGGCACCTACTATGAATACATCAAGTACACAATAAAAATGCTGACTCATTCTGACATGTTCTGTGATACGACAATCTGCAATGTGAGCTGCATCTTTTCCACTCTGCATAGGGCATGCCCTCTTTCTCTTTTCCACTTCCCGGTTATGCTGTCCTAGCTACATAAGGAAGCACCTAACAGAGCTCGATAGATCTGTTTTCTATGATGCCAGGCCATCAATACCTCATTCACACAACACCGATACAGTTCTGCAGTCCAAAGAAATGTTCACCTATGAATATTTCAGACTACATATAGCATGTAACACAGAATTCATGTTTATGCCGTGGAGCGACAACAGATGGAATTTAAACATTGACTGTTAGTGCCACAATGGCCTCTGGACCTGTTTAGAACTCTCTTGGCAAAACAGATTCAGAGAGCAGTCTCGCAAAAAGTACCGGAATTGCACAAATACAGCACGAGTTTGTTCCTCACTTCAGTGGTTTCAGAATGCATATCGCGTTATATTCGAGAGCAAGGATAAATATAACGTGATTTTCTTTTCCTCGCTGCTCCTGAAGCTAGCTACAGCAAGCTTCACCGCAAGACTACCAAGCTCCTAGAAAAAGCGAGCTTTGCGACGACCTTGGGGCCATGCTGAGCGCATAGGGTGAAAATTTGAAGGTAGAAATAAAGCTGCGCAGGCCGCCAAGAAAGAGAGGGCACTGAAATAGATGGGTGGAGTAGCGAAAAGAAAGAAGGGCGAAAGGGCACAGGACTGGGCGGCATAAAACATGCTGCAATGGTGGCACGGTGCTGATGGCGGCTGCTACTGTGTGGGGGACTGCATCTAACTTATAGGAGACATTGCTGCACTCGGCAATATTGCACGCTCTTCTGGAGTGTTGCCTCTGAAATAATATTTATGTAATATTCATGTGAAGACAATACATCGCTTTCGTATTTTTGCGTGCCGTCTCCATTTTTCTAAGCTCTCGGTTGTAGTTGGCATGAGCAGGCAGGAATCGTGTTATAATTAGAATTTTTTTTCATTTTCTTTAGGTCTCAAACTCCACACTCGCATTATAATTACAGTCGCTTTATTTATGTGTAAATACGGTACCTCCAGAAAGCACGGGCAGTGCCCAGGGCCGTTCTGCTGCAGTTGCACTGACAGGCACCATGTGATTTGAAAATGACTGCAATGAGAGCATGTCAGAATGTGGGCAGGTAAAAACAAGAGCAGTCATTGCCATGGCATAATTAGCCATGATTGCAGTATAAGTATAATTGCAAAAGCAATTGCGATGCAATACCAGCCACTTAAAAGGCGATTCACTGCAAAGCCGAAAGAAGCCTGCAGAAATACATTGCAGAAATACATAAGTGTATGAAAGTGTGACAATGATTTGCAGATGATGCCATGCTCCAGTCCCTTGTACCCCAGTAACCAATGGCATTTCCCAGAAGTCAGCACAACCAGAATAGAGGATGGTACAAGAGGCACACCAAAGTTAACAGCATAGAAGCTTACTAGACTGTTTACATTGTAAGCAGAATTTTGTAATCCAGAGATGCAAGAAGGTAAGGCACCAAGAAACACCTCTGTGAGTCATGCAGTTACTCTAAATGCTAACCATAAGCATGCTCAGCTCTCTCCATATGGGGGGACAAAATTTGTGACCGCTCCATCATGCCACTTGGGGGTGCATACTACCTGTTTGTGCACGGATCTGCTGCTAATGCACAGCAATTAAGTATGTAGACATTCCAATGCAGTTTCCCTTTAAGAACGCACAGGCAGAGCTAGGAATGTGACAAGGCTGTCCACTGGACAAAGAATGGTTGCATGTGATAACAACCTTTCTCAGCACTATCTTGTGATGGCACTCTGCAAGGAACGGGAGCAGAACAGAGACAGAACCAATATATGCAGTAACCAATTAGAGTCGCTTCTTTCCATGAACAGACACGAGCATGCAGCCACAACAGGTAGGACCGTTACACCAACACTACCCATATTGCCATTCAGTAAGCACCACTTGTACCCAGCTAATTTACCGTTCCTATCTCTGCACTACAAAAAAGACACGAGCGGAGGATAGGGAAACAAATGTGCAGAGCTGAAATGTTTTGTACAAATGGTAACAGCTGCATACCGCAGCCCTTGTACTCTTTAAGCCTCATCCAAATTTACAATGCACGCACAACACTAGGAAACTGTCAAAGAGAAAATTCAATTAGCACACAAATTCACTCAGTACACATCATATCATAATAAGTCACATTAGCATGTCAGAATGAGTGAAGTGATCCACCTCTCCTTTCAACAAAGTGCAATCAACCGCTGCACAACCAGCCTCCTATAAGAGCAGCTCCAGCTTCATCCAGGCAGTGACATGCGAATCACTACAGCAGAATGTGCACGTGACAATGCTTTTGAACTTGATTCACTTTGAGCTCTAGAAATTCCCCTATCTCGTCTCCCCATCCGAAGGTGGCCCAGGCTTCAGACACAGACCCCTAGTTTCCCAACACAACTGGGTACCAAGGTAACAGTACTGACTATCCGGCAGCTTGACACCTAAAATATTCTGTGCACCAATTACTGTCAATTATGTCCCCGGAGCAGGTAGTAACCACAAATCCGGGCTACGAAACTGAGGTAACTAGAGGAATAAGAATGCAATGGAGTGTATTTGGCAAGCATTTTCAGATCATGAAGGGCAGTTTGCCAGTATCCCTCAAGAGAAAAAGTAATATACAATAGTTGTATTCCAGCGGTACTAACCTATGGGGCAGAAACTTGGAGGCTGATGAAAGGGGTTGAACTTAAATTGAGGGTGATGCAGAGAGATATCCAAAGGAAAGTGATAAGTGTGAGATTGAGAGATAAGAAGAAAGTGGGTCACGGAACAATGCGAGTTAATGTCATCCTAGTCGAAATGAAGAAGAAATGGGCATGGCCTGAGAATATAATAACAAAGCAAGATAACCGATGGTGATCATACATACTAAAAAGATTTTTGTGTTGTTTTGGCGCAAAAATCTTTTTAGTATGTATGATCACCAAATAGCCCAGCAGTCAAGTCTTCTAATGATATGGCCATCAACGTCATCAGCCTGACTATGTCCACTTCAAGACAAGGGCTTCTCCCACATCTCTCCAATTTACCCTGTCCTGTGCCAGCTGCGGCCGCCGTTTCCCCGCAGACTTCCGAATCTCATCAGCCTACCTAACTTTCTGCCACTCCTTGCTGTGCTTCCCTTCCCTTGGAATCCTATCTTTCACCCTTATGGACCGGCGGTTATCTTGCCTTCACATTAAATGCCCTGCCCAAGACCATTTCTTGTTTTCAACTAGTATGCTGTTACCATGTGTTTGCTCCCTGACCCAATCTACTTTCCTCTTGTCTCTTAATGTAACATTCATCACTTTCATTTCCATAGTTCACTGCGTTGTCCTGAATTTAAGTTGAACCCTTCTTGTTAGCTCCTATATTTGTGGCCCATAGTAGCTATATTGCTGAGTGCTATCATGAGTTGAAGTTTCTCATGTGTGTAGACTGTGGTATACTACAGACCTTCCTCGTGCAGCAATTAAGCAGTTAGCATGCTTGCAAGAGTAGCCACTCTGTTATGAAATGTTGAGTGTGAGTGCTGTCAAGGGGAAAACTGGCCTCGAAGGGCAACTGCATTGTATTACCTGTGGACGCACACTTGAATTCGTGGGTTGTACCGCCCTCCGAAACAAAGATGACCAGACGCAGGGAAGTATGGAAGCTGAGGTGTCTGCAGAAGAAGGCGAAGACTGTATCAACGAAAACCCGTCTGGTCAGCAAAATTCATGACGGAAAAGTATCGCGCGGCAACCAGCCCTTCAAACAAAAGACGTTCGGTTCCGCTGGGCAAGGCCGAGGTGGCCGAGAGCACGCCAGTTTGCGCCAACAGGCCTTATAATCTACTCTTCCTCGACTGTTAATTGATTGCCATGCACAAATGTCGATTCCCAAATGTTGTTGTAAGCCAGTGCTGTGTTCTTCTGGTCTTCCTTTTAGAAGTGCTTGCTGTTGGGCTAGTTGGGACTTGCCTTTTTGTGCTCTGTTCACTCGTAAGGCGTACAGAAATACAAGCATGGGTCCGGTACTTACGTCCGGATCGTAGCCGTCAACTTGAGGTTGAACAAGCGACAGCGGCCGAGCAAGCGACGGCTCGCCTCAACGTCTGCCGTGGCAAGCCACCGAGAAAGTTGGCAAGATCCTGAAGACAAGCACCGCAGGGGGGCCACGTAGCAGATGCAAGACGGCGGCCTGTGATGAAAAATTATAAATAAGAATTCATTACAGAAATTTGCCGAGGTTCAGCGCATTGTACCCACGTACCTTGATGCTGTCGCTGGTAAACTGCGCACTCGCGTTGGACCTCGACAGGTCGTTGCCCCCCACATAGAAAATCGCGAAATCTGCAGGGTGCAGGCTGATGCGCACAACGTCGTAGCCACCAAAGCTGAAACTGCACGTCTCCACCGACGGGAAACACCGCAGACGGCACCTGCACAATCGCTTCAGTTGGATGTCGCTGACGCGTGCCCAGCACAACGCCGCTGCAAATCGGTAAGAAACGCTGGAAGCGACAGCTAGCACAGCGAGAGGAAAAGAACCGCCAATTTGGTCGCACGGTCGAAGTTCGCGGGGTTAACTCGCGTGAAAGGAAAGCGAGATGACCAGGTACTTTTTGACACGTAAATATCGCAACCTAGAGATTTCTGAAACGTCTAAAATGCCTAAGGGCCATAAGGCGCGAGGTTCCTGCGCTAGAGGGCTGGTGTCCCTATCGGTTCCTGCTCCATTTAGACGCGCCCGTCAGATAGTAACTCGGGCGTCCGAATAAATACCGAGCTGAACCCAACTCCAAACCGTCCCTAAGCTGTCCCTAGCTGAACCAAACTTGACGCTGCCTGTTCTCTGTAGTCTTAGATGTCCCCAACCATTGTATGTGACTGCGAAGTGCGCTTTTTTCCACGTTTTCTACGCGCGCGAACTTCAGTTGCCGCCAGTGACGATCCATCATGGCGTTACGAGGCGTGCTCGTTGGCGATAGTCAGCTGAAGCGTTTGTGCAGGTCTCGTCGGCGGTTGCGCCCGTCGGTCGAGACCTGCACATTCAGCTTCAGCGGCTACGATGCCGTGCGCCTTGCAAGCGCTGTGCGGCGCATTAACCTGCTGCGCGCAGACTTCTGTGTTGTGTACGTGGGAGGCAACGACATCTCTAGGCCAAACACAAGTCCGCAGGAGATTTGCCACAACATCAAGGTATGTACTACGTGGTGGTGCAACGCGTCGAACTTCTGCCGATTTCAGTAATGAGTTCTGAACTATCATTTTGCATCCTAGGCCCTCGTCCTGCAGCTGCTACGCGACGTGGCCCCTGTGGTCCTCGTGGTGAAGGTGCTGCCACGCTGGTTAATTACGGCGGACGCCGAGGTGAGCCGTAGCTGGTTGAACCGCCGTCACCTGCTCAACCGCAAGCTGACGGCTACGGTTAAGCGGATGCCGTCTGTGTTCATCCTGAACCCTGACGTGAGTACCGACATGCTTGTCTTGTACGCCTATCGGGTGAACAGTGCACAAAAGGGCGAGTAGAATACCAGATGAACATAGAGCTGGTGTGCAACAACATTTATTCTTAGTACAGGAAATCTCCGTTTGTTCGTGGCGAAACAAAAGACAAACAGTTTAGGAAAAGTTGTTTGTAACTGCCGGCCTCTTCTGATAACAGAGAAAATGAGCATACATTGACATCGTCTTTGCCCCCTGCTGCTGTCATCTCAGCTTCCATATTTGCTGTATCAGTTGCACTTTATATTTTTGAGAGCAAAACAGTTTAGAATTGAGGCGTGCGCCCACAGGTACTACAACACAGTCATCCATCATGGGCAGTTTCCACCTTGTTGGCGTACTCTCTCAACTGCTTGCAAGCATACTAACTGCTTCCTGCATGAGAAATGAATGCATGCAGTATACCACATGTTGTCTGCTCACTAATCAAACTCTTAGTAACAACTCTTGACAACACATAGTGACACGACTACCTGCACTATTCAGCTGCACACATTACAAAATTATGAAAAGAACATTGATTATGTATTGTTTAGATTTCTTTGAAGAGGTCTTGCCCTGAAGAAATAGACAAAAGGTTTCAGTAGCTATGCATGCAGGTGACATGTGCCAGTTGCCCAACTTATATTCTCATTTGCATTGAAGAAAATGTGCTGGAGCCATCACGTTTTGCGAATGCAGTTTGCTCACAGCTTTAAAAAAAAAGGCAGAACACACTGATGCTGTAATTTTTTACCTTCACACTCTGCCACACAATCTCAAGAGGTTGGCCGTTGTAAGTTTGATTTTTCAGCACCTAAAATGCTGGGCAACATACGTAAAATCATGATATCTGTTAACTGAGTGAGTGTTCAGAGGAGTGCAGGGTCTTGTCTCTCACTCACGGCAAGTAGTACGTTCGATAGAGTAGCTGATGTCATTATAAAATTCTCAGTAGGCCTGCCAGCAAGGTTAAAACTGCTCGTGAAGGATGCATGGCTGCACATTGCAGTACCAGTGGGTGCATATATGTCGGTTTGCAGATTCATTCTGAAAAACATGAAGATAAATACGAGCAGAAAACTATAGAAAATCAGAAGGCTGTACCAAGAGGTGGAGACTGCATCAGTATATGCTCACTGTCATGATGCAGAGCTTACCTAGCTAAGGGGCACATGCAGGCATTAAAGTATTTATCCCAGCATGTCTTCTTGGTGACCTGCCGTCAATATATGTTCAGACATTTTATATTAACTTTGTTTTCCTCAACTATCACCTATGGAGGTATATGAGGGTTGGGGTTACAGATATTTAAGAAAAGTTATGAGTACAGGCATTGCGTTTGAAAATGCATTCTCAAGGCTTCAAGAAATGAAAATGGGCATGTGATGCCAGCGACTTCATGGGGAAGGGCATTGCAGTCCACAAATGCTCGGGGCAAAAAAGATCCTGAAAATGTGTGAGCAACAGGCCGAGTTATCTGAAACGGATGCACAGCGTGTTGAGATATGTGGGTGCGATGCACAACGTAAGGTGCTTGACTGAGTGAACTGCAAAGAATTTTGTCCACCAAAGAAAGGCTGGTAATGCGGCGTCAAAGTAAGAGGCTTTCAAGGCTGTCCTTCAGAGATAAAACGCTGATGAAATAAAGGTACGGGGCATGATGCACAAAATGGACGGCATAGCTTTGAATTCATTCGAGCACATTTGTTAGGTGTATCTGAGGTGGGTTCCAGATAGGACTGGCGTACTGAGGTTTTGATCTGATATGTGTTTTATATGCCAAAAATTTCACGTGTTTGAGTTAATTCTGTTTTAAGCAAGTGCTACGTTTGTGTGGTCTGCTTTGTTTCTGCCTGTTCATGAGTTGTTTACTTCAAAAATATACCAGAAAGGTAAAATTTTACTGTAGCTCTATACTGTTGTGATGTCTCAAATGTTTCCCCGCACTGGTTGCTCACGCTCACCGAGCCGGTAACAAAATGGCGCCAATGTGCTGCTATGTGATATTGCAAATGGTCGAGGTTAATTTGAAACCTTCCTCTGTAGCAGCCCTCATACCTCAAGTCAGTTTTGGACATTAACCCTAGATACCATACCATGTTTGACGTATTGCCTCAATTTGCCCTATTTCTGAACAAATTCTATTTTATTTTCAGCATCGCTTCTTGGATGCACGTAAATTACCAAAGAGGCACCTTTTTGGCGCCAATGGATACCATCTGTCGGCTGGTGAAGGAGTGGAGGAGCTGGCGGAGATCCTCGTCAGGAGCCTGGAAAAGGTGTATGGACCAGGCATCCTTGCTCCTTCCTCAAGGGTGCCAACCAGGCACATCATTAATGCGTTCCATCACTGCGGTACAAAGGGCCATGTGAATGGGGACTGCTACGAGTACTGCAGGCCGTAGGACCTGCACTACTATCTGCAGTGCTCATAGCAGTGGGCACTGTAGTGAAAGTGAGACCTATTTCTGATGCGCTTTTGAGCTACATCTGCTCCTTGGAATCTGTTGACATTATCTGGGTATTTTTTTACATGCACTGACACCGCACAGCTTGCAGGCTTTCTTGCATTTAATCTTCATGACTTGCCACCGCTGCGGTTGAAATTAATCTGGAGCTCTCCACTGTTATTTAGTAAGACTTTCTGACAGGCTAGTTGGTACATATTCATTTCTGGTGGCTGTGCGCTTAAAAAGACATTCACAGGAAAAAGGAGACAACAGGAAAGAAGCGCCTGTTGCGTCGCTCATAGTCTGTATGACATTCAACCCCGCATGACAAGGATTATTCACATCCACTAATATTGTGCTGGCCTGCTTGGCAAGCTGGAAATCTTTGATGGGAAGAACAATTGGGAAGTGTGGAATTCTACTTCCCTGCAAGCCATGCCCCTGAGAATGGCAAGCCGTTTTATAAACTTGTGGTGCAGCTACGTCTTCGTTGCTTTGGAATAACGGCACCCCACAACTATGTAGTGCTGCACGTTGCCACTAGTCGAATACTTTTCATGCAGCCAAAGCACTTGCAGAACTTTGCAGTGCCCCTTCACCAATGTCGTCGCCTGCAGTACCTGGTTCCATATTTCCCATAAATACAAGCGACCATGTATCTTAGAGCTTGCCACTGTTCACAAACGGTCACAAGCAAACTGTTCAGCTCTGAATCGAAGACATATAATGTATGCTGCAGTTTGCTTCGTGGTTTTCATTGCCAGCAGTAAACTTCGAGGAACAGCCAATAACCGGTATCAGACGAGGTAGCAGGCACCTGTCTTGGGACCCATGGAGCTGAGCAATCATGAATGCATTCATCAACGACAAACACAATGGCAATACCAGCTCATTACAAGGTACAACCCAATTGTCTGCTGGTCTGCAATTATGCTTTCACCAAGCTGGGAATTACTGACAGATGTCCAACACATGTGTTGGACAATATGAGTATAGCCACACAGTGGTGATCATCAGTCATCACCTTTCTTGCAGTCTGCACAGACCCTGACCTGGCTCTGCATTATGTACAGACTTGGCCAACCCAGGCCTTGTGCTCAATTGAACCGTTGCAGTCACAGCCGTGTGAATGCCCTTTCCAGGCTCCCTTGTTTAGGCTGATCAGGCGTGAAGCTGTTCGTTCAACGAAATAGTAGACATAAACTGCTGCCTCCGCTGCAGCTCTCTAGCCCACCACATCATCTTTGCAAGTGGGGTCTGCCTCCTGCTGCAAAATAAGCCTGGTACGGCACCCTTTTGCAATGCTGTGGTGCACATGTCTTTCATCCAGGCCTGTCATTGACTGACACTGTTTGAATGAAGTGCGGTGGATAGCGTTATCTACTATATAGATGCCTAATGAAAAAGCATAAGTGCCTCCGGCAGTCAGGTGGAACAGCACCACTTCCTTACTCTTTGGCTCCTTGCACTGCATAGCCATTCAGAAGATCTTCAGGGCTCGCAGCTGTGTTGTACAATTTTCTCTCTCAACGTTTAAAGCTACAGAACAGTCGGTACTGGACCCACCTCCAAGAACATGTATATTCTTATCTTGGTACCCCCGTTGTCCTGAGATTCATAAGTATCTATGCCTGCAAACCTAGGACCACCTT
Organism: Amblyomma americanum; assembly: GCF_052857255.1. NCBI lineage: Eukaryota > Metazoa > Arthropoda > Arachnida > Ixodida > Ixodidae > Amblyomma > Amblyomma americanum. Next base: position 468,063,515 of record NC_135497.1, read on the forward strand.
TTAATTGGTGAGCCCAGGATACAAAAATTTCTCGAGGTTGAAATGAATCAAGTTCACAAGCATTGCCTCCGTGTTCATTCTGCTGTTGTGCCTTGCATGTCACTGCCTGGGTGGAGAAGGAGGCTGGTATTGCACTTCTGTTTTTATAAGAAGGGAAGGAGGGGTCACTTCAATCATTGTGACATGTTGCGATGTGATGTGTACTGAGTGAACTAGGTGAATGTCTGCATGTTTCCAACTGTTGTGTGTGTATTGCAACTGTAGAAACTGCTTCAAGATTACAAGTGTAATAGCGTGCAGGTGTTACTTTTTATACAAAAATTTAGCTTTACACTTTTCTTGACCCAGTTCCTCCCCTCATGTTTTTTTTGTAGTGCAGAAGAGTAGAATACCACGGTACAAGTAATGCTTATGGAATGTCAATATGGGTAGCGTTGGTTGAATGGTCCTACCTGTTCTGTGTACATGGCAGTGTTTGTCCATTGAAAAATATGACACTCAGTGTTTATTCTACATGTTGAGTGTGTTTCTGCGACTGCAGTTTCTGAGCTGTTCTGGCTTCTTGGAGAGTGGTATCACAAACTGGTGCTGAGGAAGCATTTTCTCACATCCAACCATACTTTGCCTATTAGTCAGCCCTGTAACATTCCCACTGCTTCTTCTCATGCGTTTTTGAGTGTGATCTGCATTAGAATGTCATGCAGCCATTTGCTGTGCATTAGAGTTTACACTCACCACGTAGCTCAGAGAGGCTCAGAGAGGTGTTCCTAAAAGCCTTGCACCCGGTCACACAAAAGTGTGCTTATGGTGTGGAATGGTAAGCGCTCTGTGTGTGTGCAAGCTTATAAAGCAGAGAGGGCTTCAAAGGGGAAACTCAAGACGCACTTTATGCCTGAGTGAACAACAAACAAAAAACAGCGCACTACACATACACCAAGATAACACAACAGAAAACACCGCATTCCTATCACACTAATGGTCCTCACGCATAAACCAAAACGTCGCACTCATACATTCTTGCTACCAAATGCGGGTGCTTTGTACGCTCTCTTGGACGCGGAGTACGGACATAAACCCAGGTGGTACCTTGTTTTAAGAGATGCCGCTGTTCTATGAGAAGAGTGTTGAGGAGGATCAGGTGAAAGTGTAGCAGCAGCGGCGACCTTACGCAGCAGGAGCAGCACCAACTGCTGAAGATGATGACACCGAAGTGCAGCCGAATTGAGCTCCCTCCGCGTGCCGGCGTCACGCGTCGTTCGGCTGCACGCCATCATACGTTCTAACACTTCAGCCAGTAAATCAATCATTTCCTTTATCGTGCCGGCCTCATACTGATTGGCGCAACAACGGGAGTCGGTGCTACCACGTCGCCTTAGCTGGATGTCGGCGTTGGAGCATCTTCGTACTGATGACGAGGTCTGGCAGGTAGCAACAGCCGCAGGCTAAGCGTCAATCCGGAGGCGTTGACACAGGGCCCGCATTCCGAAGACAAGGTCAGCGTCGTGATCCACAGGTCCGAAGCATCAGTCGGTGGGGACCACGCCAGGTCAGTAGGCCTCGCGATCTAACACCTCCTGCTGCAGCTGATGGCGATGCGCCAATGTCCGCACCTAGAACGTTCCTCCTGTCTACATCGCCATCCTTCCTTTTATACGTCCACTTCATTTTTCTTTACTTCCACCTTGTTTTCAGTTTCGTCGTCGTCTTCTCCATCTCTTCCAAAAATACGACTGCACTCTCTTCCCTCTTCTCCACGTGCCAATTAATATGCCTTTCCTTATGTCCAGTGTTTACTCATCCCTCTTTCCTTTTTCACTCGTGACACACCCTTACATCTGTGGATTTCAAAACTCTATTAGCAATTCAACAGTCCAGTAAGGTTTTTTTGTTGTTGACTTTTGTTGTGCTGCTTTTTATCCTCTTTAAGCTAACTTGTGAGAAATGTGACTAGTTAGCATGAAGCATAACAGATGAGAGCATGGTGTAGTCTCCTTGTCATTCTCATAATTTAATATATTTGCGGATTAGCACAGGCTCATTTCAGCTCTGAAATGAATTTCCTTTTAAGTGCCTGACGTTTCCAGTGCCCTTGCAGTCATGCTGTAATTATAATTGTAATGATGCTATGGCAATGACTGTGCTTGTTTTTACCTGCCCACATTGTGGCATGTTCTCATTGTAGTCCTTCCCAAATCACACGGTGCCTGTCGATGCAAGCACAGAACGGTCTTGGGCACTACCCATGCATTCTGCAGATAGTGTTTGAAAGAGTCCTGGGGCCGTATTACAGAACTGTCAAATAGCAAAGTTGCCAAAACTTGTCGACAATAGTCAGTTAGCCTCAATCCTATTGGTCGGTCGTGGCTGGCGGCCATATTGCTTTTTTGCATCATGGGTGGCTGCAGATTACGTCACGGATGTAGCAGAAGTGATGGCGTTGCACACCTAATTACGCAGGTGCAAATTGATTTTTTTTTGTGATCGCCTCGAGGCGGTCAATTTGACTGTTGTGTTTGGGACAGAAAATGGCGGCGGTGAACGCGGCGATACAACTGAGGTGGTTGCGCCGGTGCGAGCAACAGCGAAGGAGGGCGCATGAAGACGCGTTTGACCTGCCGGACGAGCTGTTGTAACGCCTTTTTTCGACTGTATAAGCAGATTGTGGAATGGCTGTACGACGAAGTCTCCGATGAACTGTTAGGTGTGTGTGCGAGCGCGTTATCGGTTCGGCGGCAGGTGCTATGTGCACTGCGGCTAATTGCCACGGGCAGCTTTCAAGCTGCCGTTGGTAACAAGGCACACATCGGCATCGCGCAACCAATGGTAAGCGAATGCCAATCTGCTAACTTAGTACGCAGAAAGGGTGGGTTTTCGTGGTCACCTAAGTGCAATAGCTACACATAAGCAACACAGGCTTATGCTGGCAAAGCACTTCATTTTTCCCAGCAAATCGCACTTCGTGGTCGTCTTCTATTTCCTCAAGGGAAAAGAAACAGACGGCCACACATCACATAGTGCAACACTTCAGCCTTTGGCGTTTTGAAACGTAAGCACCAAACAAGACAAGTTTTTTTCATTGATTTCTTACCATTCGCTCCTTGCAAGTTTGCTCGGCAGGCACGTAGCCTTCATTGCCTTCGTTCAAATTTTTCTGTGCACTTAGGTCAACCGCACAGTAACTTGATTTTTAGATGCCGCGTAAAAAACAATAACATTCGGTGGAATTGGCTGCTTCGGCTGCTTTCGTGCCATGGAGGAAGGACTCCATGTTTCGTACAAAGCGGCTTGTTGACATTTTACCGTTGTGAGTGCATCTACTCGACACCAATAGTCACCCTCCAGAAAATTGAATAACACAACTTCTTATGCTTTTTGTGTTGCTTAATATGTTCTAACTTTAAACACAATGTTTTGGCAAAATAAAATATTAATTATTTTGATCACTGTGTATTTCTGATTGCTTTTTACAAAACATTTAGCAGACGGTCTCTCGCCGCGCAAATAAATGCTCTCGGGGTGGCGCCCTGATGTAATTGGCTGATTCCTCGTTGCATCAAGCGGTGACGTGTCATCGTTTCACCAATTTGACGTCACTGTCATTAACTTTTGACAGAATTTATGACAGTTACGTGATACGGTCTCTGCTCTCTAAATCATGTTAATGAGTACACAACGGCTCCTGAGGTCATTGTGACTGTAAGAAGTAAAGTTAAAAATTAGGAGCACATTTAAGCTTTGCCTTAAAGTGACCCCGAAATGATTTCGATGGGTGTATTCTAGAGCAACAATTGTGTAGAGGTGGCCTTTGTGTGTATTCAAGTCAAATTTGAAACCTCTGCATGAACCGTATAATTTATAAGTAATTGTTAAAAACTGCTGCTCACAGTAGCTCGCAACCGATTAGGGTAATGCGCCTCACTGCGCATTCCCTATCCCGATGACATGTGGGCAGACTGGGCGAGCTTGAAGGCTGGCACTTTTTCTCACTGACGTGTGATGTGTGAGGTGTGTAGCTCTAATCAGTTGCGAGCTACAGCGGTGCACTCGGAGCTTTCAAATTTGACTTGAATACCCGCAAAGCCCACCTCTGCAGATTAGTTGCAGTAGAAGATGCCCATGGAAATCATTTCAGAGTCCCTTTAAGATAAGATGCGATAACGAATTTGCCTTCTTTTTAATTTTTTTTAATTACTATAACAGTGCATATCCCTAAGACGCCTTACTGCCATACACCACGTGTTCACTTGGTGCCCCTCTGACACGCTTGAACCAACAACCCTTTGTGGCATATTTGTTAAGTGCCTGCCTGGCACACAAAGGACCTAGGACCAATGACAGCGAATTTCTTTTCGTTTGAAACTTCTGGGAATATTTTGGCCAAGTTTGTGAGGCCTTGCTGTCAATCCTAGGTCACAGCAATGGCTTTTTGACCGAACGAGCTGTATACGCTATTGTTTAAAATTGAGTGCGATGTCACTGCACTGCTGTGCAATGGTGTGTGCAGTGTGAAACAGTCATAAGCAAATATTTTTCGGGACTGTAGGACTGTGTGAATGAAGTATATCACGTTTTGTCACAGGCACCAGATGGAGTCAGGGGCATAGCTTCCGCAGTGAAAGTGGCGATCACTAGATTAGAACGTGGAGGTTTCTGCCATGGCTCTGGTCTCAAGCATGGCAGATGCTATGATGTCAGTGCGGCCAATGTGTTGACGGCCCGACGTCATAGGAAATGTATATGTCAAGCTTTCTTAGGTGATTCCTATGTATCTAGGCCAGTTCTGCAGTTTTGCACAGAATCTGTTTCTGTGCCCGAAAAAATGTTTCATTAAACTTGGTGTACATGTGCACCTGTGGTAATAGTTGGCCACATGTGGTCCTGGTTTGTTCCACAAAATCACATGTTCTTTTAGTCGACTGCAGTACGCTAAGAAATGAAAAGCCATTGTGCTGCAGTTAATCGCCATGCATGATAGCAGTCTTGGTACTCATGGGTTGACTATATCGCACTACTTCTGCACTGGTTCTTTCCGCAAAAGTTATGGTTGGAGCAGATACTTGGAAAGATTTGTACTTTCCTATGTGACTTCTTATTCAAAGATAAGAAATTTCTCCCTCTGATCAGCAACTTCCTGGATTGCAAAAGCATAAAACAAAACGTAATGCTCCTACACATTTTATGTTTCTGCACTCATAGGAGACAACACAAATGTAGACCCATTAGTTTCCAATACTTGCACAGCCAAGATCGTTAGACATCGGCATCAGTGCTGTTCAAGTTATGCAAGCCTGACTGAGTTGTCTGTTGTCAAAGTTATAGAACCAGCATGTGTAGAGAGTCCAACCACTGGTATGTCTAGACACTGCACCTTTGGGTTCAAACAGAAAAAGACCAGTAACAGTATGTCCAATTAATTGTTCAAAATTTGGTTTCCACCAAGAGAAGTCTGTCCTTGAGATGTCTGTACTGCTTGCTGGCTATGGAGTATGAGTCAAGTCCAAAAAGAAAACAGTATGAGAACCAGGAGCGTGTGCGGTAGTGTGATTGGCGGCCTAAGTAATGCTGTTGGCCGCTTCCAGGTATTAATCTGCTATCTACCTCATTAGAGCAATTACTTTGTCGACGTTGTTGTTGCACTGCATGTAAGGACACTGACAACACTTGCAATCGTAACAAACCACTGTCATTGTAAACCATGCACAAATGTCACAAAGAATTGTTGCAACTTGACTTCCATGGCGGTTCACTCTTCACTGCATTTCTCCTTGTAGTGGATGTCTTTTTTTTTCAACACAAAAGTTTATTTTTGTGAAGCATTTTTTACTTTCACATATCGCTCCATGAGTGAACAATTCAGCAATGAGCGGGAAGCAAGAAATAGTTATGAACTGATAACAACCAGGTAAACTGATCAGGAAGGGGAGGCGACTAGACAAATAAAAATGTTGCATTTGCACATGTGTGGCAACTGTACATGTGCATAGTTTGCCTGTTGCTTTGACTCATTGTTTTTTCCACCCCGAAGATTTTAGAAACTAAGTTGGATTTATCGTTTCGCATCAAGGCCTGATCGCTTGACTCTTGCAATGCTGCCTACCATATGATGATAGCATTTCATTTTGTAAGCACTGCTGTATAAATGAATACTGTGAAATGCGCATTAATTACATGTAAATCAACCACTGGCACTAACAAAGAAGCCAAGATGAACTGCACGTCAGTTGTGACTGCACATATAGATCACCAAAAAAAACTGACAGTTCTGTCAGAAGTAGCATTCTCAACAAAAAAGAAATGGTTCTGAAATTAGCACTGGAAAAAGTTTACTGAATGTTTACATACAAAGCTCAAGGTTTAGTACCCAAATATAACCGTTTTTGTGCGGAAAGAGAATAGAAGTTAATATTCTTGTGGTTGAGCCGATAGCTTTTCTCAAGTATCGAAGACAGACAGTGCATGAACAGCATTCATAGACTTTTGCTTTTGGCAATCTATGTTATGATCTACATGCTAACATTGTATTCTGCATGCTCCTTTTTTGGGGACAGTTCTGTGATGTTATTGCCATCCTTGATGACCGTGTCAACCTTTAAAATGACTGAAATGCCGCATTTATATGGTGGGATGCTTGGCAAATGGCTCGTTACACAACTAATTGGAAATCACTTTTCTTTTTCCATGAGTGCTCGAAGTTGATTTCCCATACACTGTTGTAATACCAGGGTAGCAAGACAAGGATCCTTATAACTATTTAGATGTGTTTCTCATGCATCTGTCCTTGTTTATATTGGCTCAGTTCACAGCCATGATTGCTCCATGACATTGCTCTGAACTGGTACTTATGATAATGGCAATACTGAAGCAAGTTCCGGTGTGGGCTGCCTTTTGTGTTGCTAGTTGCAGGCTGTCAAACAGGCCACAACGCACAACTGCACATAACGTTGTGCAGGTGGTATACATTACTCCAAATAATATAAACGTCTGTGAAACGGTGTCAAGAGCATTACACTATACGCAAAACTTACGCGAATCACCCTCATTAACTTTTCTACCCACACATGATATTGGCCTCATCACTACAGTTACTCCCTCAAGAATTCAAGAATGCCTGAGATATTTCACTGAATGAATGCAATACAAGACTGCCCACTTTAAGCACTGTTCACAATGGGTACCCAGCACAACAGAATTACACATGACATTCCTGTAGAGCCATTTGAAATTTTTGTCTACACTTTAGCTTGCTTCATTAGCATAACTCTTCAAGCCCACCACTACTACCACTGCAAGCACCCTTATACATGTCTAACTTGAAATTATGTTCAGTGCAGCTTTATGCGCTGAACAAATTTCAAATGATCCTTTTATGCAATCGCTTGCGGCTCTCATTGTAAAGGCTTTCACACTTCTCCATTTTCAGCGAAACTGTTTGTGACCATTTGGCAGCACATATTGATATGTGTGATGATGTGTTTATTTATATTTTGTCTGTACTGCCACATGTTTGGATTGTGTAGCTGTGCCCCCAGTTCTTGGTTGTATGTGTGCTTTTGTAACAGTTTTAAGTGTTTAATTCAGAAACCATATGTTGTATTCATTACTGCTACATTGCTTTTCATTTGTACAATTCGTCATGCAGCACCTGCCAGGTGCAATAAATGAAATCTAACGGGGCGCAACACAAAAATGGTGCAAATGAAAATTGTTGTTTCATAAACAATTTTTAATGTGCTGAGCCATGCAATGTCTTCAGGACTACATTTTTCACTCATCACTTCCAGGGTGGCTCTGTCTAGGCATTCATGAGGTGGCTCTCTTTTTTTGACTGAGCACCATTACCATCCTTTTAATTTGCCTGATAAGAAAAGGCACCTCGATTTATCAGGCTAAAGGTTTTGAAGTGCCTGCTTTTCTCTGCGCCAGTGTGCAGAGTGCAGTGCAGTGTGGCGTTAGTTGGAGGAAAATGGAACGGCCTACTAAAGGTTGGTGAATGCACACTTACACTCATTTATTGTGCGTCGTGAAATTTGGCAGTGAATGTCAGGTTAATATACAGGAATGGGAGTGTAGATGTTTTCAAAAACAACAGGTGAAGGGAAAGGTTTAACTGGGGATGACCTTGAAGATCTGCGTGCATCCTCCACAGCCAGGTTGGAAGAGAAACCAGGAATAGGAAAAGGTAATGAGAAGGAGGAAGAATTTCAAGGCAAAGTTCTATGCACTATTAAATGCCTGAGGAGGTCAGAACGAGTTATTTAGAAGGAGGTCAATCAGTACTGCATGCTTAAATCGGTGCCTGCACAATACAACGAAATAACTTCACTGTGTAACATAGCTGTAGTACCGAGAAGCTGCCGATATTGATGACCACACCACTGAGTATAATATAATGGAGGCTATTCATTTGTTTTTATGCACATATATCACTCATGCAAAGTGAAGTAAACTGTCCATATGCATAAAATTGAGCACGACACAGGTATGCCACACGTATGGCTGGAGCCATTTTAAACGTTACATTTGTTGCCAGGGTTTCAAACTATGGACCTAGATTCCGTTCAGCATACATTACACCACATCGAAGGACTACCCTTGGCGATGTGGCAGAAAACATTGAACCATTTGCTACGAAAACAAAGTTCTGAAGGAGCATGGACATTAAACCTTCAGTTGAGTGTTCTCTTGTTTGTAACGGTGCTTAATTAGCACACAAGTAGATATGGAATACCATTTTCGTCCATGCCTACTAAAAATCTTGTATTTCTAATTGGTTTTGTAAGCTTACTTAATGTGTACATAATGGCACTTGTCCATTTTGCTATTCGGATGCTAGACAGCGGAACGAGAATAAGAAATTCATTGCAATTATTTACTAGACGTAATCATATTCTACATGGCAGTTTATATTCACTTCTCTCGTGCTTACACAGAACGTACAGACGAAATGCGTCTGTACTGCTTTGATGACAATTTATGCACCTTAGGCCGGCCTTTGGTAATGTATACATGGTTTTGTCGAGCATTTTTCGCTCTGTCGACACCGCCATTTAGCCCCAGAGCACATCCTTTTGAATAATTTGGAAGGGCGCCTTTCGCGAGCATGGAGATAAGAGAAGCATCGAAAGATGGCGCCGTGTCGAACACTGCGCGTTTCGCTTGCCGCGCTGCCTTATAAAAACCACTGCGACATGAATCATCTGTGTTAGCACTTTTTCAAATGCTGCGTGGCACCCGTCGTCTGCACTGGCCCAAACACGGCGCAAACGTTTTCAAACCCCGCGCCCTTTATGCCAAAGCGCTGTTTGGCTAGTATCATCATCAGCAGCCAAATTTGTTTACGAACTTACAAACGCGAAAACCATTTATATAGTTGTGAAATCTTGGCTACTTGGGGTGTGTACGTTATTAAGTGTTGCCAAAACTAAAATGTGAGGATGTAATAGTGCTGGCATGCATTTTGACATGATTTTTTTTTGTTTTGTTTTCAAATAAGCTTGCTATGGCAGTGCTTGCATCGACCGCTAGGGGACCAAAAAGCGGTAGACAAGATGGCCGCCTCCATTGTGCTTGCGTTACATTTCAAAACATCGCGAATGGTTCGCAAGACGCCAGCATACGAAAGGCAATTGAACGTTTCAGGTATACCAAGTGAATCAATGCGTGCTATTGTTTTAAATGTGGCACAGAAGTTTCGTAGCTGGCCTTCCGTGACAAGCAAGTGCGTGAGCAACGAGCGCAAGAGCGGAGGAAAGCTTTGCTTTTACTTGCATTATGTACCAGCAGGCTGTTTTTGAAATGGTGGAAGATGAGCAGCGCACGAAATGCAAGCCTTTGACGGCACTGGTGCTCATTAATTTCAAACGTCAGGTCCGGTAAGTTACACCAAGCATTGCATGTTTCAGTTCTGTGTGTGAATTTAACTGCAGTGAGCCTTTCGTGTTGCCTGCCGCGTCTGCATGCTACTTTGCACTGAAAGGGTTGTCAGTTAAAGAACTGTGCAGTGAGTCGTTCGCCTTGCCGGTCACGGGTGCCTGCTACTTTGCACTGGAAGTTTTGTGGATGTGAATTCCCGGCATTCAGTTCCGCTTCAATCTATAATAGTGCCACAGCGAAACTGTAGGATCGTTCACCAGTACGCAGCGTGAACGATCACGCCAGGATATCGCGGAGAGTTCGGGATATTGTTAGGCCTGCTAGTTTTTAGGTTTAAAAATAAGGCATTTTTTGTTTTCAATACTGCACAGAGCATGGTCTTCGACGGCCAAGTCAAAGGCAGCAAGCCTTACTTAGCCTAACGAGGCCCCACTACCCATGTAATTCTCGCTGGCAAATAAAAGTGAAAAGCGCTACGAACCAAAGTACACAGCTAGGTATCACCTTGCGCTTATGATGTCTGTATACACTTACCGCAGCACCTTTCTGTCTCAGACATTCCTAGATGACATCATGGGCTCAGTCAACATGGTTTTGCAAAGACATTAATGGGCTGTTTTGGGCTACTGTTTATGAGGTGCCAATATTTAAGTGTTCCAATAAGTTCTACTGTCATATCTACTGCACAGTGAAGTTTTCACTCTTTCACGCATTGCTATGCGTGGGGATCACATACGTTGTCATTTGAAAAATGCACAGCAATTACAACTGTGCTAATACAACCATGGGTGTTTCCACCACCTTCCAACGCGTAATCTGGGACTGTTTTATTGGTTAGACCGCAAAAGGATCGGGGCTGATGTTGCTTGTACTGCCTCGCCATTTAATTCCTCATGCATTGAACTTCTATGCTGTTACTGTGCTATAAATTGCTGTGCACCTAGCCAAAGCAATCGTTGCCCTTCCCCGGCCGCCGCAGTGGCTGAGTGGTTATGGCGCTCAGCTGCTGGCCCAAAGGCGCGGGTTCGACCCCGGCGGTCGAATTTCGATGGATGCGAAATTCTGGAGGCCCATGTGCTGTGCGATGACAGTGCACGTTAAAGAACCCCAGGTGGTCGAAATTTCCGGAGCCCTTCACTACGACGTCTCTCATAGCCTGAGTCGCTTTGGGACGTTACACCCCCTTATACCAAACCATTGCCCTTCCCTGATGAATTCTGAACAGGAGATTCATTTAGTCAAAACACTCACATGTTTCAAATAGGAGTATTTCTTGTGGAGGACATATACAGAAGGCGAAGGACAGAAAAAAGCGGCACACATGTAGGACATCACTTTTTTAGAGAGAAGCTTTTGAGTGCATGTTCCTGCATTCAGCGTCTTTGGCACAGTCCACATAACTGATTGCCCAATCCTCCACCCTTGGCATGGCAGGTAGTAGCAGAGCGAAACGCCACCTGCCAGGGAGAGAGTGGCGGAATGGGCAACCGGAAGGTGGCTAGCAGCATAACACGTCGCCTGCCAGCAGTGGCAAGGGGCGTTTGAAGAGCTGCACTCAAATTTCACATTACCCACTGTTGCAATCATATGTCCATATTTTTTTTTCAAACTTCTGAAGCTTCACCATAAATGGAGTACACAATACGCAAGTGTGTAGGGAATGGATGGATGGAAAAACTTTATTTTCGTCAGAGAGCATGTGTGGACGATTCCGTGTCAGATGGCCATCAACCCATGGCTGACGGCGACCTGGGTGGCCCACTCCACGGCCCTGGTCTGGACGACTGGGTCTGAGCTGGCCAACACGGCCTCCCACTGCTCGAGGGAAGGATCACGCATAATGTCCGCCGGTGGCGGTGCTATGCTACAGCTCTATAATATGTGGTCATAGGCTGCCAATTCGTGACGCCATTTGCACTCCGGCTGAATGTCCGGGTAGATTTTGCTCAATACGTATGGGTTGAAGAAACATCTAGTCTGCAATCGTCGCCAGACGCATTCCTGCGCCTTCACCAATTGCTTGTCCGGGGGTGGGTAAATCCTCCGCTCAAGTCTGAAATGATTAGTAATGTCATAAAAGGATACCAGCCCATCTCTCGTGGACCTTCCCGGGACGTCCAGCTCACCTACTCGGCTGACGAAACCTCGAGCATTCATGTGAGCCGTCCCGTTCCCAGGGTTCCCAGAGTGTGCAGGTACCCAGACAATTTCCGTCTCCGTAATCCCTCGCTCCATGGCCCGATTCAGCAACCGCGCCGCTGTGACAGATATTCTGCCCCTCGCCAAATTTCGGATGGCTGTTTTTGAATCGCTGACGATCAGGTCAGCATTACTACTAGTCATAGCTAGTGCTATCGCCGCTTCCTCAGCAGTTTCTGGGGAGCGGGTTTTGACTGATCCAGAGGCGATCAAGCGTCCTCGCCCGTCCACCACCGCAATTGCAAATGCATCCTTGTCCTTATACTCGGCGACATCTACATAGACTGCCCCGTTGTACTTCCCGTACTTAGCATGTAAAGCTTTGGCTCTTGCCTTCCTGCGGTCCTCATGATGTATTGGATGCATGTTCTTGGGCAAAGGTTTTATGTACAAGCTCTTGTGCATTTCCCGCCTCATCTGAATTTTCGTGTCACCGGCTGGAACGTCAACTCCAATGCCGATCCTTTCCAATATGTCCCTTCCTGCTTTTGTTTTTGAAAGCCTACCGAGCTGCATCACCAAGTGCGCCTCCCGTAGTTCTTCTAGGGTGTTGTGCACCCCTAATCCCAGCAGCCTTTCGGTAGACGCATTTTGAGGCAACCCAAGGGCCGCTTTATACGCCTGCCTAATCATAGCCTCCACCTTTCCTTTTTCCGCCGCGTCCAACTTCAAATAAGGCGTCGCATACACTATTCTACTGAGCACAAATGCCTGCACTAGCTTACACAAGTCTTTTTCCTTAACACCTCTCTTACGATTGGCGATTCTCCTGATTAGCCGCACGGTAGCATTGACCGTATTTTTAAGCCTTTGCAAGGACTCGCTATTCTTCCTGTTAGTCTGCAGATACATACCCAGGATCCTGATCGTTTGGACCTCAGCGACCGGTACTCCCCCCACTTTCACCTCTAAAGGTGGTGGCGGCGTATAGTGCCTCGCATGTATCCCTCTTGGTTTATCCCTCAGAACAAAAAGCTCGGACTTGGGCTGAGAGCACGAGAGTCCTGCTTCCCCTGCTAGCTCCTCCACAATATCCACCACCTGTTGTAGAGTTTCTTCCAACTGTGCGTCACTGCCTCTTGTTACCCATAGAGTAATGTCATCCGCATAAAATGTATGTTTAAGTCCCGATATCCCTTGCAGCCTGGGTGGTATCTTGATCAAGGCGAGATTAAATAGGAAGGGCGATAATACCGACCCTTGCGGTGTCCCCTTGCCCCCCAATGGGAAGGGATCCGATTTCATTTCTCCGACTACAATCTCCGCAGTCCTACCCTCCAGAAACGATCTGATGTACCGGAAGGTTCTACCCCCCGGTCCTATGTCTGATAGGTTCCTCAATATTGCCTCATGGGTAACATTGTCAAAGGCCTTAGTGACGTCGAGCCCCAAGATAGCCTTGGTGCCCGTGCCGTACCCAGGATCAACCACGTCTTTTTTGAGCTGTAACATGACGTCCTGCGTCGATAAATTAGCCCTGAAGCCAATCATTGTTTCAGGTATCAACTCATTGTCCTCTACATAACCCTGAAACCTGTTCAAGACCACATGCTCCATCAATTTGGCCAAGCACGACGTTAGCGAGATGGGACGCAGATTCTCAATGCAGAGCTTCTTCCCTGGTTTAGGAATAAATGTAATCCTAACATGTTTCCACTCTGGTGGAATCTCCTCGGCCGCCCAATATTTATTCATCAAATTTGTGAGTGCCCCCACTGACTTGAAATCCAGGTTCCGCAGCATTTTATTAGTAACCCTGTCCGGACCCGCTGCTGACGTGGTACGAAGCTGGCCCATTGCAAACTCCACTTCCGCCACCATAAAGTCTGCATCCAATTCAAGGTTTTCCTCTCCCGAGTAATTCGGCAAGCAACCGCCCACCTCTCTGTTTATGTAACGACTATTCTCCTCCGCCTCTCTGTTTATGTGTAGGGAAAGAAGTTAGAGAACTGCACATGGCACAGAAAACCATATGTAGTACAATATAAGGCTTTGGAGAATAGTACACAAGACATTATATTTCTGCTGTTTATAGGAACATTTAAAACATGACTAACAAAGTACAAAAGAGCGCATAATAAACCAATAGCAGCACTTTAAGACTGCAGGGTCATGAATCGGTGTGATCAGAAATATCATTCCAGCAACTTATGGCTTGCGGGAGGTCAGTCAAATTAACAGCTGTGGTTCGACCGAGTAAGTACCTAAAGCCGCGGTCTTTATAAAGACGACGGGATGCACAATGTGGTTCAGTTAGGGGAAGGTTCGTACAACGCATGACAAAGTAGGATGCCGTTTTGCCATGCAAGCAAGACTGCAGCTGTTCCACTCAGGTATGTGATTGTGTGCAGAGATGTAGAGTCAAGGGAAGGGGCCGTTGCAACTTTTAAACAAAGCTTATCTTCCTCTGTAATGGCAGATGTTCCTGGTGTTGAAGCTGTGTGGTGCAAGCAGCATCTGCAAGAATGTCTCTTACGTGTGGATACCATCTACACAATTTAGAATTTTGGAGGAACATATCTTGGCTCTAATATATGCTCAAGCACGTTTGGAAGTAAAATTATCATGGCTGGTGACCTGAACCTTGCTGGTATAAACTGGAACACACTGAATACCGGAAGTAAAGAAACAAATTGCGTATAAGATTTTATGTTCATCTTTGGCCTCAAACAGCGTAATGAGTTAATTCTCATATATACAGAAGGTCATTCTCTACATTCATAAATCCCTGGGAGTCGTCATACCCCTACTGGCGCAGTGGTGCAGCGATGTGCCCCTGCCCTGCGATGGCAGGTTCCCCCAGTGGTGGGCCTTCTGCGGCCCCACTTGCTCTTCCCGAGTGACCAATCATTCATTTAACTGCCACCTGCCACGGTGGGCAGTGTGCTCACTATCCGATAGGCAGGTTGTAATGACATTGCATGGTCACGTGGCCCACCTGCCCCCTAGGTTGCTATGTAGGGACCACCTGCTAGAGCCATGCCTGTTTTTTTTTTTTGCTCACAATGCTGACACCAGATGTTCTGGAGAAGGGGGCCATTAACGCTATCACTTTAATATAAAGGTAGATAGCAGTAGACAGTCATGTTCATTTGAGTGCATTGTTTGCACAAAAGGTACAGAAAAATGAAAGGGTCAAGACTATAGCTGGAGGTAACATTTCAGACTGACTTCAAATTTATCATGATCATTGGCACATGCAATGGTACCAGGCAGCTGATTCCATTGTCGAATGGGGTGGAAGAGAGGTGAATGAAACAAGCATTTAGATTGAGGAAAGGTAAATTCCTCTTTCAGTTGGTCAATGCAGGTAAAAACATGACAGGTCGGCGTGATATGGCACCTAGCAAAGGAAGAATGACTATGCTATTATTTGTGGAAAAAGGACAGAATGGAAAATATTAGCCGTCTTTCGAGCAGAGATAAGTTGAGATATTTGTTTCATTTCTTTTACACTCAGTAATTCTTAGATATAAATTGGGCAGGCTCATTCTGCAGGCTCCAGTTTTGTTACTAAGTATCCGTGATGTCTGTTCCAAATCAAGCAGGTATATTCCACTTCGAGCACACTAATGAATTGTATGTTAAAAGCATTGCGTCTGGGTTTGCTAAACCAAGGTTGCATGTAAGGAATCCAGATACTTTCGATGGCTTGTTAAAGGGGTCATGGTACCATTTTTTAGACTCAAATTGTTTATTGCATGTTGTTTGCTAAGCATCTCTGAACAAGTAGGCAATATATCAGCTGATTTGGTGCAGCAAGTAATTTGTAATATATTTTTTTAGTTACCCTGAATCATGCAATAGTCGGGTAGCACTGTCGTACCCTCGATATGTGATGACATAAACCAATGGTCGCCTGAACGGCACATAGTGAGGGTAGGGCAGTGGGTTGCATACTTTTCAGGCTAGGGGTGTGGAGGGGCGATGCTGGCGACAGAATGAGGAGCCCACACCCCACAACAGGGGGACAAAGGCAACAAAGGCCTGTGTCCTTCTGTTTTATGCCTAGCTTCTGCCGGATCTTGGAGACTTCACAGTGTGCCACGGCAGGACTTGACTAGGTGCGTGTTGTGCTCCACACCGACCGTGCGCAGCAGTTTTGGAGTTGATAGTGCTATCGACTTATGACAACACTCAGGCTGCATCAATATGGCCGTCACTGCTAGAGGGGAGAGGCTTAGAGCCGATCACTTCTAATTGCAATTTCTAACTGAAATGTGCGCGTAGGACCGTACGCCTTTTTTTACGCATAGGCAATAATTCCGCGGCTAGTGGCTTTAATGTAAAATCATTTGTTGGTAGAACATGTCACGACCATTTTAATAACCGCGTCTATTTGACTGTTCCAAGAAAGGTCCGATGTTATGTGAACCCCTAAATACTTGATGGTGGTTACTGTCTATGGGACCATTGTTCAGAGTGTAATGGCATGGTACAGGGCTATATTGCAAAATCGATGGGCGTCAAAATCAGACGCAAGCACAGCTTTTAAATCTCAGAACCTGCGTCAGGCCTCGAGATATTGAACATGAGAATACGTTCTGAGAACTCAATTGGCTTTTCCCACATCGCATATTGAAAATGGGCGGCTTTAGAACATAAGTGATGTAGGCGCAATTCCTCTTACAATGCCACGTGCAATGCCTTTTATGAACATGTAGTGCGGGAAAGGCAATTTTTACGAGTTGCCAAATGGATGTTTTCTATGGTCTATATCACAAATTACGACACTGTTTTAGAAGTGTTTTAAACTGAATTTGCCTGCTATGTTGAAGGTCTTCAATTTGTCAGTATAATCTTGGGCTCTGAAAACAAAAAGTTAAGAAGTTCAGTTTATATCCGTTAATCATTTCGTTGTTTTAATATGTACGTAATATCCGCCTTGCTGTATAATCAACCTGCATAGATGTACGTGCCTTTCGTAGCTTCTCAAATAAAAATCCGTTTTCAGTAATTTGAAACACCATGTTGTGTGTATGCATATATAAGCGCATATGTGTAGAAAAAGTTTCTACAAAAATACCTGGTGCAGTCATTTCATCCGTTTGCACGATGAGGTGTTCCTGTTTCTTCAAACACTTCTGTCGCCATTTAGGCCTCAAAATAAAAATAAGGTGGCCACTAACTCACTACATCATGGGAGAGTTTCTCTTCTGTGTGTTGCAACAAAGAGAGTTCAAATAAAGGTAAAAGAATAACTGCAGAACTGCTTGCTGGTCATCAAAATGATAGCACAATAGTATATATGCAAGAAAAACACCTGTGCATATGTGCTCCATTCACACCTGTAATGCAGGGTTGCAGTGTGCAGAAGTATTCTTGTGAAGTGATCATGTGGTTGCGAAGCACGATTCTGTTCTCACAATAATCCCACCGAGTTGTAACGGGAGCAACTTTATGAAAACAGGCGACAGAATACTTGATGCTGCTGGTTCCGCGGGACCGGATGTTTGCTGTCTACATGAATTACCGGCTCGCAATTCTCCCTGGGCTTGTATTTTCATTAAGTTTACACTAACACTTCTCAGCCGAAATCAGTGAAAAGCGCAGCCGAACTGGAAATTGGGGTACTGTGCTGCTAAGGAAACAGAATTGTGCTCCTGTCTTCTCTCTCCTATTGTGGACATCCAAACCTGGATTTGTGCAAATAAATAATACAACAAAAATACGTGGTCATGTCTTCCTTTATTTGATACTACCAAAAACAGGTTCCTGACAGGGAGGTCCTGGCAAGGCAGTCATGTTGTAAGCACTCTGCAAAGAAGCGACTATCATGTATTCGGCACAGATAACTGCACAATGAAACCACAGTTGGGTTAAAATAAAACAGTGTATGCAGAAATGTATAATATATTCACAGAAAGGGAAAAACATGAAGGAGTAATATAACATAGCGGCTACAAAACACCATGCAAGACCAAGTATACAGCCACACAATTACCATAGTTAAAAGGAGAAAAGAATAGAAAGGTAAAACACGTTAAAACAGCAGGAAGAAGTTTTGGAATCCTCTGAAACAAGACGGAAACCAACATGCATAGAAAACACAAAGCTGTAAAAAGTTTTAATCGGTACCAAAACAATTAAAAAACACGAACTGGTTTGACTGAGGCATTCATTCGTGCCAGAGCCATACCTTGGTTGCCTACAGGGTACCCCTGAATATGCAAATGGAAGAAAAATGTGCTTATAAAAAGGAACAACTCTAAGGGAAAAGAAGCTTGGAGATGGAGAAAAAACAATGTGATGCCAGGCATCACAGATGTGGTTATTACGCAGTTACCGCAAGCTACAGAATTATCCAAAACTGTTCTGCCCTTAGATGAATAAAAAGAAACAAAGCATACATTTAGGGCATTTGCAAAAGTAGTGAGAAATTCCCTCAGTCCGACTTCCACTGAGGCAAAAAGGGAAAGCACGGTTTGTTTTAGTGTTAGGTGTGACGGACCCACCACCACCCGCAGACATGAGAAATGTCTGCGTCGTCACATCATATTACACCTGTTGACACCAAGCAAGTGGCAACAGCACAAGCAACACCTCTCTTGCATCACATCCTGGCCTATTTGTGCCACTTCCCTAGACTATGAATACATAAGACCTTTTTGATATGTTGCCAATTTATAGCTCTCAAAATCGCGAACAGCAGAAATGCCTCCTCCTATAATTACAAATACAACACCATGCGATACGTTTCCCCAGCTGCCAAAGTTACAATTCTGACGAATTCTGGTTCGTATAATGTTTAATGACTAACCGTAGGTGCGCAAACATTTAAATGGGCCAAACATGGCAGCATGCAACATGAAAAACTAGGATGCAGCAGCAGTCACTTACTGCGGTGTGGTGTGTGCGATGTTGGCGCATGCTATAAAAACCCCGGGCGGTCTAAACTAATCCGAAGCCCTCCAATACGGCATCCCTCGCAACCCATGTGTCAATTCACGACTTAATACTGCTTTGATTCAATTACTACTACGATGCGCTTACATACGAGCGGCCGAAGTGCGGAGAAGGCAGCATGAAAAGCAAGGCACTCACTAAGACAGTCAGCTGCCACGTCGCTTCCTTGCACTGCACAAGTGCAAAGAGGGCGAAGCAATTGAAGGTGACCAGGAAGAGATTTTGGCTGCTTTTACTACTGACAGACCGCATGCTTAGCAAATTTCGTTCCACACTTGAAACAATGCACATGTGGACTGATTTCTGCGAGCTCTAGAAGCCATTGAAAGCTTATGCAAAGAAACGCCAGTCGACATTTGAGCTGTCAGCTGCCAGAGCGCTTTTTCGCACTGCACTCTTGCAAGGGGGTGAAGCATCTAAATATGATCGGAAAGAGATTCCTTGGCTGGTTTTACTATCGACAGACCGGATGTCATCAAATATTCGCCTGGATAATGTTTTTGTGTGCACATTTCTGAAGTGCATCACAGGGTTACACTGTAGTAAACTGTGCGAGCGCACTATTACTGGACACCACCTAAGGTAGCGAGAAATTCCCTCAGTCCGACTTCCACTCAGGCAAAAAGGGAAAGCACGGCTTGTTTTAGTGTTAGGTGTGACGGAGCCACCACCACCCGCAGACAAGAGAAATGTCTGCGTCGTCACATCATAATACACCTGTTCACACCATGCAAGTGGCAACAGCACTAGCAACACCTCTCTCGCATCACACCCTGGCCTGTTTGTGCCACTTCCCTAGACTATGAATACATTAAGACCTTTTTGATATGTTGCCAATTGATAGCTCTCAAAATCGCGAACAGCAGAAATGTCTCCTCCTAGAATTACAAATACAACACCATGCGATACGTTTCCCCAGCTGCCAAAGTTACAATTCTTACGAATTCTGGTTCGTATAATGTTTAATGACTAACCGTAGGTGCGCAAACATTTAAACGGGCCAAACATGGCAGCACGCAACATGAAAACTAGGATGCAGCAGTAGTCACTTACTGCGGTGTGGTGTGTGCGATGTTGGCACATGCTATAAAAACCCCGGGCGGTCTAAACTAATCCGAAGCCCTCCAATACGGCGTCCCTCGCAACGCATGTTTCAATTCACGACTTTAAACTGCTTTGATTCAATTACTACTACGATGCGCTTACATACGAGCGGCCGAAGTGCGGAGAAGGCAGCATGAAAAGCAAAGCACTCACTAAGACAGTCAGCTGCCACATCTCTTCCTTGCACTGCACAAGTGCAAGGAGGGCGAAGCACTTGAAGGTGACCAGGAAGAGATTTTAGCTGCTTTTACTACTGACAGACCGAATGCCTAGCGAATTTCGTTCCGCACTTGAAACAATGCACATGTGGACTGATTTCTGCGAGCTCTAGAAGCCATTGAAAGCTTATGCAAAGAAACGCCAGTCGACATTTGAGCTGTCAGCTGCCAAAGCGCTTTTTCGCATTGCAATTGTGCAAGGGGGTGAAGCATCTGATGATGACCGGAAAGAGATTTCTTGGCTGGTTTTACTATCGACAGACCGGATGTCATCAAATATTCGCCTGGATAATGTGGATAACCACCCGCAGACATGAGAAATGTCTGCGTCGTCACAGCATATTACAACTGTTCACACCATGCAAGTGGCACAAGCACTAGCAGCACCTCTCGCATCACATCATGGCATTCATGCCACACAAGAGCAACTTGAGCACAAGTGGCGCCAGCACTGGGGGCACCTCTCACTCACCTATCACCCAGGCGAGTTAGTGCCACTTGGCTGCAGGCCACAACTGTACACACTGAGCACACCACTGGAAAGCAGGACCACCACTGTAAGCAAATTTTACACTGTAGAGCCCACTAATGCTTCTTCACAAGGCACAGACAGACACTGCTGGGACATGACAGACTTTTCAAACTAAACACTCTAAATGGCTGTCGCCCATTCACACTGCAGCATTCATGGCACACAAAAGCAGCTTGAGCACAAGTGGCGCCAGCACTGGGGGCACCTCTCACTGGTGTATCACCCAGGCCAGTTAGTGCCACTGCCTACATAATATCACAGGTCAGCACACTCACTCACGAGTGCACTCGTATCCCATGCATGTGACACAAGTGTGATAACGTGAGTGTGAGTGGGTGGTCGCGTGTGTGAGCGAGTCGCTGTCAGTACGTGGGGTCATGAGTGTGAGTGCGATTGAGTGGATGTGAGTGAGATCATGACTGAGCTGCCTTCCATGACAATGAGGTGTGCATAATATAAGGACAGTTACACGCCTAACTTTTTAAAAGGCCCCAGACCAGGTCTGCACACATAATGAACAGAAACATTTTCAATATGTGGCAGTTTCATGAACTGAGAGTTGAAATGTAAACCTGTACTGAGTTTTCAAATTCCAGAAAGCATACTGAACTCTTGACTGTCTAATTATCTGCCGTTTTCTCAACATATCAGCAGGCTCATATTAATGAAAAAACTATCCCATACCTCCAATTACACAAAGCAAATTTAATTTTCAACTGCTGCCTGACTTGACAGCTGTCAAACATATTCCCAGCCTGAGTTTAAATGACAGCTTTGTTTACTGTTTTTTTTCCTTTCATATATCAGTGCTGGCCACCAAAAGATGAGCTACCAAACAAATGCCACACTCCACAAGTGTGCATTTTATAGTGTCCTCCCTCCAATAACGCTTTCCTTATCATGCCCACAGCGTGAAGGTTACTGGTGATCCCTCATAGCTGCTGTACCCATCTTTTAGATTTCTATGCATTTGCATACTTGTTACACGAAAAAAAATAGTCTAAAATTTAGGGGTGTGCACATAATAGAAAGGTTGAATAGTTAGCGAAGCTGCTGCGGTTGCTCATTGAAATTGTATTCAGGAGAGCTTTACGTAGTCGTGCTCTCTCAGAATGTGGATATAGGTATCATAATTCGCGATGCGGATAGGTGGACCCTGTTGACATTCAAGCTGTTGTCTCACATGCTCCCCTTGAGAACATGTTCCAGCTGATGTAGAAGCGGTGGCATTGCTGCGTTTGGGCCAATACCTTGACTGCTTTTCTTGTCGCTTATTGGCAGGAGGTGGCCTAGGCTGAGGTGGTTCCTCCTCTTTGTCGGCACAACCCCTGACAACCTGCGCAAGTTTGCCAATGTATTCACGCACCAATGCTCCCACTTTTGGGTCAGTTGATGTCTTTTTTTACTGAATTTGCGTGTAAGAGCAGCAAGCTCAATGTCAACACCTGCAAGCACATTTGAGTCTTGTGACTGAATCATGTCACCTTGAATGCTCTCAAATCGTGCTGCAGGATCATCCACTGGGAATGAATCATTTGCAGATGTGTCCTTACTGACTGACTCATGAGCAGAAGGTTCATTCAGTGAGAATGAATGATCATCTGCAGATGCCCAAACAGAAGATGGATCTTCAATGATCGGATCGTGAACAGTTGCATCCCTTCTCCGCAGCTCCCACTGCACAACTGCATGGATATGGTGGCGCATTTTCATGCACAGATAAAAATACCTACAGCTGCACTGGAACCTGTGGAAACAAGTGTTACATTCAGGACAGCTAAGCATGCACCCTTGGCACTGTGTGTCCTGTCTGACAATAGTGTTGTCAGGACGTTCTTCGGATCGCGACTGCACAGACCACTTTCCATCAGAAAGTCTGGTCACGCCAGACTTTGAGACTTCCACTCCTGCAGCATGCTTCTTGAAGCAGTCTGCTGTGCGATGGTCTGCCCTGCGCTTCACTTGACAGATCAGCTGTTTCATTACCCGGTCAGTGGACAATTTCATCAAAGACACCAGCAGCATGTCGAACCGCCAGTTCTGAAACCCTCCCAAATAACTTTTCTTGAGCTCGTTATGCATTGACTCAAGATGGTTGTTAGTCAATCCGGTGTCCTGCCTGTAGAAAAGAGGCCGCTGTTCTGGGCGCTTAGCATATACTCTCTCAAAGTACTCAACAAACTTAACGCACTCAACAAACTTCTTTAAAGTACGGCACTCTGACAGCTCCTTGTGAAAGCCCTCTTCGCTTCTGCTGGACCACAATGCATTCAACTTCTCCTGCACAACTTCTCGGCTTTGGCTGTCAGTTACCTTGGTCATGTTGCACTTCCAGTTCCGTCTGACGTGCCACACACACAACAGGCGTTTCACAGGGTTCCCGATGACCCTCGCCCATGCATTTGCATATGCTGGTGCATCATCTGACATGAATGCACCACAGATAACTCGTTTGCCAAGCCTGTCCCTGATAGCAGCAAAAAATCTTACCATGACATCCTCAGACACCCTACAAGAGAGGAGGAAGGCGCACGGAATGCCTGACCCATCATTTCCTATCACCATCACAGTTGTAAGTTGGTGCTTATAGCGATTTGTGCCATGAGTTGAATCAACACACACTGCTCTTTGACTATGCTTTAGCAGCATGTCACCCTGGGTAGTGTTCATGGAACGGACTGGCGCATGCGCTCCCTGGGACTACAACTTCGTCGATGATAACGGACTGCACTGGCTATTTAAGCTCAGTCTTCATCGAGCATTCGTGTGGGCACGGCGAGGCCTTCAGAATGAAGCCAGCTGAACCTTTTGTCCTGTTCTTACAGGCCTTCCTGTGCCATGCTTCAACATCGGATCACGCCTCAAGTACGTGCTATGTTGCCGACAGCTACGATGGTCATCTTTTGCGGCTGCCTGCGTGGAAAGCTACCGCATGGAACGGACTGGCGCATGCGCTCCCTGGGACTACAACTTCGTCGATGATAACGGACTGCACTGGCTATTTAAGCTCAGTCTTCATCGAGCATTCGTGTGGGCACGGCGAGGCCTTCAGAATGAAGCCAGCTGAACCTTTTGTCCTGTTCTTACAGGTTAGTAAACAACAAAAATGTTTTAGAAGTGATGATAGGTTCATTATTGTTCTGCCGTGCCCCACAGTGTGTGTTGATCTTGTACTGGAATGTATCTCATTGTTGTTGATACTTGCTGGTGATGTTGAGCAAAATCCTGGGCCTGATACTGTCGAAAAAATGTTCAGTGAGCTCTTGAAAGGACAGAAAGCGCTCATTGAGGATATGAGGCAAGTTAAAGAAAACCAGAGTTTGCTTTCCCAGCAATTTGATAAAGTGAATGAGAAGATGCTTGAAATTGAGAGCAATTTATTGAATATGCGCAAAAAAGAAGAAAAACTAGAAGCATTGGTGCATGACCTGGGAGTAACTATCCGTTCACAGCAACAGAAAATAGTCGAGATGGAAGACCGAGGCCGACGAAATAATCTTCTCGTATTCGGAATATCGGAAACTGATAGTGAAACTAGCGTCGAACTTAAGAAGAAAGTATTGGGCGATGTGTTCCACGAACGCCTTGGTGTCAGAGTTAACACGGTAGAACGGATACACAGGCTCGGAAAGAGGGGTGTGGACAAGGTGCGCCCAGTGATCGTTCGTTTCTTCGACTACAATGAAAAAATGAATTTATTTAGGAACTGCAAGAAACTAAAGGGCAGCAATACTTCTTTATCACATGATTATTCCCAGGCGACTTTACATAAGCGTAAGAAACTGTGGGCAAGTGCACAGCATGAGAAGGACAATGGCGCAAAGATTCGGCTCGAGCATGACAGGCTTTTTATTGATAAAGAGGAATTTGTCTGGGATGACGACAACCACTGCCGCGTGAGGGTAGAACGCACGCTTGCTACTGTTAATAAAAACGAATGACAGTTTGGGACAAAAGAAAGAAATTTTACATTGATAAATTTGAATGCACGCAGTCTCCTGAATAAAACTACTGAGCTAGAACACATTATCATGCTTTACCAGCCAGATGTCATTGCAGTAACAGAAACATGGTTGCGTCCTGAAATAACTGATAGTGAGATAGTACCACCTACGTATCGAATGATACGTAAGGATCGTGACACGCGCGGTGGTGGTGTGGCGCTTATTTTTAAAGAAGGAATCGAATTTGTTCTTATGAAGGATTGCCCTAACACGGAGAGCATCTGGTGCCGGATAAAAGTTGGTGTTTCTTCTTGTGTTATTGCCGCAGTATATCGACCCCCCAGTGCCCCTATTACATTTCTTGAATCGTTACAAGAATACGTTTCAAATAATGTACCTAGAAACGCAAGTGTGATCATTGCCGGTGATTTCAATTTGCCTAGTATATCTTGGGAGTCACTTGATGCAGGCACAACTGATGCTAAACACTGTGAGGTCATGTTAGACATTGCTTTTAATAATGATCTCACGCAAATTGTCAAACGCACAACAAGGATTGGAGCAAGTACGGAATCAATACTGGACTTGGTTTTTGTAAACAGCAAAATAACTGAATATGATGTGTCCGTTAAGGAAGGGCTTTCTGACCATAACCTTGTTTTAGTTTCTTTCAAACGGCTTAGACCACCGGAAAAAACGAAAAGGCTAACTATTTCTGTTAACGATTTTTTGAATGCTGATGATGTCAGCATCATAGACTACTTGGAAATGACCTTGGATTCTTACCACGGGGAGGATGACGTCAACACTTTGTGGGAGAGGTTTAAAAATATAATCAGGTACTGCCTGCAAAAGTTTGTTCCGCAACGTCAAAAAACGATAAAGAAACGTAACCCTTGGATAAATCGTGAGATAATCCAGCTAAAGCGAAGGATAAAGCAGAGAAAACGCAACAGAGTAAGGAATCAAAATGAAATTTCGCACCTATCTTCGATACTTAAAGAGAAGTTATTGACAGCAAAAGATAGGTATTTTTCCGAAAAGCTCACCCAATTTATGAAAACCTCCCCACAGCGTTTTTGGCGTCACCTTTCACCCTCGAGGGAAAAAATGGAGTTTCTTACAGTGGATGGTTGTGTTGTTACTGATAAATCAGAAATCGCTAACAGATGTAATGCCTATTTTCATTCTGTATTTAGCCCTTCTAACTCTATGCCCCAGAATTCAATAAGCGGATTATGCTCCAAACCGTCTGACACACCCGCTATTACATTGTCCCATGAAGGAATATTTTCCCTCCTCCTTAATTTAGATACAAAAAAAGTCTTCCGGTCCTGATTCTATTCCTAATGAGTTCCTAAGAAGATACGCGGAATGGATCGCAAAATATTTAATTATCATATTCAATGCATCACTGAAGCAACATTCCTTGCCAAATGACTGGCTGCAGGCTAGGATAGTTCCAGTACACAAATCTGGAAGCAAGCACGTTCCCGACAATTACAGACCTATTTCTATCACCTGCTCCTGTTGCAAGATGCTTGAGCACGTCGTGGCAAACTGCTTATCCAAATATCTTGAGGACACGAACAAACTAAATCCCAATCAACATGGTTTCAGGCGGAAGCTCTCTACTGTTACCCAACTTGTTGAAACACTGCATGATTTTTCAAAAGCCTTAAACAACAGAGACCAAGTGGATGCAGTTTGCCTAGACATGTCTAAAGCATTCGACCGTGTACCCCATGATGAACTTCTTAACAGGCTCATTGACTTAGGCATAAACACAGATATTGTGTACTGGATTAAAGCTTACCTTACTAATAGAACCCAGTATGTGGAGGTAGACGGTGCGAAATCTGACGTCCTGGGTGTACCCTCAGGTGTCCCTCAGGGGTCTGTGCTGGGGCCCATATTATTTTTATGCTATGTTAACAACATCGCAGTCTCACTTCCTCCTCAAATAACAGTCCGGCTATTTGCGGATGACTGTTTAATATACTCAATCATATCAAAGCCAGAAGACCAGCTCACATTAAATTTGGCGTTGAACTCCATTAATCAATGGTGCGCAGCTTCTAGAATGAAAATTAATTATACGAAAACATCATATATCACACTGACAAACAAAACCAAAAATATTTTTTCATTTGGTTATGAAATAGATGGGCGGAATATAACATGTGTCAACTCCTTTAAGTATTTAGGTGTCACTATATCATCTAATCTAAGTTGGAATTTACATATTGACAACATATGTTCAAAAGCTGAAACTAAGTTGTGGTACCTTAGAAGAAAACTGAAACTTGCATCCACAAAAGCAAAACTAACTGCCTATCTCGCGCTGGTACGTCCGACACTGGAATATGCAAGCGTCATATGGGATCCGTATCAGTCAAATCAAACGTATAAGATTGAAAAAGTTCAAAGAAGGGCCGCCAGGTTCATTCTGTCAAAATATAGATATACTGATTCCGTGACTGACATGCTGCAAGAATTACAACTTCCTTCACTGTCGAAACGAAGGAAGATCGCCAGGCTAAAATTTCTTTATCTTTTGCGCAATAATCACTTCAACTTAAACACAAGCTGCTATTTGCAACAGCGTTCGTGTCGCCCTGTAAGAAGCTCCCACAGTTACCAGATTACACCCATGATGGCCCGTATTAACTGTTTTAAATACTCCTTTTTCCCCAGAACAATAACAGAGTGGAATTCCCTGCCTCAGACCTTTCTGCAAATAGACAATCTCCCCCAATTTGAAAATTGCTTGTACCGTCACTTACCTGAATAGACATCCTTGTAATTTTGTTTTTCTTTTCATACGTTTTGTTTCCCTACTGCTATTTTATGGTTGTAAGCTAAAATATTTACCCGCTAGCGTTTGTGCTTTAGGTCTGTATCTGCAGTGCAGGACAGCTGTGTTGCGATGACTGTCGTTTTCAATTTGACTATTTTGAATTGTGCACTGTTCATACTTGTGGCTGTGTGACATAACTTACATATGTATCTGTTTTCACCCTGTAACGGCCTACGGCTGACAGTATCAATAAATAAAATAAATAAAAATAAATTGCCATCACAAACTCACCAATGCCTTCTTCTGTCAGTTTGTCTGCCTCTGCATACAACAAAGCACCATGATCCTGTAGCTCGACGATCCACTTCTGTGTACTGACATAGTCATCACGGTCTTTCTCCACTTCACTGCCAATATTAAACTTCATCTTTATGTTTTGAACCTCTGATGAGGTCAAAAGATGAAGCCTGTCCAGTGGAGCTCTGGCAGGCGAACGTGCATCTGAAAGAATAACCCTACGAGGGACCTGCAGCTTCAGCTTGCATGCAATGTCTTTCTGGTCAGCAATTGACAAGGGCTGGCACCGTAGCTCTTTCTCATGACCGTAGTATTCAGCTTGATAGTCTACTACCACATTTTCATTTTTTTCAATGACATCCATTGTCGCCAAGCAGTTCCTCTCACATTTCACACTACCATGAACCTTTGATTGCGTTTACCTCATCCTGTCTTCACATATAACCCTGAGCGATGACAAACCAGATATTTCTTTGTCCCTCCAGATGCCAGATGTTTTGTACCCCCTGACAGAACAAAGTGGACAAGCTCAGTCTTTTCCTCATGATCCTTCCAGCTTTCAAAATCTGCAAAAAAGGAACAGGCATCAATATGAGTTAAGCTACAGCAAGCAATCCCCAGAACTGCAAGTAAATTACTGCAAATTGATTGCAGCAATGTTACCTCCTGGCACTGAATGGTGGTTCTTTTTTTTTTTCATATGCATGCATTCCTTATTCTGGAAGGCTTATTCTCAGCTGACACATATCCCAAATAATGCAGACAGGTTTTTCTTGTTGCCATATTTATTTCCAGCCACCTGAATGTGCTCCCATACCTATCTCGGTTCATTTCGCAACTGTTTAACGATATAAGTCATGTGTATGCACACCTTATAACATGCCACACCGTAAAACAGAAAGTGCACGTAATCTGGCCCAAACTGCTGCACAAAAAGGGTGAAGTGCTTCAAAAGGCTGTTGTGCCACGAACCAACATTAATTCGATAGAGGCGAAATTCTAGAGGCTCGTGTGCTGTGTAATGTCACTGCATAGGAAAGAATCCCTGGTGGTCAAAATTTAGAGAGCCTTTCACTACGGCGTATCTGATAGCCTGAGTCGCTTTGGGATGTTAAATCCCATAAACTAAACTTATAAGCAGGCTATTTCATTACGGTAATGTTTCGATTCTGGTTCATTGCAGACAGAAGGCTTGCATGCACTGGCATCAAAAAACGAAATAAGGTGCCTGAAGTTACGGAACACGGAATGACGACTGCTGCTACAGTTCTGTTAAAACACAGCACTTCAGCATTGCAATTCCATCCTTAACAGACCCTGCATTCCTTTCTGGAGCTACCCCTGGCATCAAATTTTTCCATCATGTTTTAATCGCAATAACACCTGTAAAAACTAGTGAAATTTGAAGGTAATTGCACCTGTTCCACCTAACACAAACCAATAAATTTTTCCTTTCATGATGGGCACTTGGTGCGCAACAAAAGTGATAACAGAATACAGAAAAATTGCAGTGCACACTTAGGCTCCGCCTTAATAGTGTGATGCAATAGCTGTAATGTGTACCATATGTGCGGAATGCATCATTCTTGACATCACATTCATCCGTGGACTTTATACCACACCTGGCACAGTGGTGCAGGAGTTAAGCGATGTGCCACTGACCTGCGATGGCAGGTGCTGTCACAGGTGAGGTGGCGGGCCTTGTGCACCGGTGGGGGTTGCCCTTCATGAGCAACTTCTCACAATCAATAATTTACCCGCCACAGACGCGAGATTTTTTGCTGAACGGGAGCCTTAACACTGTTGCATTAAAAGCTTTGGCTAACTACGTTCATATCATGGTTGCAACCTTCTTTCGAATAAAAATATCGTGTTAGGTCGGTTAATCCAAGCTGATAAAGCCTAAACAGATCACCTTCAAATCGCAGTAGGCTGTACATATAATATCACAGCACGTACTGTCGGGGCCAAAATTGCCCAGAACACGCGATTGTTATCAAAAGCATATAGCTTTGTTATCAGCCAGTGGTTGGAAATCACGCTTGTGGAGATGAAACTAGGCCTTGGAATGTATAATGTGTGTTAGTGAAATAAGGCAAACAATAGCACACTTCACACCTATAAGCCGAAATCATCAGTCGCGCGTCCTTGAAAATTTTGTCCTCAACAGTACATCAGTATATTGGTGAGTAGTTTGTTTTGAAGCACTTTGCATGTAAAGCAGTTAGGCTTGTTTTAATTAGTTTACGTTAGGTTACAGAACTCAAGTGGCAGTTGTTCTTCCTGGACATAACTCCAAGAGCAGGTAATTCCTTTCAAAATGCCTAGCTCCACCCAGGCGGAACAATAGTTCTGCCCATATGTACTAGCGCATAGCATCACAAAACATCCAAATGCAGAGAAAGTTTCCGAGATGCGTTATTTCAACTTGTGTGGCTTCCCTATAGGAGGCATTCACATGACGTCATCCGCAAGGGGCACTAGCGGCCGGCGCGGCATTTGCCATGTTGGTGGTCGCACGCGCAGCAACCGCAGCATTTACCTCGCTTGTGATGTGTGCAATGTGAGTGTATTTAGCGTCTTGCCGCAGATCATCTCTGTCCGCCCCGTAACACTGGGTGACTTAGTGGATACGCCGTGAGCTGTGCGAAGCAGAAAAGAGCGGGCACACTGAAAAGGTTACACTTCATGAAAACGTCGACCCGTAGGAATGTGCAGGCACCGGCGTGGTGTGTGACGTACTACAGGACTGCTGTCGTTTGTTAAATTCACTGATAATGAGGCCCGCCTTGTGCACGGCGTAAGTTTGCCGACATGCCAAGGAATTAAAGCATGCAAATCTATGAGACGGTGAAATTTCTTGACAAGAGGGCGAGCCGAAGATCTGTGCTGAGGGTGCCGACGGCCGAAGTGCCGTTTTTGGAGAGGTGAGTAGTTAAACGGGTTTGTTCGTTTAGCTAGCCTAACTTGTCATCTCTGTCTGCTGAAAGTGACATGTTACTACTGAATGTCGCGGAATTGCTGCACATCGCGCTGCTGCGAACCGTCCTATAGATTCCAGGTCTTGTGCACTGGAAGCAACGCTACGTTTCTACAATCAAACCTGCAAAACATTTTTGCTATGTCTGCCATTCGTGCTGCGAGTGCATGACAGTATTTGTTCGACCATTTTGTCGCGTAAATAAAGCAGCTATGACGCAAATTGCCTTTCTGCTGAAACAATGAGGCTTCGGCAGTTCGTGGACTACAGCAGCTGGCAATATGAGTTTCTGCAGCATCTGTTTTGGAATATGGGTGATTAATCATGTGCTGTATTATCCACGATGTGTCCTGCACGAGTAGCCGACTGTTATGAACTGATATTAAAAGCTGCAAGTCGTTTACGTTTTTGCGTGCAATGCAGCCAGCCACTTTTGCTGTCGAGTCGCGGATGGCAGCTCGGTAAAATCACGGTACAGAATTCTGCTGCAAACTTTATGCACAATAAGCGTTCCGCAAAGAAAAGTGGACGTTCACTCATTTAACAACGTGCAAAGATGTTACGGATCACTAACAATTCAGGCCGGATACCTCACGGCGTACCGTGACACTGCGCGAGCTGGCGACCACAAGCATGGCGCGTTTTCCGCAGCGACGCACGCGCCGTCTGGTAGTGCGGCCTCAGTGAATACATCCTATACTGCAACCCCATGACAGAATACGGTGCCTGCACAATATGGAGATCTCGTTTATACTTCACCTGTTAAGGAAGAGAACTCAAACCTGATGCGCCTCGGCACAAACCCGTGGACCTGTTCGTGGTGCCGCAAGAGGCCACCACGGTGGGGAAGCGCAACATTACAGCAAACATCACATTCAAACAAAGCACTACAATTGGGAACCAACGAGTCGGCGACATCATGGTGCTGTTTTCGCACGTGCCGCCTCCGTGCACTTTGAAATGTGAACGCAGCATTGCACACCGGACACAGATACTTATCTTGTTCAGCGGAGCCCGCAGCAAGGCATTCCGGGCTGCTT
This sequence comes from Amblyomma americanum, assembly GCF_052857255.1. Lineage (NCBI taxonomy): Eukaryota > Metazoa > Arthropoda > Arachnida > Ixodida > Ixodidae > Amblyomma > Amblyomma americanum. The sequence goes on from NC_135497.1 coordinate 468,095,408, forward strand.
GAACATTGGTTTTCCATCTTGGCGATGGAAACAGCAGCCGGGTAAGAGAAAATCTGCTCACGGAGATCGTTCGGTGACAAGCTAGGATCAATGGCGATGAGCCAAGGCCTTGACAAGGCAATTGAGCATGGTCACGTGGTAAACGCATTAACCACCGCGCCGACAGTAAACGTGATTGAACTGTAGTCTAAAAAAAATAACTAAATGTTGAAATAAGGTTGAAATAAAGTTTAAAAGTTTATAATTAGGCACGTTTGTGGAAGCTTATTATTAAGCAAAACACAACAGACACAAAAAAACAGGGACGGCTAGGGATATCCCCGACTGAGCCGAACCTAGGTATTCTTCAGCAGCCGTGGGGAAAGATGGCGGAGCCTCGCGGGTTCAGCCTTTTGGTTCAGCTCGGTTTTTAATACGCTTCATGCCGCGTAACTCGGAGGTTTTGTTCCCTGCTAGGTTAGGGAAGGTTTTCTTTAACATTTGCGTGGAAAAATCTGTGCTACAGTGAACTAGAACATATACAGTGGCTCGAGCGGAGGCCCGGCTCATCGTTCGTCGCGTGCCTCCTTCAGGAGAAAGTAGCGGCGGAGCTGTCGTCGCCCGCACTTGAAGCGAGCGCGCTCGTCGTCTGCTACTGCGCATCGCTTCGCATTGCTTTCGTCGCGGCACCTCGCCTCTTTCGTGCCTTATTCTGCGTCAGTGTCTTGATGATGTCGCCCAAGCGGCGGTTTAAACCACTGTTACGCGCCAGGCTGCACAAGTGGGTACGCAAGAACAGCCCAAGAGCGGAAGTTATCTCTTTTCAAGGCTCCCGAAGATGAAACCCAAAGGCTTGTTTGGCAGCGAAATCTGCGCAGGCTTGACAGGCCGCTTGGCTGCGATTGTGCAGTTTGCGAACTCCACTTTGAACCGCACCTCATTTTGAGTGACCACGTTATAGATGGAAAGGAAGTCAGATACCCGAGGGGGACTGCAATGCTCGCCCCTAATGCAGTTCCAACCCTTCTCCCGTACTTGCCCGCCTATTTGAGCAAGACAACTCCGACTCCAGGGCTTCAAAGAAAAAGACGGCAGCAAGAGGAGCCATGCGATACCAGATTTAAAGTTCGCCGCTCGGACCGCGATCAAGAGAGAGATCATGGTGCGGACGTTGCAGTGAGCAACGATGAGTGCGAAGGTGTTGCCGCAACGGACAAAGTTGCTTAACTGCTTGAGCTATTATAATCTGGCCAGGAGCATTCCTGCTGCAAATGTAGCTAGTGAAGTATTGAATTCCCTCTTGACGGTACAGGACCAACGAGAAGGTTTCCATAAAAAGCAGTTGGCTGATGTGCTGCTCAGCAATGGAGACCTGGCAGGAGCAGAATCTGCAATCAATGCCTGTACAAAGCCACGATTATAATCTACAAAAAAGTGACTCAAGACTCATCTATTATGTGGCTGGTTATGTGGCAAGGAAGTGCATTTTAAAGTCGAAGTGCCTTCACTGCACGAACGAGCTTCTACTCCCTGCTTCAGAAGGGAGGAACTTGGATGCAGCACAGTTCACAAGTGCCCGTGACTTCGGTGGCCTATTTTATCCCTCCGTGAAACTTTTCAATTACTGACCTTGAGGACATATTTACAGGGTGTTTTAGCTCTAACAAACACCACCAAGACAGCATCATGGATATACTCATACATAACAAAGAGATGGCATCTATCGGATGCGATGAACACAGAAAAACACTAACAGCAAGTATGATTGGATTTTATGTAAGTACGCGAATGCACTTTTATATCAAAGGCTTAAATAAGGCCCGGGATGCAGCACGCAGGAAGTATCACCAACATTTAAAACTAAGTCGACTATAAAAGTGTATTGAATCTGTTGAACAATGATTAACGATGACATGCAGTGAGCGTAATTAAAAGTGCACTGGTGGTTATGACAACTGTGCTGTTCATTATTGTAGGTATGATTCTTCAAATAACTTGTGTATACCGATAGCAAAGATCTAAAAAGAAATAAGGAAAAAATTACGCCAGCAATTAAACCAGGAATGCATGCATTCAATATAGGGCATTCGAGCGCGTTGCTTTCGTAAAAAGCCGTCTCGGCGCAAATAACGCAATGAATTTGAAAGTTTCTGCCAAGTATGGTCCTATTAAGGAAACAATTAAGTACACCACCATTGTCTTACACCTGCGACAAGCTTCCTTTTTATGCGTTTTCGTTTTGGGGCCTATGATTATTGCTGAGCCTAGACAGTAGGCTTTTTTTTATTTTGTCATTGAAGACGCTCAAAAGTGAGGACACATGCGCAATTAGGCACGTAATTTATGCGGAGTGCGCCATCAGTCACAGATAGAAGTTAGCCATATGTACGACGCCTAAGTATCCAGCTCAACCACGCGCGGGAAAACCGATATGCGATGCAGTGCCCGTTTCCGGCCTGACAGCACAACTACTTGTTCCCACGACAGTATCGGAGCCTTGACATGAGTGAAATGAAGCTGCAAGAAACAAAAAGCAAATGCAAGAACGTCTGGCCCTGGCTACTCTTACAACACCCCGTGGTAGTAAACTGAAGCCGCATCAAACGCCACACGAAGCGCTTATCCTAGCAGAACAGCGGGCCGAAGGCTGACGCGCATTCAAGTGCGGTCGACTGCAGCGCCGCCGCAACTTTCAACCGCTCAAGGCACGCTCCGGCGGAGGCGGTCGCGCCACTGGGTAAGTTCTAGTTCACTGTATCTGTGCTGTATGTTCACAGTTATTGCGCAATGCTTTTTTTATGCGAAGCATATTAACGTAAGTTTCGGGCCTTCGCGCGACGCCCGGCGGTGGCCACCATTGACCCTGAAGTGTGGTCACGTCACGTGATGACGTCACACAGGCTGCAGATGGGGTCTCATATCGCGCCGTCGGTCGCCTCCCGGCGGTGGCCACCATTGACCTTCAAGTGACCTTCAAGTAGGTCACGTGACATGACGTCACGTGATGACGTCCCACCGGCTGCAGATGGGGCCTCATATCGCGCCGTCGGACGTCGCCCGGCGGAGGCCTCCACGCTTCGGTTCGCGCCGTCGCGCGCGACGCGGCGGCGGCGCCACCATCGCTGCATCACGTGATATGTGATGTCATGCCAGGGATGAAGCGGTGCGCGCCCGCCGTCGCGTCAGTCTCTGTGCCCGCAACCGCGCCAGCGTCTTTGCGCCGGGCGTGCAGCTGCTTAACATGCGTCGCATCCACTGGGCTTAACCTTGATAAGCCTCCAATTTTTTTTTAGTGTTGGTGTTTTTCTCACGCTTGCTTTTTGAAGACTGCTGTTCTCAGGACAGGTATACTTTACCTTTCAGCCTCCGCAAATACAGTATTGTGCGTTTTTATTGTGAAGACTTTCAGAAGTTTCCCCGCCTCAACCGCTGGCTCATTTGCGATGAAACTGCACACAGAACTTGCGTATTATGGTAACTTTTGCATCGTAGCAAGTTTGACAACGGTACTTACTTAGTTGAGCCGTGCACGATGCGAAAACGTAATCGTCTACGTAGAGATCGGCGAACTAAAACCCGCAGACGGCGTTTTTTCGCTGAATGGCGGCAGTGGCGCTATCTGTTTTCGGCAGTCGAAAGCGTTGCGACAAGGCCGCCGAGGCGAGCGTTGCAAGAAGCGCGGGCCCTTTGAATATGCCGTTCCGGCCATTTCGTTCTGCTTAACTGAAGCGCTTACAACATTTTCGGCTAATTGAGCGGAAAAATACCAGAACAGCTGATTTAACGAGGCTTTATTTTTCAAGGAATATTGTTTGCAACGCTCGTCTCGGCTGACGTGACTTTCGACTGCCGAAAACAGATAGCGCCACTGCCGCCATTCAGCGAAAAAACGCCGTCTGCGGGTTTTAGACCGCCGATCTCTACGTAGACGATTACGTTTTCGCATCGTTCACGGCTCAACTAAGTAAGTACCGTTGTCAACCTTGCTACGATACAAAAGTTACCATAATACGCAAGCTCTGTGTGCAGTTTCACCGCAAATGAGCCAGCGGTTGATGCGGGGAAATTTTTGAGTCTTCACGATAAAAACGCACAATACTGTATACTTTCGTTCAGTAGGGAATGCACTGTGCAGATTATTGTGTACTTCTAAAGGCATTAAGATTTCGCTGACGTGGCCTGCTGCTGCCGCTAGTCGAACGTTTATTTCTCCAGGTGTGTTCTGTTTGGCTTCACTAGTTTTACTAAGTTGCGCACCACCGGGTCAAGCAGTTCAAGTGAAGCTTACCACTAGCGCTTTCACGTCTGAGCATTTCAAATGATTCGAAATTCTAATTTGACCGTGTTTTTTTTTCTTTTGTATGCCTATATTTCCGGCTAGACGGTACAATAACTGATGCTGGTGTTCCGTCCAGGCGCAATATAAATCGTTCTCAGTTACATCCACACGGAACAATGACTGTTGCTAAATTAAGTCCCCTATGACAACAAAAAACCTGCAAAGCAAAAACCGCTCAGCAGCAGTAATTGGTACATTTTGCGATGCCGTTCAACGGGACGGAACTCCACAGGCGTTAATATTGTTCCGTCTCGGTGGAATGCTAGGCATTCTGAAAAAATAACTGCTCTCGGAATTATGTCCAGAAAGAACAGTAACTGCCACTTGTGTGACAACGAACTAAGCCAAACCTAACCGCTTGAGATGCAATAAGTGTGAAAACAAAACTATGCAGCAATGTACATAGTATATCTTGCGATGCTATATTCTGGTGCTGGACTGATAAAGACCTGAACGGACATTCAGCACTGATTATCAGTCCTAAGGGCAAAGGAGGGTCTGGTTTGGCCGTAACTGCAGTTCCAGTGAATGCTGCCTTTGGACAGAACTTTAGGAGGCTGTTCCGTCTATACGGAACGCTAGCCACCGTTCTTTTTTTTTGTGGACGACTTTATCATCAGTGAAAGATCCGAGAGATTAAATGTAAGACATATATTTACAAAGCCTCGTACTTTCCACGGACGATCAATGAGTGGAACAGGCTGCATCTATATGCGCGAATGGTACATTTATTCGTTTTTGTTCCTGTGGAAACTGATATCACGGGCACAAATGCTGGCTTCAAGGAAAAAACATTTCATATGTGCTGGCAGTGTGCTTTCTCGTGCATCTCTAGGAGCACTGAACAAAATGGCGGCAATTTTAAGAGGTGCGCAGGGTTTGCCTGCATTACATCTCGCGGACATCAACCCTAAACTGCAGTTCCTTAGTGGCAATCGCATTGGAACATAGGGCACGACTGGCCGAATTTAATCAAGCACTAGACGCATTGTGAGGCTTTCAATGCTAAAGAAACGTATGCAAAGAATGAAGTTGTTGTTGTTTACCTTGGTAAACATGGCACATACCCATGCATGCATGGCGATTGGCCAAAGTATGGCGGTGAATGCCAAGGAAAATCATATAGCATTTGCACAGAAAAATATGAGGTGGAGAAGTAGAATAGTAAAACAAAAGCTAGGAAGAAAATAGTAATAATTGTTGTTTGAAAATCTGAAATAAATTAAATAGTTTTAAAGTACCAGGAATAGAAAAAAATACGCGTTTTTTGAATGCGGTAGAATTTTGTATAAAGTTAGCAAGGTAACATACCAGTTGCAATAATGTAATCGTGAAGGTATCCACAAACCCTACTTAATGTGTAGCTTGTTGGGCCATCCAGTAGGTGCATGGTACCAGGTAGAAAAACCAGCAGAAGAGGACGCGTACACAAGAGAAGGAATTCACACGGACGACACTGGAGACACAACTGAAAATTTTTACTTGGTCAAGGAATCGAGCAGAGCAGGGTGCACAAGTGCATGAGCAGGGCACGCCGGCAAAAGGAAGAAAACAAAAGCAAAATAAAGGTCAGTCATTAAAAATACTGCTATCTTGCACGTGGAGACTGTGTCCCATTCATGAACCGGTATTCTTTGGAAGAAAATCTGACTGGCATATCGCTGACGCAATCAGTGCCCGACTTTTTTATTTCAAAAGCTTCCAAGATTTACCCTCTATCTGCATTTTGGAGCAGGGTTGCACAGTTTTGACATTTGTTACAATGTTTTGGGAGATTGACTGTACTATCCGGTTGCAGTGATGTGCGATGCTGTCTTTACCGGTCATTAATGCATTGGCCAATATAGGCCAATTTCCACATGACAAAACTTCAAGCCCGTGAGCGCTAAGCCATAAAAGGTAAAAAGCCACGCTCTTCAGCTCTTGAAGAACCTGAATCTCGAAGATATGCTGCAAGAAGTGAGCAGAAAAGAGAGACTGATGTCCTGAAAGTGTTGTTTGCCAAAAAATGCACAAGACCGGCTGTCCCCTCAGGGCCATTGTTACCGTGGGCGGTACATGGCAAAAACTGTCGGCCAGTTCTTGAAAGACTCACTGGACCACTACACTCATTGAGGGCTGGACTGTAAAGGGGTTAATTGTCAGGTGACAAGGGGTCCAGTGAGTCTTTCAAAAACTGTCGGCCAGTTCTTGAAAGACTCACTGGACCCTTGGCACCAGACGACCTCTTTTAAGTCCAGTCCTCAATGAGCGAAGTAGTGTTTATCTTCAATACCTTCGACCCCCCCCCCCCCCCAAGTGGATGCCACTTATGCCATATCCATTGACGTCGAGGACTTGTTCTATTCGGTACCGCACAATAAGTTACTTGAGACTGTGCGTGACCTCATCAAAAGCAGAGGTGAGATTCCTTTTCAGAACAGTACCTGCCTATCTGTCAAATCGTTTCTGGAACTTTTAACGTGTTATTTGTCATCTACTATTTTAGAGCAGGAGAATTGCAGATACATACAGAAGCAGGGTATTCCTATTGGCTCGAGCGTAGCTCCTTTGTTGTGGCAAATATTTTTATCTAGTTTTGATAATGTGTTACTTCACAAGCTTAATACTGACACTCAGGTTGTTAAGATTTCTAGATATGCTTGGCCAGGATTCTGGTTCATCCGCTCCTAGTTCACAACACCGCCACCACGGGCCGCATGAAGTTGAGCTCCTCCTCCTTCTCTTACATTCTTCCTCCCGGTTTGAGAGAGAGACGCTAGTAAGCTTCGCCCATTGTCCGCTTTGTGTGTCCTCCCCTCAAGCCAAGCTCCTCGGGAGGGGGGCACCCTTCGCGTTTCTGTTTTTTTTTCCACCCAGGGTGTTCGAAATGGGCTGACTGTGCGGCTCCCCTAGTCTGTTCTTTTACTGCGGTGCAAGAAAAGAAAGAAGTCGGGTTGGGGTTGAAGCGGTGTACACGCCCCGTCTTTGTCCGACTTTGAGGGGCCATTTGTCAAAAACTACTCTGCGGTATATATGCACATCACACAAGATATGGCTAAACGTTCCAGAATTGTGCCAAGGCCCAGCTATCACTCAGTGAGTCCAGAGCATAATGCGTGGAATAGAATTTTTTTAGCGCTGCACCCAACTTCTCCCCGTGGGACGGTCTGTGTCTTCATGGTAAATGGTGTTTTGCTGTACAGAAAATCTGATGACTGGTGACAGAACAGAACTAGCGGCCGTATAAGCATCAGTAAGAACCTTGTGTTGCGCATTTGTTTACACGTCAGTGTTTTTATTTTTTCGAAAGGGGTTGCAGTTATAACCTGACTCACCATAATTGTCAAGTTTTTTCGCAACGGGGAAAAAAATACGGACAACAATTAAGTCTACTGACGAGCTGTGAAGGAGAAAGCTTGCAGCGTGGTGTTCGGCTGCGGCGATGGCGTGCTGCTCTAATGCAATGGCCAGCCAAGCTGATCAGTTCACGCCGCCCGAATGGAAGTTGATGAAGGCGACGATACCCGAACCCAGCTCGAGCCCCTGTGCTCCCTTTTTTCGAGTTGAGTTGAGTTGTCGACAGAAGGACGAAAGGAAAAGCACGGGCTTGCTTACTGGCTCAATGCGGAGCCACGCCCAGCTGCCTGCGTGCTGATAGTAGGAGGTGAAAGATGGGAGTAAAGAGACAGAAGAAAAGCGCGCGCAATAGCCCGTAGGCCACGGGCCAATCCCGGAGGCAGTGCAATACCGGGCTGACCTGTGCCAGAGTGCGTTACGCCAAGCACTCCGCCATACTTTCAAAAATATGCGTAACACCCAAGCCTCAAGGGCCCATATGAGATATTAAGCCAGGTATGTGAATGGCATCCCCCTTCGAAAGCGGACCGGGGATTGAGCCACAACCGAATACTCGATCCTGTGCTTCCTTGCTATCGCTCCCCTTTATATTTCTCCTCGATATCATTTCCCTTTCTCCTCCGCCGGCTGCAGCTCGGGTGGTTAAGATATTAGATAGCAATTGCCACGGCCGGCAACATTATTTTCCTTCACTTTTGATGCGAAAGCTTCACTATGCTACCTCGTAACGATTTCGCGGTGCTTACGGTTTTGACCTTCAAGTGGGCTAGAGGTCAGTCCTCTCACGGAGTGGTTCGAGCGTCCACCGATATATGTGAGACAGTTACTGCGCCATTTCCTTTCCTCAAAACCAATTTTAGAAACTAACCTTGAAAGTAAAAATTGAAAATTGGTTTTTTGAGAAAGGAAATGGCGCAGTATCTGTCTTTCATATCGGCTGACACCTGAACCGCGCCGTAAAGGGAAAATGGAGGGAGTGAAAAAAAAAGAAGAAAAAGGTGCCGTAGTGGAGGGTTCTGGAATAATTTAGACCACCTGGGGATGTTTAGCGTGCACTGACATCGCGCCCTATCCACTGAGCCAATGCGGCGGGTTCCCTTCGTGGGTGCGGAACCCACTTCGGAAAGTATTTTATTTACGAAACTTAATTTTTCTTTTTCTGATTAGGTCACGTGGTTTTTCCAAACCTCTGGGGAGGACAACGCCTGATTTTCCTCCTTATGAGCTGCTATGCTTTCGCAAAAATGAAAATATGCTGCCTTCTACTTACGAACGGCGCTGATCATTTTACCTAGGCTGCTTGCACACAACATGTGTTTCCTGCATTTATACACAAGTATGGTGACAGGTTGCTCAGCGTACAAATTATTGAATAATACCATTTAAACGTGTAACCATTTTCGGGATGCGCTTGTATAGGAATTGTACCTGCATGCACGTGACTTTCTGGCGCCTAGTTCACTGCCTTTTTCTGCATGTGTGTGTGTGTGTGTTGGGCTGAGTGTGTGGGTGTGCGCGCGCGCGCCACGGTAGAGTCCATTGCATGCAGTGGCGCAAAAAGGCGGAGCTCCCACTTTCCTTGTCGCAAGTTTGGCTTGGTTAGGAGGGCGAGGGCCGGCTCAGCATGTGAAGCTTTTAAGTTACATGGCTGATCACCGGCCTGTCTTATGACGTAGGGATAATGCAAACAGGAAATTCGAGAATGTAACATGCAACCAGATCCCTCGGATTTTTTTTTTCATCACATTACTCCGCATGAACATGTCCAGATATCGAGAACCACACGCTCGAGACAACACAGGCTTTTTGCGCGCGTGGTTTTCTTCCACCGGCCTTGAGGAAACGCGCGCGCCCATTTTCATACGACAGTAATTCATGTCCCCATAAAAAAAAGACATGCTATGCTTGATGAATCGTTTATCTTCAAGATAGTCACGTTTCCATGCCCGCCCCCCAAGTCGCCACGTGCTCGTCGGCCATGGCGGCCTCGTCGACGGCGACGTGCGCAAGCAGTCATATCGGAAAACAGCGGGCTTTCTGCGCACCTATTCGCTCGCGTCAGCCGCCGCCTCATCAACCTTCGTCGGACGACGTGCAAAAATTATCTGGTAGGTCCACATTGGTGGCGGCGCTCACCATCGGGTGAAAATCGCCGGCCTCACGCCGTAAAAACGCCTCATGCATCCCGGCATTAAACGCTGTGGCTGAGCGGGGTTAAGATACTAGATTACGATACCTGGTGACATGACCAAGCGCCGTCACATGTCCGAGATGGGAGGTGCACTAGCGGGTGGCTGTTGGCTGGTTATACGGTCGAGTGCTCATTGCTCGCCGGGCTAAGTGTTACGTCATGAGACCATGCGAAATAGCCTGAAATTTCGAATACAAAATATGCAGAGGACACCAAGCCGCAGAAAAGACCTGTTAATGCTATAGCATCAAAATGGTGGTTTGAGCTAGTTGGTACATATTCACAATTTCACCAGCGCTGCGACTAGGAACAAGAACAGAGAAGGAAGACAAGGACAAGCGCTTGTCCTTGTCTTCCTTCTCTGTTCTTGTTCCTAGTCGCAGCGCTGGTGAAATTGTGCTATAGCATCATACCAACAAGGCGGAGCTAAGTAGTCCCCAAATTTCTTAATTTCAGCGCGATTTCTTTTCTTTGTTCAAAAGTACTGCTCATAGTGCTGCCGCAATGAGGAGTTGTGTAGTCAAGTCATCAATGTTGTACTTTGCGATCGTTATGGAGCGCTTGGATTTTGAGGTAGGCGAAATGCTAGTGGTCCGTGTACTGTTCGATTTCAGTGCATGTTAAAGAACCTCAGCTGGTCGAAATTTCCGGAGTCTTTCACTACGGCGTTCCTCATAGCCTGAGTCGCTTTGGGACGATAAACCATAAACCAAAACGCATGGAAATATTATACGGCTTATGGAAAAGCGTGATGAAGGAGATTCCACAATTATTTTTGGGTGTGACATAACTATGAGGGATCGGAAAGCAAGCATTGCTTTTTCACGTTGTAAGAACTCGCTCAGCGGCAGCTGGAGCTGTGATGCGCCAAACATACATTTTCACGTATTTGAAAGCACTGCTTGACAAATGTTTCAAAGACGATTAGAGATCATATAACGGCAGCAATGCGTCCCACCCGGTCCTCTTCATTCCTTCTGTTGTTTTTCGTAACTGATCTAAATTTGGATCCAAGTGGACACACATCACTTATGTTAAAGCTGAAATTTACTAACGTACCCTGACGCCCGGATCTGCATGACGTTACTCACCAGCATGGTGACGTGACTCGATTACGACCGACGCTGAATACCCCTGGGAATTCGATCCCCTCGCCGTCAACTGTGAATGCTGAGGCGGCCGCAGATAGAACATGCCATCGCAAATGAGAATCTCCAAAAGGAGGCCATATTAGGTTCAGGAGTGAAGTTGAAAATAGCGAAAATTAAATGTAGCAATGCGTACATTCAGTTTAACTTCTTCAGCCTACCGAATTTCCTAACCTGTTGAGTGTTTTGCTCAATTCTTTGTTCCTGTCCTTTTGTGCAAGTTGCAAAAAAAAAAAATAACGGTGGTTTAGCTTTGGTTAAACCTGGAGTGACGCGATAGCTACAGCTGCCCGAGTGGAACTTGGTCACGTGACCAAACACGTGACCAACAACGTGATCAGCCGCACCACGTGACCAACCACGTGACAGGGTGGCGGCGCATCTACAGGGTGTCAACGCAGCCACAGGGTGGCGGGGCCGCCACCACCACGGCGCCGCCACGTTGAAGGCTCGAAATGCTCCCGTAATAATCGCTACAAAAACTCGTACAAAAAATTAATGCGGCAGTTTACTTGACATGACAGAATACATTTATTATCGCATCACATCATGGCGCAGAAAAAGTCTAAACGATACATTTCGACAGTTTGCTAGAAATACACAATGCACGTATGCACAGAACCAGCTTGAGAAAGTGTCGGTAGTAAATATTAAGTATGGCAAAACTTTACACTTTCTACATAGACGTGTACCACTTGCAACCGCCACACATCACTAGGCTGGTTGTGAGGAGAGGAGAGGTGCAACATTCGCGCTACAATGAGGTCAGCCACATGAACCGCGCCGTTTCGCAGGGAACATAGGCAGCAGAGGTGCACTGCGAAGGCATTTCAAGCGTGCACTGCAGTAATTATAAAACACAATTGGCCTAACCTTGATGAAACCCAAAAAACACAAAACAACACAGCGTGGCGCGATACAAAAAATATAAACATATTATACATGAATACAGATACAGCGTGTAAATATTGCACATCAAGGAAGATTATCACAAATATGGCGAAGAACGAAGAACATTTACTGCACATATAAGTCGCCACAAGCACAAACAAAGCATTTCACTCTCGTTTAGTCGTACCAGCGAGAATGCGAGTTTTAGCATTGAGTGAAGAGACATAGTAAACCGTTCAAGCTGCAAGTGTGCACATACTGCACTACAAAAATTTTTGATGAATATTTCATTAAAAAAGTAAGAAATGATAAAAACTGAGGCATACAGACTTGCGGAACATCGCGAGCAGGCAATTGCTAATTGCAGGCAATTTTTGCTAATAGAAGTCAAGTCGACTGCTGAAAGCATCATTTTTCTCTTTCTTTGCGAAGCATTTCACGCAGTTTGGGAACTGATTTTACTTTCGTTGAAATGCCAGCAGCTTTCAATTCGGTCCGCAGTTCAACCGCGTCCATATCCTCGATGCAAGCGGGAGGTGTATCCTCGCGCTCCATTTCAGGAGCGCTTCGAGCCCTATTTGTGCGACTCTCTTCAATCATACCCTCAACCCAGTATGAACGATCGTGTTTTTTGTACGCTCGACTTGTTGTTACGTGCGCGCTATTCTCAAGGCGTTTTGCCAGCTTCAGCGCATCGGCGGCCGCATTCCATTTATTGGATCTTGCATGATGCAAATGCTTCAGAATATCATTCTTTTTCTCAATGCCTTCGCTCGAAAACCACCCCAAACACTTGAATTCTTTATGCTTATTTGAGGCATGACAGACAAGAATATGCATATATGGCGTCATTCTTTCAGCCCCGTAACCCTTATGCCCTCGTTCTCTAAGTACGTTTTATGGAATTTGGCTATTTCTTGCTCGATGCTTTCGCCGGTCGTGTTATGTTCAAAATGATCAAAAATGCGACTAAGCATTTTCCAAAGTGAGATGATTTTTTTTTCTGTTTCCGGGCTGAGTTTTCCAGTGAGCCTCTCTGGCAGCATTTCGAGCAGGCGCTAGCAGGAGTCTCCTTGAATACAGGTGAAATTTTTTCCTTTTCTTTCGTCCTGCCACAGTTCAAATTTTACACCACAGCTATTAATTGCCTGCACAATTGCTTCCACGTGAGTGCTCTTGGTGTTTAAGTTCGTAACTTTATCGCGGTTGTCTTTGTCCATTGCTTCGACAATCAATCCATCAACCAGGCGATTAACGACTCTAATGCGCATGTGTAAAATGTCTGGAACCACAAATGCAGGTTCAATGTTGAATAGGGGAACGAATTTCATTCCGAATTCTTCAACAATGCCGTACTCCCTCATGTTTTTTAGAGTGCGCAGAAGAGGCGGCTTATTACACTCCTCTGTGTTTGCCCCAGCTCTGCTTCGTTCCTTTAAATTAATACGACAGAAAGGACATGGGTGCCTAGAAGACGCTGACTGCAATCCTTGAACCATGAGCAAGAATTTTAGATCTGAGCCCAGACAGACTATGACGGGAACTTCCTGTCCTTCCAAGCTGACACTGCCCCTTTTCACAACACTGTTAACTTCGTCTATCAAATCCTTCAAACTTTCTCTAATCTGAAAATAGTTTTCAGAGACTTCGACGACTGCGAGCAGGCGATGTAAGGTATGGCTCTGCAGCCTCCGGCTGCTGGCAATCAGGAGAAAAGATAGAGTTGTCCAGCTTGTTCGTGTGCTGACTACACAGCCATCTCCTTCTATTTTGACCAAAATTGGCTGCGACCTGAGCTGTTCTCCTGTCATACCTCTATGCACTGCGTACTCCGCAACGGCAGTTTCAAGTTCGTGCACAAAAGACACCTGAGCGCCAGCTACTTCTCCTAGGGTTTTAAACACAGCAGTGCTTTCGTCTAGTTTTTGCCTGTATGAATTGATGACACGGAGCGAGGGTAAATTAGGGACAGCTGAAGACATTTTTTTCCCAGGAAACATTGCTTACAAAGTGGTTGTCTAAGAGCGCGGTGATTGCACGGACGCTTTTCTTCTCGGGGGAAGAAAGATCCTGATAGTCAGTTTTACCATTACTGCGGTATTCTTTTTTGATTCCTCGCTCCACGGAGATTCCGTCAATGTCAGAAAAAGTAATTTTGTGCAGTAGCCCTCGAAGGTCTTCTACAACCAACTGGCATAAGTCCAAGCCATAGCTTTCCAAAATTTCTGCTAGCCCTTGAACTATCACGCTGCCTACAGAATGCAGCTTTCTTCTATCGGTGCTTTTCGAACCTTCCACGACCCTTTTTCCGCAGTTGTTGAGCAAGCGGCAGTTTTTTGCATGTGATGACAGGCTTTTGTTTTCTTTTTGCAGCTGAAGGCATTTTGCCTCAAAATCCTGAATGGACTTACGCAGTTCAGAAAGAGACCGTTCTGATATACCCTCCAGTCGCTTCACTTCTTCTTGTAAAGCTTGAATAATGATGTCCTTGATACTGTTATTTGAATTTTGAACAGAACTTTCCTTATCGAAGGGAATTTTTACATGGCGCTCTTTTTTAAGGAACCCCTCTTTTGCTCGGCCATTAATTTTTCTGTACTGAGTATCTACCGAGGAGCAGAGGCTTCTAAATCTTGTCTCTACTGCAACCTTTAAACTCTCTGGGATGGACATGCCAAGTGGAATAAAAGATGTTGTTGTCTCAAAATAAGATTTCTCCAAAACCGTTTTGTTGCTAAAGATTTCCGGAACTGTCTTATTTGGCAATGTAAATGAAATTGCACATTCAGAAATCTCTAAGCGCAAAGCTCCCGAACTCATTTTTAAGAAATTCTAAACAACACAAATTGAAATGCAAGAATCAATACTATATAAAAAAAAACAAAGTTCCAAAACGTTTGCTGGCAACATATATGTGAAAGGCGGAAGGCTCACTATTTCTGTGGGTTAGGTTCTGCATGCAACAACCTTCGACACAAGGAACATTTGCAGACTTTCCACAGGATAGCCGTTTGGAAAGAGCTTGCAAGCTTTCTGTCATTTCACAGCAGCCTTCACACGCACTGGGAACTCAATTGCCACTACACTGCCAAGTTTCGTTTCTCGAGTATGCCACCCAAAGGGAAGATTCAGCTTTGAAAAGTCTGACTCATTGCAAACAATCCAACCCCTTTCGAGCGGCCTTCCTTTCCTACTGAAAACCCATCTAAAGATGTCCAGGTCTATGTTCACCTTGACAAGCCCGCTGGATCGACGGCTGTTGGTAAGTTTCTTTTGCACAGCGTAAATTAATTCCTCAGCAGCAGCTTCCAGTCGTTGTGGCGATGGCTTGCTTGGGTGCTTAAATTCCCGGAGACAGGCGCCGTTCAGATTTTTTCTTGGTTCAACGGAGCAATGCCACTTGGAATATCTTTTCCATTTTATAAGGTATCCCTTGCTCTGTAAAAAAAAGACGGCATGGTGAAACATTTAGCGCAAGAAAACTCACACACGCCGAGGAACGACAAAACGAAGCACAAGTAAACCAAAGAAAAGACAAAGGAAAGATATGTCACTACGAAATGAAGAGCCAATGAACTTGAATGGTAATTTATGCAAATGTTAACATATCCATTTGTGACGAAATGAGTGCCTTAGAGGACTTAAGTTACTGGGGATTGAAGGGTTTGCTCAAAATCTTGACCGCGTTATCTACCTTACTGGACTCAGGCTGCCCGCTCAGCGCGAAAAAATATATTTATGAAAAATGCTTTGTCTCTGGCATCATCACTAAGTTTGGAAGTCGAGTGTTCAAAACTGGCGGTAGTAGTAGTAGTAGTAGAAAACATTTATTCATAGAAAGGTATACGATAAAGAGGCGGGAAAAAACAGATTTCGGGTGGAGTCCTTATTTCAGGACGCCAATGTCCACAGCAGTTGCTCTTGCTTGGGATATCAGGCTACGCTGGGTCACCAAATCGGAGCTGAGCAGGGCAGACTCCCACTGTTCCTCGGATTGATGTTTGTCTAGTTCGGGGGGCTTGCTACCGGAGCAGCCCCATGTTACATGGTATGTTGTTGGAATTCCGCCACACCAGGGGCAGATTCCGTCGTATCTATCGGGAAACATGATATGGTATTTGTGTAGGTTTGGGAAGGCGTTCGTCTGTAGTTGTCGCCAGCCCCTCGCCTCTGCCGCCGTTAGCTTCGAGTGTGGTGGGGGATAGACTTGCCTTTGCGTTCGGAGAAGGAGGAGGCGTTCGCCGTACATAGAGGGAAAAGGGGTGACGTCGGGGAGGTTAGTCGCTCGGTTGGTGTATCTCGAGCTAGAGTGTCCGCGGCCTCGTTTCCATCGAGCCCCTCGTGCCCAGGAGCCCAAGTGATTTGGTGCTTGCATGTGGAATTTTTAACATGTGGGGTAGTCAGAATGGGAGCGATGGAGTGTGGAAGTCTGCCAGTGAGGAAGAGCCGACACGCCGACTGGGAGTCTGTAACAATTTTTAGTCCGTTTCGCGTGGTATCGCCGTGCTGGATGGCGAGACCGATTGCGGCCGTTTCTGCTACTGTGGGAGAGCAGTTGCGTAGAGAGGCGCTGGCGATTTCCTTGAAGTTGGTGTCCAAAACTACCGCCACCGCGTTCGTGGAATTGGGGTACATGGCTGCGTCGACGTATACAGCATTTCGTGCCTGTCGGTGTGTGCGGCTCAGGTAGTCCACTCGCGCCTTTCGTCGTCCCTTTTGTGAGTCCGAGTGAAAACTGGCGGTATACCAATTGCGGAGACATTTTGTTATAGGAAGTCTCCCTGACTGCCGCGCTTTGAGGCCTCCTACTGTGCAATTTTACCAATTTCTCTAACACATTTTAGTCAATGAAAACCTAAAAACCTAAAGAAAACGTCATCAAGACACCTCTTAAGTTTATATTCCTCGCAGCTTATTTATATGCAAGCTAACAACATTTTTTCAAACATCAATAAACAAATGCAAAAGAAAAAGGTTTGAATTTTTCTGGGCTCTCTTATACAGATAACAGCAGTAACACATACCAGGTGTTACAGAGAAGACTAAGTCATCATCAAAATTAAGCTTTCTCGGATTAGCTCAGCTAACAAAGCGAAAGTCGTCGACGTTCATTGTGTTCATTGGTGTTGGCGTTGATAACTTTCTTGGTGATTTTGTGGAAAGGAAGGGCGCATATAACTGGCCACCTGTGTAAGTGGGCGCCTCAATAGCGCTTTGAGGTACGTGATGGTGGTGAGAGAAAGATGTGGGCTGCATGCATTAGCGCTGACAACGTTGTGGCAGACACGCGGCACTGCAGCAATAGGCCGCAGCCTGACCAACCTCTCGCGATCAGCCATTAATTCAAATGCCACCTGCCAGGGTGGCAGGTTGGGCGCACTGCTCATCCAGTGTGCGGAACGCACTCAACGCTACAGACGCTAAGCCGCGTCTGCTTGCACGATACATCACAGCTCTCGCTCTCTAACAAGGTTCAGCAGTAGTTGAGCAACAGCTAATATTTTTTTATCCAGCTGATACTCGGCTAGACAACGTGGTCAGGCAGCAGCCGTTGCACGGCTGTGGAGCCCCTGCGCAGAGACGGCGAAGACTAGGCTTGGCGGCGCGGCGAAGTCACTTGCTGGGTTGCTATGGCAGCGGCGCAGCAAGGACGTTCAAGATCAAACGTGAGGTGACGGCGAAATCGCTCCGACGAAAGCAGGAAAAGCTTTTCGCTTTTAAAATATGGATTTTGCGGCATAGTATACCAGTGCCCGCAAACTGTAGCTAACCGGTAGTTACCCAGTAGTTAACAGGCAGTAAACCGGGAGGAAGCTGGTTTACTAACTCTGATATTAACTTTTAACTATTAGCTAGGCGCCTAGTTGCAGTTAGAGGTAGATTACTAATATCCGTATCAGTTTTTAGAATTTCGAAAACGCGATTACCCTCATCGCAGTGGCTCGACAAAATTTGGCTACATCATGCGATGGCTCAGTGGTTAAGGTGCTCATCTGCTGAGCCGGAGTACCCGGGTTGGCACTCAACCGCAGCGGCTGCGCTTCTATGGAGGCGAAACGCAAAAGGCACCCATGCGCTGTGCAATATCACTGCACTTTGAAGATCCCTAGTTGGTCGAAATTATTCTGGAGCCCTCCACAACGGCACCTATTTGTTCCTTTCTTCTTTAACTCCCTCCTTCATCTCTTCCCTTACGGTGCAATTCGGGTGCCCGCCGAGATAGGCGGGACAGTTACTGTGTCATTTCCTCTCCTCAAAAGCCAATTTTCAAGAACCAGTTAGCGCCAAAATACATGCGCTTTCGAAAGCATGCAAGCAAAGAAACCTTTCCAGTGCGCGTAACTAGTCGAAACAGCCAAATTTTGTCGATCCATATGGCCAAAGGTAACCATGTTTTGGAAAGTCTAAAAACTTATATGGCTATTACTAACTACCGGCTACAAATCTAAAATTACGACTAAGCGCCTAACTGCAATTGTTAAAAGTTAATTATTAAAATCTAGTTAACCAGCTGAATAGTTAAAATGATTCACCGGAAACAATTCACAGTGGTAATACTGTGCCGTAAAAGCCATATTTTAAAGCCAAAACGCATATTTTTGAAACGTCTTCCAGGTAACACCTGGTATTCAGAGTCGCTCAGCTAATGCTAAGGAAAGCTTGAAGAAACAAATGCGCGCGCTGCAAATATTCTGCACTTGCAAGGTTTAGGTTGTCATCTGTTCTATCCAAACATATTGTTGTGCGCTTATTTTTATTCCTCGAGATTGGAAAGCGAACCAGCTGCAGGTTATTTTTTTTGTGTCAAATCTTGCCGCTTCACTCCTCTGTCAGTAGGTATGCTATACCGTTTTACATCGCCCACGAGCGATTCCTCTTTAATTCGCTCGCCTTGCATGCTTTGCATCATGTCTACTTGTGAATGACAACGTATCCGGTAACACTGGCATGCGTACATTTGTAAATAAAGTCCTCACTTGGTCTACATTTATGTTGAAAATGTTGAGCTAAAGTTATGAATAACAAGAGAGATAGCGCTACTTGTTAATTACGTACTTCAGAAATATTATGTCCAGCAGAAGGCGCCTGCTGTATTTCTGCATTATTCGGACCTTTGCATGTTATCTCTTTAAGCTTCGCTAAATTATCTGCAGTGCCTTGCATATCCTTTGGAATAATAATACATTTGCTCCGACGTCTCCCTGTACTGCTTTATTCTGGACAAATGTTGTAATTTTACCTAATAAAATATGAGAGCACTACGTAAACCGCAATTAGCACCATGTAAGCAAGGGCCTTAAGCTGTTTGCATGCTATAAACATGAACGACCGGTCGTTGTGTACATTTTTTATGGCCGTTGTTTTATGAGGGTTTAACGCCCCAAACCGACTCAGGCTATGAGAGACGCCGTAGTGAAGGGCTTGGGAAATTTCGACCACCTGGGGTTCTTTAACATGCATCGACAATGCATAGTACACGGGGCTCTCGAATTTCACCTGCATCGAAATTCGACCGCCGAGGCCGGGATCGAACCCGCATCTTTCGGGCCAGCAGTCGAGCGCCATAACCACTCAGCCACCGCGGCGGCGTGTCACGTGTCGCATGTGCAATGTTGAATACTAACTGTGATGGGTGGCAATTCTATGTAGTAGTAGTAGCGGTGATTTTATCCAAATAATAAAAAGAAAAGAAGGGAAAGATTTTTCCTGCTGCGAGCACCTGAGCTGGGGCAGCGCAAATAAAGGGATATCAGGCAGATTAGAGAAATGAAATAACTATAGCCATAAACTATAGGAGGGAGAGTGGTCAGGAACTATGTACAAGTATTATCTTTACAAATTCGCAGTTATATGTCAGAAAAAAAATGAAGAAATTTTGAGGACACTGAAGACTGCTTGTGAAATCATGGAATGCGAAAGAATTAATGTTTAATCGTGGCCCTCGTGGATAGCTCCAAACGAAGACGCGTCCTTTGTTTGTTCTTGTTCCCAGATCATTACCCGCCGCGGTGGCTCAGTGGTTAGGGCGCTCGACTACTGAGCCGGAGTTCCCGGGTTCGAACCCGACCGCGGCGGCTGCGTTTTTATGGAGGAAAAACGCTAAGGCGCCGGTGTGCTGTGCGATGTCAGCGCACGTTAAAGATCCCCAGGTGGTCGAAATTATTCCGGAGCCCTCCACTACGGCACCTCTTTCTTCCTTTCTTCTTTCACTCCCCCCTTTATCCCTTCCCTTACGGCGCGGTTCAGGTGTCCGCCGATATGCGAGACAGATACTGCGCCATTTCCTTTCCCCAAAACACCAAAGCGTGCTTGTGGCCTCGAGCGCGTTTGTTTCGCAACCTAGTGGTTGTGTCGAATTCTGCCTAAGCCTCTTATCTTCTTTAATCGAAACGATGACCCCACACTGAATTTCCGTGACAATCCTTCCACACAAACCAAATCCACAGTGATTGCACACGCATGTAAGCTCTACGCTTGTCATGCTGTAGGAATTAAAAAAAAGTTACCAACAAGCTCTACAGACCGCCTGAATTGTGTAATCAGGACATGCAAACAAACACAAAACGTAACATGGACCGAGGTGCTTAAAGAAATGGCTTGGGAAGGTTGTTACTTACCGTTTTAGCAATGACTCTCTACCAGGTGGTACATCAAAACTTCAGCCGAAGAAAGTCAATGGACGCAGGGAACTGGCTAATCAGATGCAGCTGATGACAGACAGTAGTGAGACAGCCAGGTCCTGAGGAGCTTAAAGGATGCGGGAGACGAGGGCAAGGTGTATGGGGGGCGATGGCGGTTACATGGAACTGGCTAAGGGAAAATCTTCCTTTATTGGCACCGCCGAAGATGCAAGGG
Source organism: Amblyomma americanum (assembly GCF_052857255.1). NCBI lineage: Eukaryota > Metazoa > Arthropoda > Arachnida > Ixodida > Ixodidae > Amblyomma > Amblyomma americanum. Next base: position 468,116,151 of record NC_135497.1, read on the forward strand.
ATCTAAATCTAGCTCAGAACGATCTCCCATGGCTCCAGACCCTGGTTTTAAAGACCTAGAAACCCGGCCCACCTCTTGCATCGCCCAATCAACAGCAAACTAACCAATCATTGGTTTACAAACTTCATGGCACGCCCTCCAATTTCGGCAAGGTTCAAACCCTCTCCCTGAAATACACAGCACATCTAAATTGCTATAAGAAAATGTAATTCCGGGAATGAACCCTCGAAATGCTTGGGCCAACAGGTTTACGTGCCACGCCCCATTCTTCCACAGTATTACTCAAACTCTCTCCCTTAAACAGTAAAAAGAGAAACATATGAAAATACATCAAAACATTCCCATGCGGCTCCCAGCTTTACGCCAATTACCGATATTCAACCGATCGCTACCGCTGCGAGTAGTAGACTACTCGTCTTCGGGACCACTGTTGACAGGCGTCCCCGCAAAATCTGGAAAGAGGCGCCAGCCTGTCGTTGCTGCCTCTGAACACGCTTCAGCGTTTCGTTAAGCAGGCCCGCTTCTCGGGACCCGTTGGTATGCCCCATCCTCTGACTTCGACGCCGTCGCGGCTTAGACGCGGCGTCTGCTTGCCGCGTCCGCGCTGACCATGCGCTATGCTACGTTATCACTGCGGTGGTTTCCTTAGACGGGCGAAGGGGGGCGGGCGGTTTCGGGAAAACGTCTTGGCTCCTTTCCTCTGGCTCGGTCTTTGCCTTCGCCGGTCTACGCCCGCTTGTCTCGCCATGCACGCTTCCTGCTGACGGGGATTAACAGGGAAATCGCCGCATCTCGGCGCCGGGCTGTCGACAAACCCTCGGATGGTTCGAACCTCGGCTTTTTAAGCCCTCGTGTTGAAAACATCCGGGTCAGTGGCTGCAAACCATGGATGTAAGAAGCGGGAAGTGTCCCCAGGGAGCGATTAACATTCTTCCCTGTCTGTTGGATGTGCCACGACTCAAGTAGAAGCCTCCTGTGCGGGTTAGCTTCGGTTTCCAGTACATTAGTGCCGTCAACGTCCATTCGGTGGTCGCATGCCTCGCAGTGTTCGGCCGCAGCGCTGCGGTCACGGTTCATTTGTCGGACGTCCGCTTTGTGTTGCCTCATTATTTCGGCGAAGTTCTTCGTTTCCCCTATGTACGATTCCGGGAAGACCGAGCAGGACATTTGGTATACAACCTCTTGGGCCCTTTCTTTTGGGTGACGGCCGTTTGGGGGGGGGGGGGAGAAGGCGTCCGATGGTGGTAGTCGTAAAGCCACTCAATAGACTGTGCGTTGTTAGCACCCTTCTTTACCGAGAATGCGTGCCAGCGTCTCGCTCACGCCTTTCACGCATGGAATGCAAAACGTTTCCGCTTCTGGCGTGTGTTTCTTCCATGCACATGCACATGTGTTCGCCCCGGCTAAACCATTCTTATTTTCTGAGAATTGAAAATTGTCCACCCACCCCTTCCTCCAATGCAGACACCTTTGCTGCGCCTTCGAAGCTGATTTCCCGGACTTGGCCGAATCACCTTTGACTAGGGAACAGTAGCACCGTTAGTGCGTGCCTTTCAGTGTCACTTTGTACAGCGCCCAGAAAAAAGCCTAACTAAGCCTGTCCTAGCACAGAAATCCTTCAGTGGTTTTGAAAGCCGCAGTCGTGATAACGTTTGCCGTAAATGAGAGGTTTTTTTTTTAGTTTTAAATGTCTTTCATTGTGCCGCAGCCAAATTTGCGTTGGTTTTTGTCTTTTGCTAACCGATAGTATGTCTGTGTATTTTCAAACAAGTATATTGACGGGATCATAGCATGCAGCGTGCCCTTGCCATCCGCACTTTCGTACGCGCTGTTTTTGTGAAGATGTTTAGGATCACCAAATAATTCTACACATGCTGGAAATATATCTTCCAGTCCTACAGCATCGCCATCGTGGAGAGACATGCTGCAGCGAAGACTACACCACACACATGCAGCACCAACTTCCTTTTATTACAAGAGTGCCGTATAGACATTAGGCTTTTCCATAAAAATCATGGGAGTCATGGACGATTAACAGAAAATCAACAGCTCAGCAGATACAAATCAACACAAACACGAACTTTCGGTTAAAGTTATGCACACATGAGAAGACCCGTAACCGTCACAGCTAAGTACACTTAGCCTGTGAATATGCAGCATTAAGAAGACAAAAAGAAATAGTTACGAACAATAAACGACTCAAACAAAGCATGCTCCTAGCAAACGCCCGGGAAGACGCCCGGCGGCCGTGCCATAAAACTAAGAGAAACGCCCAATAACAAATACCAAGCCCAAATAATGCATAATAGAACCGAAGTGGAAAACGTAAGAACCAAAAAACGTTGCTGGTTACATGTCTTTCTGGTCGGTGCTTACGGTTTAGTATACGCGTACATACCTACTAAATCTGAAAGAAGCGAAAAACGCTTTCTTTTATTGGTTTCCTTCCCAGTACCCACCTGTGATCAAAACGGTTACTATGAACTATTTCAATATATTTAAATGGCTTGCTTGCTGATGCTAACTGGAGATGTTTTCTTCCCCAAGGGCCCACCACCCGCTCCGAGTCTTCACTCTTACAGATGAAATCATTTCAACTGCAACAGGTAATTTTAGTCGGCTCTTGATCAAATAAAATTCACGTCGTGATAACATAGTTTTCCTTGACTCTCTGAGTCGAAACATTCCTGCAAGAAACTCAAATACACTGAAAGCTCTAATAATTTGTTTTTCCCTTTTTCCGCTGAACACATTCAGGTTGTCAGGGCTCAGATGCAACCACGTCCTAATGAACTACGCTCAGTAATAGGTAAATTATAGAACTTTAAAATAAGAAAAATGTCACCGCTACGTCAGCAGTTCATTTTGATAGCATCATACGTGACGACAACTCATCCGCGAATCGTTCAGCTCGAAAAGAAACTAACTTCGCTTGCTTCGTTTTCAGCCTCGTCAAAACTAGATTTACAACAAGCCTCGTTACACCTAGCCTCGTTACAACTAGGAATACAGCATATATATCTATCGTTCATAAGGATCAGGGAATTAAGGTACGTTGTTAGGAGAGCGTGAGGGGCGATGGCCGCTCAAACCATCCGCTTCTTCCTTTTCACCACCGCTAGCAGCATGCTCTATCAATGCAGCTCTAATCATTCATGCTAACTCGTCCGAAATTGATTTTGGTGGCACTGTCTACCTGTGCCATGCGCTGTGCTTTTAACAAGGCTGGTGGAATTCCTTAGTTTGGCGGAAGGCAGTAAAGAATCTTCTGCAGAAATTCTGATGTCTTTTTTGGGAGATTTTTGTCTGCGTGTGGAGAAACCCTTTGCCAGGACTGACACATTAGCGGTTGTAAGTTTTTTTTTGTGACAGCCTGGAGGCAAGAGTGCGTCCATGACCTTTCCGGGCCGTTTTCGCAGAGGCGCCGACTATGTCGTGCAGCTCGTGCTTCGCACCATAGGGAACAGAAACATAGCGCATCCAAAAAGCGACCATGGACTGCGCTCCACGATTCGAGGAAAAGTAAAAAGAGAAAAAACAAGAAAGGCAAGCAAAGGCACAGCAGGAGACCCCTCCCCACCGTCCTTTTCTTCCTCCCTCTTACCACCCTGCTACCGGCTGCCCGTGTAGCTCTTGAAAAAGAATTTCTCCGTACCTATGCACCTGCTCAAATCATCCTTGGCCCTTTCCGTTACCGCCTCTCCACGTTCTTCATCCGTTTGATGCTGCGTGTTGTGCGTCTTGTTCCCGTAGCCTTTTTGGGAGGAACAGTGCTGAAAATTGTGCCCTAAGGGTAGGGTGGAATTCAAGCAAGTTTTGGTTAAGACGATTCCCAATTCTTGCATATTTGTTTTAAAATCAGCGACAACAGCAATGACACAT